>NC_141685.1:1700076059-1700690086 GCF_964263255.1 Lissotriton vulgaris | reverse complement strand
TTGGGGAGCCAGGTGTAAGCCTTTGTACCACAAACAAAGTACATATTCGGAGAAGTGACAAACGAGGGTGGATCAGTTGAGTCCAAAGTTCTGGTGATGCGGCAAGCGCTGTGGCCTACCAGCTGTGTTCCAAGCCCTAGATACACATAAGGCCCGAGACATTGACGACGGATAGGGCCACAGTCAGGGTGGCAGCTGTTCGTTTCCGGAGGTTGGAGAAGGTGGGTCTGGTTGGGTTGTTGAGCACCTGCATTTCAATCCGTTCTTTGACAGGGATGTCCATATGAATAGAGTCGTTGGATGTCAGGGGGCAAAAGTATGCAGCAGTTCTCCCTGTTTAGTTCTGCCAGACCCCATGAAAGAAATGCGTCATAGTTCTGCTGGAAGTGGCATTATCCCTGTAGCTTTCTTGCAAGAGGATCAGCCAAGCAAGGCAGGAGCCGTGACCTGAGAAAGGTGAAGGGATGAAGGGGATAGAATGTCCAGTGGCGTGGGGTAGTAACCCACATATCCAGCAGTTGGTGGCATTGGTGGCAAGGTTGTGCTGGTGCAGCAGTTGTGCAAAGGAGTTGTTTTTTGAGGTGAAAGAGAGACCAGGTAATGTTCTTTCATTGTGGTAGGCTGTGCAGTGGTCAGAAATGTCTTATGAGCTGGTGCGCTTTCTTCCACGATCCAGAGGGTGGTCATGAGGAGGAGGCAAAAGAGAAAAGCGATAAAGAGAGAAATAGTCTTTGAGCTGTGGATCTTGTCAGTCTTTGGGTTTCTGTAGTGAATCTTCGGATGTACGGTTGCTTCCATCATCTTCATGCCGGGGGCTTCCATCATCTTCATATCGGGCGCTTCCATCATCTTCAAGGGGCTCGGTAGCGGGCAGAACCACAAACTTCGTTTGGCTTCTCTCCTGGCAGCCTTAGTTGTGTTAGGTCGCCGCTCTGAGAATTATAACTTAGTCAGTGGTCTGCTTAGCCGAAGCTCCCTCCTTTCGTCGCAGGTTATACCCTTCTCTGGATGGCACAGTGGGATCGGGAAATTCTGTCAGTTCAAGCGCCTCTTTATCAGGGTAACAGCTCAGGGATGGTCGATCTTTGTTCAGGAGTTCTTCCTGGGTGTTCACGTCTTCGGTCGTCGTCAAGGTTGAGGAGATCTTTTTGCAGTGGTGTGCGTGCAGCCAGTTGCGCTTCCCCTCCACTCGAAGAGCTGTTCGGGTGGTGATCAAGACTTGCCAGGGGCCCGTCCACCGAGGTTCCAGACTCTTTGCACGCTGAAAATTGTGGACCAGCACAAAGTCGCCGGGTTGGATGTCGTGTCCGGAGCCCCTGGAAGCATCAGGAATGGCATGCAGCACCTGTTGATGGATAACAGACAGTGTCTTAGTCAGGTTATACAAGTAATCAGACATGAGGACGTCCTGGACGTCGTGAATGGAAGTCAGTTTTGGTGCAGACCAGACTCTCATGGGCCGGCCGAAAACGACCTCGTAAGGTGTCAAATGGTGTTTGGTGAGGGTGGAACGCATTGATAGCAATGCCAGTGGGAGGGCATCTGGCCATTTCAGTCCTGTGGTAGCCAATATCTTAGCAAGTTTGAGCTTCAGTGTGGCATTATGCCGCTCAACTAGTCCAGCAGATTGGGGGTGGAAGACTGCGTGGAATTTTTGTTTTACACCCAACCCCTTCAAGATGAGTTGGATAACTTCGGCTACGAAGTGGGGGCCATTGTCGCTCCACAAAATTCGGCAAAGGCCATAACGAGGGAAGAATTCTTTCAGTAGTACCTTTGCAGTGGCAATGGCAGTGTTGTCGCGAGTTGGATAGGCTTCCACCCATTTGCTAAATGCGCACACGACAACAAGCACATACTTCAGACCTTGGCATCTTTCTAGTTGGATGTAGTCCATCTGCAGGACTTCAAATGGATGATTGGGAACCCCAAACCCTCCCCGGGGTACTACAGTTCCTTTCCCAGGGTTGTGTTGTAGGCATATCAGACATTGTTGGACCAGACGTTTAGCAGCAGCGATTTTGTCGTTGTGCCAAACTTTGGAGACAAGTTCGGTCATAGGGGCAGATCCTATGTGTGCAGGAGAGTGTGCCATGGTCAGTATGGGGATCAGGTATGAATTGGGTAGCAACCATTTGTTCGTGTCTTTTGTCCGCCAGCAGCCTTCATCGTCTTTGAATCCCACCTGTGCCCTTTCAGTCAATTCGTGTTGTGAGCTGGCCATTTGGATGTCTCTAATAGTTTCCCTAGCGTCCGTCCATTTTTCTGCTTGTGACCTGGTCACATACATGCGTGTCGTTGTCCTATTCTCGGCTGTGGTTTGGCAAGTGATGTCGGCCAGTGCATTCCCCTGCCCAATGATGTCTGTCACCCTTTTGTGTGCCTGGCATTTGATTACCTCAAGTTGTTTGGGAAGCAGGACTGCTTCAGTCAGAACAGAGACTAGATCTCCTTGTAAGATGGATGTGCCGTGCGAGGTCAGGAATCCCCTCTCCTTCCATAGGACCCCAAAATGGTGAACCACCACGAAGGCATACTGGCTGTCGGTGTAAATGTTTGCTGTGGTTCCTGCTGCTAGGATACATGCTCGTGTGAGGGCCATCAGTTCTGCTGCCTGTGCAGACCGTTGTGTGATGCGGGCTGTCTCTACTACAGTTTGGGTTGTGGTAACTTCATAAGCAGCTGAGGTGGTGCCATCGGGGAGTTTTATGCAAGAGCCATCCACCCACAGCTCTCCGTCAGGGTCTGGGAAGGCTGTGTCTCTGAGGTCAACCCTACTCCTAGTCTGTTCGTCCGCGAGGGTCACACAGTCATGTACAGGGGACACATTGGGATCGTTCTCTGGTAGGGGCAACAAAGTCGCCGGATTCAGCGTGGTGCATCTTTTCATGGTGATGTGGGGTGCAAGCAGAGTCAGTTCGTACCCAGTCAGTCGTGCACTAGTCAGGTGTTGCGTCTTAGTCTGATTCAGGAGGGTGTCGACCGCATGGGGCACTAACACTGTGAGGGAGTTCGAGAGTACGATCCCCTCACTTTGTCGGATAGAGATAGCAGCGGCAGCTACAGCTCGAAGGCGGACAGGCAAAGCTCTGGCTACGGGGTCAAGAGTGGCAGAGAAGTAGGCACATGGGCATTGTTTTGGGCCAATGGACTGGGTCAAGACAGACAAAGCGCATCCCTCCCTTTCGTGAGTGTAGAGAGAGAAGGGCTTCGTGTAATCGGGGGTTCCTAGGACGGGGGCTGAGCAGAGGGCATCTCGTAGTTCTATGAAGGAGGATTGGCACTCAGGAGTCCAAGGGAGTGGGAAGGGGACGTCTTTAGCCAGCAAAGAAAGCAGTGGTTTCACAATGAGGCTGAAGTTTGGCAACCACTGTCGGCAGAAGGAAGTGAGGCCTAGCAGGTAGCGGACTTGTTGCTGGGTTTTGGGGACAGAGGTCTCTAGGATGGTTTGAATTCGGTCGGGGGTAAGCTTTCTCCCGTCTTTGGACAAGAGGTGGCCTAGGTAAGTGACCTGGGGTTGGCAGAATTGCAACTTCTTTTAGGAGACCTTGTGGCCATTTTCCGCAAGGAAGTGTAGGAGTTGGATGGTGGCTGTGACTGCAAGTGGAGTGGTGTCGGCCGCCAAGAGGATATCATCAACGTACTGTATCAACACCACTCCATCGGGTAACTGGACTGCGGCCAGTTGTCTCTTGAGGGCCTGGCTGTAGATGCTGGGACTTTCAGTGTAGCCCTGGGGTGCTCGACAGAATCTATACGAGCGGACTTTTAGGGTGAAGCCGAAGAGGTATCGGCTGTCTGGGGATAGAGAAGAAGGGGTTCTTGAGATCAATGACAGTGAAAGTGGTGGCAGTGGAAGGAATCAGCGTCAGAATAGTGGTAGTGTCTGAGACCACGGGGTACTGAGGCACAACTACTTTGTTAACCTCTCGTAGGTCGATGATGAAGCGGTACGCTTTCTCATCTCCTTCACCTTGCTTCTTTATAATGGGTAGGATAGGGCTGTTGCAAACATTGCTAACTACTTCCTCTACCACTCCTGCATCTATCAGGGACTGGATAATCTTTACCAATGCCTTCTCGCCCTCAGGCGATATCCGATATTGTTGAAGTTTTGGGAGTATTGCGTCCTGTCGAACAGTTATGTGCACTGGGTCGATCATCATGCGTCCTACGTCCGAGTCAGTCTTGGCCCACAGATATGGAGGTAGAGTGTCAAGTAGGGACGAGTCAGCGTCAGAGATGGAAAACATGCGTCGGGAAGGACAAAGTCTGATGAGAGCCGGGTTATCGTACAGAAAGACCCGAACTCCATCTTGCGAACACCTAATGGTAGCTCGGAAATGTTTCAATAAGTCAAGTCCCATAATGGCATCAGGGGTGTTGGATGAAAGCAAAAACGTTGTGTCAGTGATGTTATTTTCTAAGTCAAAGGAGATCGGTGTGGACAAGGGGTTAGTGGAGGGCATTCCATCGAAACCTATCGATGTCACAAGTGAGCCAGACAAGGGTGCCCTTGGAATCAGTCGTTTAGATAACGTACTACGTGTTGCGCCAGTGTCTACCAAAAATGGAGACTTCGTACCCAGGACATTAGCTGTGACATAAGGACCTTGCTGGTCAACATAGAGCTCGACTGGATCCCTCCCTTGCCCTAGGCAGTCCTATGCGAAGTCGTGGGCGTCGTCGCAGTCAGACTGTTGGTACTGATTCTGTCGGGGACGGTCAAATGTGTTCAGTCTGCTTGGTCTGTCGTTATTTGTGTCGTTCGTGGACCCTCGTCCCTGTCCTCTATTTCTTGGTCCACCTGCTACATCTCTGGTGTCTCTATTCTTATTCATCTCCAACAGGACCGGACACTGGGATTTCCAATGGCCGAATCCCTTGCAAAATGCACACCGGTCCTCACCAATATCTTTTCGTCCAACATAGGGTGCGGGTGAACGTTCTTTAGGGGGTGGGTTTCTAGGGGTATTCGACTGGTAATTTCCCTTGTACTGTTCTCGTCCTATAGTCACCCCTTGCAACTGTGCAATCATCACCCTCTCCTTCAAGTCCTTTTTCTTTTTCTCAGTCGCTCTATCGTTTTCATTCTTCTGATGCTCGTAATACTGGGCCATCTGAAGGATAGCCGCAGACTTGGAGGCTGCCCAGCTACTTTCGCTGGCCTGTAGTTTCTGAGAGACCTCCTGTGACAGACCTTTAACATAGTTCTGGACAAACAGATGATGTCCGGTTGCAGTGGTCATGTCCTGGCCGCTGTAATCGGAAAACACCGTTTCGAACCGGGAGAAGTATTCTGACACGTCTTCCTGGGGTTTCTGGCGGCAGGCCGTCACTATCGACCAGTCCACCTTCTTTTCTGGGATCAGGGTTTTCAGTTTCTGCACAATTTTGTCTGGGAGTTCTAAAAAGGATTTCAAAGGTTTCTGTCCAGGTTCTCGTTGTCTATCTATGCCATCGAGTTGTGACCAGGTATGTCCGAACAGCTCAAGGTGGTCGACTTTCCGGATATGCTTCCACACATCAGCTGGCAGACATAACCCGAAAAGCAAATCGATGTCAGCTAAGGTCATAATTGTTGAACCTAAGGCTGTACCTAGTTCAGTATAAAAGGCAGTGGGGTTTTTCCGTAGATCGGGCAGGGATTTTCGGAACGTCAGAATATCTTGCCGATCCCATGGTTGGTAGACCCAGTTATACACTACCCTCCCTTTCGCATCTTGATGGTTAACATCATCGTGTGTTCCCTGACTAAGCATGGGCGAATTTTGCGAATCTCGCGTTCGCGAATTTTGTGGATTTGCGAACTCGCAATTCGCAAAATCCGCGAATTCTCGCGAATTTGCGGATTTTTTTTGTGTGTTCGCGCGGGTTTCTGCCAGTTTGCGAGGGTTTTGTACAATTTCGCAAACGCGAACTTACCTGTCGGGTCGCAAGTTTCGCGAACTTGTTGTTTCTACGTGTCCAGCCTGTTTGGGACACTCTTCTTCATCACTGCCACTCTCTGTCACCACTGCCACTCTCTGACTACTCATGCCACCCTCTGGCCCACCCATGCCACCCTCTGTTTCATCACAGCACCCTCTGGTTGTCCAGTCAGTGTACATTATTGTGGCAAAGCAAGCACACCTTCCCTGCCTCAAGTGATCTGAATTAATGTGGGGCTGATTAATGTGTCACAGAATATTTTTTTAGCTGGCACCTGCTTCCTTAGTGCTTCCTGATTAGTGATCTTTTGCACTTGCTAAGTGCTTTCATTGTTGCAAAATTAGTTACAACACCTGCCCTGCCCCAACTGACAATAATGAATTAGGGACTGATTAATGGATTTGAACTTCCAGCCTGGCTCCTGCTTGTCTCCCTTAGCTGTAATTCAGGACCTTTGTGGCATATGTGTAACTATTCTGAGGTTCAGAGCAGGGTCACATAATAGTTGCAACTGGCAACTGAACTCTGGAGGGGCCCCTCAGGAAGCACTACAGGAAATGGCTACTAATGATGAGCCTGAACTTTTGAACCTGGTAAGTAGTTTCAGTTTTGCTAAGATCGTATTTCTGCAATTTTGCGCTTATTCGCGGGGCGCGAAGTTGTACTGGGAAGCCGCGAACTCACGCGAACGGTGCGAGCAAGCATAAAATCCGCTGCTCGCGGATTTGCGGATTTTGCGGGAGATTCGCGAATCTCACGGATTGCGAATTTACCAAAAATCCGCAAAATCCGCGAGTGAAACGGATTTTCCGCCCATGCTTATCCCTGACCTCGTGGGGGAACCCAGTAGGGAGCAGCCTCCCTTATAGGCATCATGGTGTTAGCTTGTTCTATTCGAGGTTCGGTCGCTACAGGAGTTGTAGGTTTAGCTTCCAACCCCTGTTCAGTGAGGTGGCGGAAAACTTCAAGCGTACGAGTGAGGAGGTCCGTCACGTCACACTCAACCTCATCCCTGATGTCAAACCTTCTATATAGAGTCATTAGGCTCTCAGGACCTTTGTCTCAGTATCGGTCCTCATAAGCATTTAAAGCATGGTAGCATAATCGTACAACAAAGTGCCGTCTATGGCTCCCAGCATATGAGTTGATCATATCCATTATGTACTCCTCACTCTCCTTCCGTTCCACTAGTGTCTTTACTATCTTGTCGATCCCTGCTCGCTCATCCTTGCTCAACCTGTTCATTCTAGTGGAATCTTTCCTTCGGGCCTCAGGGTCGTCTAATACTGCTGCTTGTGCTGTATCGAGTACAAGGGGTTCGGCCGGTGCGGAGGCCATGAGGACCGAGGCCCTGGTACTATTCTCATCTCAGCTTGGGGGTGGCGGGTGTTGTACTAGGGGTCGCGTAGGGGCATATGGAGGGGGCATGTAGATGATCGGAGGACCTAGTAATAGATCGTCGTTTGCTCGCTGTTTCATGGGTAGCTCGGGGTAAAACATAGAGGGTGTTCTGACAGGACACTGACTCGATGTTTCGGACTCTTGCTTCTGTTTGGTTTCCTCTCTCTCCTTTATCTCTTCCTCTAACTTTCTGGGAGCTAGTTGAGCTGCTTTTTGCAGTTCTTTGTCCAATCTGACTTTGTTTCTCTTTTTACGTTGTTCTGCTTCTTTGCGCCACATGCCGAAACTATCAAGCATAGTGGGCGTTGTCTTATTGTTACGAAGGGCTGTTTCCAGTGCGTTTCATTTATCTTCATCGAAGGATCCTATCAGTGGCCACTGACTTTCCTGATCCTTTCTTGTTAGCTATAGCGATTAGTCCATGCTTCATGAACATGTCCTTATTAGGGGTGCCTTCCAGTGGAGCTGGATGGTTCATCTCTAATAAGCGGTCCGGGCTGAACCAACTACCAATCAGAAGATAGGCATGACAGATTACAACGGGGGACAAAGGTCCGCACTACCTATCCTTCACTACTTGCAAAGACTAGACAGAATGTTTCTATTCTATGTTATTTGCAAACAGAGAATACCTCAAAGAACCAACTTCGAACAGTCAATGTTCGGACAATCAATCAATCAGTGGGGAGAAAAATAGGCACAACAGATTACAACGGGGGACAAAAGTCCGCGTTACCTACCCCTCACTATCTGCAAAGGAAGAGAGAATATTTCTATTCTTCCCCGTTTGTGGACAGAGAGTATCTCAAAAGGACGAACTTCGAACAATCAATGTTCGGACAATCAATCAATCAGTGGGGAGAAAGATAGGCACGACGGATTACAACGGGGACAAAAGTCTGTGTTACCTATCCTTCACTATCTGCAAAGGAAGAGAGAATATTTCTATTCTTCCCCGTTTGCAGACAGAGAATATCTCAAAAGAACAAACAACCGAAGAGTAATACTAGTATTTTCCAAATAATCAAACAATCGTTTCGCAATTTGTCGTTTTACACGACCTTACCCGGACCGCATGGACAGTTTCTCGTCTTCCGCATCCAGCGCCCGATCGTCCTCTATTCTCCGTAACTGTCGCAGCACTCCTGATGGTTCCCAGTCAGGACCGTAGATCACTCGAGAGAGGTCTGTTCGGAACCGGTGAAGTTCGGATGATCGGCTGTCAGACGAGGGTCTATCGGACAAGAGCTCTCCCGATCGTTGCCGTTGTTCACTCTGTCGTCAGGACCTCTCCCACTGGATCCACGTGTCACTGATGGGCCCCACGTTTGGGACGCCAATTGTAGAAAAAGGGTAGGGCCGATGTCGACCAAGAACCTTCTTCAGTATTGCCCGGCGCTAACCGCCTCTCATACCATTCGAATCTATCAAACAAAGAGGCAGGCGCTGGAGACTGGAAGGCAGGAAACAGGAGTTTATTCCGACGGAGCAGAACACATCAAATCAGACAACATTTTATCTTCTCGAGGTGCTCTAACCGCATCTCTGAGGCCTGGCCTGTTATACACAGGTTTATGGCTTTATTACATGAAACACATCTTTGTCAACACTTTGATGTACGGAAAGACATCCTCGGAATCCCGCTTCATGCCCGTTCCCACACACATTTACAGTAGAACTCCCCACCCCGGTCTCAACAGGTGATGACTGTCGCGCAGCTGGACATTCCGCCGATTCCCGGAATGTGTGCGGCTGATCGGATCTCATGGGGTGGGGGCTTTGATCGGTTGAGGCTCCTTTGATGAGAGAAGCTTCCTACTGTATGGGGGTAATAAACTGCATCCGCAGGGCCAGGTGGCAGCCTGGGAACGTGCAGGACAATCGGTCGCAGAGGAAAGTGGGGTTTATCAAAGGATACAATATCATGAAAGGGATGGAGGGAGGTGTTTAGCTGGGAACGGGATGTGGCTCCGAGGCAGGATTGCGCTGAAGGGGAGGTTTATGGCCCAAGCATGTGAGAGCGGGGGCTGTCAGCGTGCGGGGGGATGCTTGCGAGGTTAGAGGGAGAGAGAGAGAGAGACACGCTGGCTATAGGCAATGGGCAGAGGAGCCATGGCCTTCAAAATGGCTGCTACTTACGCGCACATATGAGCCTGAAAAGGGACAAGATGGCGCCGATAATGTTGATGTCGCAAACTAGATTTTAACAGTTGGACACCTGGAGCTGGAATGTACAGAACCTGGGAAGAAAAAACAATGAAATATTGGGCACAACGCTCGCTTTTTTTTCCGTAATGCCACGCCACGCATATGCCCACACCCCCAGCACACGCCCACAGCACACGATCTGAGACATGGCATGAAAGGCAGAACGTACCACACGCCCCCAGCGTTTGTCACGCCCCCAGCACACGCCCAGAGCACAATGCAGACACTCCCACAAGGGACTACTTTGCTGGCACGGTTCTTTTGCCTTTTAAATGTATATGGTGGGCGTCTGCATAGCCTATGTCCTTCTGCTGCAACTGCCCTTTCCAACGCTGTATTGGGTGTTGTGATTGGTGCTGTGGTTCCTGAGATTACCCGCCTCAAAGGTTTGGGCTCTCTCTTTGTTATATTAGTATAGATATAGATAGAAATACTTACCAAGTATGGTGTGGAAACCAACTCCCAGGCCTAGGAATTGGGAAGTGTCCCACAGGAAAGATCTGGCGAACAAGGCTTCAGGACAGGATTCAAGGCAGGACAGATGACCTCTCTATCACCAACACATTCGTAGCACCGCTCTCTGACACTCTCTTCCTCCTCGAGATTCTTCTGCGATCTTCCTCTAAATTAATTTGCTTAAGATAATTGGTTCTGGGACTTCTCCGTGCTCTTGGACAGCATCCCGGTCTCTCGAGTAACTAACTAGCTAATGTTACCTTAATTATACTTTTCTGTACGCTTGGACCACCCATTAATGTTTCAAAATTATGAAACTTCTAACTCTGATTGTACAGGCAAGGGGAGGTGATTATCAGACCATGCTTATTTCATATTATTTTCTTTTAGCTCTTTGTTTAAAATCCCACCCCTTAAATTTTATACATCCGTCTTTATTCCCACCCGTATTCACCATGTAATTGTCACAATAAAAAATAAAAAAACAATAGTTCTCATGCACTTCAGTAGACTGTTGTTCCGGTTCCCATGAATGTATCTGCTCTTCATCCTTGACCGACGTCCAATTTGACATGGCGTTTTCCAGCTAGATTGATTCACGCATGCGTAGCAGAACAAGAGGGAATAGACTGTGGTTCTCAACTGCAGGCCCATAATAAGCACTATTGAAAGAGTCAAAAGACAAATGTTAAAATCAAAAATAAATGGTTTCACTGTATACCTCCTATCTCTACTCTAACCCCCTTTACTTATTATTATTCTCTTCCAGGGGATCCTCATCAATAGTCATAAGCATTAGAGTATTCCCGCCCATGCGCGGGACCCCGGAAACACTATATTATATGTGCCCCACGTATATATATACATATATATATATATAAATAATATATATATACAAAAACATGCAATAGCAGCCAAATAACATCAGAGCTGAAATATGTTGTGAAGAATTTCCACCATACATGAATAATAAGCATTAGAAACATGAGAAACAACACCAAAGATTGTTTAGAAACTGTTTTAATGCTCAGAAAGCAGTAGAAATTCTCATAAGTCACTGGAAGCATAGGAAGCTCCCAGGCTGCATTGCAAACACACAGTCTAATAAGACTGAAAAGCTAACCTGTAGCTGAATAGCAATAAAACTGACACCATTCCTTTAAGGCACTCATGACCCCCTGTATCCCATCATGCCCCAGGGGTGACAGTTAGGTCAGTTGTTCTTTCCGGCTCCTTCAGAGAAGGACCCTGGTTACACAGCTCCACTATTTTTCTGGTTTTTGACAGAAAAATACTTCACTTTTGACAACTTTTACTCTTACTTTGACATTTAACATCTAGTCAAGTAAGATACTGCTTTTTTCAGTCAGTTTAGTGAACATTTTCTTCTGAGAATGCCTTCACTCTATGACAAATGTCCTTCTTGTGGCAACAAGAAGGCAAAATCAGACAACCATGACGTCTGCATCCTGTGTCTGCCTGAAGATCATGATCCAGGCATCTGTCCTCATTGTGAGCACCTGTCAGGAAGAACTCTCAAAGACAGGGAGAGGATTCGCATTTATGGCCTGGCTCACAGGGCTTCAAGAGGAAGATCACCGGTGAAGAAGGGCTCCAAGAAGGCTCATACATCTTCAAAAAAGAAGTCTTCATACCCTTCAACTTCAGCGTCGGGCTCAGCGCTGAGAAAAGAACCACCGGTGGAGTTTTCCTCTTCAAAACTACCATCGACGGCGGGCTCGCCGTCGAAGAGAAGACCAGGCACGTCGACGACGTCGAAAGATCCAGCTCCGTCGTCGAAATCCCCTCTGCCGGCGTCAACCGGGCGACGATCGGCGTCGAGGAAGGCGACTCCGCCGCCGTCAACCGGGCGACGGTCGGCGTCGAGATCCATTACCCCTCCGCCGTCGTCAACCAGGCGACGACCGGCGTCGAGGGAGGTCACTCCGCCGTCGTCAATCAGACGACGACCGGCGTCGAGAAGTGTGACCCCTCCGCCGTCGTCCAAGAAGCGGCATTCGGCGTCGAGGACCAAGACCCCTCCGCCGTCGACAGTAGCTCGTCGATCGGCGTCGAGGACGCAGTCTCCGTCAGTGCCTCGTCGGCGCTCGGCATCGAGGGTGCCCAATACCCCTCCGCCGTCGTCGCACCGGCACTCGATGTCGAGACAGAGAACTCCGTCGACGGCCAGCCATCGCCGTTCGACGTTGAGGCAGGGAGCTCCGTCGACGACTGGACATTGTCGTTTGACATCGAGAGAGAAGCCTCCGTCGACGACGGGACATCGTCGTTCGACGTCGAGAGAGAGAGCTCCGTCGACGGCCGGTCATCGCCGTTCAACGTCGAGACAGAGGACTCCGTCGACGGCTGCTCATTGCCGCTCGACGTCGAGAGACTACAGACCCTCTCATGGACATTCGAGGTTGAGATTGTTTGACCCTCCGACTCCTCGAAGGCGTTCGACGGCAAGAGAAGAACGCTCAACGTCGAGGCATTCAGATGCGATCATGGTGACGGAGTCTGCTTCCCGTCATTCATCTTCACGGTACTCTGGCTCCTCAACTGAACCTTCAAGGTCCAGAAGTCCTGTGCACAGATCTCCTGAGCATCGGCCAGATCCTTCGGTCGAGCAAATCAGGTTGTCACCTGGATGGTACAAATCTTTGGACCATTGGTGAGATTCTGGGGCTACCAAGCGTATACAGGAATATGCCAGCCCACACCACAGGTCTCCGCTTCAGGATCTGGTGGAGGAGATGGACAAGCATAGCCCTCCCAGGTGCAAATCACCTGTGAGACCACCAGCCAAATCGCCCAGAAGATCCCGATCTCCTAGAAGGGTACCTCGGACAGAAGATCGGATCAGGTCTCGCTCTCCTAGACGGGTGGAGCGTTCAAAAAGGTCGCGGGAGCGGAGACACAGTGCTCACCGTAGACGTCGACGTACTCCGTCTACTTCCTCTACCTCTTCTACCAGATCGTCCAAGAGGGACTACTCCCCTACGTTGACGGACAGTCCTACGTCCAGGTCCTCTCAGGGGATGACATTGGCACATATCTGGATGTACTGCAAAGAGGAGCACTGAAACTAAACATTGAGATGTCTGTCCCTCAAGTAACAACGACAGTCATTTTTGAGACTTTACACAAGAAAGCCATCTCCCGGCCTCTGCTGCCTTTAGTCCCGGGGATTATGGATCCTGTCATAGAGGTTTTCCTAACCCCAGCGGCGATCAGAGCGGTACCAGCCCGCATTCAGAAGAAGTACAAACCGGCATCTTCTGACCCGGTGTTTGTAAAATCTGACCCTCCAGCAGACTCTGTAATTGTGGCAGCGTCGAGGAAGACACATGCTGTCGCTGGTTCCTCTTCAGTCCCACCAGATAAGGACAGCAAAGCTCAAGACTCCTGGGGTCGAAAGGTTTGCAACTCAGCTGCTTCCACTCTTAAGGTTGCTAGTGCAGCTGTGCTTCTGGGTCGATACGACAGAGCCTTATGGGACTCTATGGAAAGATTCAAAGCCAAACTGCCAAAAGAAGACCAGCAGTACTTTGAAGAGACTGTTACAGAGGGGTGTCTGGTGGCGAATCAGATGATAAGCACGGCTGCGGATGGTGCAGTGCTTTCGGCTCATTCCTATTCATATGGGGTGTGTGCCAGAAGATCGGCCTGGTTGCGCCTTACAGGTCTGAAGCCGGAAGCTCAGCATCGCATACTTAATCTCCCCTTTTCGGGTTCCGCTCTCTTCGGGGAGCATGCGGACGAAGAGATGACCCGAATGAAGCCGGAACTGGATACGGTGAAGGCGGTGGGCTTAGAGAAGAAAAAAGAATTCAAGCGCCGCTTCAAGACCAACAGGGGGAGAGGGGCTCAACACAGGGTTCAAACCCCTCAGTGGTCCCAAAATAAAACCCAAGGGAAACCCCAGTTTCGAGGCAAGCCCAGCAGAGGTAGAGGAGGTCACCAACACTCCTCCAACACCACAAGAGGAGGAAAGGCCTGAACAGCGGCTTCCTCTGGCGCTGTTACCCACTCCAGTGGGAGGAAGTGCTTCACAACACCTGGCAGAGTGGGTCAGCATCACAAAAGATCAGTGGGTGCTGAATATACTGCGCAATGGACACAAGATACGTTTCCGTGCTCCTCCGAAGAGCATCCCTCCAAAGAGCTCTTGCCCTCACCAGCTAAGCTTGCTCCGACGAGAGGTGAAAGTCCTACTGCAAAAAAGAGCGATAGAGGAGGTTCCCCCCGCTCTAAGAGGAAAGGGAGTTTACTCCAGATATTTCCTTGTCCCCAAAAAAGATCAGGAGGACAAGTTCAGACCAATACTCGACCTACGACTATTAAACAAAGTCATCGTCAAAGAAAAGTTCTGCATGTTAGCGCTTCACCAAATATGTCCACATCTTCAAGCCGGAGATTGGATGTGTTCGGTGGATCTGCAAGATGCGTACTTTCACATCCCAATTGCTCATCAACATCGCAAGTACCTGAGGTTTGTCGTAGGGAACAAACACTACCAGTACAAGGTGTTACCCTTCGGTCTCAAGTCCGCACCACGAGTCTTCACCAAATGCATGGCAGTGGTGGCGGCTTTTCTTCACAAAAAGGGTCTCTTCATTTACCCATACCTGTACAACTGGCTCCTAAAAGGTCCATCTCCGGTACAAGTAGCGCACGATCTGCAACTGTGCCTGCACCAGCTACACAGGCTCGGCCTCCATGTGAACCTAGAGAAGTCAGTCCAGCAGCCTACACAGTCCATCCACTACCTAGGCTTCGTTCTGGACACAAGCTTGGGAAAAGCGTTTCCTTCGGAGGAGAGACTTTTTTACATGAGTCAGAAATTTGGGATTCTGCTAGAGTCTCGGCTTCCAACAGCCCGACAAGTAGCATCCCTGCTGGGTTCCATGGCGTCCTGCATTTTTCTCATCCCAAACGCCAGGCTGAGAATGCGTCCTCTACAACAGGCTCTGGAGGATCAGTGGGACCAAGCGACAGGGCGCTGGGAAGATCGTATCACTCTTTCCCAGGCGAAGAAAGAGGCCATCAAATGGTGGACTCGGAGAAAGAATGTGCTGGTGGGGGTACGGTTTCACCAACCCGTTCCTTCCCAGTCTATAGTGACGGATGCCTCCCTGCAAGGCTGGGGAGCACATATGGGTCCACTTCAAATTCAAGGCCAGTGGTCTGCGCAGGAGCAGACATACCACATCAACATGCTGGAACTCAGAGCGGTATTCCTGGCTCTCAAAGCTTTCTTACCAGCGATCGAATCCAACTCAGTCCTAGTTCAGACGGACAATACGACCACCATGTTCTATCTGAACAAACAAGGAGGCACAAGATCTCGCCCACTCTCTCGAGAGGCTCAGACAATCTGGCATTGGCTTCTCTCTCGAGACCTCACAGTAGTGGCAGTGCACCTTCCGGGCGAGTTGAACGTAAAAGCAGACGCACTCAGCAAGCACTTCGAAGATCAGCCAGACTGGGTGCTAAACGACAAAGTAGTAGAAAGCTTTTTCGGTGCTGGGGTCGTCCATCCATAGACTTGTTTGCAGACGACGAAAACACCAAATGCCACGCCTTCGCGTCCAGGTTCCACCGGCCAGGAACGCAGGGGAACGCTCTACTGATGGATTGGGCAGGGATGTTCGCATACGCATTTCCTCCCCTAGCGCTGATTCCGAGAGTAGTTTCCAAGCTCCTCAGGTCGAACATGGAAATGATCCTGATTGCTCCGGATTGGCCTCGGCAGTGGTGGTACCCGGACCTTCTACATCTGTCTGTGTGTCCACACAAACGGCTCCCTTGCATGCCTGACCTGTTGAGCAAGATGAACAGGAGGATAATGCATCCCAACCTCCCATCATTGAACCTAACAGCATGGCTCCTGAGGTCCTGCAATATGGACATTTGAACTTGCCTCCCGAATGCATGAACATTTTAAAGGAGGCTAAGAGACCTTCCACGAGAGCGTCCTATGCGTTCAAGTGGAAAAGATTTTACTTGTGGTGTAGGGATCATCACTTGGATCTAAGGGGCAGGAGGACGTCATCTTACCATACCTCCTTTCCCTGGCAACTGCTGGTTTAAAGTACACTTCTATTAGAGTGCATTTGTCAGCTATTGTAGCATACAGAAAATCACCTGATCAGATGTCTTTCTTTCAGGTTCCAGTGGTTAAGGACTTCCTCCAGGGGTCGAAGAAAGTGTATCCCCCTGTGCGAAATCCTTCTCCTCCTTGGGAATGAAACCTAGTTCTATCCAGGTTAATGTCACCTCCTTTCGAGCCCATCCACAAGGCTTCCTTGCAACATCTCTCTTGGAAGGCAGCCTTTTTGGTGGCGATTACCTCTGCGTGCAGAGTAAGTGAGATACAAGCGCTCTGTGCGAAGGAACCATATACTGTTTTCCACCACAACAGACTAGTCCTAAGGGCTCATCCATCTTTCTTGCCTAAGGTCACCTCTGATTTTCATATAAATCAGTCTATTTCCCTCCGTTCCTTTTTTCCAAATCCTACGACCCCAGCCGAGCGGTCACTTCACTCCTTAGATCTTAAGAGAGTGCTAAAGTTTTATTTGGAAAAGACTAAAGGGATTAGGAAAACGGACCAACTGTTTGTGAACTATGGCTCAATGAGAACAGGTTTTCCAGCGGCCAAGAGGTCCATCTCCAGATGGATTGTCTCTTGCATTAAATTGGTCTATAAGCTTGCAGGCAAGCCTTTGTTTATGTCACCAAAAGCGCATTCCACTAGAGGGAAAGCCGCTACAGTAGCTTTCTTGCATGACATTCCAATGTCAGAAATATGCAAGTCTGCAACCTGGAAATCGGTTCATACCTGTACGAGACATTACTGCCTCGAATCTGATTCCAGGGCCGATACTCAAGTAGGGCAAGCCTCCTTGAGGAATCTGTTTGGGTAGTCTATAGTCTACTCAGACTTGTTGATGAGATTACTGTCTTATCATTCCTTTGCCCGCAAGGATGAGGAGAGGCTCGCTATTCTATTCTAATGCTTATGACTATTGATGAGGATCCCCTGGAAGAGAAGGATTAGTTACTTACCTGTAATCCTAGTTCTCTTCCAGGGGTATCCTCATCAAAGTCATAAGCAACCCTCCCGACTCCCCGGGCAAAGGATACTCTTTAATAAGGAGATATTGTTAACCTATTTGTTATTGGGTTTGTTTTTCAGTCTCCGAAAAGAACAACTGACCTAACTGTCACCCCTGAGGCATGATGGGATACAGGGGGTCATGAGTGCCTTAAAGGCACGGTGTCAGTGTTATTGCTATTCAGCTACAGGTTAGCTTTTCAGTCTTTTTAGACTGTGTGTTTGCAATGCAGCCTGGGAGCTTCCTATGCTTCCAGTGACTTATGAGAATTTCTACTGCTTTCTGAGCATTAAAACAGTTTCTAAACAATCTTTGGTGTTGTTTCTCATGTTTCTAATGCTTATTATTCATGTATGGTGGAAATTCTTCACAGCATATTTCAGCTCTGATGTTATTTGGCTGCTATTGCATGTTTTTATATATATATTATTTATATACATATATGTATATATATATATATGTGTGGGGCACATATAATATAGTGTTTCCGGGGTCCCGCGCATGGGCGGGAATATTCTAATGCTTATGACTTTGATGAGGATACCCCTGGAAGAGAACTAGGATTACAGGTAAGTAACTAATCCTTCCCGCATTCGCATTAGTATAATAGCTGGGTTTAGTTTGCAGCAAGCAGGTGGCAAGCACATGAGTTTCAAGCGGCCATATTGTTAGTTAATGCGCAAGTGCAGAAAGTTTCCCTCCAAGCATAGATATGTCACACTACGTAGATGCAGTAGACGCATGTGCACTAAAGAATTTCAGTTAGCCGCCATTTTAGCATCACTCTCGAGTTACTGGTTAGTAAAACACACATGCAAGCTTCCATCTATTACTCAAGTGTTGTGTAGATCCATATTATTACAACAAACAAGGTTTTAATATGGGGTTAGTAGTTACATGAGAAGATTGCATCTGAGCAAGTCTCTTTTTTCATGAGTCCCTGCTCCATCACAGGCAAAGAGTATGCTCACCACAAAGCTGTCTGCACAGTGTTGCTCAAGTCTTTGGGAAGCTCTGGTGCTTCTTCCTGATCCTAAGTAAACTTCACCCAAATAAATAGAGAACCCTCCCCAGCACAGGTAAGATGGTCTAGCGGGGTAAGGGTAAGCATGATTCCTCTTTGGAGAACTACCAAGGTACATTGATGTCTGTACACAAGAATCCCCAGGACAGGTTGTGAGGGGGATCAGTGAGCGCTCAAGTTCTTAGAGGACAAGGTTGAGGTTTCAAGTCAGTTGTGCACTGTGATGCAGCCCTGCATGATTAATGTCTTGTTTTTCAGCCAGTTCCAGAAGACCGGTGACTACAGTCAATTTGTTCCATAGCCCGAGCACACAACGGGATTTGTCAAAGTGGGTCTTGCAGGGAGTACCAATACCAGGCGTTAGTAAAAGGGTCTTTAGTTGGCAGAGTGTAAGAATTCAATTCAGAAGCTTTAAGTAGTTTATTTGAAGAAACAGCACATCATAAGTCCTGACAGGATGGCAGCAGGATACAACTGCCTTCCTAGTACAGAATGCTACATTAACAAAGCTCTGTTTAGAATGCAGAGTCAATTACAGAAGATAACAGGTCTCATGCCTTAAAGTGATATATTAAAATACATGTAAATAATGTACTGCACTATATACAAAATATAACACATTTTCCCCTTTAAATAAAACACACATGTAAATAAATGAATATAAAAACTTATACAAAATCATGTAAGGAAACGGGCCTGTTTCTGACCCGAACATTTCTTTTGATTCTAGATGCTGCAGAATCACCAATTGGTACATCAGCATACTTGTTTTCATGCATAGAATCTTCCTGGTACCGGTTGATATTTTGTGCAGGACACTTAGCCACCCTTCTTGAATTCCAGACCTTACCATCTTGGGTGATAACAGTATTCCTACAAACTTTCTTAATTTGAATAGGTCTACCATATTTACTCTTTCCTTTACTAACAAGAAAAGGTTTGAAAATCCTGACCTAATCACCAACTACAAAGTCATGTTAATTAGTCTTCCATTTATTATTGTACCATGATGTGGCTTTATCTTGTTTACTAAGTACTTTATCAGCAACTTCTTGACCATTAACCTTGTTCTCAACTGTTTTAGTACACTTCTCCTTAAACCACCAAGGGCAAATGGCCGAAGCTGGTTCTCGACCCTTAAGCAATCTAAAAGGGCTAACCTCCTAGTAGTATGTGGAGTGATGCGATAAGTCCATAATTTTTCCCGAACAATATTCAACCAATCACCCCTTTCCTTAACCGCATCCGCTACAAACCCTTTTAACACCCGGTTAAAGCGCTCAACCTGTCCATTCTCATGGGGTTCATATAAAGAAGTGCGTAAATGCTTAATCTGACAACCTTTCAGAAAACTCTCCATCTCTGCAGAGACTAATTGCACACCATTATCTGAAACTAAAGTAAAAGGACAACCCTCCCGTGCAAAAACCTCTCTAAAAAAACTAATGACAGCACTCGTAGTAGCCTTGGCAACAAATTTTACCTCAGGCCATTTCGAGTGATAGTCAATCATGACCAGTGCAAAACGCGAAGTCTCCGGTAGAATGGAAAAAGGACCAGAGATGTCAAAAGCAATCTTACTCCAAGGAGCTTGAGGCCATTGAACAGGTTTAAGCGGTGGAACATGGACTCTTAATATTTTTTCCTTATCACAACATTCACTACAATCCCTGACCGTGCGATCTATGAATCTGTCCATGCCTGGCCACCAAAAATGCAATCTTACCAAATGTTTCATTGCAGAAATGCCGGGATGTGTTTTGTGTGCCAACTTTAAAATCAATTCTCTCACACCATGTGGTGGAATACATTTTCCGGATTTAAATAGAAAATGTCCTTCTAATAATAATTCATCAGCAATATGGAAGAATGGCAACAAATCTGACCTAATACAACTTTTGCTGGGCCAGCCCTCTATCACATATTTCTTGATAAGTACCAACACTTCATCTGTATCTTGTGACTCTTTCCACTTTCTTTCAGTAATTTCTTGGTAATGGGATGGAATTACATCTGTCACACCCAACACGAAATCCACATCATTAACTACATTCACCTTGTCTGAACAAACACCACAAGGAAGACGTGAAAGAAAATCCGCAGTGACATTTTTCTTCCCAGGAATATACTCTACAGTGAAATTGTATTCTTGCAATTTAGATGCCAAACGTGCAATCCTTGCCGTAGAATTCCATCCTCCACCCACTGATAATATATGTATAAGAGGTTTATGGTCTGTCCTGAATACAGAATTGCTGCCCCAAACATAGATTCTAAAATGTTCCACCGCCACACACATGCAAGCCACTCCCTCTCTATGACCGCATATCTCCGTTCGGTTTCATTAAGGGTTCTAGATGAAAAAGCGACATTCCACCCAGTATTTCCATCTTGTTGAGACAGAAAACAACCCAGCCCATACAAGCTAGCGTCAGTAGTTATAATGCACTTATAGCCCATCCTGAATGGTTTCAAGGTAGGAGCACTAACAATCTCCTTCTAAATATCCTGAAAGGCCTTGTCTTGTTCATCTTTCCACTCAAAAGTTACCTTCTGCCTCAACAATTTCCTTAACGGTTCCATTTTGGTTGCAAAATTTTCTACAAACTTACTGTAGTATTCGCACATGCCTCAAAAAGAAAGTAGTTGTTCTCTATTTACTGGAGCTTGTGCTTTAAGAATAGCCTCTACTTTAGATTTCTTGGGAACTAAACCTTCACCTGATAATGTATGTCCTAAATATTCAACTGATTTACAAAACAGCTTACATTTCTGTGCTTTTAAGGTGAGGCCACTATCCTCCAGTCTTTTGCAAACCTGATCCAAATGAGACATATGTTCAAGTTCATTTTTAGAAAATACTAAAATGTCATCTTGGAAACACTTGACAAAGGAATCCAAGTCTCTAAATATTTGGAACATTACTCTCTGAAAAACAGAGGCCGCTGAGGCTAACCCAAAAGGCATTCTTTTATATTGGAATAACCCCATAGGTGTGATAAATGCAGTGTACTTCTTGGATTCCTCAGTTAACTCTATTTGATGATACGCTGATCTGAGATCAAGTGTGGTAAAGATCTGCGCACCATCAAATAAAGAGACCAGCTCATTAATGTTGGGAAGAGGATGACAGTCTATTATGATATTTGAATTTAAGGCTCTTAAATCAATGCATACACCAATTTTTTATCAGTTTTTCTCACTAGTACAATGGGAGAAACCAATTCTGAGGACTCAATTGGTTCTATTATGTCCTCTTTACGAATGTCATTCAACATCTCCTTCAACTCATCTCTCACATTAAGAGAAACACCTCTCAATTTCTGTTTAACAGGAATTGCATCATTTTTCAAAACAATTTTGTGCGCAAAATGCTTTAACCTTCCCAAATCATCACAAAACACTTTGCTAAATTTATGACTCCAATATTCCATGTCTTCCCTTATATCTTCGTTTCCAACCACCTCATGACTAGTAGTACTTACCATGTCTTTTTCACTTCATAAAGATACTGGATCTTTTGAACGTGGGTTGAGAATGATACCCAACTCATATTGATCATGCAAACCTAAAACATTAACACCCTTAACCGCAATATATAATTTAATCATAACAGTTCTGTTCCTGAAAGTAAGAGGTACCTTTAAGACACCCTCAATATCAATGATAGATCCATTGAAACTTTCGGCAATGATATCAGATGGTAGTAAACATCTGATATCACATACATCTACAAGTCTCTCACTAAAGTGTTCTTTAGTAATGATCGTCCATGGCGATCCTGAATCAACCATGAGTTTTATTTCCTTATTATATACGTAAAAAGAACATATAGGAGACTTTATGTTACCTATACCACCACAACCCCTTTGTACAATAGAAACAACAAAACCTTTGGTGAGTTCTTGAGTTTGATTAACGTCTGTACTTTCACTAATACAAGACACTTTTGTAGGATCTAACTTGTTGGAAGAAGTGCGTGTCTGGTTAAAACGTCTGTCTCTACACACATTGCT
This sequence comes from Lissotriton vulgaris, assembly GCF_964263255.1. Taxonomy (NCBI): domain Eukaryota; kingdom Metazoa; phylum Chordata; class Amphibia; order Caudata; family Salamandridae; genus Lissotriton; species Lissotriton vulgaris. Next base: position 1,700,667,926 of record NC_141685.1, on the reverse strand, counting down.
AAAATGTCCAATTCTTCCACAAATCTTACACTCCTTCTTGATAGCCGGACATCCCTGAAATGAAGCAATATGTGACTTACTACCACACCTAAAACAAGAAAAGGAATTGTTATAATTATCTTGTCTTTTATAAAGGAAATTATTAACATTCCCTTTGTTCTTTCCTTGCGCAAAATAAGAACTTTTGTTATCAGTTTTTTGTTTAATAACGCAAACCTCTTCTTCAGAAATGGATTTGTTAGAATTAGAGTTTTGCTTGACTACGTCCATCCATTTCTCTGACATCTCAGTGGATTTAGCTACCGCAATAGTTTCTTCTAAATTGGGATCGCCCATGCACCAGAGTTTCTCTTGGATTTTTTTGTTTTTAACATGGACGATGATTTGATCCCGCAGCATTTCATCACACATTGTCCCAAAGTTGCAATGTAGGCTAAGAGATCTTAAAGCCGTAAGAAAATCATCAAAAGATTCATAATTTTTTTGCGCTCTGGTGTAGAATTTGAATCTATTTAAAGCAATGCTAGCAGTTGGCTTAAATCTTTTCTCAAGTCTAGACAATGCTTCAACAAACACATTCAAAGCATCACCTTCTCCCATGCGTGAAGCAGATTGTGGTAAAGTTCTGAAAATTTCTTGGCCTTCTGAGCCAAGGCAGTGAAGTAAAATGCTTTTCTTTCTCTCAGCACCCATGCGTTCCCCATCAATAGCCTTCATGTAATTAAAGAATTCCTCCTTCCACCTCGACCATGGCATATGAGGATCACCTTTGTTTTGTAAAAATTTAGCTGGGGGATCAAACTGCATTTTTTTAAAAAATAAAATTCAATAATGAAATAAATGTAAATATAATAGTATGATAATAGTTTGTCCAGGTACTGAATAATAGCTTAGATTTCAATAAATGAATGAATTTAAAAATTACTTCATTTTAAACTAGAATGTTACCGTGTGAAACTTTAGTGAATCAAAACAAGGAAATGGAATAAACCCGAATCAACACTTCAGTGTACCTCAACTGTGTCTTAAAAGGCTTCCGTGTTATTAAATTTGTTGAAAAATATCCACCAGAATCGAAGAGAAATAGCAGCGACTGCTTCCGTGTCTGTATGTGTTGCTAAGTAACAAAACGAAAGAATGATCACCGCGGCTGCGGTTCCTTCGGTATTGTTAGTCCGTTGCTAAGTAACCAAATGATGCACGACGTCTTTGCTGTGACGTGCATGTATTACGTTGGACGCACTGAGATAAGCGTCTTGTTTCCAGGCAGCAGCGCGATCAGCGTCTTCAGAAGGAACGACGTTTAGTTTCCAAGCAGCAGCGCGAGTGACTCCAATTCCTCATGCGTAAACAACACAGGGAAATTTGAAGAATGCAAACTTTGTGGTGCTGGAAATGACGCACTGGGCATCAAAGAAGATAATACTTTGACACAGCAGGTATGAAGTTGAAGGTTATAAAATGGTAAAAGCGAACCAGTTCAAAAAAATGTGGAATAATTCAAACGAAAAGTCCATTCACTGGCAAATTGAAAAAAAAAACAAAGTTGGAAAAATTCGTAGAAATTTGATAAAAAGCCAGTATAGATGACAGTAATCACAACAGAAACAATGTAAAAGAACAGTACCTTGAAGTATGAAGCATCTATAAGAAGTATCTGGAGGTATGAAAAATAGTTGTAAAACTTCCAAAGGGTTCAATTTATACTCCGCTCCTGTGCTGAGAAAGGCAGGAGTAATGGGTCCTCGTCGCCAAAATTTGTAAGAATTCAATCCAGAAGCTTTAAGTAGTTTATTTGAAGAAACAGCACAGCATAAGTCCTGACTGGATGTCAGCAGGATACAACTGCCTTCCTAGTACAGAATGCTACATTAACAAAGCTCTGTTTAGAATGCAGAGTCAATTACAGAAGATAACAAGTCTCATGCCTTAAAGTGATATATAAAAATACATGTAAATAATGTACTGCACTATATACAAAATATAACACATTTCCCCCTTTAAATAAAACACACATGTAAATAAATGAATATAAAAACTTATACAAAATCATGTAACGAAACGGGCCTGTTTCTGACCCGAACATTTCTTTTGATTCTAGATGCTACAGAATCACCAATTGGTACATCAACACACTTGTTTTCATGCATAGAATCTTCCTGGTACCGGTTGATATTTTGTGCAGGACACTTAGCCACCCTTCTTGAATTCCAGACCATTCCATCTTGGGTGATAACAGTATTCCTACAAACTTTCTTAATTTGAATAGGTCTACCATATTTACTCATTCCTTCACTAACAAGAAAAGGTTTGAAAATCCTGACCCAATCACCAACTACAAAGTCATGTTCTTTAGTCTTCCATTTATTATTGTACCATGATGTGGCTTTATCTTGTTTACTAAGTACTTTATCAGCAACTTCCTGAACATTAACCTTGTTCTCAACTGTTTTAGTACACTTCTCCTTAAACCACCAAGGGCAAATGGCCGAAGCTGGTTCTCGAGCCTTAAGCAATCTAAAAGGGCTAACCTCCGTAGTAGTATGTGGAGTGATGCGATAAGTCCATAATTTTCCCGAACAATATTCAACCAATCACCCCTTTCCTTAACCGCATCCGCTACAAACCCTTTTAACACCCGGTTAAAACACTCAACCTGTCCATTCTCATGGGGTTCATATAAAGAAGTGCGTAAATGCTTAATCTGACAACCTTTCAGAAAACTCTCCAATCAATCAATCAATCAATCAGTGACACTTATAAAGCGCGCTACATACCCGTAGGGTCTCAAGGCGCTGGGGGGAAGGGGGGGGGGGGGGGGGGAGGGGGCCGCTACTGCTCGAACAGCCAGGTCTTCAGCTTCTTCCTGAAGGAGAGGTGGTCTTGGGTCAGGCGCAGGTCGGGAGGGAGGGAGTTCCAGGTCTTGGCGGCCAGGTAGGAGAAGGACCTTCCTCCTGTAGTCGCTCTTCGGATGCGGGGGACGGCGGCGAGGGCGTGGTTGGCTGATCGGAGGTGGCGTTTGGGAGCGTAGAAGTTGACTCGGCTGTTGAGGTAGCTCGGGCCTTGGTCGTGTAGGGCTTTGTGTGCGTGGGTGAGGAGGCGGAAGGTGATTCTTTTGTTGACGGGGAGCCAGTGAAGGTCTCTCAGATGTCCGGAGATGTGGCTGGTTCGTGGGATGTCGAGGATGAGTCTGGCTGAGGCGTTCTGGATCCGCTGGAGTCTCTTCTGGAGCTTGGCGGTGGTACCGGCGTAGAGGGCGTTGCCGTAGTACAGTTGGCTGGTGACGAGGGCCTGGGTGACGGTCTTCCTGGTCTCGGTGGGGATCCACCAGAAGATCTTCCGTAGCATGCGTAGGATGTTGAAGCACGCCGAGGAGACGTTGTTGACTTGCCTGGTCATGGAGAGGGAGCAGTCCAGGATGAAGCCCAGGTTGCGTGTATGGTCTGTCGGTTTGGGTGCGGTGCCCAGGGCGGGAGGCCACCAGGAGTCGTCCCAGGCGGAGGGTGAGGAGCCCAGGATGAGGACCTCCGTCTTGTCCGAGTTCAGTTTCAGGCGGCTGGTCGTCATCCACTCGGCTACCTCTTTCATCCCTTCGTGCAGGTTGGCTCTGGCGGCGGCGGGGTCGTTGGTCAGGGAGAGGATCAGCTGGGTGTCGTCGGCGTAGGAGATTATGCTGAGGTTGTGTTTGCATAGTCTCCATCTCTGCAGAGACTAATTGCACACCATTATCTGAAACTAAAGTAGAAGGACAACCCTCCCGTGCAAAAGCCTCTCTAAAAAAACTAATGACAGCACTCGTAGTAGCCTTGGCAACAAATTTTACCTCAGGCCATTTCGAGTGATAGTCAATCATGACCAGTGCAAAACGCGAAGTCTCCGGTAGAATGGAAAAAGGACCCAAGATGTCAAAAGCAATCTTACTCCAATGAGCTTGAGGCCATTGAACAGGTTTAAGCGGTGGAAAATGGACTCTTAACATTTTTTCCTTATCACAACATTCACTACAATCCCTGACCGTGCGATCTATGAATCTGTCCATGCCTGGCCACCAAAAATGCAATATTACCAAATGTTTCATTGCAGAAATGCCGGGATGTGTTTTGTGTGCCAACTTTAAAATCAATTCTCTCACACCATGTGGTGGAATACATTTTCCGGATTAAAATAGAAAATGTCCTTCTAATAATAATTCATCAGCAATATGGAAGAATGGCAACAAATCTGACCTGATACAACTTTTGCTGGGCCAGCCCTCCATCACATATTTCTTGATAAGTACTAACACTTCATCTGTATCTTGTGACTCTTTCCACTTTCTTTCAGTAATTTCTTGGTAATGGGATGGGATGGAATTACATCCGTCACACCCAACACGAAATCCACATCATTAACTACATTCACCTTGTCTAAACAAACACCACAAGGAAGACGTGAAAGAAAATCCGCAGTGACATTTTTCTTCCCAGGAATATACTCTACAGTAAAATTGTATTCTTGCAATTTAGATGCCAAACGTGCAATCCTTGCCGTAGAATTCCATCCTCCACCCACTGATAATATATGTATAAGAGGTTTATGGTCTGTCCTAAATACAAAATTGTACTGCACTATATACAAAATATAACCAGAGGTATGCGCCCTGTCCAAGCAGGGACCACCACTCTAGTCAGGGTAAGTCAGATAGACACCCTAAATTAGCCTGTGCTCACCTTTTGGGAGCTTGGCGCAGAGCAGGCAGGTTTAACTTAAGAGGCAATATGTAAAGTATTTGTGCAACAGTTATGACTGTAAAACAGTGAAAACACCAGGTTAGGCAAATAAAGTTTAATTGAATGAACAAAACAAGACCAAAATGACAAAAATCCAATAAGTGAACATGAGTTATGAATTTGTAAAGATTATCTTGCAATGTTGTGCTTGGAGTCATTAAAGTGCCAACAGGGGAAATCTGGCTGCACTGGACTAGGTCAATTCTGAAAAGTCAAGCCGACCGCGATAGAGAGTGGGTTGGATACAGAAGCTACGCAGACCCAGCTGAAACGGTACCTTCATGGAGAGAAAGCAGCGACTGCGAGGTGCGGAGGAGACGATGCATCAGTTCGCAGCTGGGTCCCACGTCGTAGAGCTCCGGATGATGAAGGTAATGCATTGTCGTCAAGCTGTACTGTCTACGCTGTCAGGTCCTTGAAGCGGTGATGCTTCAGCGTTGAAGGCAAATGTGTCGCCTCCGACTGGCTTAAAGCAGGCGATGCGTGAATCTTTTGCAGAAACATCCAGAAAACCAAGTTCCAAGGGTCCATGCATGTATTGGCACCACTTGGCAAGGTAGGACTCACAATCTGCAAAGTTCAGAGGCTGTAGCAGCGTTGAAGGAAGTCTTTGATGTCCCTGAGACTTCAGAACAGGAGGCAAGCCAGCAAGCCTTTAGAGTAACTTGGTTCTGGGGATGTAGAGATTCAGATCCAGTTCTTCTCACCACAGAGCAAGGAGGGAAGCAGCGCAGGAGTCCAGCAGAGTGCAACTGAGTGACAGTCCGTTCAGCAGCACAGCACTCCTTGGTAGAGTGTTCTCAGGTCCAGAAGTGAACTGAGTTGGTGGTTTCAGGGTTCCAGTTTTTATACCCAGCTGCACCTTTGAAGTTAAGGAGACTTCAAAGAGAAGCCTTTTAAGTACATGAGCTCCCTGCCCTGACTCCTGGCTCCAGAATCGCTACAGGGAGGCATGCCACCCTTGTCTGCGGACAGGCACAGCCCAATTCAGGTTCACGTGTCAGCTCCACCTTTCCATCAGCCTGGTAATGGGCATTCAAGATGTGAATAACACACCTCGGCTCCCTGTGTGTGTGTTACTGTCTAGGGCACGGGTACTCATAGTGTATCCCGTGGGCGGCCAGCGGTCCGGCCGGCCTTCACTGGTGCCCTGCGGCCCTTGTCTTGCCATATGCCATATCCTGGAAGTAAACAGAGATGATGGCCGCAGCAGCATAAGTAGTGAATACATATTCAATACGTATTCACTACGTTTGTTCCTGCTGCCAGCTTATCTGTTTACTGCTTTCCTCAGAATTGCCCGCCTCTGTGACATCACACAAGGCACCTGGCGGGAATCATAGGCCCTTTAAAAGTCAGATGTAAGCGCTTTTATAATTGACTTTTAAAGGTCCTTTCGGGAAGCTTCCTGTGTCCGTGGTGCAGACAACATCCTCTCGTCTTTTCTGCCCACAGCCTGTAATCGACCCGGAGAATCTTCACTGCTGCCTGTAATCGACCCGGAGAATCTTCACTGCAGCCTGTAATCAATCCGGAGAATCTTCACTGCCTGAGGGCATCCTCTCCGCAGCAGTCTCTTCTCGCCCTGGAGCCTCTTCGGTACCTGAGAGCTTCCTCTGCCACACCCTCTTCTCGTCCACTGCAGCCTCTTCTCGTCCGGTAGCCTCTTCACTGACCGAGGGTGTCCTCTCCACCACAGCCTCTTCTCACCCCAGAGCCTCTTCTCTGCCTGAGGATGTTCTCTCCTCTCTGAAGCAGCCTCTTCTCAGGACGCAGCTTGCACTTCAACTTGGCTCACAGCCCCTTCATCGCCGCTTGGATTTAGCCAGCAGCAGCTCCATCACCACATCTGCCTCCATTTCCACAACCAGCTTGATTTCCATCGCCCAGTCAAGTCAAGTCAAGTCAGAGAATTTATATAGCGCACTACATACCCAGAGGGTCTCAAGGCGCTAAGGAGGGGGGGGAGGATTACTTGTCAAATATCCACGTTTTAAGTTGCTTTCTGAAAGCTAGGTGGTTCTGGGTAAGGCGAAGGTGAGTGGGGAGTGAGTTCCATGTTTTAGCAGCCAGGTAAGAGAAGGATCTGCCTCCCATGGTGGTCTTGTTGATGCGAGGTACAGTGGCGAGGGCTTGGCTGGAGGAACGTAGTTGGCGGGAGGGGGTGTAGAAGGACAGTCTTGAGTTGAGGCATTCTGGTCCGATGTCGTAGAGTGATTTGTGTGCGTGGGTTAGCAGTCAGAAAGTGATTCTCTTATTGACGGGTAGCCAGTGGAGGTCTTTCAGGTGACCAGAGATGTGTTCGTTGCGTGGGATGTCTAATATGATTCTGGCTGAGGCGTTTTGGATTCGTTGGAGTTTCTTTTGGAGTTTAGCGGTAGTGCCTGCGTAGAGGGTGTTTCCGTAGTCCAGTCGGCTCGTGACCAAAGCATGGGTGACTGTTTTCCTGGTTTCGGTGGGGATCCATCGAAATGTTTTTTTGAGCATGCGAAGAATGTTGAAGCAAGATGAGGATACGGCGCTGACTTGTCTGTTCATTGAAAGGGAAGAATCCAGGATAACGCCTAGGTTCCGTGCGTGGTCTGTCGGGATGGGTGCTTTTCCAAGGGCTTCCGGCCACCAAGAGTCATCCCATGCAGAGGGGGATGTACCTAGGATCAGGACTTCTGTTTTATCTGAGTTCAGTTTCAGGCGGCTGTGTTTCATCCATTCAGCAACTTCTTTCATTCCTTCGTGTAGGTTAGTTTTGGCGGTGCTGGGGTCCTTGGTGAGAGAAAGGATCAGTTGAGTGTCATCCGCGTAAGAGATGATGTTGAGGTTGTGTTGGCGGGCGATGGTCGCGAGGGGGCTCATGTATACGTTGAAGAGGGTGGGGCTGAGAGAGGATCCTTGTGGTACGCCACAGATGACTTCGGTGGCCTCGGACTTGAATGGTGGAAGGCGGACTCTCTGGGTTCTTCCGGTGAGGAACGAAGTGATCCATTCCAGTGCTTTTCCATGTATTCCGATGTTGGTGAGGCGTTGTAAAAGGGTGCTGTGGCAGACTGTGTCGAATGCTGCAGAGAGGTCGAGGAGGATGAGGGCGACTGTGTCTCCATTGTCCAGTAGAGTTCGAATGTCGTCTGTTGCTGCGATGAGGGCGGTCTCAGTGCTGTGTTTTGCTCGGAAGCCAGATTGTGAGGAGTCGAGGGATTTGTTGGCTTCGAGGAAAGCGGCGAGCTGGTTGTTGACAGCTTTCTCGATGACTTTGGCCGGGAATGGGAGGAGCGAGATGGGGCGGTAATTTTTGAGTTCGGTGGGGTCCGCTGTGGGTTTTTTCAGAAGGGCGGTGAGTTCAGCGTGTTTCCAGTTTTCTGGAAAGGTGGCGGAGTTGAAGGAGCAGTTGATGACGTCTCGGAGGTGCGGTGCTATGACGGAGTCTGCTTTGTTGAAGATGTGGTGAGGGCATGGGTCTGTGGGGAATCCTGAGTGGATGGAGTTCATTAGGCGGATGGTGTCCTCAGTGGAGATTGGGTTCCAGTCGTTAAGGGTGTTCGCGGGGGAGAGTGTTCAGCATGTGGTTGGGTGGGTTGGGCTCCGGGTTGGTTGTCGAAGCTGTTGTGGATGTCTGCAATCTTGTTGTGGAAGAATGAGGCTAGGGAGTTGCAGAGGGCTTGAGAGGGGGTGATGTCGTTGGAGTTGGCCGAGGGATTGGAAAACTCCTTGACGATGTTGAAAAGTTCCTTGCTGTTGTGGGCGTTGTTGTCAAGTCGATCCTTGAATGCTGTTTTCTTGGCCTTTCGGATTAGTTGGTGGTGAGTGCGGGTGGCGTTTTTGAAGGCGTCCTTGGTGTTGGTGGTTGGGTCTTTTTTCCACGCTTTTTCAAGGGTGCGGCAGAGTTTCTTGGACTTCTTAAGATCATCGTTGAACCATGAGGCCTTCTTGTTGCCAGGTTTGCTTTGGCGTTTTTTCAGTGGTGCTAAGGTGTCGGCCGTGTTGGATAACCATAGGGTGAAGTTGGCGGCGGCTAGGTTTGGGTCCGAGGAGTCGGCTGGGGTGTTTAGAAGGAGCGATGAGGAGATCTGGTCGGTGGTGATTTTGTTCCAGTTTCTTTGCAGAGTTGGTTGGAGGTGGTTGGTGGGTTTGGGCTAAGCATGGGCGAATTTTGCGAATCTCGCGTTCGCGAATTTTGCGGATTTGCGAACTCGCAATCCGCAAAATCCGCGAATTCTCGCGAATTTGCGGATTTTTTTTTTGTGTTTGCGCGGGTTTCTGCCAGTTCGCGAGGGTTTTGTACAATTTCGCAAATTGCGAACTTACCTGTCGGGTCGCAAGTTTCGCGAACTTGTTGTTTCTACGTGTCCAGCCTGTTTGGGACACTCTTCTCCATCACTGCCACTCTCTGTCACCACTGCCACTCTCTGACTACTCATGCCACCCTCTGGCCCACCCATGGCACCCTCTGTTTCATCACAGCACCCTCTGGTTGTCCAGTCAGTGTACATTATTGTGGCAACACAAGCACACCTTCCCTGCCTCAAGTGACCTGAATTAATTTGGGGCTGATTAATGTGTCACAGAATATTTTTTTAGCTGGCACCTGCTTCCTTAGTGCTTCCTGATTAGTGATCTTTTGCACTTGCTAAGTGCTTTCATTGTTGCAAAATTAGTTACAACACCTGCCCTGCCCCAACTGACAATAATGAATTAGGGGCTGATTAATGGATTTGAACTTCCAGCCTGGCTCCTGCTTGTCTCCCTTAGCTGTAATTCAGGACCTTTGTGGCATATGTGTAACTATTCTGAGGTTCAGAGCAGGGTCACATAATAGTTGCAACTGGCAACTGAACTCTGGAGGGGCCCCTCAGGAAGCACTACAGGAAATGGCTACTAATGATGAGCCTGAACTTTTGAACCTGGTAAGTAGTTTCAGTTTTGCTAAGATCGTATTTCTGCAATTTTGCACTTATTCGCGGGGCGCGAAGTTGTACTGGGAAGCCGCGAACTCACGCGAACAGTGCGAGCAGTGCGAGCAAAATCCGCTGCTCGCGGATTTGCGGATTTTGCGGGAGATTCGCGAATCTCGCGGATTGCGAATTTACAGAAAATCCGCAAAATCCGCGAGCGAAACGGATTTTCCACCCATGCTTAGTTTGGGCTTGTTGTAGGTGAAGTGGACGCAGCTGTGGTCAGTCCAGAGGAGATCCGTAGTGTGGCTGAAGGAGACATGATTGCTGGAGGTGAAGATGGGGTCGAGTGTGTGACCTGCGATGTGGGTGGGGGAAGTGACCAGTTGTTTAAGTCCGAGGTTGGCGAGGTTGTCCAGGAGGGTGGTGGTGTTGCGGTCGTTGATCTTTTCTAGGGGAAAGTTGAGGTCTCCCAGAAGGATGTAATCTTTGGAGGGGAGCGCGTGTGGAGTGATGAAGTCCGTGATGTCTTCACTGAATTTTGCGCGGGGTCCTGGTGGTCTGTAGAGGAGGGTGCCTCTGAGTGTGGTTTTGGGGTCGATGTGGATCTGGAAGTGAAGGTGTTCGGAGTTGGCGAGGTTGGCGTCAGAGCTGGTTGAGATGCGGATTGATTTCTTGTGGACGATAGCGATTCCTCCTCCTGTGTGGCTGGTACGGTCTTTGCGAGCAACACCAGCTCCAACCGCAGGTTGATCTTCGCAACCCGAGAAGCACAGAATCCTAGTTAAGTATGCAATGTGATGGTCTCTCATCTGTTTCTCGATTTGTCTCTTCCTTACTTTCCCCATGTGTGACTCTTTCACCCTGTGCCTTTTCTCTGGCTCAAGACTCTCATCATCTCTCTTTCTCCCCACTTTTCTCACAATGTCCACCACCTCCCTCTCTCTGGGTGCCTGCCATGTTTACCTCTCTCCATCTTTATTTAATGATTGTACAGTAACCGCATGGCACAAAAAGCTTCAATGTTTAATGATTAATGAAGTGTCCTTACTTGTAAACATATGCACACCCTCTTTAGTCTGTGATATTTTTACTTTTTATTACTTGTAGTCTTTTGCTGACCATTCCATATGTTTGCTGAATAATAAAAATAAAGCATTGCAATCTTTCCAAAGCCAGACCTTTTGACTATGCCAATGCTTACTCTGGCTGGTTAGCGATTCTATCCAAAGGTTCTGAAGTTTTTGTAGTGATGTTAAATGAAGATCAGGTCACGTAGGTTCTTGTAGAAAGATGTATTTATTAATTAAGTTGGCATGAGGTGGTAGTTCAAGATAGTAAGAGTAATTACAAGGTAAATCCCTTAGTAAATCCCCACCAGGAGCTGTCACCAGTCAGCTCAATCCTCAGCTCCTAACTGACACTAGCATCAGAACATAACATTCCAATCTGTGATAACATTCCAAATGATGACATATGTAAAACAACTAGAAAGCCAACACTACAGTTTTTGTTTTCCTCTTGTTTCTGGTAGGGGCTGTGTCACATTTTAGTTGTTTGTGAAAAGGAGTATGCTCATAGAGCTTTTCAAAACAGATTGAATTTTGAATTCAGCTTAGTTGGAGAGTGGCAGGGTTGTTTTTTTGCTCCGGTTTTCTGCTGCTTTTCTTCTCCCCATTGTAATTTTTTTTAACAAATATTCCTTGTGAAGTGAGTTGTTTTTGATTGATGGTTGCATATCGGTTGATCCTGTTTTAAAGTAGCTTTTGCATGACCTTGAATGTTTTATGGATTAAAGTTGTAGCAGCTTTGCATTGCATCCTTGTTTTTACTTTCAGCTAGGTGGAGATATTTAAGAATGCAGCAAATTTGCATGAAGTAGGGGCATTGATTGATGATTGATGATTGATCGGATTCAGTAGAGTGCTGGTCTGAAAAGATTTGACAGGGCTGCTTTTGTTTCCCAGTCCAGCCCTGTCCGCATCTTAGAGACCTACTGTGACAGCTTCTCTACATACACGGTAACAAGTAGTGTCAATGCTAAATTGGTGTGTCCAGTTCTTATGACCTGATAGGAAGCAATGCTGCTTCTTGGCCCTACGTTGTTCTACATGGGAATTTACCAGAGCAAGCAGAAGTAGGGTAAAATAATTTTCACCTGCATTAAGCAGAGATGTCGATTGACAGAGGGCAAAGTTAAGCTACAATGTTTTGTTAACATTATCAGATTAAGCAGAGGATGATGTATTGTCTGTCAAATATGGCAGGGACATAATTATGTGGAAAACATTTGCAAAGTAGAATATGTTCCCATTCATGTTTTAACTGATCTTGTGGAAAAGGGATGAGAAGTACTGATGACAGAAATTGCATGCCACAGAGACAAATGGCTTGTGAATCCACTTTTAAGCGTCTTTGGAACAGTTCTGTGATTGGGAACATATTCCACTTTGTGAATGTATTTTAATGTCAATAACTCATATTAAACCTTAAACAAACACGTGTATCCATTGGTTGAATTACATAATGGAAGAAGCTGTAACTTGTCAATGAAATACCAAACAAATACTAAAAATTGGGATGTTTTGCTCTTTCTGGCCACACTTGACTCTGCCCATTGGCCCAATCTTCAGGTTATTCCCACCTTCTGATTCTCCGCCCACAGTTCCCCCAACTTTTTTCCGCCCTCTTCGACCACTGCTCGGCTTACACCCAAAACTGAACTACGAGGTTGGGAGAGCACCATCCCCTCCACCTCCTCCTCCTCTACTAACCGGTACCTGAAACCTCCCCTCGCCCATCCCCTCTCTACAGGCCGGACCATTGTATCTGAGCCTTTCAGATTCCTATAGTTTGACAGCTGCTCTGCATCAAATAGTGCTGTCCTGATTAGCTTCTTCCTTATGTTTTTCTACGATGATAGCTGACTTTCCCTACGTTTGTGTAGATTGCTCCGCTATTATATCTGTTACAACTGTCACAGTTATTCTAATTCCAATTTTTTCTGCAATTGCTGTATTTCCAATACAGATTGAGCGGCCAGATTTGAAATGGTTTGATTGGATTTACTTTGGTCTAATTTGACTCGAGATCCCTGATTTGGCAGGTTACTGTTTTTTTCTCCTGTTCTCCCACAGTCTGAAACCACCTCAAACTCGGTACCCTTGTATTTTGTGTATGCCGGGTCTGGTGGCTCGGTGGACTACTACTTGTGTTCTACCTCATGGTCACAGGTTCAAATCCCTGCGGGTCCTGCCTTTGGGTAGCAATAAACATCTGTAATTCGTCGCCAAGATACCTACACCTACGGGTGAACATGCGCTTGTACATATGTGTGTGTGTGTGTGTGTGTGTGTGTGCATGCCCATTATTTCAAATCCCTATTGAGTGACACATTTCCTGCATAAACCACTGGCTTTAGGAAAGCCTCCTGTTTTTCATGTACAGCTTTACCCATTGCTTTGCATGTTTAAACAAAACATTACTTTGGTGTTGCTCACAGATCTGTTGCGTGACGTGGTGTTGGTCCACCGGTTGTGACGTGGTGTCGGTCCATCGGTTGTGGCGTGATGTCGGTCCATCGGTTGTTACTTGATGTTGGTCCATCGGTCGTGGGGCGTGTCAGTCCATCAGTCGTGCGTTGCTGTCGGTCCATTGATTGTCAGGTGAAAAATCTGATTCCTGGCCCTTGTTACTTATTGCATAGTAACACACTAGCTGGAGAACTCCACAATGGCCTACAGTCCAGTTTTCAAGCCTTGCAAACGACCCAGATCGATATAGAGCAAACACAGGACTTTCCAGGCAGCATGGGAAAAGAGTACTTATTTGTTGAATGCTGAAAAGAAAAAGCCACCTATTTGCTTTGCAAAGAGAAAGTAAATGTTCTTAAGAGGTATAACCTGGAATGGCACTACAAAACACAACACTCTAGATACACTGCGAACTTTCCACTGAACTCAAAACTGCGCTCTGCAAAAGTGTCATCGTTAAACCAAGCTCTTCTTTCCCAGCAGAAGATCTTCCTTTGCCAGACGAAGTAATCTGAGGCTGTTACAGAAGCGTATTTTAAAATATGCTACTTGTTTGCCAAACATAAAAAACCATTCACAGATACAGAGCTGGCTAAGAACTGTTTCCTTTCAGCAGCCAACATTTTATTTGACAACTACACTAATAAAGCCAGCATTTTAAAGGAAATCAGTGCATTACAACCATCAGATTCCATGTGTGCACGCAGAATAGAGGCAATGGGTCAAAACGTCCAGGAGCAAGTGATTAAAGCAGACAGAGTCACCGTTCTTCAGCATTGCCATGGATGAGTCCACAGGCATAGGAGATGTGGCCCAGTTATTAGTTTGGGTGAGGTATCTGGACCAATCGCTTCATCCCAAAGAAGAGTTCCTGTGCCTTCTTCCACTGCGGTTAGTTGAAACTTAGGGGCATATTACCAAGGGCATTATCGCCGCTTTAGCGGGAATTTTTCCCACCAAAGCGGCGATAATTGTATCGCCCTATTACCTAGCTGTCGCTAACACCAGTTAGCGACAGCTAGTAGGAGATAGCGGGCATTTAGGTGCCCACTTTGCATGTCAGCGATAATTATCGCTAATGACATGCAAAGTGGGCGTGCCAAGATGTTAGCGACTGGAAACAGTCGCTGACATCTCTATCTCCTATTACCAACTTTTGGAAATAATCACGCTAAGCGCGATTATCTCCAAAAGCTAACGCCTGCCCAGAGCTGTTCTTAGCCATGTTATTCAATGGTAGGTGGATAACATGGCTAAGAGCATTTGCTCTGTAATGCATGAATATCGCTGACTTTACAGCGATATTCATGCATTTCGGCAGATTTATATCGCTTAGGAGATAAACCTTGATAATAGCAAGGCTCCTAAGCGATAAAAATCGGCAGAGCTCGGCGATATTAATATTGCCGCTAAACCAACATAGCGATAATCATCGCTAGTTGTTGGTAATATGCCCCTTATTTCCTTCCTACCATTCTAACCTACCACTTAATGACTCTCTCTCTGGACTTAGCACAATCCTTTAGTGACTTGCATGCCTTTTCCCTGGCAAACTGATTTCCAGCGTACCATTCTAACCTACCACTTAATGACTCTCTCCATCGGGACTTAGCACAATCCTTTAGCGACTATCGGTTTTGTTACAAACTGCATGCCTTCTCACTGGCAATCATATGAATCAACAACTTGTTGAACTACTCAACCCTCTGTATTATTTACCTCATTGGTTTTCTGTTATCTCCTTTTTCCCCCTTTTTCTCCCTTTCTTTTCCCCTAGGCAATTGAGGCTTGTATCTTATAGGCATTAAATACCTGTCCTGATGATGATCCCCATAATGTTTTAGTGGGATCAAAATGCCGTCGACATTATTGCACACCTTATACGTTTATGAATCTTATGTCATTTGATATGTAAAGGTGTATGTTTTCTCTGTTCCACCATTAAAACTGTGATAACAACAGTAAAGTAGGCTTTTGCCTAAAAAGCCCTTTGTGTTTCACGTCCACCTACTGTACGTCTCTTGAATGCTAAGTAAGGGCACAAGCCTGTGCCCCACCTTGTAAATTGTTGATGAAATTGTTGATATTTCAAAGAACTAAATATTAGACCTCTGTCCGGCTGGACATGTCACACCAATATAGAAACGACTGTGTCTATATTTATTAAAGTGTATTCTTTTTCTTGTAAGGGACCACTGTTGTTTACAAAGATTCTACCACTGCAACACAAGAGGAGAAGATATACTGGATAGCATGTACAACTACTTTAAAACATGTCACATATCACTGAACACTCTTGTCAGCATAACAACAGATGGGGCTCCTGCCATGGTAGGCCATGACACAGGCTTAATATCTATGCTTAAAAAGAAGCTCATAGGACAGACTGTGATAGACTACCACTGCATTATTCACCAAGAAGTATTGTGTGCAAAATTAAAGCATGGAGAACTGAATAATGTCTTAAAAGTTGCAGTAAATATTGTTAATTGTATCCGTGCCAAAGCCCTGAACCACAGACTTTTTAAAGCAATGCTGCAGGAATATGAAGCAGAATATACAGACCTCTTCATGCCCACTGACGTGCATTGGCTAAGCAAAGAGAAGGTTCTGGAGCGGTTCATCGCATTGCTTCCTGAAATTTAACTCTTTGTGAACAGTAAAGGTCAATCATTCCCAGAGCTAACGGATGTGAAATGGCTTATTATGCTCCATTTTCTTTAAGATCTTTTCACACATTTTAATGCCCTCAATTGGACCCTGCAAGGTAAACAACAGCTTTTTTGTCCCGCGTGATGAATGGTATTTATGCTTTTGAAAGTAAGCTTGTGCTATTCAAAGATCAACTGGAAGATAGTGACTTCACCCACTTCCCAAAACTGTTGGCTTTGCTGCAGAGGTTTCCAGATGCACAAGAAATTCTGTCAAAGCTAGACCTTGGTGCATGTCTTAAAGAAATTTCTGGGGAAATCTAACGCCGATGTTCACAATTCAGAGCCATCACCCCTCTGTTCAGGCTGGTTGAAAACCCCTGGATGGTGAGTACATGAAATTGTGACGTTGTTGCCCATATTGGCATGGAAAGGGCTCAAGCAGAAATAGAGCTATTTGACATGCAGCACAATTCAGCCCTCGGAGCATGTTTTTTGGGTCAAGTACCAGAAGACTTCTGGAAAATTGTGCCTTCTGACAAGTTTCCTCTTCTTTTTACATTGGCCCAGAAAGTAATTGGTATTTTTGGGTCAACATATGTTTGCGAAAGTTCATTTCCCACAATGGGACTGTTGAAGAGCAAACTCAGAAATAAGCTTACAGACATACATTTGGATCAGCTCTTAAGACTTCCCGTTTCATACTTGGTACCAGATTACAGAAAACTAATTGGTGACATGAAATGTAAAATAAGTTTGTAGTGTTTGTCTTTAGCTTACCTATTTTTTCGATTCTGAAGCCTGTGCTACAATGTGCCTGAATATCCGGTTACTGCAAATTGCCATGCAATCCCTCTTAAGAATTGCTACTGTCTGGTAATAAAAAATTATTATACAAATGTGCTCCTTGTAGTTACATCTGCTTTGGAAATACAGCATTGTCTAGTAGTGTTTTGAAATGGTAGTGATTTTTTTCCTCTAGCCCTGCGCCCCACTGACCCCACCCCCACCTGTGCGGCCCTTGGCCACAAACCACACTGTAAATTTGGACCTTGAGAGAACGTTTGTGAGTACCCATGGTCTAGAGGGAATGCACAAAACCCATCTATCAGCCACCCCAGACGTATGTTTAAAGACAGGCAGAGGCACAGATTGTTTAAAATAAGCAAAAGCGAACTTTCTGAAAGTGGCATTTTCAGAAATACAATATAAAGTCAGACTTCACCATAAGTTGTGATATTAAATTGTGAGTCATGAGACACCAAACACAACATTTCCATCTTGTCCCAATTGAAAATTAGTTATAAGATGTAATGAAGTCATTCCAATGTTATCCTATAGGCAAGATAGGCCTTGCAGTAGTAAAACACGATTTAAGAGTTTTTCACTACCTGGACATGTAAAATTTAAACATACATGTCCACCTTTTTGAATACACTGCACCCTGCCCTTGGGCTGTCTAATGCCTACTTTAAGGTTGACTTATGCATATTAAAAAAGGTTTTGGCCTGGCAAGTGGGTTACCTTGCCACGTCAACATGGCAGTTTAAACTGCTCACACAGACTCTCAATGGCATTCTTGAGACATGTTTAATGGGTTACTGAAGTGGGTGGCACAATCAGTGCTGCAGGCCCACTAGTAGCATTTACTTTACATGCCCTGGGCACATGTAGTACATTTTACTAGGGACTTATAAGTACATTAAATATGCCAATTGTAGATGAGTCAATGTTACCATGTTTTAAGAACAGAGCACATGCACTTTTTAGCACTGATTAGCAGAGGTAAAGTGCACAGAGTTCTAAAGCCAACAAGAGCTAATTCTGCAAAAGGGGGAGATCAAGGTAAAAAGATTGGGAGTGACCCTGAAGAAAGGGCCAGTTCCAACACTGGGCAACATTTAGACGCAAGTGGTAGAGAATTCTAGCATAGGGTTTGTGGTGTCTTCACCCAAGAATCAAAGCTGAAAAGAGGTAGGTATTTATTTAGGTACATCAGCCACCCTTCAACTGACAATTCCATGAACTGTCTCTCCTCAACATTCTCATCCCCTTACCTCATCACATTCTTATGACTTCATTCCATTCTAAAGTAAGAATCCTGAATGCCTCTCCGACACAATATGCCTCACTTCTCCCTCCCATAAAAAAAAAACAAGATAACAAAAATACTAACATTTGAATACATTGGAGTGTATGCACCAAGAACTCTACAATTAAAGAAAAATGAACTATCAAGTGATGTAAAAAAAACTCCATATTGAAAACGTACAAAGGATAATACTCATGAGCATAAAAAGTGAGAAAAAAGTTCATGTTGACTGCTGTGCCACAAAATCCTGTAATACAAAGGCTTCTTACTGATTCTCCCACTTCTCCTCGCGTCACAGATTGCTGCAGGCAGCTTATGGATGCCCACTACCACTGGAACATCCTTCCCCCTATCCTTGTTACTGATAAGAATCATATTTTTACCGCATTTTTAAACAACTTGGACCACTCTGCACAACCTCTTGGTGCTCTCACTCTCACATAATCCCCCACTTTTATTACAACATCCTTCACATTCTTCTGTTTGTCATAACTTTTCTTCCTCCTTATTAGTAGATCAATCTCTTCCTCTCCACTCACCAAGGTCATTACTCACTCACCCTTTGTTCCAAATCATCAATCCAGGACACACTTTTGGGAATGGAGTTTTGCTCTTGAACTGCTCAAATGGAGATTTTCCAGTGGTAGAGTGTGATGACACTCAATATCCTGCTATTCTCCGAGATAGTTCTACCTTGCATTCAAGACCATTCACCCTGGCTAACTGTATCCATCCCTTTAATGTCTTTATCACCCTTTCAACAGCACCATTGGTCTGGGGATGATATTGAGCTGGTTTAGTGTGTTATTTCACATTCTGTCAAGTATTCTTCCGTCTCCCTGGAACAAAACTGCACCCCATTGTCAGTAAGCAAATACAGAGGAAAGAGTTCCCTCTTGAAGATATTTTCCAGGAACTTTATCAAAGCTGATGAGGAAATATCTCATACACATGACACCTTCACCTACTTTGAGTATCAATCAATCAGCTCAAGTACATGCAGAGTAGCGTGCTCCCCCGTACTGCCCCAAAAATATCCATAGTAATCTCTTCCCATGGATGAGAAGACAGCCTCCTGCATAGCATGGGTATATTGTTAATTCTTAGGCCTTTATCACACACCACACACTCCCTCACCATGCACTCATCATCATGATCTAGTGCCGGGCACCAGAAATCTTTGCAAAGTCTCCCTTTGGTCTATATTATACCCAGATGTCCCTCATGTGTCAGCTGTTGCAGTTTCTTTGCAAAATATACAGAGTTGCCAACAGTGTCCCTCTCCCTCTCAAAACTCTTGTCTGTCAACAGCTCGCTCTTGTCTGAAAATGCACCACACTTCTTCAACTATTTTTCATTGAGTCTTTTCCCAGATAGTAATTCCATCACTTCTTTAAGCTTCACATTCTTCTCTAGTTCTTGTAACCATTCCTCTTCACTAACGCTTCTACAAGTTATTTCACAAACACCGACAGTCTCAGCAGTATTCTCTCCCACACCCATACCATCTGACTGATTCACATTTATCAATCTCAATAAGCAATCTGCCAAAACGTTCCCTGCATCAGGTCTATATTGCACAGTAAAACGGTACTCTTGCAACCCTACTACCCACCTTTGTATGTATGAAGAAATACAATCAAGGCCCTTCCTTGTGAACACCTCAACCAATGGTTTGTGATCCATCTCCACTGAAAATATCATCCCTCACAAGAAATGTTTAAATCTGTTTAAGGCCCATAAAACTGCAAATGACTCCCTCTCTATAGCTGAAAAATTGTATTCAGCATCTCTTGGAGATCGTGAGACACACCTCAACCTTCTCTTACTGAAATGAGGAGAGTCGCCAAGCCCTTTGCATTTGCATCACAGACCACTTTTGTGTCACATCTGGAAACATACGCTTGAAGGCAGGGGGCATGACTCATCTCATTTTTCACCCACTGAAATTTCTCCATATATTTACTTCCTCACTTAAATTCAACTTTCCTCTTAAGCAATTCCCCTACATGAAAGGTCTTACTTGCAAACTCCTTGGAAAATGTACTGTAATATTCTACCATGCCAAGAGAAGATGCAAACTCCTCTTTGTATGTAGGTTCTTTCATTGACACAATAGTATTTACCAACTTCATTCTAGGATGAATACCTTCACCTGAATTTTTGCACCCAAGATAGTTAACTTCACTCACACCAAACATACACCTTCCTGCTTTTAAAGTTAATCCCACTGCTTGCGGTCTACCAAGAACCTCACAAACTCTCCTATTGTGTTCTTTCCTAGAGAACCAATAATCATAACATCTTGATTACAATTGACTCCAGATATGTCTTTTAACATTTTCAGCTTTTCCCTTTGACAACAGGTGCCACTAAAATTAGTCCAAAGGGCATTCTTTTAAACTAATACACACCCATTGGAGTCACAAAAGCTGTAAAATCCTGAGATGTTTCTTCTAATTCTAGCTGGTGGTATGCTGATACCAAGTCTAATGTTGTAAAGACTTTCGCATCTTTAAAAGTGAAATTCATTTCCTTAATGTTCGGCAACAGATACTTATCAACTACGATCCCCTTGTTCAACGCACGCAGATCAACACAAAGATGACTGTCACCATTATCTTTGCACGAAACAACAATGGGTGACAAGCACTTTGTGGGTTCCACTGGCTAAATGAACCCTGTTCACACAACCTCTTCAACTCATCAGTTACCACATCTTGCATGCTTAGCGGAACATTTCTCACTTTTGCTACTGCTGGAATTGCTGATTCTCTTAACTTTATCATATGTTTATACTCAACAAGTTTCCCAAGTTTGCTTTGAAATAAACTTCCATACTCGTTTACAAATTTGTCATCTACTGGGAATATCTCTTCAATTTGAACTTGTGGAATCTTGTTGGTATTTAAGTTGACTCCCAAACTGCCTTGATGAGCACAGCCAAACAAATCATCATCCTAATGTGACACATTGACTTTTCTATGTGTGAATTTGCTCCTCACCTCAATGTCAATGCTTGTTTCAAAATACCCCACAATTTAATCATTGAACCTCCTTATTCCCCCAGACTTGACAACCATTTGCAACAGTTTTTTTCCTTTTGGGAAATTTTTCTTCAAAGTATCCTTTGAAATTATAGTAATCTGCGAGTAATAGTCAAATTTCAGGGGGTACTCTTGCTCCACCAATCACCACTATGTCTGTTGGATACACCCTAGCCAAGCTATTTAGTTGTAACACTACTTCCTGACACACTTTTGAATCTTTACCTTTAGGGAACTTGTTCTCTTTACTTCTACAACAGTTGCTAAAATGGCCCTTTCCCCCACAAGCACTGCATGTCTGAAACTAGACTGGGCATGCCTTTTCATTTGCTCTATATCCTTCCAGCCCACAACTAAAACACGTTCTCTTAAACTCTGCATCATGTTTCTTTTGCCCCACTTTTGTTTTTACTACACAAAGTGCAGTATCCTTTGCGACAGCACAAGAGTTATATAGTAAACCCTTTTTTTCAACACTGAGCTCTTCCACACATTTTCACGTGTTCAACATGTTTTGCCCCTATGAGCACTAACTTTTCCACAATTCTTCTCAGATATTGGCACTACTGCACCACACTGATCTCAGATTCTTTCTTTCAAAGCTCCTCCAAATTTACAGCTGGAAGCTAATATCCTGAGGCTAGTGACAAATTCCTCCACCGATTTATCCTTCCCTTGACTTCCCTTGGAATTACGCCGAATCTCTTCAATGACGGCGTTCAAATTTGAAGCCAAGAAATTCTTTATGAATAAATTCTTACCCTAATTGGGCTAGGTGCACCTGCTCGAATACATTGTTCTTACTTCCAATTGACTACCATTTGTTATGGTTCTTTTTTTGTGATACTGTCCCTGAATATGCGATCATTCCTGTTTTCTACTCCTACTTGATGTCGATTTTGCATCTATGTCCTTCCCCCCATCCTATTGTAAAGCACTCTGATATCCCTTGGGATCTTGTTCGCGCTATATTAAACTTTATAAATAAATAAATTCTCAAACCAAAATGATTTCTTTCAAGTATTCAGCTTGCTCTCGGTAAATAATGTAAGTCACATTTTGCAATAATAATTTCATAATTCCTTAAGTCAAGTTTAAGCAAAACATTATTAGGAAGAAGGCTACTCTCTTTTTGAGTGTAACGGGTAAAAAGGTATGTTCTTTCTATTATAATCTTGTGCTGCCACCCCTGCCAGTGCCTAGCAGGCCAATGACATGACATTAGTCGTTCTAAGAAAAGGAGTGATTCATGCTGCTTTACCCCTCTGGACCACAGAGCCTAGCTCCAGGTGGCTATCCATTTTGCAACAAGCACCTTGCCTGGGATGAGGTGAAAAATCAAAAACAAACATAGGATGTGCTGCAAAGTGAACTGAGCGCAGTGGTGCATGCTCTATTACACCATGCAGTGGACATTCCTATCCCAACATTTTGGAAACGTTTGCCACAGAGTAAAAACATCCTTAGAACTTACTTTAACCTTAAAAATAACTGGATGTCTACAGACCACCAAATCTAACTTATTGTCATGCAGGTATCAATTATAGTTACAGGGAGGGTTTTGTGAGATGAAAACCTTGATCTGAAGACTAATTAGAGGTAAAATCAATGTACACAAACAACTTCCAGCAAAATGACTATACTTACAGCTTAGAGGCATGCAAATGCATCAAGGAAGACTAACTCTTTATTCGAAACTGCAAGCAAAACAACAGAAAGAAACTTGTTGCTATCAATAATAAGGACTATGTTTACGCTTGTCAATTATTGAGCCTAGTCACTTTTACCTTTGTTCCTCTCATCTAGTCTGTTTTATTTCAGTGTTTATTTTATCTTTTACACATAACCCCAAAAAATACCCACACTCAAGCTGAACACAACTCCAGTTCTTATGAAAAAAGAAAATACAGTATCAGACCAAAGATGATGACACAAAGGAGAAGTCTGACTCCTTCTTATTTTATTGTCTTACACTCTGCACATTTCAGATGCTGCAATCAACATCTACACCCCAGTGTCCAGAATATTATTACATTGATTCCCACATGTCATTATAATCGGCGATGCGGCGACCACAAGGTAAGTGGTTTTATTTATTTATTTATTTTCCCTATCCCTTCGTATGTTGACTACCCACCCCAACCCCGCCACGCACCACCCTACCACACCCTGCTGCTCTTATCTGTACCCACCACACCTGCCTGCCAACTTGAAGAACAATCTCACTGTGAGGAGGGGGCAGGGCCTCATGCTGAGAAGTGCCTCTGAGGCACTTTTGAACCCCACCCCGCTCACAAACCGCCTCCTCCCCCCAAAAAAGCTTTCTGAGGCTGGTGCCGATGTCCTGGGGTGTTTTCACACCCCTTAATGGACTTCAGCAGTTCAAAGCCTATGAAAACGAGCTGGAAAACCACGATTTACATTGGTTTCCAGCTCATTTTCTATGCCACCATTTGATGTGGGTAACGGCCAGAGCTGCTGACTTTGAAGCTGGGGAACCTGGTTCAAGTCTCAGCGTCCGCTCAACATCCTGTGATTCTGGGTAAATCACTTAATCTCTCTGTGCCTACCAAGAATGAATCTGTCCTTGTGTAATGTAACTGTTCCTCATGTAAATTGCTCCAATGCCTTTGGTCGAGTTCACAATATATAAAAACATATATATATCAGCTACTCACTGGGAGACCGTGTGATGGAAGCTGATATCCTGTGTCATCGGGTGCCACAGTGTGAGTTGGCAGGTATGAGATTCAGTGATGTCACAGTAGTCCGGAGGGGTGTATACTTGCTCATTATGTATTTCTACACAGGGGCGCACAATAAGCCTCTACAGAGCATCTTCAAACCAATTTATCTTCAATAGCAGACAAATAAAATTCTTTTGAGGAAAATATCGAACTGTAAACTCTTCCATGTTACATTAGGAGCCCTGAGCAACAAAGGTGTGTATTACATGGATCCCTCGTCCATCAAACTTGCTCATAAGACTTCAGTTTCAAGAATTGTCACTCACTCTCTTTGAAGGACTGCAATATTGTTATTCCCCTGCTCTTGTACTCCAGAGAGACCCCAAAATGCTGCTCTTTAAGAAGTATTTAAAGAAAATAATAAAAAAAAAAATGTATTCCCTGATGTCTTCCATCTTAGAAACCGTTAGTCACATAAAGGATTGGACCGGCCTTTCTGGTACTGTGGCATTTTGCTGGTGTTTGCAGGCTAGAGGGCTGTTTGAAAGACATGGAATCCCTTATGGCCCTTTCTTGTACCAGCAGTATGGGATTGTGTTAGTAATTATGAAAATCCAGGAGGTTTGAGAAAAAAGGGAGTAGTTTATGTAACAATCTTCTATCACTTCATACTGTGGCTAAAAGAGGCGCTTGCATCAGAATCTAAAACAGATCAAATGTATTATTGTAAGGAGGGTGGAGGGAAAAAAGTAGAACAACGAACGAGGAGAGTAAGTAAAATCCTTGGCAATACATGTTTAAGTTGGAATGAGGAAAGATAATTTACAACAAAATAAGGACGGATAGTACTATTGTATCGTAAAAGGGGAAGAGGTAAGAGAGACATAAGAGGGATATAAGAGAGAACTAGGAAAACAAGGTGTAGAGGAATTATACATATTTACACAGATAAATACAAAAGGTTACTTTGCCCCAGGAGAATGAGGTTAAGGACCTTCATGTCATGCAATATTTTTTTTATCATGTGGTGGTTTACTTCATCTTTTATTAAGATTGTTAGGTATGGTCTTATCTCTACCATAAGGATGTTGTCGTTGATATTGGGAACTGTTCTACTAGTAAGAGTATACTTAACGAGCCTGTCCATACTCCCCGTTTGACCACTGTTCATTATGGTGACATTACGTATAACATCAGTAATACTCATAGGTTTGGAATATCTAGTATCATGGCCACCCTTTCCCCATGTTCTTTTAACTAGCACCCAATCTCCTTCTGCCCATGGATGGCATTTCACTCCATATTTAGAATCATATCTGTTTTTGTATCTGGAATGATGTAATGCAAAATAATTATATGGAATTCATATCTTTATTTATTTTTATTTATTTTTTATTTATTGAAGTTTTGTATAGCGCTAGCTGGACCCGAAGGTATCAGAGCCCTTCACAGCATGTACAAATTGTGAGCAAACAAAATCTGAACGGAAAATGAGAGCAAAGAAGAAAATAAAAACAGAACATCTTTAGTCAACCAACTCAGCGACAGAATGACAACAGTAGCGGAGCATGACTCCCGGTGGTGGGATTTCGTTAGAAGCCTTCTTCAGTCCTTTCTGTGTTCCCCTTTACAGTCGAGAGCGCTCCAGGAAGAAGGCTTTTAGAAGTATCTTTAATTTCGGGAAGGAGGGGGTCAGTCTGATGTGTGGTGGGATGGAGTTCCAAATTTTGGGCGCATTACCCGCGTAGGATTTAGTTCCGTTTTTTTGTTACCGAGCTCTTAGTCAGTGGGATGAGTAGAAGCGTGTTGGAGCTTCTGAGGTTCCTGGACTGACCGGCCCTTTTGAGTTTGGCGGCCAGATATTCAGGTTTACCTGTATGCAGGGCTTTATGCGTGAGACAGGCTGTGCGAAAGCTAGCTCGTTGGTCAATAGGAAGCCACTTCAGTTCCCTAAGTGCAAGAGAGATGTGTTCAAACTTTTTCGTTCCTGTGACCATTCTTGCTGCTGCATTGAGGGTCGTGGACAGGGGACCTAAGTGAGATCTTGCTGAACCGGTCAAGGTTGCGATTCCATAATCGATTCTGGAAAGCACCAGCGCCTGTGTGGCCTGTTTGAGATCTTTTGGAGGTAGGAAGGGTTTTATTCTGTACAGGAGCTTCAGGTTTAGGAATGCAGATTTTGCGGCTTTTGAGATGTGTTTTTTCATGTCCAGCTTGGAGTCGAGGGAATTCCTAGGGATTGCACAGAGTCCGTTGGCGTGAGA
The DNA here is from genome assembly GCF_964263255.1 of Lissotriton vulgaris. Taxonomy (NCBI): domain Eukaryota; kingdom Metazoa; phylum Chordata; class Amphibia; order Caudata; family Salamandridae; genus Lissotriton; species Lissotriton vulgaris. Next base: position 1,700,641,997 of record NC_141685.1, on the reverse strand, counting down.
GCCCCATTAAGGGCGTCTAAGGCTTTGAGCCATTCCTCGATTTGAGGGTTTTTATCTCTGTTTGAGATGAGGAGAACTTCTGTTTTTTCTTGTTTGAGTTTGAGGTGGTTCATTGAGAGCCATTGCTAGACCTCTTTGAGCATGGCGTTTAGTCTGTAGATGTCTTCGATCAAGGTGGTTTCCAGGTAGAGTTGTGTATCATCCGCGTAGAGGTGGAAGGGAATGTTAGACTTCCTTAGAAGTGTGGTAAGGGGTTCCATATATACGTTGAAGAGTTGAGAAGAGAGAACTGACCCTTGTGGGAACTTCCTCGGGGGTCGGACTCAAAGTTGTTGATTTTTATTCTTTGTGAGCGGTTGTGAAAGAAGGAGGAGAACCATTTAAGTACCGTCTTTTCAATGCCAGCTCGCTCTTGGAGGGCTTTGAGGAGCAGGGAGTGGTCAACTGTATCGAACGCGGCTGATAGGTCAAGTAGGATGAGAAGGCTACATTGGTCCGAGTCGAGAGACATGTGAAGATCGTCTAGGACATTTAAGATTGCGGTTTCGGTGCTACATCCCTTTCTGAATCCTGATTGGTGAGGGTCAAGTAGATTGATGTTCTCTAGGTGGTGGGTTAACTGAGGGAGAACACATCTTTCGAGAATTTTAGATAGGAGCGGAAGGTTAGACACCGGTCTGAAGTTGTTCATGTCCTCAATGTCCAGACCAGGTTTTTTTAGTAACGGCAAGACTTGGCCTACTTTGAGGCAGTCAGGAATGAGTTCCGTGCTCAGTGAACTATTGATTATCTTGCACCAGATTGGGGCTAGGGTGAGCTTCATGTCTTTCATCAGGTTCGAGGATAGCTGGTCAAGGGAGTGGGATGAGGGTTTAGCGGCGGCTATCAGCTTGATTATCTCATCTTCCTGGATGGGGCGGAAGGAGGACCAAAGGGTAGGAGGGCTCACTAGAGGGTTGCTTAATGTTGCTAGTGTCGATGTCCCCATGAGGGAGGCAGGGTCCGTGCTGAGAGCCAGATCAATTTTGGCGATTGTATCATTGAAAAAGCTAGCAAAGTTGTCACAAAGCGATTTTGACGCCGTCATATTGGATGTTGACGGTTTGGATGTTTGGCTCCTAATGATGTTAAAGAGTTCGTTGGGGCGATTTTTAGCGTTGTTTAGGGCAAGGCAGAAGAACAATGACTTTTTGTTCATGAAGTGCTTATTGTAGTTTCTGTGTGCTGCCTTGAGTTGATCACGATGGAGGGAGGAGGGATTATTCCTCCAAGTTCTTCCAACAGTTCTAAGGTGTCCTCTTTCCTCATTGATGTCAGTGGTGAACCAAGTCCTTGAGGCGGTTTTTCTGGGTTTTTTTTTGTTTCAGGGGAGCCAGCCGGTCCAAGGAGAGTGTCAGGTAAGAGTGGTAGAGTGAGGTTAGTTCAGAGGTTGAGAGGTGCTCCACTTCGATTGGAAGGAGCGAGCTTAGCCCTTCTTCTAGTTTGTCTCGAGGGACTCTGGAGGTATTCCTGGCCCATTTTGGAGGAGCCAGAGTGGGGGGTTTGGGAAGGGCCGGATGGTTGACATGAAAAAGAATAATGTGGTGGTCGGACCAGTCGACAGGAATGATGTAGTCGATAGTGATTGATTTCTTGTCCGAGATTATTGCATCTAGGATCGCTCCTCTGTGGTGTGTTTCTTCTAGGCAGTGTTGGAACAGACCGTTGAAAAAGCTAGCAAAGTTGTCACAAAGCGATTTTGACGCCGTCATATTGGATGTTGACGGTTTGGATGTTTGGCTCCTAATGATGTTAAAGAGTTCGTTGGGGCGATTTTTAGCGTTGTTTAGGGCAAGGCAGAAGAACAATGACTTTTTGTTCATGAAGTGCTTATTGTAGTTTCTGTGTGCTGCCTTGAGTTGATCACGATGGAGGGAGGAGGGATTATTCCTCCAAGTTCTTCCAACAGTTCTAAGGTGTCCTCTTTCCTCATTGATGTCAGTGGTGAACCAAGTCCTTGAGGCGGTTTTTCTGGGTTTTTTTTGTTTCAGGGGAGCCAACCGGTCCAAGGAGAGTGTCAGGTAAGAGTGGTAGAGTGAGGTTAGTTCAGAGGTTGAGAGGTGCTCCACTTCGATTGGAAGGAGCGAGCTTAGCCCTTCTTCTAGTTTGTCTCGAGGGACTCTGGAGGTATTCCTGGCCCATTTCGGAGGAGCCAGAGTGGGGGGTTTGGGAAGGGCCGGATGGTTGATATGAAAAAGAATAATGTGGTGGTCGGACCAGTCGACAGGAATGATGTAGTCGATAGTGATTGATTTCTTGTCCGAGATTATTGCATCTAGGATCGCTCCTCTGTGGTGTGTTTCTTCTAGGCAGTGTTGGAACAGACCGTTGTCTAGCATGAGTCCATTCAGAGATTGGATGAGTGGGTTTTTTGATTCGTTCCATCTTAGGTTGAGGTCCCCCAGAATTAAGCTACTATCGTTGCTGAGAGCGCATTGGGTGATCAAGTCCGAGAGCTGTGTTCCAAATTCGTTGTGGTTACCGAGAGGGTGGTACAGGAAATGGTAGTGTAGTGGGCTATTGGTATGCGATTTGATGATGACCGATAGGCCTTCGAAGGAATTATAAAGGCAAAAGGGATGTTCTAAAATGGAGAGGTCGCTCTTGTGAATGATAGCTACACCACCCCCCCTTTGCTCAGGTCTATCTTTATGGATGATTGAGAAATCTGGTGGCACCAGCATATCCATGTTGGGGAAAGACAGGGTATTAAGCCAGGTTTCAGTGATGAAGGCTACATCCAGGTCATGTGAGAGGATGGCTTCCGCTATTTCAGTAGCGTGTTTGGCAGCGGATCCGCTGTTGATGAGCATGCAGTTAATGTGTGGTTCTTCTTTAGGCTTCTGAGTGTCAGGGAGGGCCCTGGGTATAGAGATTAGGTGCTCTGGCGGTCTGGGGGTTCTACGGTGGGGAGGGTCCCTACCCATACCAGTAATAACTCAGATTGCGGATTTGGGTGAAGATATTAGAGACGGAGTTTGCACTAAGGTGGGCGAAGTCAATATCTGTAGGTCGGGAGCTGGCTTGTGGAGGGGGATGGTAGGGTGGTCGTAAGATGAGGCAAGTGTGTTCGCTTCCTGGTGGGAAAGGTTGGGATTAGTTCTTCTGGGTCTCTCTGGTCGTGATTCCACCCAAGGTTTCGTAAGTGGGTGCCGGGGGCCTGCATGAGCCATGGTCTGGGTGGGGGGTGGTGAGTCAATTCTATTTGTTAGCGAAGGAGTGGGGGGGTAGCCAAGACTGTCGTTGACAGCTGTATTTTACCTAGGGTGGAAAAAGTTTCCTTTAGGCCGTGAACTTGCATCCCGAGCTGTGCTTCTAGCAAGTCAAGGCATTGCATCAGCTTGTCTGGAGGGGCGGGGGGAGTGGGAGGGAGGGGTTGAGCCCTGTGGTCGAGAGGCTGCTGACCGTGTCGATTCTAGAGGGGTTCGGAGGAGGCTGGGGAGCTGATTCTGGCAAGTCGCCCAATTGCGGTGAGACAAGGGGTGGGGGAGGAGGCCTAGTTGAGGATGTGGGACAAGGACCCCTCCAGTGAGGGAGCTCTGTTCTGGTTGATTAGGGGATGGCAGGGGGAAGGGTTGGGAGGAGGGATGGCTTAGAGGTCGGATACCCCCTTGGGCGGGTGAAAGAGAACTGGGCGCCAACTGGTTAGTGGGGGGAGAGGGTCTATGGAGCGGTAGTGGATGAGAGGGGGGCTCTGGAGGTTGGGTTGGGAGGGTGCGGGGGCAGGGGAGGGTGGTCGGAGGGGCTGCGGTTGCGGAGAAGGCTTGACTAGGGAGTTCTCGTAACAAGAAGGGGTGGTCTCTGGGGTCGGGCCCGTGCGGGAGCAGGGGGTTTAGTGCTTGAATGGGGTTGCTTGAGGGGGTGAACCTTGCTTGTTGTGTGTTTTGTGATTTTGCTTTCTTTAGAGCAGGGAAGATGGAGTCAAAGAATTCAAGGTTTTCGTCCTTGGCCTGAATTAGTATGGTGCCATTCTCAAAGATGGTAATCGAGATGTCTCCACTTAGGGACTGGTGTTTCAATAGGGAGAAGGTTAGTTTGCGGCTGTGGGATTTGATGGTAGTTTTAGAGATGGGGAGGTGAGAGTTGAAGATAGTGACCCAGAAGTTAATCCTGTCAGTTTGGAAGATGAAGTCCATTTTTCGCTGCCCTTTAGATGAGCAGTGATAGATGTCAACAACTAGTGTTTCGGGTTTTGATTTTTTTAACCATTTTTTACAATTTCGACTACCTAAGCAATTTGAGCAAAATTTGGTACTAGGTTTTCTCCCTTTGATGGATATGAAAGAGAACTAGAGTTAGGAAAGGTCTATAGCAAAGTGACAGACATTGATTAGATAATACAATTTACGTTTTTTTGTAAATAAAAACCTAGAATGAAACAGTATATTAAGTCCACTTGTGTACAGAAACCAATGAGCAAAATAATTTCTGATATTGCTTTATTGTTTATTGTTGTTGACTATTTTTCTTTTGTTTTCCACTGTTTTTTTTAAATATATATAGTTTTTATAAGTGATTATGTGTTTAAATTTTATATAGTCTTGAATTAAAAAATACAAAAGAGAAAATACAAAATCAATAGACATGAAACATATATACAGTGATGAAGGCAAAGCGGTAGACACCACTACGCGCGTTTCGGCTCTTGAGCCTTCTTCAGGTGACCGTCTATTGTTAGAGTTTCAAAGAGTCCAGGACTCACAGTTAGGTGTGGCGTGGATATAAAAGGTCAGTCGGTAAAGGCAGCTTCTTAAGATCTTGAGATGTGGAACGATGTAGTCCTATAGCTTGTCATATGATGTTATGACATCAGAGAAAAGGAGGTGGTAGAACAGTATAGTGGAGGTAGCTTAGATTCAGATCGTTATTTGTGTTGACATTTGTAGAACCTCCACGAGGATAACTTCCAGTGAGTAGATGGTAAGATGATGAGAGCAATAGTGAAGGAAACGAGTATTTATCTAAAGATAAAGTAGAAAAGATGTCCCAGGAGCGGAAAATACTATGGAGGATGATCTGGTCATAGCATCGCCCGTGAGGTTTGATGAAAATAGTGACGCTCCTGGTAGAAAAGGACTGGTAGCAGTACTCGACCGCCAAAAGACCACACACCGGTATGCTACAATGCAAGCCCCCCTTTTTCCAAATATTTTATGAAAGAGAACTATTCATAATTGAATGTGGAGTAGTATGATAGGCCCATAGCATGTCTTGAATGGACCTTTCCACATCAAGACCATTGAGGCAGGCTAACTGTATGCATTCTTTTATCTATTGGCTCTTTCCACAAGGCTGTTGGAACAAGGACAATATAGTGAAGTTTTGAAACGCTCTATAGAGAATTGTGTAAGGAAATCTATGGTACTGGAAGTGCATCGTACTCCATTGTCAGTAATTAATGTTGATGAAATGCCTTCGGTATAGAATACATCATTCATGAAATAGAGTGACACTGTACTGGTTTCGTCTACCATTTTTGTAAAGATCCAGTGTAAGTGGTAATCTATTAGGACAAACATTCTAGTGGTTAATTGGACCAATGATTTTATTATTTTTTTTTTTTAAATATTTTTATTTTAACGATTGCACAGTTAGCACATTTACATCGCACATTCTCCATTATTACATTACAAATCATATAACATATTACATCATACATCATACATAAAATTCATCGAATCATCCTACTTATTTCAGTCAATTGATATCATCTCAAATTCCTACAGCCGGTACTGGTTTCGTCTACCATTTTTGTAAAGATCCAGTGTAAGTGGTAATCTATTAGGACAAACATTCTAGTGGTTAATTGGACCAATGATTTTAAGTGATAATTTGTCCCATGGTTTGTCAAGGATGGATATAGGGGATTGTGGTGTATTGCAAATGATTTTAGTTTTATCGATGTTGGCACATGTGGTGCAAACTTTAACTTTCTGGTCGACCATCAAAACATTCTGGGAAACCAATACACTGGTCTAAATCTGGATTTTGTGAGATTTCTTCCTAAATGCCCTCCATGGGTGTAGACTATTATTTTATTCCTTTAAGTTTGAGGGGGTATGATTTTGCCATTCCTTAATATCATATTCTCCAAGATGTTGATTTCATGCCTGACTATCCAGTATCCTTTTAACTCTTCTAAGTCGCTACATTTATCAGACCATCCCTGTAGAACATATGTTTTGAGTTGGTTCATAACTTTGTCTTTTGTGACGTGTTCTTTCCATTCTTCACTAGAGATTGACCTGGAGGACACCTAAAGAACAGGATACCCTTGTGTGTCATAATCCTCATCTATTTTCAGAGATACTCTAGATAGGAAATCAGCTGCTAGGTTTTGGTTACTTGGAACATATTCAACCTTGCAGCAAAACTCTTCACGGCCTAACACTCAGTTTGCTATATGTGGAGTGCTATTTGTATTCCCTTTGGTTGTGAACATGTAAATAAGGGGCTTATGACCTGCACAAATTATGAATTGCATTCCCTGTAAGAAAAATGTAAAATGTTTTACTGCCCAAAATCATCCCAGTGCCTCTTTTCCCACCACAGAATAATTATGTTCAGATTTTATTAGAGCGTGTGATGCAAATGCAATGATTTTCTCTTATCCAACAACAATTTGCAATAATGTGGCACCTAATCCTTCCTTGCTAGCATTCATCATTACAATAGCTTTTCTATTGGGATCAAAATTACACAGTGAGAGAGCCATAAAGATAGCTTCTTTTCTACATATATATAAACGAATGTATGTCAGTCTGTCTGTTTGTCCTTTATGCATTACTACACCATTCATCCGATCGCCATGAAACTTTGGGAAGTTGTTGAGTACACTCCCGCGAAGGTTTCTGGCATAAATTATTTTTGAATATCGGCCCCCCAGGGCCCTCATAATCTTTCGAATACTGAAATTGTCAGCAAATTTGCGAGCATCGTCGACAGTTATGCCCCCCAAGGGGGCGTGGCTTGGATGCCGAGGAGTTAGGCAGCGTGAGCCCGGAGCTCCGCGCCCGATCCCGGATAAAATCCTGTTAAATTGAACGAATTCCGACAGAAAACGATCGAACTACTGGCTGAAGGCACCGCTGAGGCATCGGCACCCTGAGTTCGCAGCTATTTGCCGTTACTCACCGCGAAAACTGACTTTGAAGAGTGCCTGCGGAACGAAACACCTAGATCTAAGATGGCGGCTCGAGACCTGACCCGGTGATGCCACGAACAAAGGAGGCCTGATGATCTTCAACCCCCAAAAGCCCGGCAACAGCAGCGATCGCTGGAGGTGATGCCCAGGGTCAATAATTGAGGGGTAGCTCATGCCATCCTACTCTCCGCTTGGAGGAGACGACGATGGCCGAGTGGTGGTTTTCCTCAGGGCACACCCAAGATGGTGGCAGTCCCGAGAATCGAAAGCTGAAACCTTTGTGAACCCACCGGGGTTGCGGAGACCCCAATGACACTGCTTGGGCTGGAGTGGGCTGAACTATCCTCCTGATTACCCAGTAGAATGGTCCACGCAATGCTTTGCGCCCTGAGAGCAACCCGGAACAGCCGGTGCTGAAGCTCAGTAAGGCCGATCGAGAATTGGGCGCTCAGCGGAGAAGAGGTCAAGCGTGGAGAACTACCCGACGATCGAGGCCTGCGGCTGCTCGCACCGTTAGCTGTTATCGAAGCCGGGCCCTGCCCTGGGCCCTGGGCCCTGACCTGACGAGAACCCCCCACCCATTACCCATAGACCAAACTAAGATGGGGAAGACGAAGGGTAAGGGGGACGGGCCGCTAGCTCTGAAACGTTGGACGGAGCAGATCAAGGCCACACCGACCTACAGCAAATGCAGAACCGCATTCTGGAAGCTATCTCGGCCACGTAGGATGCCCTGCAGCAGGACATTGCCCAAGTAGCGACAGGCTTGGGGCTTCTGAGAGCAGAACATGATAAGCTTAGGGATAGGGTCAAGAGCACGGAGATAACCCTGCAGGAGCTGGCCCCGGCGCACAAAACTACGGAAGGGCGGTTGAATGATGCCCTGGACCGCATACAGGCGCTGGAGCGGCGAGCGGAGGACGCTGAAAACCGTAGTAGACGCAACAACGTCCGTCTGGTGGGCCTTCCGGAAAAAACGGAGGGCGACGATATGGTGGGTTATCTTGATCAATGGCTGAGAACTGAAGTAGCACCGGAGGGGCTCTCCCCATTCTTTTCGCTGGAACGAGCACACAGAGTCCCGGCCCGGCCACCCGCCCCTGGCCTGCCTCCCCGTCCTGTGGTGATCAAACTTTTACATTACAAGGACCTTGACTGGCTATTGCAGAGAGCCAGGGAGGCAGGCCCCTTTCAGGTTGGCAACAACAAGGTGACCCTGTTCCCGGACTTCACGTTTGAGACACAGAAACTCCGATCTAGCTTCCTGATGATTAAACGGGAGCTGCGTGTGGAGGGCATTAAATACTCACTCCTTTTCCCAGCTAAGCTCAGAATAGTGGTGGATGATAAAACTCTTTTTTTCCCCACATCGGCGGATGCCTGGGCATGGTGGGACACTTATAAGGCCGGGACTGACGGAGCCCTGTACAGGGCTGTGGAGGAACAACGGAAACAACCAACTAGGAAATCGCAGCGCCTCCGGAAGCGCCGACACAGGACTGGGAAACCAACAGCGTCGCAGACGGAGGACGAAAGGAAGGCCGCTCTTCAAGCGGTGGTGGACTTGTCAAGAACAGAATGCAGTCAATCCGGCAAGGGCACAGACTCTGAGGAACAGGCTACTGGATCAGAAACGGACCTTTCGGAACTTGGTAGCGGTAGAGGACCAATTGTAAAACCACAAACGTCGGGAGAGATACTAGAAGCCTGAGGAAAGTGACTCTGAGAAGTGGCGTGGCACATTGAACACGAGGGGCCGTGCCCATAGGTGCCAAGTGTTAACAGGCAGAACTATGGAGACTCATGAGTGATCATGGGGGGATTGTGGGCCGGAAGAGGCGGGAATGTCCCAGTGTAACGAACACCCTTGAAATCGAGCCGTGCCCTACTGGCCCTTAAGGTCACCGCAGTGGAGACTGCGGACTTTAGTGAACATAATCGAGGGGGTTCTCCCAGTTGATAAAAGTTTGGATGGGACCTACTTTGGTTAAGATAGGACCTATCCTGGGGGGGTGGTTACCGAGAGTAGTTTGGGGGACTCGAGGTGGGGTTGGTGGGGTTTGGGAGCTAGTTGTTGGGAAAGGGAGGGGGGACCAGAGGTGTGCCAATATATGCGCATGGATGAAGACTGTTATTGACATGTTCAAGAATGCAGGGGGCAATGGCTAATACGGGAGCTTTGAAATGTGTGACCTGGAACGTGCGGGGCCTATACACCATGGCGCGTAGGCACAAGATACATGCTTACTTGGTCCGTAGGGGGGCTCACATAGTGCTGCTACAAGAAACACACCTTACGAAGCAGGAGGACATAGCGTTGCAAAGGAGATGGAGAGGGCAGCTGTTCAATACGACGTACTCTGCATTTGCAAGGGGCGCTTTGATATGGATCTGGGCTGGGGTTCCCTTCCAGGTGACTAAGCAGGTGATAGACCCGGAGGGTAGATTTGTGGCCGTGGAGGGGAGGCTCAGAGGCCGGGTCGTATCACTGTGTAGCGTGTACGCTCCTAATGTAGACCTACCTGCCTTTCTGACGAAGCTCTCAGGCAAGCTGATGAGCTATTTGACAGGCCCCATACTCATGGGAGGGGACTTTAATTCAGTAGCAGATATCACGTTGGATAGATCTCACCCACCACTGCCTACATCACCAGTGCATAGATTAGCAAAACGCAGATTGGAGTGGCAGGAGAGATGGGATCTGGAAGACACTTGGAGGGCATTGCACCCCACGATGAGGGATTACTCATTTCACTCCAGTATACATGACCTACATGTCCGATTAGATGTGTTTCTGTGCTCTTCCCTCATACTACCAGCAGTGGCGAACGCGGAGTACCTGACCCACACATTATCTGACCACAACCCCCTATTACTGTCCCTGAACTGGATGACGGATATATCACAAGTCCCGACCTGGCAACTACGACCAGATACCCTGGACGATTTGCTATTCAGGGAAGCCTTGGGCGAGCGACTGACTCACTATTTTGAAAAAAACAGTGGTACGGCGTCCTCCAGGGCAACGGAGTGGGATGCCTTCAAAGTAGTGATCCGGGGTCATTGCATAGGAGCTACTGCGGGCGCCCGTAGGACGTTGTTGGATGATCTCGAACGAGCTGAAAGAGAGCTGCGGAAATTAGAACGAGAGCGCCTAAATCATCCCGAGCTTCAGGAAACAGTTGGTAGGGCTAAGGAAGCAGTGGCGGTGGAATTGGAACGGTTATGGAGCTTTGACCACAAGGTCTACTTGACTAAGGCGCATGCAGAGGAAGACAAGGTGGAGACGATGCTGGCCTGGCTTGCCATTCCGACTAGGCGCTGCCACCCGATCTTGTCTATTGAGGAGGAAGAGGGTGCTGTCTATCACACCCAAACAGAGATCCTAGATAGGTTTCGGGCGTACTACGAAGGATAGTATGAGAGCGGATCGGTGGGCAGAGAGGATGAACTTGATGCCTTTCTTGGAGGGCTGCAACTGCCACAATTGGAACAAGAAGAAGCAGATGCACTAGGCCGAAACATCACGATAGGGGAAATAGGGAGTGCGGTGAAACAGATAGCTCGGAATAAAACCCCGGGACTAGATGGTCTACCAATAGAGTTTTATAGTAAATACCTGGAGTTCCTAGCTCCGCAATTGCGAGAGGTATATAATCAATCCATGCGTGAGGCTCTAATGATCCCGTTGTTTAAGCCTGGACGGGAGAGCAGTAACTTGTCCTCATATCACCCGCTGTCTATGTTGGCGACGGATTATAAAATCCTGAGTAAAATACTAGCTAACAGGCTGCTGAGCCATATGACGGGCCTGATACATAAAGACCAATCGGAATTCATCCCCACACGGAATACTACGAACAACATCCGTAGACTAACTCGACTACTCGGAGACCAGCTGCCGAAGGCGTTGGTGCCCCTGGTGTTCTCAATTGATATTGAGAAAGTGTTTGACAGCCTGGAGGGCGGCTTTCTCTACAGAGTGATGCGACATTTTGGGCTGGGCGAAGGTAATATCGGTTGGACCAAAGTGTTATACACGGCGGCCACGGCGAGAGTCCGAGTGGGCTCTCTCATATCGAGCCAATATCAGGTGGGCCGCGGAACTAGACAGGGTGTTCGCTTTCCCCCCTGTTGTTTGCGTTGGCAATGGAACCCTTTGCAGCTGAGGCTCGGTCAGGGCGATATTATAAGGGCCTCATTTATAGAGCCAGACCTCAAGTCATTTTGCTATATGCGGATGACCTCCTGCTGTTTTTAGTGAACGGGGAAGAGGAATTGAAGGGGGCCAAACGACTCCTCGGGATTTTCGGGATTTTCGGGATTTTCGGGAGACTGTCGGGCCTGAAGGTCAACTGGGCCAATTCCTGCTTATTCCCGCTGCAGAAAGAGGACCTACCAACCTCCAGGCACTCAAGTGGGAGCCTCACTGTTTGCATTATTTGGGTGTATACGTATACCACACGGCAACGGATATGCTGGACGGCAATGTAACCCGCTGTATTAATGCATTGAAAGGGCGCATGACCTTTTGGGCCACTCTTCCACTCTCGATGACGGGCCGGGTGTCATTGCTAAAGATGATAGCGCTTCCAAGGCTGCTATACTACTTCCGCACGCTGCCGGTGTGGATACCGAGCTCCATCTTCCGACGATTAAGATCTATAGTGATAGCATTTCTATGGGGTGCAGGAAGACGCAGGATAGCGCTCGACACTTTATTACGGCCCAAAGACGAAGGAGGCATGGCGGTGCCTGATTTTGAGTGCTACTACTTGGCGGCACAGTTGCAGTCCTTTACTCAAGAGATAGCGAGGGTCTACCGAGGGCCGGAGCCGGGCAGAGACGAGGGCACTCCGCGCCATGTGCTTGCGTACATTACCCTCCACCAAAAACTTCTCATTAGAGATTTATCCATGGAGGAGCAGACGTTTAGACTATGTTGGAACCGAGCACGCCGAAGAGCAGGGACTCGGCGAATGTACGCACCGGAGATTCCGCTGGGGATGGTGACGGCACTTCCTCGCGACGGGGACTTGTCGAGACTGCAGGGGTGGGAAGATGCAGGTCTACAGATGCTGGGTGACCTTTATGAGGACGGGGTATTACTTCTGTTCCAGACCCTGCAGGAACGATTTGACCTGCCTAGAGCAGACTATTTGATGCACGCTGCTGTAACCGGAGCAATGCAGGAGCACTGGGGGGAGGGGTTGCAAGAACCTGCCACCTCTATGGCCTGTCAATATACGATGATGGCAGCCGGCATTTATAAGGCTGTGACCTGCCTATATTCCCGAATGCTGCGAGAAACCCTGCAGCCACTCACTGCCCTGAAAGCTAAATGGGAACTGGATCTCCAGATGGAGATCCCCGACACCACCTGGGGACGATTGCTGCGGAGGGCGAGGAGGAGCACGAAAAACGCCAGATTCCAACTGATACACTTTTACATCCTCCACAGGGCGTGCCTCACCCCAGGGAAACTGAAGCAATACTTTGGAGTTGAGCAAGCGGCTTGCCCTAGATGCAATACAGTCGAGGCAGATCTGGGACACATGCTATGGGATTGCCCCCAACTGAGGGACTACTGGCAGGAGATCGGGGAGGCACTGAATAATGCTACAGATAGAGAATTGCAATACACCAAAGCGGTAGGGGTACTGCACTGGTTTCCTCACACGCCCAAGAATAAGACGACCAGTAAGTTCATAGACATGGGGTTGATACTTTTGGAAATCCAAGAGGGGGCCCACATATAAGCGGTGGTACAATGAATGCCTAAAGTGGGCGGCGAGCGAAAGCACCCTGGGATATCAACTATCTAGACGCGCGGCAGACGAAAAGGCGTTAGAAAGGGCGACAGCATGGGAATCACTAGTGCAGGCGCTCTGCGATGGTACTGGGGAGGAGGAGGGGGGACAAACAGACACCGATATGGAAGATCCCACTAGCACACCGGGTACACACTCTTAGCGAATGATACATTCCTCCTTGCAAACACCAGAACATACGTTATCTAGTAATCCAAGCATAGGCACAGGCACGGGGGGAAGGCGGAAGGGGGGCGGGGGCGGGGCTTTTGGGAGTTCAGGGCGGGTTCGTTGTTAGGGGGAGGGGTGAAAATACAAAAGCGGACCACTGTTCTCCTGATATCCGGACTACAGGAAATTGGGGTAATTGCGAAGACTGAGTATATAACTGATGCCGCCCGGCCTTCGGGATGTGGGCTTATTGGCTGTGTAAATAATTTGCTCAGGCAGACTCTCCATTTAATTGCTGCATTGATGGCATACTGGAAACCGTACTGTATATGCAAAGATTTGGTACTGCAATAAAAACGATGTTAAAAAAAAAAAGACAGTTATGCCCCCCAAACGGAAATCGATTGGTCGATCTACATCTGAAGCATGAATGAAAAAGGCATTACAAGCTTCAGAAACAGACGAGCAACAGGAAGCAAGATTAGAAGCTGTTCGAGCACAAACTGCTCAAGCACGTTCTTCTCAAAGGAAGGAGCAACGACAATCAAGATTAGAAGCCGATCGAGTACGCACTGCTCAAGCCCGTTCTTCGCAAACGAACGAGCAACGAGAATCAAGATTAGAAACAGATCGGTTACGCACTGCTCAAGCCCACTCAAATAAAACAGGAGAGCAACAAGAATCAAGATTGGAAACCGATCAATTACTCACTGCTCAAGCCCACTCGAATGAAACAGGAGAGCAACGAGAATCAAGATTGGAAGCCGATCGAGTTTGCACTGCTCAAGCCACACTTTCAAATGTTTTCCATATTAAAATGAATGTTTCAATAAAAATGGCACAATGTAAATTGAATGTTATTATAACGAGTTTCCTTGAATTTCCTTTCTTCTGAGATCGCTGCAATGCGCGACGGGTAAGCTAGTACATGATAAAATGAGTCTTGATGCTCATTATCCCATTTGAATTGGTAACCATTTGTTAACAAGTCCCTGAGGCAGTCTGCCTTTCCTGCAAAGTTCTTGATCTATTTGGACATGTATTTCATAAGTCCTAAAAAGGATTTCACATCCTCTTTAGTTTTTGGTATTGGAGTCTCAGTTTATGGCACCTAAAGGGTTTGTTTTAGGTTTAAAACCATCTTTTGAGATGGTGTGCCCCAAATAACCTATGGCGCTGACTACGAGCTGTCATTTTTCCCTTTTTAAGGTAAAACTTGCATCTTTTAGTTTTGTTAAAATTTCTAGCAGAATTAGGTTGTGCTCTTCAACTGTAGCTCCATAGATAAGGATGTCATTTTGGAAGCACAGAGTTTTAGGTACATCATTCAAAATACATTGCATGATTTCTAGAAGAACCGCAGTAGCAGGCACTAGACAAAATGGTATTTTTGGGAACCAAAATGTAGCCATAGGTGTAGTAAAAACATTTAACACTCTGGATGTAATTTCACCTGATGTATGCTGACCATAAATCAATAACACTGAAACATACCACTTCAACCATTGTACTTAACAATTCATTTATTCATTTATTCTAGGCAAAGTGTTTCTTTCAATTCAGATGTTGTTGTTGAAATTATGCATGCAACATACAAAGTGGTACGTGCGTGACGCAGACCTCTAAGTCAGATTTATAAAGCCACGCAAAACCACATTGACTGGCTTTGAATGCTTCATAAATCTGGAGTAAGGCAACACAGTGCAAATCGCTGTGTTGCCTTACTCTGCGCAAGGGAGGCATTCCATATGCGTTGCGGTGGGTATTCCCACACAAATCCCATGGTTTTGACTCATTCCCAGATTTACCAAACCCAGGAAAATTGGGAATGCGCCAAAAAGATGTCTCCTGAGCAGTGGCGGCTGGTGACATTGGAAAGTGGTGAGGCAAACATTTTTGTCGCACTGCGGCGGGTTTAGGGGGGGTTCTTCTACCAAGAATTGTTTTTTAAAAAGAGTGGACAAATGGTGCATTTTTAAGCAAATTTGAGGAAGCAGGAAGGTTAATAAAGCAATTCGACTTCAACCTCACTAGAACTGCCTCATGCTTGCTTCATTGGGAAGAGAATAGCAGCTGTATCCAGGCTACCGATAGGCTGAAAGTCTCCCAACTAACATTATCAACCAGCGAGAAGCGCCATTAATGAGGCTTTAATAAACAACAGTGAACTTCTTGGACTACGGCTCTGGTGGTGAATTTCCAGCCCCTTTTCCAAGCAGATAACATTCTAGACCCCACCCTGGACCTAAGAAGTGAGCTCTGGCGCACTGGGGTCTTTTTGAATATTTTTAGCGGGCACTATTATAAAATGTATGACAGTCTACAACGTGTACCAGTAAAAGAGTAGACCATAAAATGAGGGCGTCTGGCCGTCTGAACACAATGCTGTACATTTCAACACATGTGAAGCACATCATTTCCCAATTAACTTAATTGGAAAATGATGTGCTTCACATGTGTTAACGTAATTAATATAAACAAATGCAGACCTGAATTGTGAAGCAGCTCTGAGAGAAAGCACGGCGCACGGCAGCTAAATAAGTACACTGACTGCTTTCCATTACTGCTATTTACATTTTCAAATAACAGTCTGCACATCCGGCTCTGAACTTGGCAAACAGCACTGCCGTCTCTCTGACAACGTGCAAAGGCGTTCAGTTTTCATCCGATCCAACAACATACACGAACATGAGGGGCCAGCTTACATTGCTCCTTTCAACAGCCAGGAAACTTTTAAATGATATAAAAACGCATTGCTGGTAAATGTGAATATTAAAATGCATTTTATCAAGGCGTCCCGTTCACTTTAATGCAAAACAAAGTACAGAAAATACCTGCTTCAGTCGCGCCCGGCATTGCAGGTGGGGGGGGGGTTGGAAATGGGGTCACACTCGCGACGACCAGGGGGAGGTGGGAGGGGTTTGGATAAGGATTGGAAACAAAACAAAATATATATAAAATAAAAGTAACTTACCGTCCGGAGACTCCGTCCCGACTCCCGCCGTCCTGGTTCAAGTCCTGCAGGCAGCACGTCATCAGGAAGGCGGCATGGCAGGCAGCCTCCCTCTCCACTGCCGCGTTTTTAATTGGTGCGGCCGGCTGTCCCAGGCTACGTCATTGCTGCAGCATACAGAGAGAACAGGGAGAGTTACTCGAGGGCAGGGGGGAGTGGCTTGGGGGAGTGGCTTTCCCACTGTTGTTAATATTGTCTGTTTGGGCGGCCTCAGGCTGCCCAAACAGTCTGTATTAACAACAGTGGACAAGCCACTCCCCTCTGCCCTTGAGTAACTCTAAACCAGGAAGTTCTGCTTTCTCGCCTTGCGAGAAGGCAGAAACAATGGTAGTTATATTAAGGCAATAACTACCATTTATTTCTGCCTTCTCGCACAGCGAGAAAGCAGGGGGGCGGCGCCCAAACGCCCCCATGGAGGAATCGCCACAGCTCCTGAAGTGAGGTGCAATGAGGAAAAATATGTTTATTTCTCCTCATTTTTTCCTCTTTCCATATATGCTACATTTTGCAGCACACATTGAAAGAGGAAAACACCTCAATGGATTGTTTTTGTGCAGCAAGGGGTCCCTTCCTGCACAAAAATAATCCTACCTGCAACACAGACACTCTGGCACCATGGTGCAAGGGTGCCTGTGTTGGTGTTAGGCTGCTGAAACAGGGGAAAGGACAGGAATGCACGGTATTGCTTAAATATGGCACATTCCTCCCCTTTCTTGGTGATGCAGGGCAGCAAGGTGACTTGCTGAGCTGCCCTGCACCACTATCTCCATAAATATGCCTCTTAGGGTGATTGTCTACACTTCTACTGTTTACCTGAAAAACAATGTTTTTGCTTGTTGCTAATTTAGTATCATTCTCCCTGCAAACTCTGGTGAAGTGGGCCTTTTTGATGCACTTCCTACAAGTTGCATTTCTGTCTTGACAATTTATGTTGTTCGCTAAGTGATTGCTACTACTGCAATGATAACATTTTCATTTATTAGGGTCAGGCATATTTTTCGGATGGTTTATAGGTGACATTTTTACCTTGTACACTTCCTTGTCGTTCTTCTCTTCTTTTACTTCAGCTATAGATTCTGTGGGGATTTAATTTCTCTTACGCAAATGGGCGTATGTTCTATGGATTCAGCAATTTCTGTGGCTCCTAGGTCAGGTTTTCTTGGTAATAGATTTTATTGAATGCGTAACTCTGCTAAATAATTTATGGCATTCTAAAACTATAATTACTTTGTCTGCAAATTGGTTCTTCAATTTAAAAAAAACCATTACTTTTGTATGCACCCATTTCTTCCTCATCAACACTCTCAGGTTGTGTTTCATATATTCTCCTGCTTTCTATGCCCAAATTATATTGTAGGATGTGCTGTTTTCTGATGGGACTACATTTCTCCCATTCTTTGGATATTAGATGCGATTGACATATTTTTACCCATTCTTTCCATGGTAGATTTGGTTCAGCTATTTTGTTCAAAAATGAAAATGGCTGTGTCATGCTTATAGCTGCCAATGTAGGAATAAATGTGAACAGGTGACACTTGGAATTGTGAACAATCACAGATACTAAAGATACTTAGAACAGTGTGAGTGGAACAGCAGTATGTACTTGGAGATAGACAATCCTAAGAAGGCTAGGCAGGCAGAGGATTGTAAAAGGATACACACACATTGATTTAAGTCTTTATGTTCCTGACGGAGCGGATAATATGCTGTAACACAAGTGTTACTCTTCAGGCTATATAATTTCCTACAAAGTACAAAAAGACAAATAAGGCGGTTTATTTTAAATTGAGATTCAATAGTTCCACACAAATTTTTTAACACCTTGGTGGTGGAGGCTTCTAATGAAATCACTAGTTGTTGCTCCAGAGGGGAGGATGCGTTCAAAATCTGGGGTTGTTTTAAAAGATCTGTGAAATTATATCTTGCAGACTCGTATCGAATAAACCTCTTAAAGAGCGAGCCGAGCTTTCATGGTTTCGTCCTGAATGTACCAGAGCGCTAAAAGCCCTATAACAGGCCACTGACAAAAGGGCATGGGACATTACTGACACAAGTGTGGCAAGAAATAAATAGAAGCTAGCCCTGCAACAAAGGAAACAAGATATCCGAGCCCAAGATTGGGAGGATCAAAACAAAGTGGCTGATTTGAAAGACACCAGACTCTTCTGAGACGTAGTTAACAGACCCTTTTTTTCAGATAGCCAAGCTTCTAGCATTGAGTGCCATATCCCCAAGGTTGACTGGATTAACCACTTTTCTTCTGTTTTCAATCCAGATAAAAAGATGGTGGGGGATCTAATGAAAATATGCCTGACCACTATCCAAATAATTTGGAATGGCTAATTGATCTCGAAGATTTAGCTGCAGTCAAAAAAGCCATTATGAGTGCTGAAAGTGGAAAAGCCCCTCGTCTAACCAGGGTTCCAATTGACCTTTTTAAAAATAATGTGGAATTCTGGGCTCTCTTTGTCACAAACGTATTGAGGGCTTCAATGAAAGGCAACCTTATATATTCATGGAGTAAAGTCATCATCGTACCCATCGATTAGAAAGGGATTGCCCCGCATGTTACTACTCAATCTTGTTGACCGATTCCATGGTAAAGTTCCCGGGAGGGAAATCCTAGGTAAACTGGAGAACTGGGCAGAGGCTAATTCTTTTTTCTGCCATGCCCAGTATGGCTTCCAACAAGGTTTAGGGACTGTAGAGCAAACGCTCAATCTAACTCTCAACATGGGTAAATATATCAAAGCCAGGAGAGGGGGCATACATATGGCATTCATAGATCTCTCCTGTGCTTTTGACCTTCTACATTGGAGTATTTTATGGGACCTAATGGAGCAGTGGTCAGTGATACCCCTCTTGTGGATCTTGTAAAATGCCTGTATTGGAACTCTACAACAAGCTTGTGTTTTACACTGAATGGGGAATGTACAGCCCCAATAAGGATGGCAAGAGGGGTGAGACAGTCCAGGAAATGGTTCAACTTTCGGTAGACACTCATGGAGCCCGAGTCTGGGGCTTTGTTGCCTGCATGAAACATCAAGTAGTTGAGAATAGGTTCTTGTGCAGGTTCTTGGCCATTCCTAAAACTTCAAGTCTCATTGCACATTTGGAATTGGGTATAGGTTTCATGGAGGATTGAATTTTCATGGCATATCTTTTATGATAGAAAAAGTTATGGAGCTCCCTGAGGGCAGACTTTTTGAGGAAGGTATGGTCAGATTGTCTAAAAGTAGATAACATGACTGCTATCCTGTGGCTAGCGAAACATCTTTTTGAGTCACCACAAAGTACAAGTCCTGATCTCAAAATGAAAGTCAAAGGGAGCTATGAAACTTAGAAGGAGGAAACAAGACTAGGAAAGTCTCTTGATATGCCTACATGTTACAAGATATATGCAGATTCCTACATACTCTGATATGGAGCCTTACTTGAATTGAATAGCAAATCCAGAGCATAGATTTTATCTCACTAGGTGAGATTAAACACAGTGCACCTCCTTATCGCTTTCTTACTAGTGGGTTCCTGGTTTGCCTTCCTCCCTTGTTGCCCTTATGACTCTGTTGCTGCCCAATCCACTGCTCGTGTTATGTTCTTTTGTATTTTATATGACTACTTTAGATTGCTCTTTATATGCCCCATCCTTCTGCATAAGCACCGTAACTCTTATAAAGAGGGTTTGATCTATTTGCAAAGTTTACAATCACTTGATGTTTGCACTGCTGCTCATGGTTATTTGTTGCTATCAAATTGAGGAGAACCTATGCACTTTTATGACAAATTGTTTTCACAATGCTTTTAAAGAGTTGTTTATATTTTTTAAGATGTGAATGACAGTGCCTTGAGACCCTCACAGGTGAGTAGGACACTTTATAAACCCCTGATTGATTGATTGAATGTGTTATGTTCTTTCATGGTGAAACTATGACTAAATAAAGATGATTTTGACTTTGTAATTGATGTGGGAATAATCTTACAAAAAAAGGCCATGCAAAAATATCACAGTAGGAATATTGTTTTACGGTGTGCGTAGCACAGGAGTAAATACAATAGATATGGTGTGCATCTCACCGCAACACGGTTTACCATCCTGTGAGGAGAGAAGGTGCTGAACAGTGTTCAGAGTTCTCACAGAAGGCGTGAAAGCAAAAGAAATAAACCCAGTTTCAAGTTTTTGTGTTCTCCTCCCAGCAGGTATGGCAACAACTAGGAAGCAATTTGTTTAAAGTGTACGTGTCACTGGATCATGGTTCTATAGATATATGGTATGCGTATCACTTACATGCCTTGTTTGTCTGTGAGTAAAAATGGCTCAGGATCGCGCTCAGAGTTCTTGTTACAGAAAGTGTAGAAAGGTCTCCTCAAACTGAAGTTGTGCATGTCACTGTAGAAATTAATAAAGATGTATGGTGTGCGTATCACCAAGCACACTTTATCTTAATGTGCGGGGAGGTGGTACAGACTCAGTAAGTTTCTGCTTTGAATGGAGAAAAGGTGTGGCCTGGTCTGATGGTCATTTCAAGTCAATGGATCTTGATCCTACCTAACATTTCTGACCGGATCCTCCCATACGGATCTGGAAGCACAGGTAGCAATCGCTGCGGCAATGAGATGAGCCTCATTCAGCCATGGGAGCATAGTCTGATATCCGCAAGGGTCATGTCTGCGCTATATAAAACTTTCTAAATAAATAAATAGAGGAGCCTCTAAGGTTGCACCCACATTAGGAACTGCCTGCAGAAGCTGATATAGAAATATGCAGGAAGACACACAGTGTGGAAAAGCCAATCCTCCTTGTGAGAGCAAGCCGTGAAGAAATGGGAATACAGTCCCACTTCGAAGAAGCCTGCTTCACAGGACGGAATAAGTCACCACCAATAGGTGAGTAAGTAGGTCTTGAAGTGAAAAATACTGCAAGAGGAGGAGACGGACACTGTCCTCTTTACAGATTCTCATCCCTAGTGTCAGATCTACTGTATTTTCTTAAATCCTGAGCAAGTGACTAGTTCTTTTAACCATCTCCCAAGTCTTCACAATCTGACTAAAAGAGATACTTACATCACATTATAAAACAGATGGAATGTACAATTGGAGGGATGGTGGGGAAGAGAAGGGGAAGAACCAGCAGGGAGAGTAAAGACAATAATTGGCAATGCATGTCTAAGTTGAAATGGGAAAAGATAAGTTACCACACGCAGCTTAGAACATCCTAGGCAGAGGTGATTTTGTCTTTCAGTCCTGCCCCGACCACAAATGGAAAGAAGATCTAAGCTTTGTTTTAGGCACCTCTTTTTACCTCTACAATAGTTCCTCTCACTTCCTCCTCCTAAGACCTCCATACACCATGCCCATACCCAACCTCACACCTACAGAACTGTAAGTTATTTAGCATTTTTCCTCCAAGTTTGCCAGAACCTTGTCCCTTTTCTTCTTTGCCTAGCATGCCCCTCTACAGGTTCTTCACTGACCTAAACAAAGGCTGTGACAAGAACTCTGCAATAAGGCAGAGGAAAGTAGGTGAACCAAATTTTGTATCTCTGGATAGAGAAGCTTTTTTCAGTCAATTTTTTTCTAGCAAAGCTTAGCATTATCATAGACTATGGAGAGCTGGTCGACTTGAAGTTGTTTGTGCGTTATTTTGTGCCATTCAGAGGCGGTTGCTACTGATTTGCCTTTGTGGGGCAGCGCAGGGAAAAAATTCAAAAAATACACACTTACGTTTCGCTGCCGGCCACTGTGATCTTCTGCTAAAATGGTTTTATTGTCATTTTATTTTTCTTCTGTCTGCGGCATTTCACCAGTGTGGCGACTCTCCTCTACCATCGCGGAGGAGCCGCCCCTGTTGACCATTATCAAAAGAGAAAGTATACTATGCAGTCTTAAAAACTGTAGGCGGCCTGGCTCCTGCTTTAATCAATCCCCCAAAATGTCTTACAAACCGTTGATGCCTAGCTCTTGCTTTATTCAATCCCCCAAAATATAAATAAAGCTGCAGGTCCTCCCATAAGTCACGAAAGACCCAAATTACTTCCAGGTTTGTGGCTATTATGCATACTAAACATATTTTCTAGCTTTGCTAATTGAATGCAAACCCTTTTTGGGTAGCTGTCGCGCTCTACAAGCTTAATAAATAAATAAATAA
The DNA here is from genome assembly GCF_964263255.1 of Lissotriton vulgaris. NCBI lineage: Eukaryota > Metazoa > Chordata > Amphibia > Caudata > Salamandridae > Lissotriton > Lissotriton vulgaris. Next base: position 1,700,619,675 of record NC_141685.1, on the reverse strand, counting down.
ATAAATAAATAAATAAATGCATCTAAATATGAGAAACCATTTAACCTAATAATACACCCTAAAGAATTGCAATCATATTTTAAGCATTAGAACCACCAGATGGCAGCAGAGTATTAATGTGGCGCTTGAATTCGAGGCTAGTGTTACCTTTTGTAACTTCCAGAAGAGGGAAATCATCCATTCGGTCAAAGTATAGCCCAACAAGGTTTCTTTTTTAGTTTTGAGATCTACGTGCAATGTGCCCCCTCCCTCATACAGCTATCCAAGGGTTCTGAAGTTGCAGTAAAAATGTGTGTTAAATCTATGTTATCCTCAGCGCAAGAGTGCTTGAAGGGTTTGTTTCAAATCAGTGGCGGCTGGTGACATTTGAAAGTGGTGGGGCAGAAACTCGGCAGCATACTGCACCGAGAAAATTTTGAAAAAATAGTGAAAAAATGGTGCCACCTTAATACCACTGGTACAGCACCTTTTGCAAATCCACACTTGTAGTTCAGTCCCTTCTGCAGAAACATGCTGCTACGAGCCAACTAACCCCACTTGTATGACTGTCGCCTAATGTGGCCATTTTCAAAACTTGCCAGCGACTGTGAAATCTCCCCACTTGACCAAATTCTGGGATCCTATCCAAAGCATTTTAATACACTGAGCATTATTTTGATTGATTGTTAGATTAAAGTGCACCTTGGATAAATTCAGTTTGGGATGTGCTCTAAATAGAAAAAACACTCTTGCGTATCAATTACTAAACAACAAGGTTGCTCCACTTAGCACAACATTGGCTTGTGTATACTGTACATGAAGAGCTGACATATCTAGGCTCACTCAAAGCATAATGTCAGGGCATGGGGGCCCATGTTTAAAAGCTTAATTTTAATATTTGTTAATGCCGGGAGGACAAACGAATGTAAAACAGAAGCATTCAAAAATAAAAAAAACAATTTGAAATAGTATATTTTTACATGATATTTGCTGTCATTTACATGCTAAAACCTTTGATGGCGAGACTCGTTGTTTTAGCTCTTAGAAGTCAGGCCACACTAATGGCTAGGCTCGACCCCATGAATTGCTGGCTAGCCCAGTTCTAATAGCCCCCAACACACTAATATTGGACTGTTCCAATTTGCCAACATGGGGCTAAATCCCCAAACATTTCATGTTACAGGATACACAGGTGTGTACATCCACCTTTGGCATCTAATAGTTCTGGAGATAGACAGGATCATTCAGACAGTCTTCTGGTTGAGAAGGACTCCTCTAGTAGCTGTGCAAATGGCATCAGACCCGTACTATACACATGAATGCTCGATGGGCCCATCCCAGAATACTAGTATTAGTCTTTAATCCATGAATACCCCTCACCCACTGATGTGCGGCCCACCTCTCCCTTCCATCTCAGCCTCATGTACTGTTTGTACGTTTATATGCATGCCTAGTTATGCGTTTGCCCTCTGTTAAAAAGTAACTGATCACATGTCTTCTGCTGCAGCAACTTTGTTTTTGGAACCCCCAAATGCACATTACAATGAAATCCAACTGATCACAGCTTCAAAAAAACAAGCCTTTATTGCTATCAAAATTATTTCATGTACAATGCTCAAATTATCAAATTATCAAATTGCGGCTGGCAAAATTCTAGTGCTAATATGCGGCATTATACAGATGACTTTCCGAAAGAAAAAAGCAGCCGGTAGTTTGCACGCACGTTGCCTTCAACCTTTACTTAACACTGTCGGCAGAAGACAGGCACATTCATTCTGAGAATCTGACACCTTCGGGTAAAGTTCGCGCTATATAAAATCGAATAAATAAATAAATAAATGTAGGCCTCGCTTTGCTTTGGTGCACTGAGAATGTGTATGTAGCCCGCAGTGTGTTCCACTGACAATGTTCTTCACAGCCCTCAGAGAGCACGACATTCAGTGCACTGATCCTTCGTGCGGCCATCAGACAGTGCACGGCGCAAACGTTTTGAGAGCACGGTGGCCGGGGCCTATTTTCTAGTGTTTTTTTTAATAGTGCTTTGGATACCCACACACATGCTATGCCTGAGGCCTGCTGCACTAAATGGGCCTGCACTGCAGGGCGACAGGTCGGACAGGAGAGAGGTTTCTTTTATGCATCCCCCCTTTTGTTACATTGCACAGCCCAGCAAAGCCCACGCAGCCTCCCTGAAACCCTGAGCGCGTGACAGCAAGTAGTTTATCTGTGTACATTTTGACCATTTGGTATTAAATTGGTCCGCTCTGTTTTACCCGGGCACTCCTCGCCAGTGCTTAGATAGTAATTACGCAGAAAAAGTAATTGAAAAGTTGGGTATTAGCACACACAAAACGGGCGCGCAAACATGTGTGCCTATGACGCCCCCACCCCCTTATTTCCGGCAGCCTGTACATTGGATTCCAAAGACACCCTCAGTGACGGAGGCTGCCATCTGCGCCAAGGTGCTCTGTGCCCGAATGTACACCTAGAGAATGAATCCATGTAAGGATGTCTGAAGGGTAGAGGCCTGGCTGGGTGGTCCTTGACAGGATGTGCAGGTCACAGCTGATGTCAGCAGCGAACACTTAGCCTGCCGCCGTCGTGCAGGACATATAGAACATTGTTTTTTTCACAAATTAGTCCCAGGACTACAAACGTGGGAGAAAAGTGCGAAAAGGGGGGAGACATTGAGACAAGTGCAACTAGAGTGTAAAATGTGAATTCTGGGGTGGTTGTACAGTGTACATACAAGTAGTACTGTAATAAGATAATAATGTTGCACTTACATTAATTTGCCATACGATACGACGAGTGAGTCAGGACAGGAGTCAGTCACCGTCACGCACTTGGATCAACTGGTCTGTCTCAGTGGTCACCTAGTCTGGAGTTCAACGTCGTCTTCTAGAACCTTCCTTCGACTTTCAGTTGCTCACGCGCGGTCACGTCACTGTAGCTTATGGCCAATCACCTCAACTTGGCTTGATATAGCCATATGTGATTGGCCATTACTGAACTAGCAGCAAACACCCAGGCGCGGCACCCCATGATCCTGACCCCTGCTCTACTCAGCCAATCCTGGCGCAGGCTTAACAGCGCCACTGCGCCAGGATTGGACTACGAGCAGGAGAAAAACTGCCCATATTGAAACCGGGGCCCCGGGTCCCTGCCATGTCTCTCAGTGCTACAGGGGGGGGGGGGCGAGGTTTATTCGGTACTACGCATGCGCAGGCCAGTCTCAATTATGAGCACTCCTGGCTGTTACATGCGTAGCTAGTCACCCTGACCCCGCTGCAGGTGCTTACGCTCTGGCTGCCTGCCTGTGTGCGCTGTCAATCACAATCACTCTCTGCCGCAGCCCCGCCCCCCACGGCCCACTTCCATACGCAATGCCCGATTCTGCTCGTCCCGGCCCTGTAGCGCTGTGCGCTCTGATTTATTGTAAACACAAAAGGAACTTTAAATAAAAATACTCATACTGTAAATATGTTGCTGGCACCAGCGGCGGGCGTCCATGGCTAGTGGGGCAACGCCCCAACGCCCCCAATGGACGCACCGCCACTGTTTCAAATGTATTCCCGCCTAGTTAACAGGTTACCTAATGGGAATACGTGCAGGAATTCCAGTCTTAGGGCATCTGGGTGAAGTTAAGTGAGGAACATTTTGGATAAAAATCTATACAAAACGGTGCGTTTAAGTAACTTCTTCAGCCAGTAAGCTGCTTCTAAATTGCACTAAAAAGATAAAGCAAAGTGCTTAAGGACGAGCACTATGCCACACCTCATTCTACAACGATCGACCCATTTCGTTGTATTTAATTATGTATAAATTACGTCACTAGCAGTTATGCAAGACTTCTTTAAAGATACAAAACTGCTTATTTTTTAAAGACAATCTTATACTGTTCAAGATTAATTGAATGAATGAGGATAAAACACTGCTAAGATATTGAGTACTTACGTAATGCAAGTAGGTGACTGAAATTATGGATGCAATTTTGTTGATTGGTGCATGTAGGTAGTGGCACTTGTAATGTACAAACCTTAGGAGTGTTGGCTCCTACTGTGTAAAGAAGTGTGAAATGGGAAAAGTGACGTAAATGTGGCGCAAGGGGCTTGTAAATAAGCCCCTAGATGTTTAGAGAAAAAACAGTTTCCTGTTTTTTCCTTTCTTACTCTTCTCCCTCCCCATCTGATGGTGACTTGGCTGCAGGTGTGCTGTGATCTACCATAGACGGGTTCATTAGTCAGCCAGATGATTGGGTGACATTCTTGATTGCTCTGCTAGCTCTGCAGCTGCTCTTGAAAATGCTGTTGGTTTGCACGCGCCGTTACATTGTTAAAAGGGGTTCAAAGACAACCAGTAACCAAAGACCCCTTTTTGTTGCCCGGCAGTGTCGCCTCTATGACCCACCAATATTAATCAATGAAGAAGCAGGCGCTGGAGACTGGAAGGCAGGAAACGAGGATTTTATTCTCTCCGGAGGAGAACACATCAATTCAGACAGCAAGTATCGTCACGAGGTGCTCTAACCACATCTCTGAGGCCTGGCCTCTTATACTAGGGTTTATGACCTTTATTGCACGTAACACATTCTCGCAACACTTTGATATTTGAAAGAACATCCTCGGAATCTCCCCTTCAGGCCCGTTCCCACATACATTTACAGTTGAATTCCCCACCCCGGTCACAACAGGTGATGATTGTCGCGCAGCAGGGCATTCCGCCGATTCACTGAATGCGTGGAGTTGATCGGATCTCATAGGGTGGGGGCTTTGATCGGCTCGAGGGTCTTTTGATGGGGAGGGGAAGCTTCCTACTGTACGGGGTAATAAACAGTATCCGCAGGGCCAGGTGGCGGCCTGGGAACAAGGAAGACAAACGGGGACACAGGGAAAGGGGGTTCGCATCAAAAGGATCTGAGACCATGAAAGGAATGAGGGGCAGTGGCGGCTGGTGACATTTGAAAGTGGTGGGGCAGAAACTCGGCAGCATACTGCACCGAGAAAATTTTGAAAAAATAGTGAAAAAATGGTGCCACCTTAATACCACTGGTACAGCACCTTTTGCAAATCCACACTTGTAGTTCAGTCCCTTCTGCAGAAACATGCTGCTACGAGCCAACTAACCCCACTTGTATGACTGTCGCCTAATGTGGCCATTTTCAAAACTTGCCAGCGACTGTGAAATCTCCCCACTTGACCAAATTCTGGGATCCTATCCAAAGCATTTTAATACACTGAGCATTATTTTGATTGATTGTTAGATTAAAGTGCACCTTGGATAAATTCAGTTTGGGATGTGCTCTAAATAGAAAAAACACTCTTGCGTATCAATTACTAAACAACAAGGTTGCTCCACTTAGCACAACATTGGCTTGTGTATACTGTACATGAAGAGCTGACATATCTAGGCTCACTCAAAGCATAATGTCAGGGCATGGGGGCCCATGTTTAAAAGCTTAATTTTAATATTTGTTAATGCCGGGAGGACAAACGAATGTAAAACAGAAGCATTCAAAAATAAAAAAAACAATTTGAAATAGTATATTTTTACATGATATTTGCTGTCATTTACATGCTAAAACCTTTGATGGCGAGACTCGTTGTTTTAGCTCTTAGAAGTCAGGCCACACTAATGGCTAGGCTCGACCCCATGAATTGCTGGCTAGCCCAGTTCTAATAGCCCCCAACACACTAATATTGGACTGTTCCAATTTGCCAACATGGGGCTAAATCCCCAAACATTTCATGTTACAGGATACACAGGTGTGTACATCCACCTTTGGCATCTAATAGTTCTGGAGATAGACAGGATCATTCAGACAGTCTTCTGGTTGAGAAGGACTCCTCTAGTAGCTGTGCAAATGGCATCAGACCCGTACTATACACATGAATGCTCGATGGGCCCATCCCAGAATACTAGTATTAGTCTTTAATCCATGAATACCCCTCACCCACTGATGTGCGGCCCACCTCTCCCTTCCATCTCAGCCTCATGTACTGTTTGTACGTTTATATGCATGCCTAGTTATGCGTTTGCCCTCTGTTAAAAAGTAACTGATCACATGTCTTCTGCTGCAGCAACTTTGTTTTTGGAACCCCCAAATGCACATTACAATGAAATCCAACTGATCACAGCTTCAAAAAAACAAGCCTTTATTGCTATCAAAATTATTTCATGTACAATGCTCAAATTATCAAATTATCAAATTGCGGCTGGCAAAATTCTAGTGCTAATATGCGGCATTATACAGATGACTTTCCGAAAGAAAAAAGCAGCCGGTAGTTTGCACGCACGTTGCCTTCAACCTTTACTTAACACTGTCGGCAGAAGACAGGCACATTCATTCTGAGAATCTGACACCTTCGGGTAAAGTTCGCGCTATATAAAATCGAATAAATAAATAAATAAATGTAGGCCTCGCTTTGCTTTGGTGCACTGAGAATGTGTATGTAGCCCGCAGTGTGTTCCACTGACAATGTTCTTCACAGCCCTCAGAGAGCACGACATTCAGTGCACTGATCCTTCGTGCGGCCATCAGACAGTGCACGGCGCAAACGTTTTGAGAGCACGGTGGCCGGGGCCTATTTTCTAGTGTTTTTTTTAATAGTGCTTTGGATACCCACACACATGCTATGCCTGAGGCCTGCTGCACTAAATGGGCCTGCACTGCAGGGCGACAGGTCGGACAGGAGAGAGGTTTCTTTTATGCATCCCCCCTTTTGTTACATTGCACAGCCCAGCAAAGCCCACGCAGCCTCCCTGAAACCCTGAGCGCGTGACAGCAAGTAGTTTATCTGTGTACATTTTGACCATTTGGTATTAAATTGGTCCGCTCTGTTTTACCCGGGCACTCCTCGCCAGTGCTTAGATAGTAATTACGCAGAAAAAGTAATTGAAAAGTTGGGTATTAGCACACACAAAACGGGCGCGCAAACATGTGTGCCTATGACGCCCCCACCCCCTTATTTCCGGCAGCCTGTACATTGGATTCCAAAGACACCCTCAGTGACGGAGGCTGCCATCTGCGCCAAGGTGCTCTGTGCCCGAATGTACACCTAGAGAATGAATCCATGTAAGGATGTCTGAAGGGTAGAGGCCTGGCTGGGTGGTCCTTGACAGGATGTGCAGGTCACAGCTGATGTCAGCAGCGAACACTTAGCCTGCCGCCGTCGTGCAGGACATATAGAACATTGTTTTTTTCACAAATTAGTCCCAGGACTACAAACGTGGGAGAAAAGTGCGAAAAGGGGGGAGACATTGAGACAAGTGCAACTAGAGTGTAAAATGTGAATTCTGGGGTGGTTGTACAGTGTACATACAAGTAGTACTGTAATAAGATAATAATGTTGCACTTACATTAATTTGCCATACGATACGACGAGTGAGTCAGGACAGGAGTCAGTCACCGTCACGCACTTGGATCAACTGGTCTGTCTCAGTGGTCACCTAGTCTGGAGTTCAACGTCGTCTTCTAGAACCTTCCTTCGACTTTCAGTTGCTCACGCGCGGTCACGTCACTGTAGCTTATGGCCAATCACCTCAACTTGGCTTGATATAGCCATATGTGATTGGCCATTACTGAACTAGCAGCAAACACCCAGGCGCGGCACCCCATGATCCTGACCCCTGCTCTACTCAGCCAATCCTGGCGCAGGCTTAACAGCGCCACTGCGCCAGGATTGGACTACGAGCAGGAGAAAAACTGCCCATATTGAAACCGGGGCCCCGGGTCCCTGCCATGTCTCTCAGTGCTACAGGGGGGGGGGGGCGAGGTTTATTCGGTACTACGCATGCGCAGGCCAGTCTCAATTATGAGCACTCCTGGCTGTTACATGCGTAGCTAGTCACCCTGACCCCGCTGCAGGTGCTTACGCTCTGGCTGCCTGCCTGTGTGCGCTGTCAATCACAATCACTCTCTGCCGCAGCCCCGCCCCCCACGGCCCACTTCCATACGCAATGCCCGATTCTGCTCGTCCCGGCCCTGTAGCGCTGTGCGCTCTGATTTATTGTAAACACAAAAGGAACTTTAAATAAAAATACTCATACTGTAAATATGTTGCTGGCACCAGCGGCGGGCGTCCATGGCTAGTGGGGCAACGCCCCAACGCCCCCAATGGACGCACCGCCACTGATGAGGGGAGGTGTTGCGCTGGGAACAGGATGGGATTCTGTGGTGAAGCTGCGCTGAAGAGGGGTTTATGACCCAAGGCATGAGAGAGCGGGGGTTGTCAGCGTGCGGGGGATGCTTGCGAGGTTAGGAGAGAGAGAGAGAGACGCGCTGGCTATCAGCGAGGGGCAGGGAGGCCATGGTGTTTAAAATGGCTGCTGCTTATGCGCAAGGCATGTGAGAGTGGGAATGACCGGTGCGTGGGGGTCTTTCGTGAGGGTGATTCTGATCGTAACGGCTAAAATATGGCGGATGTGCATGACGAAAAGTGTGGCATCGGAAAAAGGCAAGATGGCGTAGATAATGTTCACCAAACTGTATTAATTTTCCACAGTCCTCCCTTTAACATTTCCAAGACATCTTGCTGGCCTATTTCCTATCTATACCTATTGCAGCGGTCATAAGTAAGGGAGAGGGGACTTAGGCAAAAGAACTGTACATAAACATCACATTATAAACATCACATTGAAAAATCTCATCATCTAGTAGGCGGGTTCATCGTTAAGTTGGTTGCAGAAAAAGTCATAGTACTGCAATATCAGACTAGAATTATGTAGCGAGGGCGTTGGGTACAGATCATATATACTTATAGTCATTTGGAATAGGAACTGGTAAGTTATCATATAAGTAAGTCCTTTTTGTACTCGGCGGGAGCATAGTCAGTCCAATGGTGGTTGGGAGAGAAATGAGATATAATAAAAATAAAAATCAGAGTTCTCAGTGTCTTTGTCGTCTTCTGTTGGCACTGTTAAGCACCTGGATTATAATTCGTTCTGTCAACAGGAATGTTCATGTGGATTGAGTCGTTGGAGGTCTGCGGGCAGGGGTACATTTTGTTTTGTTTCGCCAGACCTCATAGGAGAAATGCGTTACGGTTTTGGAGCAGGTGCATTTTCTTCCGTAACCCAGAGCATAGTTATTAGGAGGCAGAAAAAGGATTGTGATGAAAAGTGCAATTGTCTTTGAGTTGTGGGGTCTGTTTGTTTCTTGAGTCTCTGTGGTGGGTATTTCCTGTTGCTTCCATCATCATCGAGGCGTTCAGCAGCGGGTAGAACCACATACTTCGTTCATCTTCTCTTTAGGGGCGACCCTTGGTGGAGTTCTAGGTCACCGTTCTGAGATTAACATAGTTCGTGGTCTACTTAGTCGGAGCTCCCTCCCTTTTGACGCAGGGAATACCCTTCTCTGGATAGCTCAGTAGGATTTGGAGGAACTTGGAAGTTCAGGTGGAAAGGTGTGTGTGTGAACAGTCCTTATGGTAGGTCGGAGGAGGAGGGGATGGAGCAGGGCCAAGTCGGGAACAGATCAGGGGGACGGAGAATTTGAGACAGGCGGGTCCATAACCAGGTTCAGAGAGCGGGGACTTTTTGGCACACGTCGATCATAGAGCAGGGGCTTCAGGTCAGCCCTTTCCTTAGCTTTGTCTGAAACAGTGCCTCATCCTGCGACTCCTTACTGCTGTGGTCTCGCCTTGGCCTCCGTCGCTGAGGTTCCACGATCCGCAGTCAGGCCGCGTGCTCCCACATCCGGTCTCTTTCTCCTCCGACAGTGGTACCCTTAAATGAGTTCGAAAAGACAGTCTTTAGAGATTTTGCAGAAGAAGGTAATTACATAAACCTATTTCTCTCCCAACACCAAGCAACTGGGGTAAACATCCGCTACATTGAGATTTGCAGCCAACGTATAAACAATTGATGATGGGTTTGCTGGATTTCCTACAACTTCCCTTTGTGGCTAATTCTTTGGCGTTTTGTTGGTTATTACATTCATTTGTCGTGGTACGAGGTCTGGTACCCATTCATTGCATTCGTCTATTACAGTAGATATCAGTTCTTCTGGTAGAGACCCATTTCCCTAGTACGAGTCTTGCAAGGCTAGGCCGGTCTTCAGGGCTTTGTATCTTACGGAAAAGTGCAACGTGCTATTCACCATAGTCTGATAGGCATCCTTCTGAGGGATGAACATAGGCTAAACGACTCTCCATTACATCAATGCGTCCTATCTTTTAGCTAAACATCCTATTTTCAACAAGGTTTACTGCAACGAGTTCTTTCAGTTTTCGATCTAATTTTAACTTTGCACACATCTTTCTAACTTTCTATATAGTTTCTCGCAACCTGGCTACTACAAAAACTCGGGGGGGCTTGCGATAATTATTAAACTTATCCTTGGGGTGGGTGGGATCTTATGGAAAACAACTAGGAACACAGCGAATTGGAGCAAGGGGCGTTTTTCAGATTCTCGTTCAGGGCAGCTGATACCAAACTGGGGGCATTTTGGGAAGACGGGGGTGTCTCGATCATTTCTTACTGCTTGGGGTATGGAGACAATTTGGAATGGGGAAGGTCGCATTACCACAGACATTTTTTTTTTATCATAGAAGCCACTGACAAATAGTTCCCTGACTGTGGGTCAAATTTAGGGAACCTTAGTCGTCTTACCTGTCCCTTTCCTTTTGGCCAATTTAATTTTCATCCATATTTAGCAGAAAAGGAGAGGTAGTAACGTGGTATCGATACAATTTTATTTAGGACGAATTTGTGCAAATACTTGTGGTATTTGGGGCCAATCAGGAGGTGCACCAGGTTCGCCAATTAGGTGCCAGTCGCTAGGAAGAGGGAAAGTGTGGAGGGGTGAAAGAGAGAGAGAGAGAGAGAGAGAGAGAGAGAGAGAGAGAGAGAGAGAGAGAGAGAGAGAGAGAGAGAGAGAGAGAGAGAGAGAGAGAGAGAGAGAGAGAGAGAGAGTAACAATAGGCCAAATAGTACACGTGTGACATGGAGAATGACCGTGTATTGTTTGGGCTATTCAGTGCATTACCCAACGTTAGACGTTTCGGGTCTGTGTTAGGATGTAGAAAGCATGCAGTTTTGGGACGGAAGAGCATTAGGTCAGGTACAAAAAGGTCGCGCATTGAGTAGGGCGTCTTTTTGTGTCGTCTTGCAGCGTTAGTCCGTTTTCATGCATCGGGCGTGACATGGCTCCAGATCCTTTACGATACCCTAATCGGGACTCCAATGTAACCTGCAGAGGGAAAAAGGAGGAAAAGGGAGGGGGAACAACATTCGAGCACATCAAATGTACGGGCACGAAAGTCCTTTACTTACCACATACTCGTACTTATCTCCTCGGGATATAATCCCTAGGGTCTTGGTTTCTGAAGTCAAGGGGGCGGGTAGTGTGATAGGTGGTTCATGGGGGGGTTCGAGGGTGGCATTATGGATCGTGTGTAGGGAAACGCTAAAAAAGAGGAATCAGAGGTGCCTAGCGCGAGGTACCTGGTTTTGTAGATGTATCTGGCCATCGGGATCCTTAAATCATTCCCAAAGCTGTGATGTTCTAAGGCATATCAGTTCTTCGGTCAGCCCTGTCCCTTAGTACCTTCGACCACCATACCTTTATAACATTCTATCAATCACACCGCTTTACTTTACCCATTCTCAGAAGTCGAGGTCCTTCTTCATACGTTAGTTCCTGAGCTTAGTCGCATATTTTGGAGGCAGCGTATCATACCTTTGATTCGATCATCAATCCAGGGCCGAACAACCATTTTTCAGATAACCTTAAAAAAAGAGCAGAACGGTTGCGCACAGAAAAAGCCCTCCCACCAATTCCCACATTTACAAAAGTATGTGATGCCTATTCATAGTTTGGAAAACCTTTATTTGCATAATCGTTCAGTACGTAAAATGTGAGAGTGCAATCATATTTTGGCCGGACATGTCGACGATGGAAGCACATACAGTAGGGGGGTTATTTTGCGGCACAAGAACATGTTAGAAAGGCCTAATTAATTATTTGCAAGTAACTAAAAACGTTTCATTGCGTGATGAGGGATCAGGGGCATTTCAGTTCATAAATGGAAACACAGTCAAGCTCATTGTAATCACATTTCCTAGATGTATACCGTGGGTGTGCATCATAAGCGACGTTATGTACCAGTTACAATAAATATCAAAATAAATCGTTCATTGAAATCAACATTTTTACGGGACCCCTTTCAAATGTTCGTCAAGTGAACCCTCCTCCCTTTTTCATCAAGTGCGCAAAGGTTCGTATATAAATCTTAGTACATCAAGTTTCATTAGCTAAGGAACACCACGAGGCATCCGTTAGTTCCTATTGATACCGGCGCCATTTTGGGCGAGGCCGGTTTAGTCCGGAAGTAGCATCAGGGGCAAAAATGTCTCCGACGATTGGCGGTTGGACCAGGGTCCCTTTCGGCAGTTCAAAAAACCTGTGCTAACAGAGGGGCTGGTGGTGTGGACCGTCAATCAAGAGAGGGAGGGAGGTAGAGTCTTTCTTACCGGGTCATGTTGATGTTCAGCCGGAACTTACTCGAGTTCGTTAGCCCATAATGTTCCTGGGTGGTTCAGACGGAAGCTGATGCAGACACGAGAGCACCGCCATCTTGTTGCTGTGCCGTGGTTATTTCATTAGTGATCAATGCAGCTGTTCCCCACCGGAAGCCTGAAGGGGCTGAGGGCTCTTGGGACTTTGGTAGAATCTTCAAAGTCGAGGGGATGTTTGTCGATGGTGGGGGCTTGCGCCCAGGTGGGCAAGTGCCCGAGTTGCAATTTCGGACAAAGTTACTCCAGCGGCCTAGACCCGCCTTCCGAGGGCCCAGACGCCATTTTGAGACCCTGCGGCAGCCGCCCTCCGTCGTATCTTTCAGGAGTGGAAGAAACTTCTTGTGGCGACAAAGACAGAACATCATGCTGTTGGAGCAGGACATTTTGGTTCGGGGCGCCAGGGTGCAGCAGTGGAGCCTTCATCTGGGGAGGTGAGGGAGGCTCGTCCGTGCCGCCTCCCTCTCCCGGCGCATCCCACGCCGTCCCTTTGAATCAGGGGTGCACATGATGACCACCCTACACCCCTGATTCCGACTCTTGGGGGACCATTGTACGTCCGGTGCTGCGCAAGTATGCCCGTCGGACATTGTATGTCCTGTGCTGCGGAAATATATGTGCGTCGGACATTGTAAGTTCTGTGCTGCGCAGGTATATGGCCGTCGCCCGGCTGGAGGACATCGGCGCCGGGCCAGGGCTGGGAAACCTCCTACCTGCGGAGGCGGGAGAGGCTCGTCCGCGTCGCCTCTCCCTCCCTGCCCACCCTGCATCAGTTCGATGGAGGAATTCGTGATGGCCGGACCAGGAGATACGAGGGAGGGGGTCATTTGCATCCGCCCCCTCCCTACTCGTGGCCCGGGGGACGCCATCCCTGGAAGGGTAGTATGGGAAGACCATTTCATTGCCTGTTTTGTGGAGCCTCCTGTACCTTCTCGCCGGCGATCTCTTTTGGTCCATGGCTGTGGCAGGCCCCGCCCCACACGTGCTATGTGTTTCGGGTGGGCGGGACCATCGAACTGTTACATTTCGAGGACTTCCGGAGTGAGCGTAATATGTTTTGTATTTCTTCTATTAGTACAGTTTGCTTTAGAGAGTGTTTTACTAGTTATTCTATTTACCGTTGGTTGTGTGTTATCTTTACTGTAATTAAATCCTAAATTGTATAACAGATGCTTGGCTTCCTTGAGTCCTTTTTTTTCTAACGGGGGTTGTTTACACTGGCCTGTAATTGTGTTTGTTTTTCAGAGTGGGGGAGCAACAGAGAGCAATCAGTCCCAGAACTCTAACATGTCATTAAAATTGGTCTGACGAAATCTGTGCCATCGAGCATAATCAAACGGGGTGGTTCTATCTGTTCTGTCTGCACTAGTCTGATTGGTTTTTATCTCGCGCCTTTTCCCTTTCTGCCGGCCTGTTCTTTCTGTCGACCCTCCGTTCTTACCTATGCTCTGTAGAGTCGGGCATTGGGCTTTCCAGTGCCCGAGACATCTACAGAAAGCACATTGGTTTTGTTTTAAATCTGTTCGTCCTGTGCATAGTGTCGGGGGATTACTTTCGGGTCGTTGTGTCCCGGGGTTGTCCTGTCGGCACATCCCTTTACACCGTTCCCTTTTCATGTCTACTCCTCGGAACTGTGCCATCACTGGCCCTTCCCTTTGCCTACTAGACGTTTGGAGGGTTGTCCGTCGTGTCTCTTCACCCTTTCTGACTTCATCGCTTTCCTTTCGTCGTGTGGCTTCTTTGCGCCACATACCGAGACTATCGAGCATAATAGGTGTTGTTTCATTCCTACGAAGGGTTATTTCTACCGTTTCTATTTTGTCAAGATCGAAGGATCCTATCAGTGGCCACTGACTTTCTCGATCCCTTTTCGTATATTTATGCCACAGCTCGCTATAGGCTATAGCGATCAATCCATGCTTCATGAACATGTCCTTATTAGGGGTGCCTTCCAGCGGAGCCGGATGGTTCATCTCTAATAAGCGGTCCGGGCTAAACAGGCTACTAACCAGTGGGGAGAAGACAGGCATGACGGATCACAATGGGGATAATAGTCAGCACTACCTATCTTATCACTGCGTGCAAAGACTAGACAGAATATTTCTATTCTACGTTGTTTGCAGGCAGTGAATACCTCATGAACCAATCTTGAGCAATCAATGTTAGGTCAAAAATAAAAAATCAATATGGTCAATGGGGAGAATAAGTAGGCTCGCAAAGGTCCGCGTCACCTACCCTTTCACTATCTGCAAAGAGGGGACCTATTCTTCCCTGTTTGCAGACAGAGAATCTCCAGAAAACAATCTATAACAGTTAATCAATGGGGGAGGGGCAATTGTTCAGTGGGGGAGAAAGATAGGTCCGACGGATGCGTACCTATCCTTCACTGTTTATAAAGGGAGAGCCTGTTGTTTCTCCGTTTGCAGACAGTGAATCTCCAAATAAATTAACAAAAAGTAATACTAGTATTTTCTCATCAATTATCAATCACTTTTGCAATTCGTCGTGTTTACACGACCTTACCCGGACCGCATGGACAGTTTCTTGTCTTCCGAATCCAGCGCCCGATCGTCCTCTTCTCTTCGTACTCCTTGTGGCACTCCTGATGGTTCCCAGTCAGGACCGCAGATCACTCGAGAGAGGTCTGTTCGGAACCAGTGAAGTTCGGATGATCGGCTGTCAGACGAGGGTCTATCGGACAGGGTACCTTCCGATCGTTGCAGTCGTTCACTCTGTCGTCAGGACCTCTCCCACTGGATCCACGAGTCGCTGATGGGCCCCACGTTGGGCGCCAATTGTTAAAAGGGGTTCAAAGACAACCAGTAACCAAAGACCCCTTTTTGTTGCCCGGCGGTGTCGCCTCTATGACCCACCAATATTAATCAATGAAGAAGCAGGCGCTGGAGACTGGAAGGCAGGAAACGAGGATTTTATTCTCTCCGGAGGAGAACACATCAATTCAGACAGCAAGTATCGTCACGAGGTGCTCTAACCACATCTCTGAGGCCTGGCCTCTTATACTAGGGTTTATGACCTTTATTGCACGTAACACATTCTCGCAACACTTTGATATTTGAAAGAACATCCTCGGAATCTCCCCTTCAGGCCCGTTCCCACATACATTTACAGTTGAATTCCCCACCCCGGTCACAACAGGTGATGATTGTCGCGCAGCAGGGCATTCCGCCGATTCACTGAATGCGTGGAGTTGATCGGATCTCATAGGGTGGGGGCTTTGATCGGCTCGAGGGTCTTTTGATGGGGAGGGGAAGCTTCCTACTGTACGGGGTAATAAACAGTATCCGCAGGGCCAGGTGGCGGCCTGGGAACAAGGAAGACAAACGGGGACACAGGGAAAGGGGGTTCGCATCAAAAGGATCTGAGACCATGAAAGGAATGAGGGGAGGTGTCGCGCTGGGAACAGGATGGGATTCTGTGGTGAAGCTGCGCTGAAGAGGGGTTTATGACCCAAGGCATGAGAGAGCGGGGGTTGTCAGCGTGCGGGGGATGCTTGCGAGGTTAGGAGAGAGAGAGAGAGACGCGCTGGCTATCAGCGAGGGGCAGGGAGGCCATGGTGTTTAAAATGGCTGCTGCTTATGCGCAAGGCATGTGAGAGTGGGAATGACCGGTGCATTTTCCACAACATCAGGACATTATTGGAGGGCATTTGCAGTCAAATAAAAAAAAAATTGTAGACAGAGCATTGTTCCTCACAGGCATGAGAGAAAACTGGCAGTGGCTGCGATAAGTAGAAGTAGAATCAGTCAAGCAGAACGATTGGAGGTAAGAAACCTTTTCCACGAAATACAGCGCATTTACTGATTCCTGAACTAGCATACAAGGGAGACACCTGAAAAAATATGTACTCTTGTGGAGTGCCCTGTGAAAAAGAAGAGTTCCCAGAAAGTGAGGACTCGAGGGAGAATACAAGGAGCCAGTCAGAGAAGTGTTAAACAGGCTACGCTCCACAGGAGGGACAAAGACATGCTGGACAGCCTAAAACAAACAAAGCAAGCAGATAGAAAGTTAGCAAATGTAAGTTACAAAAAAACAAAGCCAATGGTAATAGGCTGAATGCATTCCTGGGGAAGCCCTCAGGATGTTCACAATATGTCTTTGCTCCCAGACAACTGCACTGTCTGGTAGGCTTCAACCTAAAAAAGACATTCAGCACAAGAGAAGTTATGATTTAAAGCAGTTTTATTTTTTACTTTTTTCAACTCTTGTAAATAAGCAATATGGTTACACTGTAAGAATCTCAGATAAATCTGTATGAGTATTTATTTAAATAGCGACTTCAATAGTACTAACTTATTTAATTTCCTCTGAAGTGCTACTCATTCCAATGTGGAATGTCAGAGTGCTTTACATCACACACACACACATGTTGTATAGAGACAATGAATCATTCAAGTGCACAAATCAATGTATAGCAATTAGAGTTACAATGTGTAGAAGTCGCATATTATCCATAAAGGTAGGCATTCTATGTTAAGAGTGCATGGTTTGCAGAAACACTAAGTCAAGATTTATACTGTAACACAGTTGTTGACATTGTCTTTACTAATAAGACTCTATTATGGGAAACAGCCACTACAACGAGGCTGTTTCCACGAATACCCTTAACCAGGCATGTGTTACAACGCATGCATGGTTACAACGCATAGCCTTTACCGAGCATCCATTTACAACAATTCAAGTTGTACAGGTATGTATCGTAAAGGTATGTGTGTGACTGGTAGACACCGTTACCATGCATAGCTTTTATCACGTATGCCTTTACAATGAGATATATAGTAAAGGCATCATGTGTGTTAAAGGTATGTGTGTGGTAAGGGTGGTGGAGGCTATCGGCGTCAATAGAGGAAACGGAAAGACCCTTCTGCTTCCTCTTTATGACGTGCACAGCACTTCAAAAGAGCTTGGAGAGGAGACGCTGTGGAGAGGTAAGGGGGATTTTACTTTATAAATAAAATAAATATTTGTAAAAAAGGGCTGGGGGTTGGGGTGCACAGGGGAGTTGTTAGAAGGGTTTGGAGGTGGGGAAATCACACAGGGCTCCATTTTTAGGGTTTAGGGGAGGGGTATTTGTCAGAAGGGTTCGGGTGGGGGTATCGCGCAGGGTCAACTTTTAGAGTTCTGGGGAGGAGTATTCCTTGAAAGGACTGGTGGATGGAGAGGGGGCGGCTCACGCAGGGGTACAATTTCAATTTATTTATTTATAAATATGATTTTGGAACTCCTTGGAGATCGACATATTACAAGATAACAGTTTAGACATATTAAAATGAGACCACATGTAGTCTTATTCTACAGTAATATACAAATTATCATGCCATTCAACTAGTACAATTCTAAAAAACATTTGAAAAAATTAAAAATTCTGTTACAGAAGATTTCATTTGGGGGACAAAAGATCGCATCTATCAAAGATCTAGCTGATAAAATACCAAACTGAATACATACGGGCTTTACCCACAACCGACGATGGGCCATTAGTGCTGGACAAACTAACAGAACATGTATGGAGTCTTGGACTGAAATGTTACAAAAGTTACATAAATTGGATATACCGTGCCATTTGGCTAGCAGCTTATTCAATGGAAGGAGATCTTGTCTAAGGAGCAGCCAAAAGCGGCGCAAACCGTGGGGTATATTCCAAGAGACATAAGGTTGTATTTGTCTAGGCAAACAAGAGTCAACAGCTTGGGTAGTACCCTTTTTTTGTATAATCAGGTTGCGATCCCTTTCATAGCTCAACTTCCATGTAGCTTGTTTTAATGTGAGCTTTAATTGTTGTGTAGAGAGGTCTAGAAGGGTAGCTTCCTCCAGATCCAAGAGTGTGATGGCCTTCCTATAGTTCTTTACAAGAATTGAATACTCTTTTAGGGGGCCCATCAACTCTTTTTTGATTAGGGATCTTAATGTGGCTGGCTTTCCTTTGATCAAACATATTACCCAGCGGATGACTCCTGCCAGACCTTGTGCCCAGCTGCTTCTTAGCCCAAATTCCAAGCGAAGGGCAGCTGTACTACAGCTATTATTAGCCGAGATTAAGCTTCTCAAGAGAGAACCCTCGACAGTGTCCAAAAAACCCCATTCGACTAAGGCGATAAGTTCAATGCCGTAAAGCAAAGTTGGGGGGACTTTTGCCCTGAATACCTCCAGCAGATATCCAAAATGTCTTTTACCAGTCGATTTTTATAGTGCTCTTAACCCGTTTCCCTGTGACTTTGCCTTGTGGGAGCTGTTTTCAATATGGGATTTATTGCTCAGGTTACTGTTAACAACCTTGCCCAAAAATACGTAAGATGACACTCTTTCTAATTTTTGACCTCCCAGCTCCCAACTGAAGTTTTCTAACTTCAGTTTTTTTCTCCCCTCCATGCACATTACCTTACTTTTAGAGATATTTATTTTCAAAAAGTGGTCTTCGGAGAATGTGTATAATGATTGCAGACGGTTCTTGAGGCCTTTTGGGGTAAGGTCTAAAATCAATATATCGTCCGCATACATTAGACAAGAAATATATGTGTCTCCCAAGCGTGGGGCAATGCCTTCACATGAGGATATAGTAAGGGGAAGATCACTAACGTAGAGGGAAAACAAGAGGGGGGCTAAAAGACAACCCTGCTTGAGGCCGTTTGCCGATGGAATAAGCTGGGATAAGCCTCTTTCTCCCCCCAATAGCACTCTGCACCATGTATTATCGTGTAAGTCTTGTACCAAACCTAAGAGTCCATGGGGCATTCCCAAAGCATGTAGCTTTCTCCACAGTAATTGTCGGTCGACCTTATCAAAGGCCGTGGAGAAATCTATGAATGCCACATAGACTCTCCCCTTTCTGGCTCCAATGTATTTGTCGGTTATTACCTGAAGGGCTGTCAAGTTGTCCAGGGTACCGTGATTTTTCCTGAAGCCCGTCTGCTCAAGTGGAAGAATATTTGAATGCTTCACCCAGGCATTTATTCGTTTGAGCAGACATCTTGTAAAGACTTTGCCGATTGCGTCCAGTAATGCAATCTGGCGATAATTCTGGGGGGCTAGGCGATCACCTTTTTTAAACAACGGTACCAGGATACTTCCCTTCCAGGAGGGTAAAACCTTACCTCTTAATAAACAAATATTAAAGACTGGACAGAGTAGCATGCTCCATTTAGCCCTATTCTGTTTTAGTACGTTGATGGACAATTCATCCGGGCCCATGGCCCCGGAATGCCGCATTTCTCCGATAGCCAAATCTATGTCCTTTTCTGTAAATGGTTCTAAAGGCGCACTCATTTCTTTTGGCCACACTTGAGGGACCACCGTATTATTACTTGCATAGAGGTTGGAAACAAAATCCCTCCATATTTGTTCCTCAATAGCGATAGGTGAGGGGCTTGTTCTCATTCTGCACCCCTCACCTATGAGAGACCAAAATTGCCTCATTTCCCCATGGATAGCAGCTTCTCTTATTTTTACCCAAATGATATCCTCTTTTTCTTTGCGTAATCTGGTCAATAGCCTTCTCCTTTTCCTTTTTAGCTTAGTTATTTTTCGTGCTTTATCAACCGATCTATTTAGGTATTGAGCCCTTACTAATTTATTTATTTCTGTATTTAGCAGTCTCAGAGGGCTTGGGGATATTCTAATAAGTTTTTTCTTGTTAAGTTTTTTTGTCCCTGCTACCACTGACTTCATGAAAAGGCAAAAATTTTCAAATTCAAAGCCATACCAGGAAGGGAGCTCAGATATTGCTGTATCCAGCATTACTTCCAAATTTCGATTCGCCCTTGCATTCCAGTGGCACCTTCCTGATTTAGAGTTGAAATTTGTTTGGTCATTATTCAGCGACCACCGATCACATCTTGGAGGCTTTACATTCATCAAGATGGAAAGGATTTTGTGATCGCTTAGCGGTGTGTCAATGATATTGAGGTCCTTCAACAGCTCGAATGAATGGGTCCCCATTATTACGTAATCTAAAATCGATTCCCCTCGGTAGGATTTATGTGTGAAATTAGCCGGGGAATCCGAGGGGAGTTTCCCGTTTGCTATGATCCCGTCCATTTCTGCCAACTCCTTTAGTAATATTTTGCCACGTTTATTTGTTTTTATACTTTCAGGAAACACTGCCCGGGGAATACGTGGAGTTTCTTCTCTAAATTTATCGCAGAATAAATGTATGCTTAAATTGGAAATCTTGCAGTTCAAGTCCCCGACTAAGATTATATCCGTCATCGGATCTTTCTCCCTAATACTCTGGATGTGCAAAAAGACCCTTTTAAGAATTGCATTAAAACCAACTTCTGGTGGAATGTAGGCATTAATCAGGACCAGACGATTATCAGTTTCTGGGTTACCTGACCTAAATATGGTTACCACTTGGAACAGTTTACTGGGGTCCATATAGTGCCCATAGTTCCAATTTATTCTGTTTGATAAAAGGCAGGCTATCCCCCCACTAGCATGTCCTTTTTTGTTCAAGGTGGCACTGCCTTCCAAAACATAATAGTCTTTCCCTATTTGGATTTTATCGGGGCACCATGTCTCCTGGAGGCATATTATATTTGCCTCCAGGGATAAAAGGAAAGCCGTTTTCTCCGGACTGTTTTTTAGGCCCGCTGCATTCCAAGATATTATAGATAGTTTTTTGCTAAAGATGCGGATTAATTGGATGTTTATTTAAGGATTTTTCTGCCAAAACTCTGGGGAGCCAATTCCATTGGACACTTTCGTCTCCAGTATCTGGTTGGTATGATAACGGGCGAGGGGCGGGATAGGACACCATACGGGAGTCCTTAGACTTACATATTTTTAACTCTGTAAGTTCGCCTGCCTTGTTTATACTCCCTGTTGCTGCTTGCAACAGGGAGAATGGGGGTTTCTGGGAGGTTTTGGATTTAAGGACATTAATTTGTCTAGTGTGCTCCAACACCGGGATTACGTCTATCCCTCTGCTCTGCAGATCCTCTGAGCGTTGTAAAATTAGATTGGCTACTAACTTAGAGTAGAACCTCACCCTAGTTATCATCCCCACTTCTGATTTTAATATTTGTACCCTATCCAGATCGGCTGATTGTATTAATTTCAAGTTGGCAGATTCTTGAAAATATTTGAGTAAGAGGGATCTGTTCAAAATGCATTCGGTATCAAAAAAGGGAGAAAATTCTACCCATTCGGTATCTATGCATTTCTCTTTGGGCTCTACTAGCGTAGCACCACTCGCAACTACTCCCGAAAAGGATGTTGCTAGAGCGTTAAGTATTGGGACTACTTTGCTAGGGGAGTTATGATCCTGTCCTGGGAATAATGGATTTTTGGACCCAATTGTATCCCTATTAGCGGAAATTTGTTGAAAGAGGATATTTGTATCAACTATTGATGGTAGGGGAGGAGAGGAAGTAGATAATATTGCTGACGTGGCCGAAGGCGGGGGAGCAATGTTTTCCTTAATGCTCTTAATTTCAGGGTTGTTTTCCTTTTCAGCTACCATCTGAGTTTGATGTACCTCATTATTTATAGGTGAATTAAGATGTTTTCTAAAGAGGATTTTCCTCCGCCTATTTTTTTCTATCCGTTTCAAAAGTTTCCTTTTATTTTTTCCGTTCTTTTTTATTTCCTCTGACTTCCCTTTGTTACCATTCTCTTCCAGAGCATCGTCCGCCTCTCTATCTCCTTCTCCCAGCTGCTTCTTGAAAATCGGAAAAAGGTCATTCCCAAATTTTGGAGGGAGTTCCCCACAGGATTTAATTTCTGAGTCATTAACTGAAAGGCGAGTTAGGGTAGGGGATGCCTGAGGAACACTTATTTTTCCATCCTCATATGCTTCATTTGGAGTGTTGTTGACTTTAGATAACTGATCTTTTATTTCTGCCCCATTTAATACTAGGGAGGGAGAGGACTGCTCATTTTGGGCTACGTCCTTCTCTTTTTGAGTACCCAGTAAGACTTTTAGAATTTTAGTCACTGTATCTAAAACACAGTCGGAGCCCCCCACAAATGTTTCCAATAGTTGTAAAATGGACGACAATAAGTGTTCTAATATATGGAGGGAATCAGAAATGGGTTTGTCTATCCCCTGACATTGTAGTGCATTTATCCCGGTCAGATTTAGGTTGGGACTAATGGAAAAGTTTGAGTGTGAAGACTTGGAAGGGGTACTACTATACAGCTGCAGGCCGGCGTGGGTCTATGTTATCGGAGTTTTTAGATCCATCTCAGCTTTGACCAAGTCATTCTCTATGTATCTTTGGCATAAGTCTTTGTCTAGCACCATAGGGGACAGACCATTATTGAAAGAAACTTTTGTTGGGGATATATTTAATGAATGATGGACGTCTACTTGTGGGATTTTCCCTATATGCAAGTTATCATCTTCTACGTCTTTCTTAGCTTTTATAATTACTTCTGGCACTAATTCGATATTATTTTTCATTGTGGAAAATAGGGGAGGAGAGAAATCACTCTCAGAGGTGAGAGGAACTACTTTTGTTACAACTGTACTATTAACCACAATTTCCTTTCTATTTTCAGGCAACTCTCTTGAAGTATTGGGTAATATATCTAAATGAATGACTCCAGAATCCTTAATATCAACTGATTTGTTGTCCGCCATTGCAGTTTTATTCTTGCCCCTTTCCCAAAGATTAAAAAGCTGACAAGTGCTTTTCAGATTGGTAGCCTGACCAAGCTTATTTCGGAGGGGGTTCGATCTGGTTTTTGAGCTTGATCTTCCTACCAGTATTCTTCCGGACCTCAATTTTTTTGTCATCATCCCAATCAAACAATGGCAGCGGGAAAACTAAGACAAAAATTTTAAAAGCGGTTGCTAGTTTATAAGCCTAAGCCGAAGTGCTTGATAATTTTTCTCTAATGTTTGTGTTTGATTAATTAAATCTAAAGAATACAAGCGGGGTCTACAAATCCTAAATGGTTGGCGTATACCTTCTGGTACAAATCACATGTACGGCAAGAAGGTCACGAGGCACGAATTCAGGACAAACAACTTGTGGAGAAACAAATGTTGGAGGACTGGCCTAGCCTAGCCTTCTCGTGCCTCTGAGGGCCTCAGAGGGCCCGCCCTTGTCCCGGGCTTCTCCCGGGCGCTTCCCGCGCGCTCCCGCGCAGCGGGTGTGTGTCTCGTATAATATTGGGAGGGAGGTGATGGGGGCGTGGCCACCAGGGAGAGCGTCACCAGGTGATTCAGGTGATTGGAGCAGCACGGACTCTTGGGAGATTGAGTCCTGCTCTCAGCACGCTCGCAGCCCTGTGGTGGAAAAGCCTTCTGCACTTTTTTGGCCAGACAACAGCACAGTAGCGCGAAGCGGGACCCACGGAGCGGGTCCGGCAAGCAGTAGCGTCTCTCTATGCCCCAGCCAGTTCACGATGCAAGGGAAGCCTCCAGTCGCCTCCAACGCCGAGAGTTCGATCAACAGACAACAGGTATCCAACTGGCAGCAGTTTCCAGGTTCTTTTACTGGAATGCAGGGGGGCGTGGCCACCAGGGAGAGCGTCACCAGGTGATTCAGGTGATTGAAGCAGCACGGACTCTTGGGAGATTGAGTCCTGCTCTCAGCACGCTCGCAGCCCTGTGGTGGAAAAGCCTTCTGCACTTTTTTGGCCAGACAACAGCACAGTAGCACGAAGCCGGACCCGCGGAGCGGGTCCGGCAAGCAGTAGCGTCTCTCTATGCCCCAGCCAGTTCACGATGCAAGGGAAGCCTCCAGTCGCCTCCAACGCCGAGAGTTCGATCAACAGACAACAGGTATCCAACTGGCAGCAGTTTCCAGGTTCTTTTACCGGAATGCAGGGGGGCGTGGCCACCAGGGAGAGCGTCACCAGGTGATTCAGGTGATTGGAGCAGCACAGACTCTTGGGAGATTGAGTCCTGCTCTCAGCACGCTCGCAGCCCTGTGGTGGAAAAGCCTTCTGCACTTTTTTGGCCAGACAACAGCACAGTAGCGCGAAGCGGGACCCGCGGAGCGGGTCCGGCAAGCAGTAGCGTCTCTCTATGCCCCAGCCAGTTCACGATGCAAGGGAAGCCTCCAGTCGCCTCCAACGCCGAGAGTTCGATCAACAGACAACAGGTATCCAACTGGCAGCAGTTTCCAGGTTCTTTTACCGGAATGCAGGGGGGCGTGGCCACCAGGGAGAGCGTCACCAGGTGATTCAGGTGATTGGAGCAGCACGGACTCTTGGGAGATTGAGTCCTGCTCTCAGCACGCTCGCAGCCCTGTGGTGGAAAAGCCTTCTGCACTTTTTTGGCCAGACAACAGCACAGTAGCGCGAAGCGGGACCCGCGGAGCGGGTCCGGCAAGCAGTAGCGTCTCTCTATGCCCCAGCCAGTTCACGATGCAAGGGAAGCCTCCAGTCGCCTCCAACGCCGAGAGTTCGATCAACAGACAACAGGTATCACGCAGGGGTACAGGGGAGGGGTATTATTTTTTTTAAAAGGTAAGGGGCCTGAAAGGGATAGGGCACAAGGGACCAGTTATGGGACTTGGGGCAGAGGTCTGAGATAACCATTACCATGAATATGCCCTTACCATGCACGAAATTCGTTGTAAAGGTTTGCATGGTAAAGACGTATTCGTGGTAATGGCATTCACTTTGCAACGCATGCGTGGTAAAGGGATGCGTTGCAGCCGAAGGCACTGTAACATCACACAACCCTCTATTACTATCCAAGGAACCCCTTTTAGATAACTTATAATAATTGAAGATTGGAAAAAAATAAGGTTCTAAACGCATGGTTGTGGTTTGTAAGCAGCTCCTTGATACTGGTTTATGGTTCAATGTGTTATATTAGAAGTATCATAACTTATGAACTGCAAGTAACAAAAAAAGTATCTATGTGACAAAAGCTGTAACCAACTGAGCTATCTACATGGAATACAAGTCTAATCTATGTTACACATTGTGCTTTTGCAGCAGGCACATTAGCCCTCAATGCTACTTTAGGATGACTTATAGCTGCGATTAGACAATACACAGACCTCTCCAGCAAGTACCTTAACCACCAGAGTTATCCCCTCAAAATTGCTGGGCACACAAAACATCTCTGAAGCAGGTGCATTGACCTTTTAAGATATTTTAAAATGCAGCCTATTTGTGACCAATTAAGTAAGCCGGAACAGATTTACTCTCACATTTGTCTTTGTTGACAATTTCTTTTCTGCAGAGTTAAAAATAAATAATAATAATCTGACTGTCAGGCTTTTTTAACTCTGTCCCTTGCGTCTCAACTCCTTTTCTGCTACCTTAGCTTGACCCCCAGTTTGTGGGATTCCCAGAAAACATTTCTAACACTGGACAAAGGCCAATTCCTCGTGGGGCTGTAATTTCCATAGGTTACATTGTGGTATGCAAAACGGGGAAGGACTTTTAGGCTTGCATTATGTACAAGATGCTTTTTCATGATGGTTAGTGCTCATAATTGGGCTTTTTTTCATGTGTGTTTGGGCTGTCAGAAGCGGACAACCCCAGGGTCGGACTGGGACAGAAAACAGGCACCAAAATAAAAGTGGCTGCCATTAGTGAATTATAAAGCTAAAAAAGGGACACACGTTTGCAAGCTGGGACAGTTTTGAACTTGTAAAGACACACTGTATAGGTATTTTGAAAGGTATGCAAGACTGCATGGGTTTGAGTTTGCTGCTGGCCATGTTTGTTATAGTTTTAGGAAAATCAACAATGGAAACCAGCACAGAGGATCATAAAACAGGCCAATAAACAGCAAAAAAACAGCCCACACACTGATCTGTCAAACCAGCCTTGCAGTCACTGCCTGGTTGCCCTATGCAGCAGTCTGACCCTGAGCAACCCCACTTTAGAGACACAATTTTAAAATATACAATGACTTTCTTCTCTCACTGGTGTTCACTCACATCTATTCTAAATACTTGACATTATCAAAAATGTCTCTATTTATGGTCTGGCTTGACAGCGCAGCTTTCACCAGGCAATTATTTGAGCATCACTAGCGAGAGGCTTTGTCTCCTCCCACATGTAGGGAGTCATGAGTAAATTTTTAATTGGGCAGAAGTTTTGTGCTTCCTCAAAAAAAGTGCTGCCCTCTGTGCAAATGTGATCATTTTCTTTAGTTATCCAGCTGTCTTGGTTTGAAATTTCAAGGACATACATTTGACATTGCAATGTTATTAAACTATCTGAGATAACTAGATAATTTATGTCGTTTTCTTTGGCAGTAGCACAGATGGGAGAAAGGCAGTCATTAACCTACATGGAATTTGAGGTCTGGCTTGACAGTGCAACTATCACCTGCTTTTTTTAACCTACATCAATATTATGCTACAGTTCTTTGCATCCTCGCAAATACATATCTATTCGCATGCCATTTACTTGTGATGCTTCACATTATAATACAACATTTTATTAAGGTCAGATCTATTGGCATTGCCATTGCTTGTTAATCTTCGGCCTCCGGTGATAGTCACTTTTATCAACAAAATGAAAGGTCCCCTGAGGAATATCTCAAATGTATTAGCTATTTAGTGGCGCGTATAACAATAAAACCTATACACCAATGAAAAGGAAATTAAAAATAAACAATTCTAATCTCAGATAGTTATGCAAGGCGAGTTCTTTTTCGGTCTGCTGCCCGATCTCTGGCACAGATTCCGAGAATACCTTCAGTATTTCCGGATGTTGCGTATCTCATGTTCCACACGGTCACTCCTCTGCTCGTGGTTTGGCCCGTCTTGCATCACTCGCGGTGTTACACGATGGTTGCATCGAGCCATCAAGGCTTCACATCGGGACAAACGTGTGCCCAAGTGTGCCCGGGGCAGTCTCTGCTCTACAGAGCTTGTTTCAGAGGACCAAGGAAGGTTTCAAGCGAGCAGGAGTCTTTAATAATATAACAGCACGCTTTAAAATACACTTCAAACTGTTTAAACATTGTTTGCTTGTTTAAACTCCTCGTTGGGTGAGGGGGTTACTAAAATGTTCTTTTTTCCCTCTTTCTCTTTATCTTCCGGGTTTCCTCCCGTGTTTCATTCTCTCAGCCCCCTCTTTTCTCTCTCGACCGCCTTCTGTGTCTCACTACTCCTGCAATCATATTTTTCCACCACTGAAAATCTTTGCCCCTTTACCACTCCGCCTCAATTATTCTTCCTCTCCGTCTCTCTCACCCATGTGCTTCCTCCTCTCACTACAGTAAACACCAACACAAACAAGCCTTGGCACGACAAATAGGACTGGCCATTACAAGTGTGAATTTTTTAATTTATTTTTAGCAAGCAGACAATATGCAAAACAAACTGCAAAAGGTGTAAAAAATAAAGGCACACCAACCCTATGACTGAAGTGCACTCCTTTTCTGACTGGTGTGTACATGTGATTAGAGAAATATCACCACTCGCCTTGCAAGAGAGTTGATGGATGAAGTGGGTTGAGCCTCTGCTCCATGCTGTGGCGGATGGAAGTAAAATTACCCTTGAATGGACCAATTGATGGAAAGGACCGACTAAAATCTCACGTATGTATGTATGTATGGCACACAGGAGCCCTAGTGCCCTGTGCATTCTGCACTCTTGATAGCCACGCCCTGCTAACAACATTCTTTGGCCGGCCTCTCTGTTGCCAAAACTGAGAAGGACAGCCATACCTGGAATTAAAATGGATCATCAAAACCCTAGGCTCTGGTGTCACTGGTCCTGCTGCACTATTGATAGCTAGACCCCCGTGTTACATACGTTGACATGTCACACTGCACTTGTTGAAGAACTTAGGAAAGAAGTGGGGTTACAGAATTGGATTTTTTTAAATGTTTATATCAGCAAGTGAGGTCCTTGAATAACCTTATTTCACCATATTTTAGCTCTATGAAAATGTAAAAATGCAGTTACTCGAAAAGGTAAATGCTAGCTATGTAAATTTGATGCTGGGAGTTTAGCACAAATGACAGAAAGCACTACTAAAATGAATGTATTCAGAATCCAAACCACTATATTCCTAAATCTTTTGATTTGTCCAAAATAGATCATGCTGCCTGGGGTTGCATTAAATTTAGATAAACCCTATTTAACAATGCTGCAAGAGAGACAACCTTACTTGGCTAATACATCACAGATAAACTAATAAGAGGCAAGAAAACACAATGTTGTAGAATAGGGTCTCCTACCTTTACAATAGTAAGAGCTACTTATGTTCAATGAAAATCATACCGAGCTAATAATATTGGTAAGAGTTGTAATAGTGACCAAATCAAACAAGTTTACATTAGTGGCCACTGTTTGCAAGATGCCAGTACTGATTACCTCAGAGCATCTGGCATGGTTGCCTGATGTAATGCAAAAATTGCTCTGTCCATGTGGAATGCCTCTACATGTGTAGAATAAAATAGCCATAGTTGCTGTGCTCCTGGCACAAAGTTAATAATATTGGTAATAAGTCTCCCCTGTACTGCATGCCGATTGAATATCGCCTTTAAATATATTTTGGAAATTCAACAATCTGAAAGAAACAATTCCTGCCACAGTACCCAGGAACAATGTTTCACTGCAGCAAATCAATGCAATTGCAGTCAGGCAGTGTTTACCCATTTGCCTCTGAGCTGATTTGGTTCTTGACTAGGGATGTTGTGAAGGTAGATGTGTTGTAATGACTGCGTTGTAAAGGTAGTACATTAAAATGACTGCGTTGTAATGGTTGTTTCCCATTTAAAAGTAAATTTTGCTGCTTGCATTCTACCAAGGACCTCCCAAACACTCTTATTGTGTTCTATCCTATAGAACAAAAAATGATTGTATCCTAAAAACATTTGACTTTTAAAATTTTCAGCATTTCCCTTTAGAAAACAGCAGCCACTAAAATGAGTCCAAACGCATTCTTTTAAACTAATACAAACCCATTGAAGTCACAAACGCTGTAAAATCCTGAGATGTCTCTTCTAATTCTATCTGATGTTATGCTGATACGAGGTTTAATGTTGTAAAGACTTTCACATCTGCAAATGTGGAGAAAATGTCCTTAAGGTTGGGCATTGGAAACTTATCAACTACAATCTACAATCTCCTTGTTCACCGCACACAGAACAATGCAACGACGACTGTCACTATTCCCTTAGCGCGCAACAACAATGGGTGACAATCACTCTGTGGCTTCCGCTGGCTCAATGACCCTTGTGTCACACAACCTCTGCAACTCATCAGTTTCTACATCTTTCATGCTTAGAGGAACATTTCTCACTTTTGCAACTACTGGAATGGCTAATTCTCTTAACTTTATCTTATGTGTATACCCAACAAGTTTCCCAACTTTGTTTTGAAATAAACTTCCATACTCTTTTACAAACTCGTCATCTCCTGGGAGCATCTCTTCAATTTGAACTTGTGGAATCGTGTTGGGATATACAATGACTCCCAAACTACCTTGATGAGCCCATCCCAACAAATCATCACCCTCATGTGACATTATCAGGTGGATTCATCAAGCCGAAATCGGCTCGCAAAGGGCCAGATTCTGAGAATCTGGCCCTTTGCAAGCGCTATTTTTGCATTTGGGATTCATCATCCCAAATGCAAAAATCGCAATTCTAGAAATCGCTAAATTGCGATTAATTGCATTTAAGGAATATGAATTTGAGATACCTTAAATGCAATTCATGAACCATTTAAAAATTGTGAATTCGCAATCTGGGGCCGCTATTTACCGCGAAGTCTAACTACGTGGTAAATAGTGAAAACTTAGAAAAAAGCACTTTAGTGCATTTTTCTAAGTTGTATGTTACACACACACATGTCCTTTGGAGATGTGTGTGCGCAACACCAGTGTACATTACCATTTCAGGGGTGCAACAGGGTGTCCTTTGGACACCCTGGCACCCTTGAAATTGCTTCCTTATTTGCGATTCACTAATTGCTAATCGCAAATAAGGAATGATTCCCCATTCATTTCTATGGGCCTTTAGGCCCTTAGGAATGAATGGGAAAGCCATTCCTTATTTGTGATTAGCAATTAGTGAATCGCAAATAAGGAAGCAGTAGAAATCGCATAAAATATTGCGATTTCTACATGCATCCCGTTTTGAGAGTCTTTAATAGCGAATCCTTAAAATTCGCTATTAAGGACTCTCAAAACATGACCATGATGAATCTGGGAGATAGACTTTTCTACGTGTGAATGTACTTCCCACCTCAATACTTGTTTCAAAATACCACAACAATTTAATCATTTAACCTCCTTATCTCCCAAGCTTGACAACCATTCTCAACTGTTTTTTTTCCTTCTGGTACATTTTTCATCAAAGAATCCTTTTAAATTATTTTACTATGTAAGAGTCAAATTACATGGTACTCTTTCTCCATCATCAGCACCACCTCTGGTGGATGCCCCAAAGCCAAGCTATTTACTTGTAACACTACTTCCTGGCACACTTCTGAACCTTTACTTTTAGGGAACTTCATCCCTTTACTTCTACAACATTTCCTAAAAAGGCCCTTCCCCCCAGCCCCATTGCATGTCTGAAACCAGGCGGGATATGCCTTGTCATTTGCTCTATATCCTTCCAACCCACATCTAAAACACGTTCTCTTAAACTCTGCATCATTTTTATTTTGCCCAACTTTTGTTTTTGCTACACACACACCAAGTGCACTGTCCTTCGAGACATCACTAGAAATATTCAGTTACCCTTTTTCAACACTGTGCTCTTCCACAGACTTTAACGTGTTCAACATGTTTTGCCACTATGAACACTTCCTCTAGCAGCAGTCTGTCCTACTTCCACAGTTCCTCTCAGATTTTGCCACTATTGCACCGCAGTGCAAACTGATCTTGGATTCTTTCTTCCAAAGTGCCTCTAAATCTACAGCTGGAAGCTTATTTCCTGAGGCTAGTGACAAACGCCTCCACAGATTCATCCTTACCTTAACTTCTCAAACCAAAATTAAATCTTTCAAGTATTGTGCTTACTCTCAGTAAATAATGCAAGTCAACTTTTGCAATAGTAATTTCATATTCATTTAAATCCCTTAATTAAAGTTTAAGCAAAATGTTATTAGCAAGTAGGCTACTCTCTCACTGAGGGTAAAGGGTAAAAAGGTATGTTCTTTCTATTATAATCTTATGCTGCCACCACTAATCCTTTATAGGCTTCCTGGATAGTGTGCGTCAACAAGCGATAAATAAATACAAACCTTTGTCCTCCTCTATCCTTCTGCTATCATTCCAAATCCAGATAACTGACTAACCTATCCACCACTTAAAATGTACTTGCATGTTTCACTATACTAATTCAACACTAATCCTCTATGGGCCCAGGAGTAGCGTGCTACCCGCCGAAAAAGCGCTTCGACGCCTCGTCAGGGGTAGTAAGCGCTATATAAATGCAATTACAATACAATGCAATACTGCTTTGCCGAACTGGACCACAGATCCTCGCTTCTGTTGGCTATACATTTTGCAACAAGCACCTTGCTAGGGATGAGGTGAAAAATCAAAAACAAATGAAGGAAGTGCTGCAAAGTGAAGTGAGGGTCGTGGTGCATGCTCCACAACAGCATGCAGTGGACATTCTTATCCCAATAATTAGGAAACTTTTGCCAAAGAGTATGGGCATCCTTAGAACTTTCTTTAAGCCACCAAATGTAACTTCTTGTCATTCATCAATCAATTATAGTTACAGGGAGGGAGTTGTGGGATGAAAACCTTGATCTAAAGACTAACTAGAGGTAAAATCAATGTGCACAACCACCTTCCAAAATAAATGCAATCCTTACAACCTGCAGCCATGCAAATGCATCATGGAAGACAGCAACTTTTTATTCGAAACTGCAATCAAAGCAACCGAAAGTTACTGTTGGATATCAACAATAAGAACTATGTTTACACTTGTCAATTATTGAGCCTAGTCACTTTTACCTTTTTTCCTCTCATCTAGTCTGTTTTATTTCACATAAACATTTTTAGGTAGGTCATGACAGTAGACGTTGCCCTGCACTTCTGTTTGGATCATGTGTTGAAGAATATTGATGAATTGGTTTAATTAAATGCAGTACACTAGGTGTTACATTTTTGTGTATCATGTGTTGCAGAATAGTGTTGAATACGTTCTATTAAATGCAGTACAATGTATTGCAGTAGTCACATGTATGTCTTTTTAAACCTATAAACCTAAAGTGTTTTGGATAATCGATTATCAATTGATGAGTCTCTTTATGTTTAAAGTGATAATAATAAATTGTTTCTTACCACTTAGAAAATTTTGTCCTGAAGAAGGTGAAGGAGACACATCTCACTAAAATGCTGCATTGACTTTTTTAGTTTTCTTGTGATGTTTACCATTAACAATGTATTAAGAATATGATATGTTTTTAACCCATATGTGACCATATTGTTTTAATTGTAATACATTTTTTTTGATACTGTCATAGTAGCTTGTTTATCGTTTTTAAGGATCTTTTTCTGACTATCTGACCTGTCTATTACATAACCATTGTCACAATACAAAGTTAAGTGTCTAACACATGATCCATACATGTATATAAGTTGAATAGGGACTCACTTTGTTTTTACTTTACTCACATGTCCACTGTTCAAAATAATTCATACTTCCCTATATTACTTCACCACTAATCCTTTTTCGGTTCCAGAGTAGCATGCTACTCGCTAAAAGTTGCTTTGATGCCTAGTCAGGGTAGCAAGCGCTATATAAATGCAAATACAGACACCTAGCATTCAGAGGACCTAGAGGCTACTGGGGAGTGAAGTGGCCTACTGCAACCTTCCTTGCTCTTTCCTAAAATATTCTTCTCTGATTTCAGTGGGAGAGGACTATGTTTGCGATATGGTGCTATTTATATGCCTTTTTTACCAGATCCGCCTCTCCTTTTTTTGAGTCACTGATTCACTGCTACCGTGAAGGTTATCTGAAAGAAACAGGTTAGTATTAGATTCCTTACCTTAGAATATCCCCAGGCGTCAGTCTGGATCCGGAAACTTTTGCGTAGCAGTACCCCTGCGCGTCGGTAGGCGTCGTCTGCAGGCGTCCCGTGCGGCTCCGCGTCCGTCGTTGGCGTCGTGCGCCGTGATGACGTCGCTGGAGTATATAGACGCCGCCTCCGCGCGCTGACGTCAGTTCTTCTTTTTTCCGTGCCAGTTAGCGCAGATCCGAGAAGTGCAGTACTCCGGTCTTTTGACCAAGTTTTTTGATCTTTGATCTTTTTTGACTCTTCTTAAGGTGCCGGTAGGATGCCCGGTTTTAAGAACTGTGACGACTGTGACCGTACGATGTCGGTCACGGATCATCACCGACTCTGTCTCCGGTGCCTGGGCCCCGACCACGACGTGGACGCCTGCGTCGATTGCCGGGCCTTGACAAACAAAGCTAGACGGGAGCGGTCCCTCAAGCTGCTCGAGCTCCGGGTGTCGGCCCCGTGTCGAGAGCGGTCCCGGTCCGGCCGGAGGTCAAGGGAGCGATCGAGGGAGCGGTCGCGGAGCCGTCACGAGCGCTCCAGGAGTCGTCACCATTCATCTGGTTCCTCAGGTAGGAAGCACAAGAAGTCGGGGCGTCGTCATCGTACCCCCGACTCCCCCCGACGCTCGCGCGATGCGGCCGGGGGTTCGGTCGGCCCCACCCCCGCGGTTCC
Source organism: Lissotriton vulgaris (assembly GCF_964263255.1). Lineage (NCBI taxonomy): Eukaryota > Metazoa > Chordata > Amphibia > Caudata > Salamandridae > Lissotriton > Lissotriton vulgaris. The sequence goes on along the minus strand of NC_141685.1, from coordinate 1,700,585,584 downwards.
GCGTGAGTCGCCGACGCGGCCTGCTCCATACCCTGTGGTCCCTGGGCAAGGCGCGCCGCCCGAGGAGATAGAGGCATTCCTCATGGCCATGAGGGCTCTGTCTCCTCCGGCGGGTTCTGCGGCGCCTTCGGGCCCTGTGATCCCGTCCGGGGGCCCTAGCGGTTCGGGTGCTCCAGCCTCGACGCCGTCGGGTGCTCCGGCCCCGGCGCCGCCGACGGCTCCGGCCCCGGCACCGCAGGGGCCCTCAGGGTCGACGCCGGCTGGTCAACCGGCCTCTCCGGCACCGATTCCATCGGGGCAACCCCTGGCGCCGGCTCCAGGCGGCTCCGGCGCCGGCTCCGGGCGGCGCCGCCCCATTCCCTCTCCGACTCCGGACGCGGAGTCGAACCGGCGTCGCCCGACGGCGAGTCCGACGCCGATGGGGCCTGTGGACCCCGAGGAGCCGGTCTACATTGTTGATTCAGAATATGGTGAAGATGTAGATTACGGAGAGGAGTGGGAGGGGTCTGAGGACCCTCTGACCCACGAGTGTCAGTACGTTGTGGACTGGACGGGTGACTTGGGTGACGCCAGTGGTCTGGATGACTCCCCCAACCCTGGCTTTGTCTCGCCTCCTACCGTGGCTTCGGAGGAGGGGGCAGCTTATTCAGTGGTGTTGATGAGGGCTGCCAAGGCCTTACACCTTGAGCTCCCCGTCGCGGCCGTGAGGACTAACATCCTCACTGAGGTCCTCAAACCGCAGTCATGCCCACAGGAGCCTCTGCTGCCGTTCAACGAGGCCTTGACGGACGTTCTTTTGGGCACGTGGTCCAGGCCCGCTTCAGGTTCGTCTGTTAATAGGAACGTGGCCAGACGCCACCGTCCGTGTAAGGATGACCCCAAGTTCCTGTTCACCCATCCCACCCCTGAGAGTCTGGTGATCCAGGCCTCGACTTCCCAGACCGCATTCCCGTCGGCCCGCCCGACAGGGAATCTAAGAGGTACGACCAGTATGGCAAGAAGGTCTTCTCGTCCCTGAGACTGCGGTCTTGCAACACCGCATGCCTCTTGGGCCGCTACACTCACTCTCTGTGGGATACGGTCGCGGTCTTGCTGCCAGAATGCCCGCCGGAGGTACGGGCAAAACTCGGCAAGGCTATGACTGAAGGTCGAGACGCAGCGAAATACTCCATCAAGTGTGGTCTTGATACGACCGACTCGCTGGGCAGAGCGATGTCCACGACGGTGGCGATTCGTCGCCATGCCTGGCTGAGATCCGCCAACTTTTCGGTAGATGTCCAAAGTGCCTTGATGGACATGCCGTTTGATGGCAGTCGCCTGCTTGGCGACAAGGCGGACCACGCGCTGGAACGCTTCAAGGACTCCAGGGTCACGGCCAAGTCCTTGGGTCTCTCGACCCAGCGCCAGCAAACGGGTTCGTTTAGCTCCTTTCATGGCCAAGGAAGGGGCGGTCCCACACGTGCTGCCAGCCACGCGCCGCAACAAACTTATCAACGCGGTGGCGGCCGTGGGAACCGCCGTAGAGGCGGTCGGGGACAACAGCGAGGTCAGACCACACCTCCTCCCGCAGCATCCGCCTCAAAGTCCTCCTAGTCCGTGCCTTCAGGCCCATGTGATGCCAGTGGGTGGCAGGGTTCGCCATCACCACTCCCACTGGCGCACCATCACCTCGGACAGGTGGGTGCTGCAGATCGTCCGAAGGGGCTACTCCCTCCCCTTCGAGACTACTCCTCCAGCCATGCCACCGCAGAACCACCGTGTGTCGGGGGACCACTTGACACTTCTACGGGAGGAAGTTACGGCCCTCCTGGCCAAGGGGGCCATCGAGCGCGTTCCTGGGCCAGAAGTAGGGCGTGGTTGCTATTCCCACTACTTTCTGGTACCCAAGAAGGACAACGGGGGCCTACGTCCTATTTTGGACCTAAGGAACGTCAACGGCTTCCTCCGGAAGGAGAAGTTCAAGATGTTGACTTTGGCTCAGGTCTTGGCTGCTCTAGACCCGCAAGACTGGATAGTAGCGTTGGACTTGCAGGATGCGTATTTTCACATCCCCGTAGTGCCGGCCCACCGGCGTTACCTGCGGTTCACGGTAGGTCTCAAGCACTTTCAGTTTATCGTGCTCCCCTTCGGCCTTACCAGCGCCCCACGGGTGTTCACAAAGGTGATGGCGGTGGTCGCAGCCCATCTGCGCAGGTTAGGGGTTTCAGTCTTCCCCTACCTAGATGACTGGGTTTTGAAGGCGGGCTCGCCCCAGACAGTCGTCCACCACCTTCAGATGACGGCAGACCTCCTGCACCAGCTGGGGTTTTCCATCAATGTGCCGAAATCACACCTGTGTCCCTCTCAAAAGCTCCTTTTCATCGGAGCAGTTCTCGACTCGGCGCAGTTCCGGGTTTATCCTCTGGAACGGCGAGTCCAGGATATACAGGCTTTGATTCCCATCTTCCAGCCGTTATCCCGGGTTTCGGTCAGGCTGACTCTGCGGCTTCTGGGGCTGATGGCCTCCTGCATCCTTCGGGTGCATCACGCCCGGTGGCGGTTGCGGGCTCTGCAGTGGGACCTGAAGTTTCAGTGGGCCCAGCATCAGGGCAACCTGTCCGACCATGTCTTGATCTCAGAGGGCACTGCAAGACAGCTGCAGTGGTGGCTTACGGACCGCGATTGGGTCAGAGGCAGATCCCTCTCCCTTCCCCAACCGGAGCACGTTGTTGTGACGGACGCGTCCCTCCAGGGCTGGGGAGGCCACCTGGGAGAGGCAGAGATCAGAGGCATCTGGTCTCCGGCGGAGTCCCGGCTCCATATAAACATGTTGGAACTCCGGGCGATTCGTTTGGCACTGAAAGCATTCCTCCCCTTTGTCAACGGGAGTGTAGTGCAGGTGTTCACGGACAACACCACCGCCATGTGGTACTGCAACAAGCAGGGCGGGGTGGGGTCGTGGACCCTTTGCCAGGAGGCTCTTCGCCTCTGGCAATGGCTGGAACGTCAGGGTGTGACTCTGACGGTTCAACACCTGGCAGGTTCTCTGAACGCCAGGGCGGACGAACTCAGCCGTCGGTGCTCAATGGATCACGAATGGCGTCTGAACTCGGACGTGGCGCAAGGCCTCTTTCGGCAATGGGGAGAGCCTTGGTTAGAGCTATTCGCCACAGAAGAGAACGCGCAATGTCATCAGTTCTGCGCGTTGGAGTTTCCAAGACGGCACTCGCACGGCGACGCCTTTCGGCGCGAGTGGAGTTGCGGTCTGTTATACGCCTTTCCGCCTATACCACTTCTGCCCAGAGTGCTGAAGAAAATCAGGCGCGACCGGGCCCAAGTCATCCTTGTGGCTCCGGACTGGGCTCGAAGGTACTGGTACCTCGAGCTACTCAGCATGTCAGTCGGTCCCCCGATCCGCCTGCCCCTTCAGGAGGACCTTCTGTCGCAGCAGCAGGGGACGGTCCTCCACCTGAACCTGTCCAGCCTCCACCTCCATGCGTGGAGATTGAGCGGCGACAGTTGAGGCCATTTGACTTGCCTCCTGAAGTCTGTGATGTGATTCTGGCAGCCAGGCGTCCCTCCACAAAGTCGGTATACGCCTGCCGGTGGAACAGATTTGTGGCATGGTGCACAGCAAAGGCTGTGGATCCTCTTTCTGCCCCTCTTTCCGAGGTTCTCCTCTTTCTTCTCTCTCTTGCCCAGCAGGACTCTGCTCTGGGCACTATCAAGGGCTACCTTTCTGCCCTTTCGGCCTTTCTGAGGCTGCCTGATCAACCTTCTTTGTTCAAGTCCCCTATTGTAACAAGGTTCTTGAAAGGCATCACACACATGTATCCTCCTGTTCCGTTTGTGATGCCTCAGTGGGACTTGAACCTGGTTCTAACATTCTTGATGTGTGCTCCCTTTGAGCCATTTCATTCCTGTCCTCTCCGTCTCCTGACTTTAAAGGCGGCCTTCCTGGTTGCCATCACCTCTGCCAGGAGGGTGAGTGAGCTCCAGGCTCTTTCTGTCAAACCTCCTTTCATGTCCATTCATCCAGACAAGGTGGTTCTGAGAACTAGACCTTCTTTCCTGCCCAAAGTTGTCTCTGCTTTTCACATCGGGCAGTCCATCACCCTCCCTTCCTTCTTCCCGCCTCCGCATCCTTCAAAGGATGAAGAGCGGCTCCATCGTCTGGACCCAAAACGTGCGCTTTCATTTTATATGGATCGCACACGCCAGTTCCAGGTGGATGACCAACTGTTTGTTGGCTACGTGGGTGCGAAGAAGGGACGGGCGGTACATAAACGGACCATCTCTCGGTGGGTCGTTCTGTGCATCAAAGCGTGCTACTCTTTGGCTCGAAGGAGCCTCCTGTTGGGCTGAGGGCCCATTCCACTCGGGCCACGGCGGCTACTACTGCCCTGGGCCGGGGAGTCCCCTTGCAGAACATTTGCCAGGCGGCTACGTGGGCCATGCTGCACACTTTTGCGAGGCACTACTGCCTGGACAGTCAAGTCCAGAGGGATGGCTTCTTTGACCGTTCTGTCCTCCAGGACTTTCTGGTGTAAGATTGTATTGGTTCGCAGACCCACCACCGGGGTTGGTATTGCTGGGGTATCTATTCTAAGGTAAGGAATCTAATACTAACCTGTTTCTTTCAGATGAACAAGTTACTTACCTTCGGTAACGATATATCTGTAAGAAACAGTAGTTAGTATTAGATTCCTTACCGCCCCACCCATCCTCCCCGTTCTGCGAACTGATACCTAGGGTTAAGGACATCCCTTTCAGGGCCCTAGTTTCAAATGGCACCAGTGTTGGTTCTCACATGGCTCTGCGTGTTCTGGCACGGAAAAGCTGTGTGCAAAGAACTGACGTCAGCGCGCGGAGGCGGCGTCTATATACTCCAGCGACGTCATCACGGCGCATGACGCCAACGACGGACGCGGAGCCGCAGGGGACGCCTGCAGACGACGCCTGCCGACGCGCAGGGGTACTGCTACGCAAAAGTTTCCGGATCCAGACTGACGCCTGGGGATATTCTAAGGTAAGGAATCTAATACTAACTACTGTTTCTTACAGATATATCATTACCGAAGGTAAGTAACTTGTTCGTTAAGAACATTGATCCTGGCTTCTCTCTGAATTTATGTTATGACCTCCTGCTAAATGCGTTATAGCATTTAGGGTTTTTGCCTTTTCCGTTTCTGTTTCCCTCGAATAAAAGTTATGATCGGGTAAACTCAGATATTGCTTAGTTCGGATTAGGGACGGAGGTTTACCTCATGTACTATCTGTTTCAAGGTTTAAATGACCTCTATTGTTTGTATGTAGTTGCACCGCCTTGTGCACCTTCACTTCCTTAAATATTAAGTAATTGACCTGAACTCAACAGATTGCCGACGACAATTTAGATTGAAACTGTACCTAGCGAGATCCGCACCGATGGAATACAATGCATGACAGCAACACTATACGGAAGTAAAAAGCTGAAAACACAGTCGGGATTGCAACAAACCACTCCCAGGACCTATGATTGATTCTACAGCTCCAGAGGCCGGTCCCGCGTGATACCCCCGATGACACCCAGGGGCTGGACCAAGTCATGGAGCGACACCGATGGGTCACAACAGACTATGAACAACTAAGGGGAATGGACAGGAAACACGGAGTAACTCTCCCCCTTTACGCAAGTACACAGTTATGGGGATAAAGCACTCTGCTGAGTTGGGGTGGCGGGTAGTTTTAAATACGAGATGCAGGGAGGCAGGGTGGTGAGTAGGGCACAGTTATAGGGGAAATTGTATTGTTTAGTTTCAGTATTGCAATTGACGAATTATACACGCTTATGGTGTATGCAAGGCGACAACACAATGGGTTACATGCTGACGACTCAACACTGAATTCCAATAGATGGCGGCCACAACGCACGTACATAGGGTGGATAACAACCTGGGCCCCCAGCCACAGACCTCCTGTCCTGCACATCTTCCATAATACCGCAGGGTACGCAGCTTACAGAATCTTCCCCGATTGGAAGATAGACTCCTCTCAGACCACCTCACTAAAAAGGCCATCTCACAAACATATCAGAAATGTATAAATAATCATCCAGATCCCACTGCGGCTCTCAAAGCCAAATGGGAACAGGAGGTAGGTGACTTGGATGACGCAGACTGGCAAGAGGTACTTGCGTCCCCGAAGGAGGTTGCGATATCGTCCAAACTCAAGTTGGTGCAATTAAAAATCCTACATCGCACTTATTATACTAGGACACTCCTACACAAAATGAACAGGACAGACACACCACTCTGCCTCAGACAATGCGGCGCACCAGGTACACTCTTCTACACCCTCCGGCTTTGCCCCGAGGTTGCGGGTTATTGGACTGCAGTGATGCACACACTATCGCAAGTCACCAAGGTCTTGATTCTTCCAGAACTGAAATGATGTCTTCTTAATGTGAGGGAACCCATAGATCTCAACCACACAGCACAGGACTGGGTGACAGTGGGCGTGACATTAGCAAGCTTAATAAGCGTAATATTACCACGCACCCAACCATCGAACCAACGCCCCCCACCTCCACCCTCTGCGCCTGAACCCCGGTCAGCACCGAAGACACCACCCGCACGATGAACACCTTCCACTGCGGATCCCCAACCGACCCCTGCCCCTACCACGTCTTCAACAACGCCGACTCCATCATCGCACCCCAACTCCGGGACATCTTCAACGCATCCTTCCACACCGCCACCTTCCCGGAAAGCTGGAAGCACGCCGAGCTCAGCGCTCTCCTGAAGAAACCAACAGCGGACCCCACCGACCTCAAGAACTTCCGCCCCACCTCGCTCCTCCCTTTTTTCTACCAAAGTCATCGAGAAGACCGTCAACAGACAGCTTTCTGCCTTCCTGAGACGAACGGATCCCTCGACCACTCGCAGTCCAGCTTCCGAGCCAACCACAGCACCGAGACCGCCCTCATCGCAGCCACTGATGACATCAGATCCCTGCTCGACAACGGGGAAACAGCGGCCCTCATCCTCCTGGACCTCTCCGCAGCGTTCAACACTGTCTGCCACCGCACCCTAGTGCAGCGCCTCAGCAACATCGGAATCCAAGAAAAGGCACTGGAGTGGATCATCTCGTTCCTCGCCGGAAGAACCCAGAGAGTCCGCCTCCCCCTGTTCAGATCCGAGGACACCGAAGTCATCTGCGGCGTACCACAGGGATCATCGCTCAGCTCCACCCTCTTCAACGTTAACATGAGCCACCTCGCAGCCATCGCACCCCAACACAACCTCAACATCATCTCCTACGCCGACGACACCCAGCTGATCCTCTCCCTCACCAACGACCCAGCCACCGCCAGAACCAGCCTACACGAAGGGATGAAAGACGTCGCCGAGTGGATGAAGAACAGCCGCCTGAAACTGAACTCAGACAAGACGGAAGTCCTCATCCTGGGATCATCTCCATCCGCCTGGGACGACTCCTGGTGGCCCCCTGCCCTGGGCACCACTCCCAAGCCAACGGACCACGCACGCAACCTGGGCTTCATCCTGGACTCTTCTCTCTCAATGACCAGACAAGTCAACGCCGTCTCATCATCGTGCTTCAACACCCTGCGCATGATCTGAAAGATCTTCCGATGGATCCCCACCGAAACCAGGAAGATGGTCACCCAGGCTCTCGTCATCAGCCGACTGGACTACGGAAACACCCTCTACGCCGGAACCACAGCCAAACTTCAGAAAAGACTCCAAAGCATCCAGAACGCCTCCGCACCACTCGTCCTGGACATCCCTGACACAGCCACATCTCCGGCCACCTGAGAGACCTGCACTGGCTCCCCGTCAGCAAGAGGATCACGTTCAGACTCCTCACCCACGCACACAAGGCTCTCCACGACCTGGGCCCCACGTACCTCAACAACCGCCTGACCTTCTATACGCCCACCCCCCAGCTACGGTCGACCAACCTCGCCCTCGCCGCCGTTCCACGGATCCGCAGAGCCACCGCCGGTGGAAGATCCTTCTCCTACCTGGCAGCCAAAACATGGAACTCCCTCCCCGTCCACCTTCGGCTAACCCAGGACCATCTCTCCTTCAGGAAGCAACTCAAGACCTGGCTTTTCGAGCAGTAACAGACCCCTCTCCCCCAGCGCCCTGAGACCCTTCCGGGTGAGCAGCGCGCTATACAAATGTCATGATTGATTGATTGATTAGGGATCCCACCAAACCCCTACCATGCGCCAGTGGTGCAAAGATATGGGCAGTGCAAAGATAGTGGAGAAATCAGTTTAGGTAAACAGAGGCTGTCCCAAAAAATGGACGCGGGTGTGGAGAGGATGGAATACCTACTGTGGAAATATATGTGAACCCCCACTCGCAGAATCATTGTCAGAAATAAGTGACTGGCTGGCCCAAACTAAAAGACTGGGGGCCTCATTTATGAAAAGTGACGCATCGCTGCGTGAAAACAGCGATGCGTCACTTTTCACAGCGCACTCCTTGCGACACCAATGATGCGTCATATTTAATGTATGACGCATCATGTCACAAGGACTTACAGATACGTCAGTATTTCTGACGTATCTGTAAGCGCAAAAGTGACGCATTGCTGGAGTGTGTCACAAAAGTGACGCAACTCCAGCAATGCGTCCTTTCACATGGGGCAAGCCCCATGTGAAAGGGCTTGCGTCAGTCTTACGCCTGCTGTGAGGCAGGCGCAAGATTTTGACGCAACAGCATCTTAAAAGTGACGCAGTGAAATCTCATAGATTTCACTGCGTCACTATTACGAGGCTTTTTGCGGGGGAACGCCCCCTCTGCATACATTATACCTGACGCAGGTATAATGTGGCGCAGGGGTTTAAAAAGTGACGCATCTACCTAGATGCGTCACTTTTCAAATATGGCGCAACAAGGCGCATATTTTACGCCGCTGGTGCGTCACAAAAAGTGACGCACCGGCGGCGCAAAACTGACGCAAGGCCTCATAAATAAGGGCCTGGGTGCGAGATGCATTTTGTACCGACTACCCACGAATTAGAGTCAGCATGAGTCTCTCCTGCTGCGATGTGTCAGTTGGTGAATTATTGTATACCCTGCTGAGTCAATTTGTATGTACCATCGAATATTAGTGGAATGTATTTACTTGTTCTCTCATTCAAAATGTCAATAGAAATGTTTAAAACAAAAAAAGAATATTGAGTAATATTTCGTCTTTACCTCCCCCGTGATGCCATCCAGAGAGAGGACCAGGTGTGCATGTGAACGATCATAGACAAGCTGCATGCTCCCCACTCCCTTCCGTTTGTGGTCCATTTGAGAGGAAGCCTCGCAGACTCAGATAAACGAGTGTTTGATGAAAATGAACATGAGCAACATCTGTACACTAGTATACAAGCTTAGTCAACACATGGCTGATATATTTTTTGTCAGTACATGAGTTTTGGAGAGTCAGGTGCGCTTGCTCACTAGCCCCTGCAGCGTGTCTATGTCCACTGGCAGTGGCGCCTCTCTCCTTAGCCCCCCAGACTTGGTTTACTTTCCCCCCTCTTTCTCCTGATCAAAACGCCTATCGCAGGAAGTCAGGAAGATTGCTGGGTGAGGTAAAAAGTCCACTAAGGTTAACTTTTCAGGCTATACATTTTGGGACAACCCACTCAGAATTCCATAACTCTAATGTCATTACAGGAAATCCCAGTAATTTTGATAAAAGCAGTTTTTCCTATTTGATGCACTTACACAAACGGCCACAGGGCGATAAGAAATTCTATATCAAAATAAGCCAGATTCACTACATACATTTAGAGAATGTTCTAACATCGGTTACATAAGCCTGGTTAACAAAAGGCTACAAATAGTGTAAAGATAAAATAGATCAGTGTTACTGAAGTAGGTTTAGGTTTTAGGAAAGAATTGCAGTTTTGGCTGTGTAAAGGTGAAATGAAATGAATGAAATAAAGGTCAATGCATACATAAAGATGATTTTATTTCTGTTTCGATGATTCCTGCACTCTACACTGGCCCTTATTTTAATTGACCCAACAGTTTGGGGGTGGGGGGGGAGTGGGGGTAATATTGCACTTCATAAATACCGATAACTCAGGGCGCGATGTTTACCGGATGCACGATTCATTAACCAATTCCTAGTTCAGCGTCTTTGATCTGGGAATAACGCGGTGATTGATATTCCTGTGTTTTTTCCTGTTGCAAGGTGCAAAACTGAGAATATTACGTCATTTGCCAGTACAGACTCTACCAGGTTTTTGCCTGTCAAAATTTGTGTAGGACATAATGTGAACTATTAACATTATTTGTAATTCCGATATGGGTGTAAACTACTATTTGTGCCCTAATCAGGGCAAGGGAAAATTAAAATGTCAGCAACCTTTTAAGACTTTTTTGTTCTAATTAAGGGAGTCGGAAGTGATCATTATTAAAGCATTCCACGTGATCTATTAACTTAAATAAAAGCATTAAAATATTAGCGCTCTGATTCAAAGCAGCGATGTCCATGACCTGCCCAGCAGGCCAGAGAAGCAGCTCGCCCATCAATACGCTTTTAGGATGTGCATATCCACATTAAAAAAACATATTGTCTCTCAGCTAAAAGCGAAATATTGCATCAGAGGAGCGGTTGAGAAGCATCACATTTTTTCTAAGACAATGTAATACTTCCCAGGGAGACAGTCGTGCTTATTTATGTAAATAATCGACTTTTGAGTTGTTTATCTTCCGTTTACTAATTGCACATCTAAAGTTAAGATCTATTAATCAGTCTATTTTGTTTGCTTGCATAAAAAAATATTTACACTAAGAATAAATACTCAGGTGTGCGACTAAGTTTGTCTGTTGAACTGCGTACATTTGCTTTTGGGTTGCTGATGAAGAGTGACACAACAAGTGAATCAACTGGACCTCTTAACATAGATTCTCTCACTAAATTGCAGAATTATTACATTTTGTGACTTGTTTTGTCAATCTCTACATGTACAAGCAATGCTTAAAATATCAGGAACTCCTGTTCTACGTACTGTCACCCGTCCTATTTCCTTCAACGATATTATCAGTAAACAAGCAATGAAAATCATAGGGTCGTTTACAATGAAATTCAGTGATGTCACAGTAGCCGCGAGGAGTGTGTACTTGTGCATTTTGGCCCTCATTACGATGTCGGGTGGAATCACTTCCGCCCGACACCGCATCGGTCATGGGACCGACCAACGCCGGGTCAGCGGTCGCAACTACCTCATTAGGATGCTACGAACACTGTTCAGTCGCATTCCTACATTTTACTATGGGATCATTCATTCTGGCTGTAAACTGTCCGTAATGCATGCTCCTTTAGTAAAATGGGAGGTGCGGTTCATCCCTGCGCCTTTTGGCAGGCCCTTTTAGGGCCTTTAGGGGCCTGCCACAGGGTGCAGGGATCAGCCTTCAACCGGAAGCTGTGCACCAAAGGGGGCTTTGCTGGGGCCCCAAAGATGCTTTCCGACATGGTTTCCATGTCAGACAGACTGGCAGGGAAACCATGTAGAAAACCATCATCGTAATCTCAAGGGATGAAAGGCCTGCCCTTGAGATTACATGCCAGATTCCGACAGGTAGAAAGGCTCTCCAAGCCCATTGAAAGCCAACCGGAATGACTGGCAGGTTTCTTTTCTGACTGCCTCCATCGTAATGACTGGTAATAAGTAAAGATGTCTACAAGGGATTTTATTTGTTAAATCTTAGTCAAATTATAAATAAACTCATTATTAAGGTGTTAAGTTCCAGTTGGTAACTCAAACTTGAATAAATCTAGACATCAATGAAATCGTTCATATCATGAATATTCAACTGAACACTTAAAAACACGGGTATATATTTTTTCAAAAATACACAATTTTAATGAAAACAAAAATGTAAAGGATTCAGAAACAATAACACACTATGATGGAGGGTACATGAAAGAACCTACAAATCATAAGTGTAAGCATCTATTCCAAATGAATAAGTGGAGAGAAAGTGAATCTAACAAAATAGATAACAATTCCTCAAAGGGGACAAATGCTAAGGAATTAGACGTAACAGTCGACGTTTCAGTCTGTTATGGCAAAATCGTTCGTTAGACCATCTTCAGGACATACAGTTAATTATTAAAAGAGTCCCTATGATCAAGTTTGGTGATCAATTCAAACCAGATAAGTAAGTTCTTGAAAACACCACACAGGCTTTGCAAATAGGCTCCTACCATGAAAAGGAAGTAATCTCTTTCCAAGTTTTTATAAAATGGGGCGTATAGAAAATCCGTACTCCGAGGACGCGAATTTCTGAATAATTAGTCGTCTCCGATAAGGCGGCAGTAGTTTCTTACTGAATGTAAAGAGAAGTGCATAGGATCAGCACTTTGAGAGAGCAAGTGGTGAATTAATCGTAGTCTTAGGACGTCTCCTGTATCTAAACACTGGTGTCTCCCACATCTAAGCACATGATTTTGATTGTTGATACTGGGAACTAGTAGGAGTATACTTAACAAGTCTGCCCATATTCCACGTTTGACCATTGTTCATTATGGTGACATTACGTTTACCATCAGTATTACACATAGGTTTGGAATGTCTAGTATCATGGCCACCATTTCTCCATGTTTTTTTGACTAGCACCCAATCTCCTATTGTCCATGGTTGGTGTTTAACTCCATATTTATATTCATCTGTTTTTGTATCTGGAATGAGGTAATGCAATTTTCTTTCATTGAATTTATATTTTTATTCACAGGATTTCGAGCACCTAAGCAATTTGGGCAAAATTTGGTACTGGGTTTTCTCCCTTTGAGGATTGTGAAAGGAGAACTAGTCTTATTTGAATTTGGAGTACTATGATAGGCCCATAACATGTCTTGAATAGACTTTTCCACATGGAGACCATTGATGCAGGCTAATTATATACATTTGTTTAACTATTGGCTCTTTCCACAAGGCTGTTGGCACGAGGATAATATAGTGGAGTTTTGAAATGCTCCATAGATAAGTGTGAAAGAAAATTTTCTATGGCACTGGAAGCGCGTTGTACTCAATTGTCAGTAATTAATGTTGATGAAATGCCTTCGGTATAAAATACATCTTTCATGAAATTAATGAGCGACTCTTTTGTGGTTTGGTTTACCATTTTTGTAAAGATCCAGTGTAAATGGTAATCTATTAGGAGAAACATTCTTGCGTTACTTTGACCAATGATATTAAGTAACAGTTTGTCTCATGGTTTGTCAGGGATGGATGTAGGGGATTGAGATGTGCTGAAAATTATTTTAGTTTCATTTTAGTATGAAATTTCAGGGGCACACATTTGACATTGGAATTTTATTAAAGTATCTTAGATAACTAGATATTGTATATAGTTTTCTTTGGCAGTAGCACAGATGCAAGGAAGGCAGTCATGAACCTAATTGTATTTTAAGTCATGTTAAGTTTGGCTTGACAGTGCGACTGTCATTTGCCCTTTTAACCTGCATAAATATCATTCTACAGTTTTTTGCTTCCACGCAAATACATATCTATTCGCATGCCATTTTCTTGTGATGCTTCACATTACCATACAAAATTCTATTAAAGTCAGACCTTTTGGCATTGCCAATGCTTGTTAAACTTCGGCCTCCGGTGATATTCACTTTTATCAACAAAATGAAAGGTCCCCCTGAGGAATATCTAAAATGTATTCGCTATTTTTTGTCGCATATAACAATAAAACCTATACACCAATGAAAAGGAAATTAAAAATAAACAATTCTAATCTCAGATAGTTACGCAAGGCGAGTTCTTTTTCGGTCTGCTGCCCGATCTCTGGCACAGATTCCGAGAATACCTTCAGTATTTCCGGATGTTGCGTATCTCATGTTCCACACGGTCACTCCTCTGCTCGTGGTTTGGCCCGTCTTGCATCACTCGCGGGGTTACACGATGGTTGCATCGAGCCATCAAGGCTTCACATCGGGACAAACGTGTGCCCACGTGTGCCCGGGGCAGTCTCTGCTCTACAGAGCTTGTTTCAGAGGACCAAGGAAGGTTTCAAGCGAGCAGGAGTCTTTAATAATATAACAGCACGCTTTAAAATACACTTCAAACTGTTTAAACATCGTTTGCTTGTTTAAACTCCTCGTTGGGTGAGGGGGTTACTACAATGTTCTTTTTCCCCTCTTTCTCTTTATCTTCCGGGTTTCCTCCCGTGTTTCATTCTCTCAGCCCCCTCTTTTCTCTCTCGACCGCCTTCTGTGTCTCACTACTCCTGCAATCATATTTTTCCACCACTGAAAATCTTTGCCCCTTTACCACTCCGCCTCAATTATTCTTCCTCTCCGTCTCTCTCACCCATGTGCTTCCTCCTCTCACTACAGTAAATACCAACACTAACAAGCCTTGACACTCCAAATAGGACTGGCCGTTACGAGTGTGAATTTTTTATTAATTTTTTGCAAGCTGACAAAATGCGAAACAAAGTGGAAAAAGTGGAAAAAATAAAGGCACACCAACCCTATGACTGAAGTGCACTCCTTTTCTGACTGGTGTGTACATGTGATTAGAGAAATATCACCACTCGCCTTGCAAGAGAGCTGATGGATGAAGCGGGTGGAGCCTCTGCTCCATGCTGGATGCTGTGGCGGATGGAAGTAAAATTACCCTTAAATGGACCAATTGATGAAAAGGACTGACTAAAATCTCATGTATGTATGTATGTATGTATGGCACACAGGAGCCCTAGTGCCCTGTGCATTCTGCACTCTTGATAGCCACGCCCTGCTAACAACATTCTTTGGCCGGCCTCTCTGTTGCCAAAACTGAAAAGGACAGCCATACCTGGAATTAAAATGGATCCTCACAACCTTAGGACCTGGTGTCACTGATCCTGCTGCACTATAGCTAGCTAGAACCCTGTGTTACATATGTTGACATATTACACCGCACTTGTTGAAGAACTTAGGAAAGAAGTGGGGTTACAGCACTGGGGAAAAAGTGTTAATGTTTATATCAGTAGGAGAGGTCAACTCACCTCATCCCCAAATACCTAGCTGATGTCAAACTTATGCTTATTATGACATCACATCATGAAACTGACCATATTCATGAGAATTAGAGTGGGACCTGATTATTAAACACAATAGGGCTCCGACAGTACTAACCGAGCAAATGGCCCATTATTAACATTTTTGAGTATTCCATGCAACTCTAACACTAAGGTTTAAAACAAAGGATTTAAACAAACTTTTACAGTAACGTTTCATAAACTACAACAGTGTTTAGGGTTAAAACATATCAAATACTAACAGCCATGAAGGGAAAACATTGCATTTAGGCCTAGATATGGCCAGCAGCAGTTGACACAGTACCTCCAATAGAAAAGGCAGGGAAGAAGTACATTTCCTGACTAGTGCTATGTGACACATAGAACACATGATGTACACATGGACATATGTTGTCCGCCCATTTGACCGCAGGCCTCCGATCAAACTGTCAAGGCAGTCGCCAGAAAATGTAAATAGCCCCCACTTTGAACTAAACCGCTGATGCCATCAAGCAAGTGAAGCTAGTGAGCCGAACCCTCGGTAGGACAGCTTCCTTGTCTCTTCCATCCATGCATCTTTTCATCCATTCTTTCACCCTTTCAACCACCTGCTAATATCCACTATTTCACCTGTGCATTCTGTCATCTGCTTGTTTTTTAATCCATCATTTAATCTTTTCTCATCCACTCAATCTACCATCCATCCATCCACTCATCCGTAGAATCTGCCACCCATCCACTCTACCATCTATCCATCAACTCTGCCATCCATCCACTCTGCCATCCATCCATCTATTCTGCCATTGATCCATTCATAAACTCTATGATCCATCCACTCTGATCCATCCATCCCATGCATTCTGCCATTCACCCATACACTCTGCCATCCATCCACCCATCCACCCGGTCATATGCCAATGCATTTCGCCATTCACCCATCAATCCCTCAAATCTGCCATACATTATCCTTCCATTCATCTGCTCTGCCATCCATCCATCTATTCTGCCATCCATCCATTCACTCTGCCATCCACTTGTCCATCTATCCTTCATTAATCCACTCTGCCATCGATTAATTTATCAGCTTTTGCATCCTTTTACTCTGCCACCCATCCACACTGCCATTGATCCACTCTGCCATCCACCCATCCATCTACTCTACCATCCATTCAATATGCCACCCATCAAACTACTCTGCCATCCATGTGTCCACTCTGCCATTGATTCATCCACTGCCATCCATTCATTCTGCCATCCATCAATCCACTCTGCCATCCATCCATCCATCCATTCACCCAACCATTTCCTATCCACTCGCCCATCCATCCATCTACTCTGCTATCCATGCATCTATCCACTCTGCCATCCATCCATTCTGTCAGCCATCCACTCTGCTATACACTCATCCATCCACTCTGCCATTCATCCATCAATTATTCATTCTGCCATCCATCCATTTGTCAACTCTGCACTCTGCCACACATCCTCTCTGCCATCCATCCTTCCACTCTACCATCCATCCACTATACCATCCATCAAACCACTCTGCTATCCATTCATCCTACCATTTTATATCCATCCATCCATCTACTCTGCTTCCATGCATCCATCCACTCTGCCATCCAACCATCCAGTCTGCCCTTCATCCATTTTGTCATCCATCTACTCTGCCATCCATCCACTCTGCTATCCACCCATCCATCCACCCTGCCATCCATCCATCAACCATCCATTTACTGTGCCATCCATCCAACCACTCTCCCATCCGTTCACTCATCTTTTCACCCACTCATCCATCCATCCTGTCACTCTGCTATCCTTTCACCTGTCCATCCACTTATCCATTCATCCCTTTACTTTGCCATCCTTTTGCCTATCCACTCACCTATTAATCTACCCCGCCTTCCTTTCACCTGTCCATTCATCCTCTTACTATGCATTCTTTCACCTGTCCATCCACCTATTATTCACTCATCCTTTCATTGACTCATTCATTCACATTCTGATTCATTCATCCACTCAATAATCCATTCTTCCTTCTTTTCACCCTTGCCTCCAATATTCCTTATTTCTTTCCCATTTAACCAGCTGTTGTTTTCCTTGCCCCTGCTTGCTCTTCTATTGACGCTGTATTCCGGAGTTAATGATGAGCTTTACTGCAGACAAGAGAGGCCTAGAAAGAAACCCACCCCCTCTGTAGCTGCAAAAGAAGGAGTTCATCCCGCCCCTGCATTATATTCAGGGAGCCTTCAAATGCATGTAGGCTCTCAATCAGGGGAGGCCGTGAGCCTGTGCTGAACCAATACACCTTTCTCTTTTTAAAGGCGCTGTAGAATTTCTCTAACAGTAGCACCTCTCTCCTCAGTGTGTGACTACAAGATTCTCTTCCGTAAACTCATTCCATGGGGCCCTTTTCAATTTAGTTTAGCATAAGAGGACAATTTAGTGTGCAGCATGCGTATGTTGTATAGGTAAGAATCACTTTCACATTGTGATTTACAGTTCTTTGCAGTGTTTCCCTGCATGTGTGTCGTGTGCAGTGGCACAATTCAGTACATTCATGTTTGTATGCGTCCTGTTATATTTGTGCAACAATATATATTTATTTTAATCTAACATTGTTTATGTATCCCAGAACCATCATCAAATAACATTGAGATCAGGGTATGTTTCCCAGATGGCAAAACACTAGTGGGTATTGTGAGTTTGCATGCTGGATGTGTGGGAGTAGAAACAAAGGAAAGACAAGAAGTATCCTGGTACTGAAGAAAGGCAGGGACCCCTTACTGAGACCCAGATAGGGCTCAAACATGCCAATTTAGCAGATGCCTGGATTACTAGTACCCAAAGCATCACCAAGATCCTTTTAACCATCTCTTGAGCCGTCTTAAAAATAAAGGAAATCAACTGGAAGGCCCAAGAAATGTTCATGCATTTACATATCGAATGCCACATTCCACCATTGCAACAAGCACACTCACCACTAGTACATTCTTTGGCTAGTGTGGCTGCCCGATGATGAAGCATGACACCCAGGGTGATGTGTGAAACCACGCCATTCAATTTGTATTGATCCCTGGTCCACGCATAAAGAGATACATACAGGACCGTAGCTCTCCCCTTAAGAACCAGGACACGAGTCATGGAGTTCTGTCCTTCTGTTTTCTTGTTTCGGTACAGATTGTGGCTAGAGAGGACGCAGACAAGGTCAGCCCAAACCCAGCCTCTCATTCTCCCGACTCTCACCTGGGGGAGTCGTAGGGTTTATGAAGCATCAGAGAAGGTCTTTGTACCCCCTCCCCACCCTTTCCCTCTTCATGCTAAAGGTAAGTCCCACTGAGGTTGCACTGATGTTTATTGACACAGACAGGACTGACTCACAAAGCCCAGGGGTAAAGCTCTTCACACACACCTTGAAGGACTGACGGCTTCTGCATATGGGCCATTGATGGATATACCAGGTTAAAGTTAATCAGGTTTACAAGGCTCACCAGGCCGTTAGAAATCCAATCTTGTTCGACTGATATGTTTCTCTGCAGTTAAATGACAGACTGTCTTTTAGATTATATTATTCTGTATTGTTCGCCTTTAACTGGGTGAAAACACTGGGATAAAAGGTTGAACTGGGTTTGATGGTGTGTAGATGTTCAACCGAATTTGCCTTTAAGGTAGTAGAGTATTCGTTTTTGAAATCTTCGACCGGTTTGCAAATCATTGACATGTGCCTCATACAGACTACTCACTCAAAAAACTGTACGGGTGGTAAATTTTGAAAGGAGATGAGGAATAACATAGAATGTACAAAATATTCCTAGTTCTTTGTACAGTGTAACCCCAGAATGTCAGTTTAAAATAATCCATGTGTAAAATGTAGATATTGAGTTTAAATTTACACATAAAATTCTAATTTCCATAGCAGTCTCTTTCTATAGAAAGTACTGCATTTGGTTTACACTGCCAGTGCAACATACTAAGTACCATCTTCCATGCATCCTTCCAATAAACTTTGTCGCTCTTGTAGGTGTCAATTTTTCTGCATATGTCAACATTCTGCTGGAGAACCTTGGGGCCCAGTCTCCGGTGAGACAACTGAGAAGCAAAAAATGGTGCACATTTCCTGTGACAAAATAGGCATCTGGAAAGGGCTTTCTGTTTTCCAAAGGCTTACCACATTTATATTCCGAAAGAGGAGCCCTTATAAAGAATATTGAGTAACCCAAAGTCCTGCCCTAATGCCAGTCCCATGAACGCTTAAAAATATCCCAAAAAGTTAGGACAGATTCAAGCTAGAAAGTATAGAAAGGAAATAACACTTTGACCCATACAAAAATAGGAGGAATGTTACCCTCATTTACTTTTTTCACACCCACAACACTATTCAGGCCCGTTCTTTGAAAAGTCCAGGTTCCCTTGTTTGGGTGGTATAGTTTATAAACTTATCTGAAGTTTTAAATGTATTAGTTCCTTACGTCCGAAGCCTAAATAACAAGAATGAGGTGTGGGAAGTGTGGAGACTTTGAGGGTTCCCTGAATTGCACTGCATGGGCATAGGTTGCTTGATGTATTGTATGCGCTCGCACTGCTTCTGAAATTCCGAAAGATCATAAAGGTCAACGCCTGAAAACGTGTTGCATCCTAACCAACCTAGACTTGTATTGAAGACTCTTGATCGATCTGTTTTCTCTTTATCTATTCAGGCACGGTCCATTGTTATGGGTGAAGGGGCCCTGCCCCCCCCCCAATCTGTTTTTAAACCATGAAGTGTCTGTCAGGCTGAGCAAAGGCAATATTCAGGCATAAAGAAAATGCATTGTGGAGTACCAAAAGGTTCAGCCCCGAGCCTCATACTATTTAACATCTATATAGCGCAAATGGGCAAGTTAGTGGAGGACTGGGGCTTTCATCTTGTCTCCTATGCTTATGGCACCCATCTGATGCTTTCCTTTCGAGAAATTGATAGCACAGTTGTTGAAAATGCTCGGAGCTGTCTGATTGCTGGAGTGAATTGAATGAAGCATAGCTGAATTCAGACAAATCTGAAATCTTGTTTTTGGAGAGTCGGGCTCCCTTATGGCCACGCTGTTGTGGTCAGATGACTGGAGTCCTTTCCCGATCCTTAAGATCCTTAAGATGAGGTAACAAATTTATGTGTAAAATTTGATAACCAATTATCTTTTAAACCGCAGGCGACAACTCACACATCAGGCTGCTTTACACTTCTGAAACCTCTAAAGAAGACCGTGCTTTCCCTACCTGAATACAGGCGTAAAATGGTGATTCAAGCAATGATTATGGCAAAGCTAGATTATGCAAATTCATTGTTTTTTTTAATACTGGTTTGACTGATTAATAAATTACAACTTGTTCAAAAAGCGAACTGTGCAGCTGATTTTGAACTGTCTTAGAAACAATCCACTAGACAACATCTGAAGACACTTCAGTGGCTCCCGATCAAACAGAGGATAATGTTCAAAGCTTTGACTATCACTTATAGGACCTTGCATCAATCTGGTCCTCTCTACATACAAAGGAGATTTAAGCAATATGACCCTAGTAGGACTCTAAGTTCCTCCAGCTAGGGACTGGTGTGTATACCTAAGATCCATTAGGAGAGATTGGGTGGACGTTCCTTTGTCTATTTGGTTGCAAAAAGCTGGAACATGCTTCCTAAAGCTCTCAAAGATTTAGATACAGAAAAGGCTTCCAATGCATCATTAAAAGCTCACCTTTTCAGGGTATTCTAAGTTAGCGTTGCCTTCTAAAGGTCTTTAGCACCGGCGCACTTCTTGGGAAGCAGCTATGTGCTTTACAAATAACAATCATTCATTCATGTTAGGCAACCAGGCTCTGTACATGTACCAAATGCACAGGCGCCTCGCTGCCTGAAACAAACTTTGCCGGGCTGAGGGCATGACCACCTCAATTTGGCAAAGTGTTGTGGGATTTGGGTCAGCAAGTCTCACTGACACCATTCCTCCTCTCGGTGACAAATAAGGGAAGGTCCTCCAAAGAGAAGAGATGTTGTGATCTTTCCCGAAGCCTCCAGGAACCAACAACCTCCTGCCACCCTAGATCAATGCAGCGGCTCAGTAAGTTATTTCTTTTTTAGTCTGTGCATGTGTGAGATGTATGAATGTATGTGTATTTGTTTGTGCGTGCTGTGAAATGGGTTTGGGCGTTTGTATATGCTTGTGAATGGTGGGTGTATGTGTGCACCACTGAGGCATAATACCAGCCATCACTGCTTCTATTCTCTGACAAGGACTTAATTTTAGCATGGAATTACTTTGTAGATACACCCTGTCTAAAACACCACTGATTACAGAGTCCTCACATCTCAAAATCTAACTGTGCCCCAAACCATTATGATTTGAGGCAATGTTATTAAAACACTTCACCTTTCCTCTGCAAAAAAAACAGGTGGGGCTGACTTGCTAGCATATATGAAGCAACAGGCTCTTGGGTACTAATATGGTGTCAGAACCCCTTTGAGAGAGCCACGGGGCACGCAGGGTTTACTGGGCCCAGCCGTGTTCCTAATGTCCGTGGGCCCAACCTGCTATGGATCCTGAGCCACTAGGCCAAGTATCCCATCTGCACTTGACTGTCAGTGGTAACTGTGGTCGAGCAGTCCAAGGCTCCTTCACAAGGGAAAGGAGTGTAGATACAGTTTAGTGAACACAACTCATAACTCAAAGAGCGCACAGCAATGCCCATAAATCAATGTCCAGTCAAATACTTATTTTCATATTAAAAATGTTATTTCTAACTATGCATTCAAAAAAGAATTATGACATTCATGAGCAAAAATACAATCCCCTTGAGGTCCTGGCTCTAGTGTTTCAGTGGCAAATTCCTGTCCCACCCGCTTCTCATAATGCGGTCAGGGATAGTCCCCATTCACTGGTGGCCACATCCATGGATGCTCAGTGGGATTTGCAGAATAAAAGAAGAACCGATTTCTTCTAGAATTGTTTACTTGTAAACTTGTTTACTTCCGAGTGCAGCAACGGATTTATCGAAAACCTTACATGTGCACACTTCCAGTAACACATGTATTTTACACTTGAAGTCGGGGCAATATTAGTAAATAGCTCTATGATGGGTCCTTGCAAAACAAAATCATCATTTATTAGTAGAGAACATTTTCAATAGGTGCTGATGAACGTGAATACTTTTCTTTCATGATAATTCAGCCACAGAATATGCTACATAATATACCATAATTTGCCCTTTTCATTCTTAATTAGTCAACAATGCCAAAATTATTTGGTCCACCGTGGCAACATAAGTCCATTGACCCTGCCATTGAGCACCAGGGAAATAATAGATTTCTGAATCTTTTGAAGCATGTAGCTATAGCAATGTTTGAATATAGGGACTATGCCCCAGAGAAGCACAGGCACGTGAACAGTGTCAGTGGTGCACAGCACAAAATTTAAATGTCCATGTGTGCACCAGTTATAGTCTGGATTCTATAAATAAAATCAAGGATAGGAAGATGAACTAAACAGACTACTTTTGGCTTGTTGACGTCTATTCTTACCTATGTGCTCTTGACTCAGAGAATTGCATGTGTCCTTGCAGTGGTGATTTCCAGAATGGACTATTGCAACCGGATATAATGATGGATTTCCTCCCAAAAACTTGCCCACCACTCCAGAGTCCTGAATTATTTTGCTTAAGACAACCCCAACTTAAGTACACTGACCACATTACTGTTGCGCTGCAGGTGGACGTTTGGTCCCTGTCAAATAAAGGATTGAGACCCCAATCCTGTGTCCCTCTGCATAGGCTCTGCTTGGCTAAAATGCTTCTCACCAACTTGATGCTCTCTTAATCATTGACCAGATGCCCATGGTTGGATGCCAAAAACTGCCTTGTTCCCCAGACAAAATACAAAAAAATTTGGTGGCAGGTAATTCCCTGCTAAAATATCATCCCTCTGGAATTCGTGTCCTTCTCTCCTCCATACTTGTGACAACCTTTTCAAATGCAGAAAATTACTGCAGACTCACCCCTTGTCACAAGCATCTAGTTGGTTACCCTTTAGATATCCTGACTATTAAGACCTCTGTGTTTGTACTTGTCTGGCAAAGATGAGCTCCTGTACATCCACTGTTATTCCCACTCTTCAGGTGCTCGAAGTAGACCTTTAGGCTGCTACACCAGAATAAAAAAATCTTTAAGTGAAAAATGAAAAATAATTATTTCCATCGCAGTTTTTGCTTGTAGGTTTACAACATTTGAATCAGCACCACCCAACTGGCATTCCTAGTTAGGTCTCGACCTCTGCCAATGCGCTTGCGCATTGCAGATGTCGAGATCTATAGGAGTTGAAACAAACTCTATGAACAAGCGCGGATTACGTGCAGTTCATGTGATGCGCGTGCACGTCAAACCCATCAGCCTCGCACCAGACTTCAATGGAATGCCTCGTTCCCTCCCACTCCCCCGCTCCCCCCAATCGCTCGCTCCCCTGCCCCCCTTCAAACAACCATTACACCATTTGTGCCTCGCATTCACCCCCACCAGACTACAAAGGAATGCCTCCCGCTCACCCGCCCCCTGACTCACCAGATGCTTCCGAGGGTAAGAGTTTTTTTTGCACCAGATGCTTCCGAGAGTAAGAGTTTTTTTGTTTACCTTTTAATGTAAAATACGCTTCACAGTTAACCTTCAACCCCATCAGCCCTTTCGCAACACTTGAGCCCGGTCCCTCCCTAATCCCGAGTTAAGCTGTTTAGCAACATCTTGTTCTGACGAGTTGCTGAATTTGCTTTTTGGAGTAGCGCTTTCTGTTGCGAGTGATGGAAGCTTGGAAGGTTGCGTTTCATGTTCGGCGTCCACTCCTCGCGCACCTCAGCGGAAATTTCATTATAGCTTCGTAGTTCGTATCCAACTACTGTGTGTTTCACACAATCCTTTTACGAGCATTGTGTGCGCTTTTTTGCTAACGTTCGTTTTTAATCAACCTTGTATGTCTCCTCACGGCCGAGCCGCACTTCTACAATTCCTCATGTTACCTCATTGTTTTACGACGCATGCAAGCTTAATCTGCAGCCATAATGAACTCATCATACATTTTATGTGTAAATGTATGTTCTCGTGTCACCAGAGCGCATAAACATTCATTCTTGCGAATTGTTATTTGCGAAATGTCATTTGCAGTTTACTTTACGTAGTACTCATTCACATTCCTCATGTGCTCCGCTTAAGTGGACAGCAATTCAGGCTTGGGCTACATTATCTGCGAGGCTTTTATTTACTACAATCAACCTTTTATGCCTCCTCACGGCTGAGCTGCACTTCAAAGGCAGCTCGATTTACTTCTCCAGACAATGTAGGGCTCCCCTGCTGTGCCCATTAACTTACCTAGTCAAGCGAGAACAACATTTAGCGGATGTCCGCCGAACGTAGCATGTGCAAGTTTTTGGCCTCGAAGCCAGTACTTAACCTGAACACGCTCAGTGTTCTGTTTGCAAGCCTGCTTGGTGGTGTATCTGAATCTGTAGGATAGATTTTGTTATTTCTTTTGGTATGTATTGCATTAAACTTGCTGCTCTATGCTGGTAGAATTGCTGATGTTGCACCCCTCAACGCCACAGCACCACTCAATGCCACAGCACCACTCAATGCCACAACACCACTCAACGCCACAGCACCACTCAGCGCACAGCATCCCTCAACCCCACAGCATCACTCAACGCCACAGCATTACTCAATGCCACAGCATCACTTAATGCAACAGCATCTCTCAACGTCACAGCATCACTCAGCACCACTCAATGGCACAGCACCATTCAATGCCACAGAACCACTCAACGCCACAGCACCACTCAACGCCACAGCATCACTCAGCACCACAGAATCACTCAGCACCACTGAATGCCACAGCACCCCTCAACGCCACAGCACCACTCAATGCCACAACACCACTCAACGCCACAACACCACTCAGCGCACAGCATCCCTCAAAGCCACAGCATCACTCAACGCCACAGCATTACTCAATGCCACACATCACTCAATGCCACAGCATCTCTCAATGCCACAGCATCACTCAGCACCACTGAATGCCACAGCACCACTCAACACCACAGCACCACTCAACGCAACAGCACCACTCAACACCACAGCACCACTCTGCACCACTGAATGCCACAGCACCCCTCAATACCACAGCACCCCTCAATGCCACAGCACCACTCCATGCCACAGCACCACTCAATGCCACAGCACCACTCAGTGCACAGCATCACTCAATGACACAGCATTACTCAATGCCACAACACCACTCAACGCCACAGCACCACTCAGCGCACAGCATCCCTCAACGCCACAGCACCATTCAATGCCACAGCACCGCTCAATGCCACAACACCACTCAACGCCACAGCACCACTCAGCGCACAGCATCCCTCAATGCCACAGCATCACTCAACGCCACAGCATTACTCAACGCCACAGCACCACTCAATGCCACAGCATCACTCAACGCCACAGCACCACTCAACGCAACAGCACCACTCAACACCACAGCACCACTCTGCACCACTGAATGCCACAGCACCCCTCAATACCACAGCACTCCTCAATGCCACAGCACCACTCCATGCCACAGCACCACTCAATGCCACAGCACCACTCAGTGCACAGCATCACTCAATGACACAGCATTACTCAATGCCACAGCACCACTCAACGCCACAGCACCACTCAATGCCACAGCATCTCTCAATGCCACAGCATCACTCAGCACCACTGAATGCCACAGCACCACTCAACACCACAGCACCACTCAACGCAACAGCACCACTCAACACCACAGCACCACTCTGCACCACTGAATGCCACAGCACCCCTCAATACCACAGCACTCCTCAATGCCACAGCACCACTCCATGCCGCAGCACCACTCAATGCCACAGCACCACTCAGTGCACAGCATCACTCAACGACACAGCATTACTCAATGCCACAGCACCACTCAACGCCACAGCACCACTCAATGCCACAGCATCTCTCAATGCCACAGCATCACTCAGCACCACTGAATGCCACAGCACCACTCAACACCACAGCACCACTCAACGCAACAGCACCACTCAACACCACAGCACCACTCTGCACCACCGAATGCCACAGCACCCCTCAATACCACAGCACTCCTCAATGCCACAGCACCACTCCATGCCACAGCACCACTCAATGCCACAGCACCACTCAGTGCACAGCATCACTCAATGACACAGCATTACTCAATGCCACAGCACCACTCAACGCCACAGCACCACTCAATGCCACAGCATCACTCAACGCCACAGCACCACTCAACACCACAGCACCACTCAACACCACAGCACCACTCAACACCACAGCACCACTCAATGCCACAGCACCACTCAACGCCACAGCATCACTCCGCACCACAGAATCACTCAGTACCACTTAATGCCACAGCACCCTCAATGCCACAGCACCCCTTAATGCCACAGCACCACTCAATGCCACAGCACCACTCAGCGCACAGCATCCCTCTATGCCACAGCAGCACTCAACGTCACAGCATCACTCAATGTCACAGCATTACTCAAGGCCACAGCATCACTCAATGCCACAGCATTACTCAATGCCACAGTATCACTCAATGCCACAGCATCACTCAGCACCACTCAACGCCACAGCACCACTGAATGCCACAGCATCATTTAGCACCAATGAACGCCACAGCATCACTCAGCATCACTGAAGGCCACAGCATCACTCAGCACCACTGAAGGCCACAGCATCACTCGGCACCACTGAATGCCACAGCATCACTCTGTGCAACCATTCAACGACAACTGGTTCTAATATGTTCTCTCAATGTTTCAAGCTTTATTACAAATGTCACAAAAAGATGTTAATATTTCACTGCTGTTCTTGGATTTTCATCACAATAAAATACAATGAACATAATCCTCCCAAAATTTATTTACAAAAATTTAAGCTATTGTCATTATAAATTACAATAACTTTTATTTAAGTATTAGTTATTTAAAAAAATAAAAGCCATTGTTATTTGTAACATTAATACATCTAAGTCATGTAAATACAACACATATTGCATTACAAATGCTATAGGTGTCACGTTTGTGAAAGTTAAAAATATTGGCATTGTAAATGACAAAGATATTAATTACGCTATTTTCAAAACCAAACTCATAAATAAAATATTTGTCATTTACAATACCAATAGATCAAACTTTCCTAATGCGTGACCTATTGTATTGCAAATGCTTGTTAGGTCTCGCCTGTCGATGCGCATGCGCATCGAGCAAGGCGAGAGTATTGGCACTTATCCGCTCTTTATCCACACTGCAAGGAATCGTGGCGATTCCTTGCAGTGCACGAGAAATTTAAGCTCAATGCGCATGCGCATTGAGCTTAAATGCGCGTGCACATGCCCCCAGCCGCCTACTCTCTCTCACAGCCTTCCCCAGCTCCGCCCCCTCACTACTTGATTGCACGGCCGCTAGGCCGTGCCTCCCCTACTCTCCTCCCCCCTCCTCCTCTCCTCCCCTGCCTGCCTGCCGCTAGCCTTGCCTACTCTCTCTCGCAGCCTCCCCCAATGTGCACACCAACTCTCCATGCAACACGTCTTTGAAGCGTGTCCTCTTTCCAAACAGCATCGTGGACAACATTATTTACCAGAGACCGTTACTCTGCCAACGCTGCACCTCCATCGTACCTTCAGAGAGAGTCCAGGCGATGTTATAACTTCTTCCTATTCAATGGGAGCCGCCGTGACACACAATGTGTTCTAGGAACGCATGCGCGACCTACCATGTGCAGTCGCCATCTTGGGAGGGAAGAATTTAGAGACAAACAGAACATCAAAATGAAACGCAAACTCCCTGAAAATAAGTATAGCGACCATCTCACATATGTGGATTTATGAGATCCTATAAACAAGAAGAAGCAAGCGCTTTGAAATCATATCCATTTCTGCTTAACTAAACATGTATTTATATTTTTTATTATACTTTTACATATAAGAATTGAAAAATTACATAGATGTAATGAAACAAGTCACTCCTTCAAACGACAACAGTATCTGTTGACAACGCAGCATTTGAAAAGGGTATCTATGAGTCTTTGTCAGTATTCTTGGTTGTCAGTCATGTCTTTCCTTGAGATCAATGAAAAATTCTGTCAGTCAAAAATGGCCGCTACTGTCATTAAACGCTGTACGTGTTTCCGTCAAGTGCCTAGGAAGTCCACACCGAGGCTTGCATCGCAAACCTTATAGTGTACTACGGGAAACGACTTTACTAGGGAGTAAAACCTATACCGTCGCTGTTCAAAATGATTGACGCACGACTGTAACCAATAGTTGTTGAACACAAGGTCCTGTCCAATCATGGGTGAGTATGGGGTGGGGTTTGACCTTAACAATCATGGGAGAGTGCATCTTGTCGTAGCCGCAAGAGATGGTTGAAAGACTTAGAGGTTCAGTACGTGGTGTCTGCAACCTAGGGTAAGAATGCAACCTGTTTGTTGATAATTAGAGGTATGCGAGCCAACAAATTAAATTAAATTAAATTAATAAACAGAGAGCCGAGAGGTCTGGCTGGGATTTCAGAGCACGTGCACAAGCCGAGCCCTGAAAACATATGCTCTATAAATCATGCAATATACCTCATATAAAATATGAAAAAAACTCTTCAAAACTAAAAAAGTGTATTTCTTTAAGATGTGAAAGCTTTTTTATTAAATTAATAGGGCACGTTATAGCACTGCGAAATACTTATTGAAAGTGATATTTGAAAGTGCCTTCATCAAAAAAAGTTTTGGGGAAATAAAATACTTGCTGAGATTTATCTAGGTTTTTTGGTTTCACCTTGTACAAATCAGCCCGTAAATGGTATGGTATCAACCCCTCACCCTCACTCACCCTCACTCACCCTCAACACCTCACCCTCACTCACCCGCACTCACCCGCACTCACCCTCACCCTCACTCACACTCACCCTCACTCACCCTCACTCACCCTCACTCACCCTCAACAACTCACCCTCACTCACCCTCACCCTCACTCACCCTCACCCTCACTCACCCTCACCATCACTCACCCTCACCCTCACTCACCCTCACTCACCCTCACCCTCACTCACCCTCACTCTCACTCATCCTCACTCACCCTCACCCACCCTCAACCCCTCACCCTCACTCACCCTCACTCACCCTCAACCCCTCACCTCACTCACCCTCAACCCCTCACCCACCCTCAACCCCTCACCCTCACTCACCCTCAACCCCTCACCCTCAACCCCTCACTCACCCTCACTCACCCTCACCACCTCAGCCTCACCCTCACTCACCCTCAACCCCTCACCCTCACTCACCCTCACTCACCCTCAACCTCATGCTAAAGATTTACAAAAAAAACCATAAACAATTCTAAAAGCACTAACTCTAATGCTGCGAGACCTATTGCATTTCTAATGCTTGTTTTTAATAGGCCGCCTTCTAATCTAACGAGTTGAAATCGTCAAATGCATAAGTGTTCAAGTGTGATGAAGATATTCACACCTCTGGCTCAAATCTTGGCCACAACATCTTACACTGTGCATCACTCTTTCACCTGCCCCCCAAACTCCATGAATTATCCCGCCTTTCAGAAGAGGCAACATGCTATGCTGTGCTCATTGTGACAAGATACATAGCAACAAAAGTGACTTCCAGCACCTTAAAAGTCACCTTTCGGGTTTCACAAAATAGATAGAATAAAGTGTTTTTTAAAAGTTGGTCTTGGATTCGTTAGTCATTTGTTGGTCCTGTATACGTTAGTCATTTGCACTGGTGTAAGTTGATTTTCATAAGAAATATATGTCGATTTGTACGAAGGTTTTCTATGACATGCCCCTAACTGCATAAAAGGGGGGGTTCTGGGGGATATCTACCTCCACCTTTTTCACAAACATTGCTCTTGTATGTCTTCATAGAAAGATTTCCCTGGTGCTAATTTCTAACACCCTTTGGCATATTTGAGCATGTATTTATAAATCAGGCTATCCGTGTGTATGCATTTTTAACTCATTTTAAGAAGTTACAACTGTAGGAAGGTACATCCTGACTATGGTTGCCCCCAACTTTTTGCCCTGTGTTTTAGCTGGTTTTTGACATAGTCGACCTGGGATCCTGCCAATCAGGACCCCAGGCCTACTGCTCTCTCTTTAAAATGGATTCCATGTACCCTAGGTACATTTCCAATTGGTACTGGGCCACCCTATCAGACCCTGTAACTCAGGGCATGGGTGTACCCAGGGCCGCCAGGGGCTGAAGCATGTATTATGCCACCCCTGGCTGGCCTCCTAAATTTGACACAACTGGCTGCACGACAGCTGGGGCGAAGACGTGTAACCACCCTTCGCTTTAGGTATAGTAGCTCTATATCTAACCATACAATGGACACCCGAGTTCCTATCAGTCACTCCTATGGCAGGCCTTAACGATCCTGAAGGCAGAGTGCGTGGGCTCGTGTGAGCTAGGTTCAGGCCCGAGCCGAGCCCGGTTGCAGCTTGCGGAATCAAGACCCAATAGCTGTTCCATGGTAACGCGTACCATATCGGTAACTCCGGTGTCGCGTTACCCAGGCATGTCGAGTAAGGTGTCATACGAATCGGGGTGCTGCCCTCTCACCAATGCTGGCGACGAGGTTAGCATTCCACCCTTCTAGAGGGACACGACATGTACGTAACTGTGAACCCCGGTTAAAGTTAACTGAAGCCTCAGCTCCACAAAATGGATGCTGCCACCACAGACACGAGTCTGACCTCCTGCTGCTGGGAGTCCTTCCAGCGAGGAGCACTTGGACAAAGGGTTTCCTGTCGAGGGCGCTGTTCGCACCGTCCCAGACAGGGTTTGTGTATTCTGGATAGGTAGGGCTTTGGCGAGAAGGTGACTGCGGAGTGGCACCCCGGTGCTCACTACGCATCTGCCGGTTAGAACCAGTTCCAGGGGCGACAGCCCTGGCCTGGGGAAAGTCCGGCAGGGGAGAGGGGTGTAACTACCCCCCTTCCTGGTCCCACCCTTAGGGCAGGACCTAGTCATGTACCCACCCCTTTCTTTAGAATAAAGACCGGAGCGGGGACCCTTCCAAATTAGATCATCTTTGATTCAAGAACTACTTTCTACGAAAGGACATTCAAGACTCTTCTCAAGATTTCTCCCTTGTGACTAAGGAGTAGTCACCCTGCATCAGCGGGCACCAACTAAGAACTCTGCGGTTTGCTGTAAGTCCTTCCTCAAGGAATCCGACGGCCCAGCTCGACGAGAACCGGCTTCCCTGGCACCTCTGACCTCTACCCACATCATCAGCTCAGCTGTGATCTGTGGGTGCGACGAGACCTCGAGGGACCGGCCATCATCAGAACCTGCACGCTCTTAAAACCAGCACGACCATCGAGGTAACTCTCTGGTGAGTGCTCTGGGGTCCGAGAAGCCCCGACCCTGAGCCACTCCAGCACCGAAGTGCAGTCTCCCAGCATCTCCACGATCTGCGTGGGGCCCTTCTGCTCGCTGCTCAGCACGTTGTCTGGTCACTAGCCGCTGGCTTGTGCCCTTCTGTGACGACATCCGAGAATCATCACTGCCGGTCTGGTTGCTCCAGACTGGCCCTTGCTTCCATCTTTGCGAGAAGCACCCCGGACCCTCCTGGTCCACTCAAGACGCCATCTTAGGCCCACCACGTGGCCCTGAGATCTGCCAAGGCTTGTTGCCCCATCCTGGGCCCAGCGACGCCGACAGCATCATCCTTCGTGGGACAGCTCGCACCTCCACCGTGGTCGCCGACAACGCCTCCTGGTCCGTGAGACTGCAGAGCCTAGCGTCGCCCACTCACCTGGTCGAGGTGACGGCCAACCGGTGCCTTCCTGGTACCTTCTGACTACTGGCTAGTAGTACGAACTTGGTCCCCTCTGCTTTCAGGTTTCATCAATCTCCGATCCAGGCTTGGATCTCTACGAACTATTCAGCACTGGTCGCCGGCCAGCAACTCCTTTTCTTCCGGCTCCTGGCTCGTCAGCGAAGACCCCGACGCCTGTAAGACTTGTGCAGCCGCAGCCCTCGTGGCTAGGTAACTCGGCATTTCGGTGCCTGCATAGCCTCCTTACTCTAGGGTCCTGAGTCCCTCGCTTCCGACTTGCCTTATCGGGTCCGCCCGAGACCTTAATCTTTCCGTGTCCTCGGACACTTGTTTTAATTGTGCACTTGAAGTATTTGCTAAAGAGATTTGGTTTGTGCTTAGTACCCTGTCCTCATAAAGAGTACAGGGCTGTTGTGATTCTTAATAAATATATTGTTTATTTTCATAACACTTGTGTGGTGTCCTTTCACTGGGTGTTCAAGGGGTACATGTGTGGTAAACAGCTGGCTTAACGCGCCCTCTCGAGTCTTTAGCCTTAGACTGCTCGTATCCACGCTACTAGGATAGCTGGTCTATAGGTTGACTTACAACCAAACACCATAAGGGTCGTTGGAACGATACATAGCGGTCGCTAGAATAGCGAACGTTGCATATCGGGCCAACTTCTCACATTGGTGAGCAGCGGTTGGGATTTGAGCTTGCTGTTGTTTTACCACACGTATCCTAAGAATATCTTGTTGAAAGATCGCACAAGTACTGTTAGTACATATAACTAAAAGCTTAGAATACTCTGAGTTCTACTGAACCAGCTGTTGTAGCTCCTCAAGGCTTAGCACACCTTGGCTACAACTCTTAGCAAGGGTACAGTAGGTAAACACGTAGTGTAGGTAGGTGCATCACTTACACCACACTAGAAACAGTATGTCGGACAAAGGAGGAAACTCTGAGTCTCCCCTTGTGTCAGTTGACCCTCCACAGGTCATCCCTTCAGGATATACTGTGCTGAGCTTCAAGGAGTTAAGACGACTGTGTCACTCCAGGAAGATTCAGCAGGGGTCTAACCCCACAACGTCCTTTCTGATTGGTCTCTTGGAGACTTATGATGCCAGAAGAGCTGAGAAACTTCGTAGCTCTTCTAATCCAGAGGGAGACATGCCTCCCCTCGAGGGAACCCGAGACGATCCTGACCTCATCCACCTCGCAACTGAGAACGAAGATGTGGAGGAGGATGAGGAGGAGGATCTCTCTGGGGATGAGGCAGATAAGGGACAGGTAGAAGTCGTCAGACTAAGCAGGTCCAACTTAAGCAAACATGATAGCGGTACTGGGGGACCCCTGGGGCCACTATCAGGTCAGCTTAACATTGGGAATGGACGAGCCCGATCTCTGTCAAGAGACTCTGGCAGATCCCTTCAAACCAATGGCTCTCACAACTCTTCTCAGAGAGGGATGACGTCCCCTCAGAGGAGAGTGTACGAAGCTAAGGAAAGGGCAGCCAATCTAAGGATTGAAAGGGAAGAACTTGCCCTGGCCAAAGAAAGGCTTGCCTTTGCTAGAGAGCAACAGTTAAGTGGGGTAGTCCCCACTGGTGGCAGCAATGTACCTAGTAATAGGGAAAAGAGTTTCGATACGAAACACCTTGGTAAGATAGTGCCCCCCTTTAAACAAGGGGACGACATCCACAAATGGATTACTGCTTTGGAGAGGGCCTGCACTGTGCAGGGTGTTCCCCAGAGTCAGTGGGCAGCTATCTTGTGGCTCTCCTTTGAAGGAAAAGGAAGAGACAAGCTCCTCACCACAAGGGTGGAGGATGCTAACAATTACCAAATCTTGAAAAATACACTCGTTGAAGGGTTCGGCCTAACCACTGAGCAGTACAGGGTGCTGTTCAGGGATACCCAGAAAACGCAGTCTCAAGATTGGTCTGATTTTGTCGATTGTGCCACTAAGGCTTTTGAAGGCTGGCTACTGGGTAGTAAGGTTACTGATTTTAAAGGATTGTATAATCTAATTATAAGGGAGCAAATCTTAAATAATTGTCAGAACCAGTTATTACACCAGCACCTGGTAGACTCTGATCTGACCTCTCCACAGGAATTGGGTAAGAGGGCAGACAAATGGGTCAGAACCAGGGTTAGGCCTAAAAACCAGGGTGGTGACCAGAAAAAGGAATCGACCAAGCCTCAAGAGAAGGGTGGGGATAAATCCACAGAGAAGACTTCCCAAGGGCCCCAAAACTCCAACAAGGGTGGTGGGTCCCAGAACACTCCTTCAGAACAGAAGAAACCTTATTGCCATACCTGTAAACAGGTGGGCCATTACAAAAATGATGCCAAGTGCCCTAAAAATAGCAATAAGGAAAACATACCCCCAAGTAATACTCCTAAACCTCCTGTTACCACTAGTGGTAATCCCCCAGGTGGTGGGAGTGCCCCCAAGAATGTGGTGGGCATTACTTTGGGCAATCAGGAGGACTATGGCTTAGCCAGGTTCCCTGACCACACTCTTGTCTGTGAGACTGGCATGGGGTTTGCCAACTTCACTACTGGACCCCACATTTTGGGAAAGTATAGACAAGAAGTTTTAGTGAATGGTCAGAAAGTTGAGGCATTCAGAGACACAGGGGCCAGCCTCACCATGGTGAGTGACCATCTGGTCCCCTCTGCTCAACTGACCCCTGGTTTTACTTATCAGGTGACGGACATTCATGGAATGAAGAGAAGGCATCCCATGGCAGTAGTCAAGCTCAGCTGGGGTAATGTCACAGGGCCCATGAGAGTGGCAGTGACAGATAACCTACCCGTAGATTGCTTACTGGGGAATGACCTGGAACTCTCAGCATGGGCTGAGGTGGAGCAAGAAACTCATTCCAGAATGATAGGCCTATCCAGACAGGTTAGTGGGGCAGTAATAGCTACAGCCCCAGTCCAAGCACCATTCCTCCCTGAAAAGGTTGGACGGGCAGTGGTAGCCACTGCCCAGGCTCAGACAGACTTTCCAGGACAGGATAGGAGGGCTGTGACAGCCACAGCCCAAACACAGACTGAGTGCCCTCCTGAAAAGGTTGGTAAGGTTGAAATGGTCTCAGCCTCTACTCAAACAGATAGTGAGGTTGTGAAGCCTGAAACAATGGATCACTCCACTCAAACAGAGAGCATTGAGGAGGAAGAAGAGTCTTCCCCCTCCCAGACACTAGGTGAGAGCCAGCCTCCTCAGGGAACTGACTCTCCCCCTGTTGAAGGAACTGCCCCAGAGGTAGTCAGGCCTAGCCTGGCAGAGCCCCTGATGACAGTGGACCCTTCCCAGGTGGGACCCAGTCTGGAGCAGGTAACCTGCACCTCTCTACCCTGTCTCAGTCAGCCCAGGGCTGAAGAGATTAGGGAGGCCAGTGGTGGACCCCAAAGGGCCCCCTGTCCAAAAGAACCCCTTAATCAGCAGATTAGGGTCACTGAAGCTGGGAAACCTAGCCAAGTGAAAGTAGAACAGACTCCTGAGGGATCCCCCTTAAAAGTAGTTAGGGAACTCCCACAGCTGGACACTGTTGGGCACAGCCAAACCTGGGGCCTAAAAACCCCAAACCTGACCTGTCCCTCCAGTAAGCCAAACAGAGGGACTCAGCCTCCAGCTCTAGGTAGCCAGAGGCTGACCCTGAGAGCTCAGTGCATCTCAGCTAAAGAGAGAAAGGCACGCATGATGAATGGTGATTGGAGGAAGATGAGCCCAAAGGTAGAGGAGCCTCACTTCAGTACTCCATCCCAGCATCAGCCTTCTTCTTTCCCAAGACACACCAGAGACAGAGATTCCCTATGGTGGAGACCCTCAGATACCCTTAGGGTGAGGGGTTGCCTAGTGGACCATGACACAGGGGGAAACCAAGCCAGAGCTGGTCCTTCCTTATATGGCCACTTAGGTAATAGAGGCTTACCTGGACAAGGATAGCCTTATCTCCTTTCGTTTGGGGGGGGGGTTGTGTAGGAAGGTACATCCTGACTATGGTTGCCCCCAACTTTTTGCCCTGTGTTTTAGCTGGTTTTTGACATAGTCGACCTGGGATCCTGCCAATCAGGACCCCAGGCCTACTGCTCTCTCTTTAAAATGGATTCCATGTACCCTAGGTACATTTCCAATTGGTACTGGGCCACCCTATCAGACCCTGTAACTCAGGGCATGGGTGTACCCAGGGCCGCCAGGGGCTGAAGCATGTATTATGCCACCCCTGGCTGGCCTCCTAAATTTGACACAACTGGCTGCACGACAGCTGGGGCGAAGACGTGTAACCACCCTTCGCTTTAGGTATAGTAGCTCTATATCTAACCATACAATGGACACCCGAGTTCCTATCAGTCACTCCTATGGCAGGCCTTAACGATCCTGAAGGCAGAGTGCGTGGGCTCGTGTGAGCTAGGTTCAGGCCCGAGCCGAGCCCGGTTGCAGCTTGCGGAATCAAGACCCAATAGCTGTTCCATGGTAACGCGTACCATATCGGTAACTCCGGTGTCGCGTTACCCAGGCATGTCGAGTAAGGTGTCATACGAATCGGGGTGCTGCCCTCTCACCAATGCTGGCGACGAGGTTAGCATTCCACCCTTCTAGAGGGACACGACATGTACGTAACTGTGAACCCCGGTTAAAGTTAACTGAAGCCTCAGCTCCACAAAATGGATGCTGCCACCACAGACACGAGTCTGACCTCCTGCTGCTGGGAGTCCTTCCAGCGAGGAGCACTTGGACAAAGGGTTTCCTGTCGAGGGCGCTGTTCGCACCGTCCCAGACAGGGTTTGTGTATTCTGGGTAGGTAGGGCTTTGGCGAGAAGGTGACTGCGGAGTGGCACCCCGGTGCTCACTACGCATCTGCCGGTTAGAACCAGTTCCAGGGGCGACAGCCCTGGCCTGGGGAAAGTCCGGCAGGGGAGAGGGGTGTAACTACCCCCCTTCCTGGTCCCACCCTTAGGGCAGGACCTAGTCATGTACCCACCCCTTTCTTTAGAATAAAGACCGGAGCGGGGACCCTTCCAAATTAGATCATCTTTGATTCAAGAACTACTTTCTACGAAAGGACATTCAAGACTCTTCTCAAGATTTCTCCCTTGTGACTAAGGAGTAGTCACCCTGCATCAGCGGGCACCAACTAAGAACTCTGCGGTTTGCTGTAAGTCCTTCCTCAAGGAATCCGACGGCCCAGCTCGACGAGAACCGGCTTCCCTGGCACCTCTGACCTCTACCCACATCATCAGCTCAGCTGTGATCTGTGGGTGCGACGAGACCTCGAGGGACCGGCCATCATCAGAACCTGCACGCTCTTAAAACCAGCACGACCATCGAGGTAACTCTCTGGTGAGTGCTCTGGGGTCCGAGAAGCCCCGACCCTGAGCCGCTCCAGCACCGAAGTGCAGTCTCCCAGCATCTCCACGATCTGCGTGGGGCCCTTCTGCTCGCTGCTCAGCACGTTGTCTGGTCACTAGCCGCTGGCTTGTGCCCTTCTGTGACGACATCCGAGAATCATCACTGCCGGTCTGGTTGCTCCAGACTGGCCCTTGCTTCCATCTTTGCGAGAAGCACCCCGGACCCTCCTGGTCCACTCAAGACGCCATCTTAGGCCCACCACGTGGCCCTGAGATCTGCCAAGGCTTGTTGCCCCATCCTGGGCCCAGCGACGCCGACAGCATCATCCTTCGTGGGACAGCTCGCACCTCCACCGTGGTCGCCGACAACGCCTCCTGGTCCGTGAGACTGCAGAGCCTAGCGTCGCCCACTCACCTGGTCGAGGTGACGGCCAACCGGTGCCTTCCTGGTACCTTCTGACTACTGGCTAGTAGTACGAACTTGGTCCCCTCTGCTTTCAGGTTTCATCAATCTCCGATCCAGGCTTGGATCTCTACGAACTATTCAGCACTGGTCGCCGGCCAGCAACTCCTTTTCTTCCGGCTCCTGGCTCGTCAGCGAAGACCCCGACGCCTGTAAGACTTGTGCAGCCGCAGCCCTCGTGGCTAGGTAACTCGGCATTTCGGTGCCTGCATAGCCTCCTTACTCTAGGGTCCTGAGTCCCTCGCTTCCGACTTGCCTTATCGGGTCCGCCCGAGACCTTAATCTTTCCGTGTCCTCGGACACTTGTTTTAATTGTGCACTTGAAGTATTTGCTAAAGAGATTTGGTTTGTGCTTAGTACCCTGTCCTCATAAAGAGTACAGGGCTGTTGTGATTCTTAATAAATATATTGTTTATTTTCATAACACTTGTGTGGTGTCCTTTCACTGGGTGTTCAAGGGGTACATGTGTGGTAAACAGCTGGCTTAACGCGCCCTCTCGAGTCTTTAGCCTTAGACTGCTCGTATCCACGCTACTAGGATAGCTGGTCTATAGGTTGACTTACAACCAAACACCATAAGGGTCGTTGGAACGATACATAGCGGTCGCTAGAATAGCGAACGTTGCATATCGGGCCAACTTCTCACAACAACATCCTCTCAACTTTGGTTGACTGGAATTTCTTGACCCTTATAAGTACCGAACAGGATATTGCTTTGTATCCACTTGCGAGCCAACCCTTCTTTTTTTCTGCCAATGGAAGGCATATTGTTGTGTAGTCAAATATGGTCATTTACCTGCAAAGAGACATATCAGGTGGGTAAAATTGGATTTTCAGTCAGATTCCCAGTGGGCCGGGGAGCCTTGCTAACTTAATTTAACTTGGCATATCCATTAATGACCCATCCTTCAGTTATTCACAGAGTGTGTGCACATATCCCTGGGGTTTGAAAGTCAGCCTCATCTCTTACCATCAATTTAAGGCGTTACAAGGACCTCCTCAACTTGAGTTGACTGGAAGTTCTTGAGCCACCATATGTCGGGATGGATAAGTCCTCTGCATGGTAATGAAGTTGTATTCTTGACGGAGGGCCCAACTGTACTGTCAGGATCCCTAATGCTGATTTGATTTTTCTTCTCATAGGTAAACATGGATCATGCATGTGTATACCATGATGTAGGCCTGTCTCATGGATTATGGTCTTGGACCAGGAGGGGCACCCAAAGCAGTACCCTCAAAATGGTGTTAAGCAGCACAAGAGCGGTGGTGGCAGCATACAGTTTAGTGATCAGTAGGAGAGAACAGGTCCTTTTTAGGTCAAGCCTAGGGCAGCGCGCAGCACTGCTTTAGAAGTGACCTTTAGGAATCGGTCAGCTCTTTTCAAGCACTTGTGCTTGTGCTGGCATCCACCTTGCGGGAGCGAGCAGTGGCGCGCAGGGGCCATCTGTTTTCAATTAGCATGGCCGCGCGCGCTTTTTGTTATTCCTTTACTCTCGCTCTCACCCTCGCCCTCCCTTGTTTGTTAATGTCGCGCTTTCATGTCTGCTGTGTTCTTAGTATATTTTTGGGGTGAATATTGCGCTTTCGTGTCCGCTATACTGGTAATATTGTTTGGGGTTGATATCGAGCTTATGCATATCCGTTACATTACTAATATTCTTTTTTATGTGACTGCAAGTTTCCTTGTTTACTTGGGCGTTTAAAGAATACTCTGAGAATTCCTCAACTCTGGTACAACCCTGCAGTGTGGTGTTGGAATCCAGCAGCTCTAATCCCTCAACCTATAAGAGCGAGCAGTGACTGGATCTGTTGGGTGTATAGTTTTGGACAGTCCCCTTCATGTTCTGGATACATGTCGCTCTGCAGATATTCTGAGCACTGGAGATGAAACCGCACCAGCCTTGGAAGCAGGGGTCTGGAGGGAGCAGCCATCATTAATACAACTCTCCCTGCCTGGAGCCTGCGCGGTAGGATTGCTGCTGATGAAGTTCTACCCCTGCCTGATACACTGCGCTTGGAATGGTTAGGACAAATATTGAAACCATTCAGCACCAGAGTCACGGAGGAAGCTTGATGCTTTCTCCTGTGTGCTTGCAGCAGCGCAGCAGTGATCTTTATACTTTTTTGACCCTCCATTTGACTATAATTTGCTGATTTGTTGCTTGACAAGGAATGTACTGTACCTTTGGCAGTGATTGTTTTTTTTTGGGCATGGGATTGAAAGCACTTCGGGACAGAAGGCGGGGGTGGGGGGTAATCTTTGCACTCAAGTGGGAAGAGATTTGTGCTTCATAAACCCTTTCCTTCATTCTTCGACTCCTGCGCCTCTGTCAGGCAGACATATGTTTCCAATCGGAACGAAAAGGTTTAAGTCCATCACCCAACTAAAAAACATTGCTGAATTGTTTGGCCTTTCCTTTCAATTTTAAATATAAAACAACTGTAAAATGTAACATCATCTTAACGTGAAATACGTATTTGACAGTTAATTCCATTTTTTACCAGAAACCAGTGATGCTTTTTCACATTTTTTAGATCTCGTCTACCACACAGTCTATACACTCTATGGGAGTGCATGTTTTCTCCGCTGTCTCCCTCATGTACTTCTCTCCATCAGCACTGCGTTATCTGTTGCCCATGTGCTTCTCCCTGCCCCCCTGTATGTTGGGCTCGCCCTAGTGTACTTACCTTTGTTGCTTTCTAGAGATGACAGCAGTACTCCACGTATGGCTAAGCCTATCGCCCTCACCAGGACTGGTCAAAACTTGTGAAGTCAGTGTGGTTTCAGTGAGGTGTTCACATGGTTACAGTTTTGGTCCGTTCTGTCGACGTGCGTTAGGCCCACCCAAACACTCAGTTGAGATAAATGTGGGAATGCCACTTTGTAAGACTCAAAGTGCCTGACATTTCGGTCTCACAGAAATATGGGGAAATAGTGTTTTTGACCCATTTGTTGGGCATTCGTGCCAGCCCCACCACTCTGCATTCCCATGGGTCGCTAGATTTCTGAAATACCAAGATTTAATGAGCTTTCCTGGTTGCTGTCTCACCCAGACTCCAAACACTATAGCCATTTCCGATGGCAGGTAAGAGGAAATTGGGACTTCCGTGGGTTCAGTCTTGAT
The DNA here is from genome assembly GCF_964263255.1 of Lissotriton vulgaris. NCBI lineage: Eukaryota > Metazoa > Chordata > Amphibia > Caudata > Salamandridae > Lissotriton > Lissotriton vulgaris. The sequence continues at coordinate 1,700,544,734 of NC_141685.1, read as the reverse complement.
GAGCCGGCAGCGAGGTGGTAAGGTCTTATTCTTCCCGATTGTGTGAGGCATTGGCCTGTCTTGGCACTGGCCCGTTTTGGGTTTGGTTCCCAGCTCAAGGCACCAGAAAGCAGTTCTACCATCCACTGAATGCAGAATTGGGTGTTTTAACCATCTCTGCTGTCTCACACATCAAAACGATGCCCAAGGATTCTAAATGCCCTCTCAAATGCTACGAGGATGGCTGCAGTATTTGTGCTCTGGACCCTGTGATCCAAAAACACTACTTGGGCTCCAGAGGTGGGGTGTGTGCCCTAATGCCAGCACCCACCTCAATCTACACATTTCAACATTTCCTGACCCTGAATCACACATCAATTATACTATCTCGGTTTGCGTCATGGTGTATTCTTAATTAAATTCTCCATGTCGAGCCTTAGTCAGTATGCTTGATAAACAGGGAAAATAATGCTGCCCCTCCATCCCAGTGGGTGATAATCGGCTGTGTGTGAGGTCTGTGCTGCACTACGCTGGTTTATTTAGTGAGGATGTGGCATACTTCAGTGCATGCTCGAGCATGTGCTCTTTACCCATATGCAGTACAATGAATCTGCCACATGGTGGACCAGCTTCTCTCGTCTAGCTTAGTATATTACCCACAAGAACAAGGAGTTTTGCTACATTTGCACACAAAGTGTGCACGCCACGGAAGCTGAAGAGAATCAGCAGGCTGGTGCGCTGGAGCCACTGTCAGCCGGGGAAAGAATCTGATGAAAACTGCCTGTGGTCTCACTTGAACAGATCGGCAGCAGAGTCCCCTTTCAGAAGGTGACTGAGAGCACCTATGAGTCTGGGAGGAGGAGTTGAGACTGTTCACTGGTGCAAATGGTGCATGGTGAAGCTAGTGAACATGACTAGTTGTGTGCATGAGGGGGGCAGTGATTTGTGAAGCAACAGTTAGGGGCGACCTGCCAGCAGTCACTGAGCACTGATTCTTGAAAGTAACTGAATGCACAATCTGGATTATTGATACCCCTCCCATCTTTGGGAAGTCTCATTAGGGAAAGCAAACAGTCAAGGCCTACAAGCGGAGGAAGAGAGTAAGGGAAAGACTCACCCGTCATTAAATATGGCCAAACTGAAAACTCGAGGGGAACGGTGAAATTTCGTCTACTGAAAAGCAAAATGCCCTAAAAGTTAACTCTCCCTCACCTCACGGACTATCTTTCACACATTCATTGAAGCACTTTTACCTCCCCTCATACTAACTGTTTGCGCTACAGACTGCCCTCCCACCACACCCATCAGAGTAGCAGTCACACATTGCCGGAAGCACTCACACCTATCACAGAATGGTAGTCACGCCTAGTCACAGCACTTTCACCCATCATTGAGCAATAGTCCAACACCACAGTCTCACCCTAGCAGTCATTCACTACCGCACACATTTGCAACCCTCACAAACTAGAAGCAAAGACAATATGTTTAGTTGACACCTGAAAGTGCCTCTCTGTGCATTTCTGGTTCAGTCGATGAACAAGTGGCTCATTGCAAGAATAAGTCAGTGGGTGGCTGAGTAGACCTAGGAGTGCAATGAGGAGTGACTGTGTATGAATAGTGATTAGAGTGCGTGGTGGACCAATGGATCACTGACTGGATGGAAGCATCCAGGCACTTTTAGTTATTAGCCAGACCCCGTGCCTTTACCACTACTTGTGCATTTTTGTTCTTCCGCCAGCCCGTGTAATAGCTGGGGGAGGTAGTAAATGCAGCATTGGCATCTCCACTGACCTACATCATTTACAGGAATGAGTGCTAATTTTTTGTTACTCGAATTCTGTTACTTTCTGAAGATCAAGAACATGTCTTTTTTAAAGGGTCCTTGACTAGTCTTCGCTTGTATGAATCACTATGCAGTATTTGTTTCGGTTTTAACAGCAACAAATCAATGGATCAATCGTCAGATGTTGAGACATATAATTCAGCATTAAAGCAAGTCATTAATTAATGTTGCTTCAGATATGTCACACTTTGAATTGAGTTGAACACTGTTAGAACAAGCATTGGCTTAGCCAATAGGTCTCGCCTTTGGGACTTTATAAGTGTTTAGCCATGCAACAGTTGATGTTCTTGCACCAAGGATATTGTGCTGCATAACTAAATACTTATAAGGTCCTAAAGGCGAGACCTATTGGTATTGCCAATGATTGTTACCTTGTGTCCCTGGAGAGAGGCTTACAGGCTCACTCATCTTTCTAAGTTCCACTGCTGTGTGCTCACCCTTGGTCTACATCAATTAGAGGTAAAGTGCTGTGCAACACAGGAGTAGTCACTGTGCTGGATGTATATGTGCTTTGTAAGGGTAAATTACAGGGATGGAGAAGTGTTGTGCAGTGCATGCATGGTGAGTGTGTGTACTGGGTGTATATATACCAGAGAGGATTGCATTACATGAGAGATGTAGCATGTGCTGGGTGTGTGTGCTTGCAAGAAGTACAATACATTAAGGGTGAAGTGTTGTGCAGGGTGCACATGGAGAATATGTGTACTAGCAGTGGGTGTGTTTGCATGTAGCAAACCATGGTACAATGCAGAAAGGATACAGTTTTGAGCACTGCGCACAGAGTGATTGTGTGTGCTGAATGTATGGGTGCCCGAGATAGCACAAAACCTGGAGGTAACAGAACTGGACAGTATGTGTGCTGTGTATGTATACTGAGTGTGAATGTATGTACATGTAACGGTACTTTATATGGACATTCCTGGATTCCATTTTGGGATACCCAGGCCTGCATGGTGCTCATGGGTAGTAGAGCAATCCCTCCCAGACAGATTTGTGTATTCTGCATTCCTGTGAGCTGGGTGACACCTACAGGAGAGGGCATAGGGAGACGCCATCTGTACACTTCAAAAGGTGCTCTTTGATTCAGTGAGGGATTGCAAGGAAGGAGCCGGACACATTTAAGAAAGCTGATGGGACTGAAAAGGGAATCATAAAGAGTAGGGCTGGTAGCCTGGGATTAATGTTTTGGTGCATATCAATGTGGCGGATATCCAGGTGAGTAATCTAAACACTCCCATGGCCTGTGTTGTGGAACTATCAGCTTTGAAGTCTCTTCTACTGTGACAGCCCTTCAGGAAGAAAAGGGAGAGGTAAAGTGTACTCTTCAAGTGAAGCAGAACCCAAACATAAAACTTCAGATACCCATACCCTAAATCACATTTGGTATCTGGATATGGAATATATGAAGGGGAGGTTGAAACACCAAACATTTGTCATCTGCCAAGCCGCCAGATGTGTTGAGTGAGTAGGCGATGTTCTGTAAGGCTTCTGGAAGTTATTGTTGCAGACAAGTCTCAAGACCTATGTGGGCTTTAGCTCCTACCCCGTATGCCAAGAGGGGGTGCCGTGATATAGACTGGTTTGCATTTTAGGCCTAGTCTTCCCTTTAGTATTTAACATTGTGGCCTCACTATGACTTTAAAATACCATCTGTTAGGAAACAGCCCTGCAGAACAGTAATGTACATTACATATGTATAATGCAGCGTGGGCCTCTGTCTTGGAGGTGAGAGAGCGCAAACTGACCAAAATGTAGAAATACATCACACTTACACGTAGTAAGCACAAATCATGAAGAGAAATGCCATGAGTGCTGATAGTATTCAAGGTTGTATTCTGAAATGTGTAGCTAATATAGAAGTTTAAATAGAAGTGGAACTAATACAGAAATGTGTGAAGTAATACAATTTTATTAAGCGTGATTATTCCTGAATCCATGTTGTGTAGCTGCTAAAATGTAAGATGGCATACGGAAACGTTGAAATGTGGTAGGCCTCAGGGCCAGAGCAAGGCGGGAGGGGGAAGGTGATTAAGATGCACAATTTGGATTGCACTAATGTTTAGTATTAATGAGTAGGCTTTTTGATTTATAGATGTGTTTACCGAAATCAGTAGAATATGAGTACTAACATGCTAATAATTAAAGAAGAAGTTGAATGCTATAAAATGTAGTAGAGCTGGAAAGCTTTAAATGTTGATTTATACGTATTAGTCTGGGTTGGGGAATGTTGCAATGCGGTTGGAAAACCATGAGAATGGGATTAGGCTGCAGATGTCTGTCTGGAAGAGAAAAGGGGGGTATTCAATTATTAATATAATGAATAGAAGCTTGTTCAAGAAATGGACCAGACATGGAGGAGGGTTCCGGAATGTTTAAGGGGTATCAGCGGGCCGGAGACGAGTCTGAGAAGCAAGGTCGACTCTAACCACAAGGCCTCATCATGGAAAAAGCCAGAAGCTACACCACGTGAGGGGCGTCTCACGAGGGGCGTCCTAAATGTTGTTGTATTTTTGTATTAGGGATAGCACCCCTGGGTGGAGTTAGAGCAGACGCCTGAGGACCCTTTAGAGAGCGGATGGGTAGGCAGAGAGGGGTCATGATTGGAGATCTATAGGTTTTCACCAAGAGTTTGAGAGTGGGTGGCTTCCCTTGGGAGTCATTCACTGCTGACACCTTTGATAGGTTGAGACCTGGTTAAGTAGGGATACCATCTAGAACAGGGTAGGGAAAGCCTAACCTGTATTTTCCTTCCGCCTGTAAATGAGTGATAGATTTCAATATGTGTCTATGCTAACGGCACTATTGTTTTTAGAACTGGTATTGATAGTTTCCGTTGTTCGTCTGAGGGCTTTCAGAGAACACGTGTACGTAGTTGGGCCCGTGTATCTGGTGAATCTCATCTTGAGATGCTTGTACCTGCAACTTATAATAAATCTTTGAAAGCTAGAAGTTGTTTGTGATCCTTTGAAGCAGAGTCCTTTACTGGGGGAACTAACTTGGTAAGAGATGCACTTTCTTTCCTCAATGACAGGCAATAAAGATTCAGTCGGCCAGACCGGGGTTTTAGATCGATAGTGATAAGGTATTGATCAAAATCTCAACCTTCCCAGTTGGTAGCTATAGAGAATGGTTGCCTTCTTGAGGAAGGTGATCTAGGCCAGGTTAGATTACCCCAAGCCCCCTAGAGACCGATGATCGAAGGAACCACCCGCGGAAGAAGGACCGGATGACGTGAGACAGAAAAGCAGCAGTATCGGTCGAGAGTGAGTATAAAGGGTCATGCGTGTCAAGATTGCGGTGTTTTGTATTGTATCTATGTTGTAATGTTTGGCGGAGTTGAATGACTGTAGAGAGACTGTGGAACAGGTTGTGAGCGCGCGCAACCGGTGGAAATCTTAAGCTCAAGGAGAGCTTAAGTGGTTCGGGTGTATCGGACACTCAGAGTAATTGTTAATCAGTCTAAAGGGGGTCATGAGGTACCAGTGACCACCCGAAGGACCAGATAGGGGGAGTGAGTGCGCGAGTAACAGACGCTGGTCGGAAGTTACTGTGTGCGTAAAGAACCTATCAGAGTGACGACAGACATCTCGTCAGTTGAGTTGATAATTACAGATAGACTGTGGACGTACAGTCGAGAGAAGTGACCGCTTGGTCGGAAGTAGTCATTTTTCGGAGTATGAATGGGACGCATGCATGACCGCGAGGAGAGTTGAGAAAGGAGGGGTGCTGCTGCGAAGCGGAGACTAGTGACGTCAGAAGGTGCCGCGCTGGGATTGGCCGGCCGGTGAAAGACCGCGCTGCGATAGGCCAGCTGGCAAAGCCGCGCTAGGATTGGTGGATTGTCATCAGGAAGTAAACAGAGTATTCAAGCTGGAAATCTTGCGCATAATTATGAAGTGTTTTAAATGGTTAAAAGCGCTGTTTAAAAGAGAACGCAGGGGATCGTATGAAGGGGAAGAAGCCCCGCCGGAGGGTACGCCAGCTCATTACATGGGGGTAAATGTTGGGCTGCACACGATTCTGTGGATCTCAGAGTGGAGTAAGATGACAGATGGAAATGAGGAACTTACGTTCCCGAAGTACGGGACGTATAGATTAGAGGTGCTACATAGATTAAAAGCAATTATGACCTCTACGAGACCCTTGCCTAGACCAACACAGTTTGAAGCCCTTAATGCATGGATTAGGGCAGCGCATGAAAAGAACATGAACAGACGGCAGGAAAGAGTGAAACGCTCGGTAAGAGCAGTGCAGGATGCCAAGTGGGATGAGGATGCTAAAAGATGGAGGGCGCATAACATGGAAGTAAACAAATTGTATCCAGTGTTAGAGATGCCCGGAAATAAAAGCCCCCTAGAAGAGGATGACGAGAGCGAGACAGAGGATAGCCTGATAAACAGATTATTGACAGACAGGCCGCCTCCGTATAACAGGGCAGAGGGGGATGCCGAGAAAGGGGGGGGCAATGCAGGAGAGCATGGGCCACTTCCCAGTTCCGAATGGGATCCTGCTGCAAAGAAAGAACTGTCCCAGCCTAGCCAAGTGCAACAGGTGGTCGGGAGGTTTGTGGTGCAAAGAGCGCCAGAAATGGAGTGTGCCACATCCTACGCGTTACCTGATGCACTACAGGTACCTGTTACCATAGGTCCTATAGTATCAATATATGACCCAGAGGGAGCAAGAGGGGAGGAACGGGTACGGAGGGACAGAGAAAGAGCAGAGATGGCAAGGAGGAATGATACGATCAACTCCCCGAGCCAGTTGCCGATACCAAGAGAGTGGAGTACCCCAGTACCCACGGCAGGGGATCTGGGGAACATTAGATACCCAGAGGATATGAGGGGACCAGGACGGAAATCCTTCCAAGAGTTAAACGAGTACATGAAGCAATGGGATGAGGCAGTTGAGGCTCACAAGAGCATCATAGTGGCGGAAGCTGAAAGGGAAAGGCAGGACAGCAGAGCCCGAACTCACTGCGGGGCTGAAGAGAGCAGTCCGGAGTGGGACGGGAGGGAGAAAGACAGTAGGAGAGGCACCCATTGGGCCCGGAGTGGAGGTAGATCAGACCTGGAAAACGGGGGGGTGTCTCGCCCACTATGTAGTGATGAAGACAGAAGGGCTCGGGAGTACAGAGACAGCTTTAAGTGTATCCACTGCGTGCCAGACAATAGAGAGCAGAGTGGGAGTTGCGAAAGGCCGCACCACAGTCCCTGTGATGACGGACATGAGAACACCCCAGGGTATATGGGAAACAAGGAAGGATCGTATCAGATACTGAGTGATACGAGGCCAAGAGAGAATGGTGATCGAAGGGAGAATAACAGAGAGGCTTGCTGTGAGAAAAGAGGAGAGAACGGGCAGAGTAAATTAGGGGGTAACAGGCCTGTGTTCCATCACCTTCCAAGATCGGATGGCCGAGCATGGGATCTGGAGAGATGGGAACAAGAGAGAGCACTCCCCAACTCTCCCGAACCCAAACGAAGGGCCCGGAGTTGGGATGGGAGAGACACCTGTGAACCTCCCTCGAAGGAGATATTACGAGCAGAAATAAAAGCCAAAAGGCTCGATGTCTCCAGCTTAAAGTCAGATCTGGATGACATGGTAGATGGTACCCTGCCCTTAGAAAGAATAGACATGTATGAGCAGGGTGAAATTCTGTTCATGGCAAAGGACGTAACTCGAAAGGCGAGAGCAACCCATGAGAAATTAGTGGAACTAGCAGGCAAGTACATGGTAGACCTGTCAAGAACCAAAGCCTTACAGGGCAACCACAGGCTACATTACACAGACCGAGACCTAGATGAGAGGCGAACCATCGGATTGAAAACACACATAAGGGAACTGATCACTGGAATAAGGACATGGAGGGCCCTAGATAAATGGGAAGAGAGGTGGTCCAAGAGAGGGACCGTCAGGAGAAGCACACTTATGATGACACCAGGAGGACAGCAGGGGGTAGAGACATACCCTTTGAGGGAAGTCGCAAATGGGACCTATGTCCACGTCCTTTGGAGTAGGGGGGATTTAGCTGCTTTTACCACCTCTTTCCCCAAATTGCGGGAAAACCCAGTGGAGTGGTATAAGCAAGTTGAGAGATTCGTAAAAATCTCAAAGGTCTTATGGATAGATTTGAACACGCTGTTTGACATAGTAGTGCCAGGAGATTTGTGGACCGCATGCAAGGTTAGTGCTGAGTGGCCCACCATAGAGCCAGAGAGAGATGCTAAGACTAATGGGCCGTCTGAGAGTGTGATGGCAAAGTTCGAGAGAGTAATGACTTGGCTGAAAGATAAGGTGCCAATGCAAGACATAGATTGGGTAAAAATTGACCGAACCAGACAGGAACCCAAAGAGACAGTTCACGAATACTATGAGAGATTGTTGAAGGTGTTCAAACAGTATAGCGGTCTGGATGTAATGGATCCAAAGGACATAGGGCAGTTTGTGTCCAAATTCGTCTTGGGTCTGAGACCGGATATTAGTTTAATGATACAGCAACACTTGATCTGTTGGCAAATTAAACCCCTAGACGAAATATTGAGGTATGCCAGGTACTGCTGTGATGAAATAGACTCCAAGGCTAAGAAGTTAAAGGAGAAACTGATGGTGGTACAGATGCAGGCAGCAGGGAAGGGGGGACAGCAGCAACAGCAACCAGGAACAGGTACTGGAGGAAAGAAACAGTACAGTCAGAACAAAGGCAATGAGGAGAACTCCACCTTTAGACCAAGGATAGATATAACTGCCTTAAAGAAAACAACTAGGTGCCACCAGTGTAACGAGGTGGGACATTGGAAACGCGAGTGTCCCTATAATGTTGAGATAGGAGACGGAGAGGTAGAAGAGGAAGCGACCCAGAGTGCGCCTGCAAGAGGGGTAACGCAGTACCAGGGAAAAGTGCTCAAAGGGGGGGGGCCACCTCCCCGAGCTCAGTTCCCACAGCCACCCAGAGTAGGGTCTATGGGTAAGACCTATAGACAGATGCCCCTGTTTGTCGGGGGAGAGGAATGCTATTATGTGGACCCACTAACAGGACAGAGGGTGGAAAGGGATGACTGCACCCTCGGGGCAGCTCTGGAGGTAGATCAGAGGGGACCCTATGTTGAGGCCGAAGTGGCAGGGTTCCCCACGACATTTCTAGTGAACACAGGAGCCACCAGATCCACGATCAGGTCAGCCGCCGTGCCAGGCCTGCCTATGTCTGGAGAGACCATACAAGTGGTGGGGGTCGCTAACAGAAGAATGACCAGTCCTCTGACGGAACCCGTACAGGTGAAAATAGGGAAGTACAGTGATGAGCACCAGTTTGTGGTTTGCGATTCTAGTCCTGTATGTCTGCTAGGAAGAGACCTTTTGTGCAAGTTAAATTGCACCATATATTGCACACCACAGGGCGTGGAGGTATTGACTAATGATGATGATGCTGACTTTAAAGTCGCCAATTCCAGAATATGTGTGGAACTATATCCCACTTTGACAGTAGACGAGCTACCCTGGGATCTGAGAGAGACCGTTGCCCCGGAAGTATGGGATTTCACTGGGGAAGAGATTGGGTTGGTGAAAGGAGTAGACCCAGTGAAAATCGTAGTGAAACCTCATGCTGAGTTCCCAAGAACACCTCAGTATAAATTGACACCAGAAACGATTGCAGGTATACAACCCGTGATTGAGTCCATGATTAGGCAGGGAATACTGAAGGAAATCGTGGGTAGTCCATGTAACTCCCCGATTATGGGTCTGCAGAAACCAAATGGGAAATTCCGGATAGTGCAGGACCTCAGAAAGATTAATAACATAGTCGTTTCGTGTTGTCCAGTGGTACCAAATCCATCAGTGATACTGTTTCAGATACCGTTCCAAGCAGAATGGTTCACTGTAATTGATCTTTGCCAGGCTTTCTTTTCGATCCCTTTGGACGAAGAAAGCCATTTTCTTTTCGCATTTAAGCTGGAAGGTCGCGTCCTAACATGGTGTCGTATTCCTCAGGGGTATACAGAGAGCCCATCGATCTTTAACCAGCTCCTGAAGAGAAATCTTGAAAGTCTAGTACTACCCCAGAGGTCAGTTCTGGTCCAGTACATAGACGACCTCCTTGTGGCGTCAGAGACAGAGGAAGCTTGCAGGGAAGACTCTATTGCTTTGTTAAACCATCTAGCCGAAAATGGGCATAAGGTGTCCCCGGGAAAATTGCAGTACTGCCTGACAGAGGTACAGTACTTGGGACACAGAATTGAGAAGGGGAAACGGAAGGTGTCACCAGACAGGATAGAGGCCATCATGAAGATGAATGCGCCTAAAACGCAGAGAGAAGTCAGGATGTTTCTAGGAATGGTGGGATATTGCCGACAGTGGATCGCAAACTTTTCACTGAAAGCAAAGCCCTTACAAAAACTGACGCACAAGGAGGTGAGTGATCCGGTACCATGGGACAAAGACTGTTTGATGGCGTTCCTGCAGCTGAGAGAGGACTTGTGTCGTGCTCCGGCTCTGGGAATGCCAGATTACGATAAACCATTCTTGCTCTATTGCTGTGAGAGAGAGGGATGCGCGCTGTCTGTGTTAGTCCAAATCCATGGGAATGCCCGTAGACCAGTCGCGTATTTCTCGGCTACTTTAGACCCAGTAGCCGCAGCGTTGCCCGGATGTCTCAAATCCGTTGCTGCAACAGGTGTCAGCATTGAGAGATGTGAGAATATTGTAATGGGGCACCCATTAGAGGTGCATGTGCCCCACTCTGTTGAATTGTTGATGACCAGGACTAAAACTCAGCATCTGACGAATAGCAGGCTCACGCGCTATGAGCAAGTCATTCTTGCTGCAGAGAACGTGACCCTCAGGAGATGCTCTGTTTTAAATCCTGCTACCTTAATGCCACTTCCAAATGATATTGAGGATGATGAAGAATGTACAGACCATGACTGCCTCGATGTGACTGAACTATGCACCAAACCAAGACCCGACATCGTAGACGAGCCACTGACCGACCCCGATGAAATTTTCTTTGTCGATGGCTCATGTGTAAGAGACGAAGTTGGGCAGTTAAGAGCAGCTTACGCTGTTTGTACAATTACTGGAGTAGTGGAAGCTGGATGCCTGGAAGGAGTACACTCCGCTCAGGTAGCCGAGATTGTTGCCCTGACGCGTGCCTGCCTGGCAAGCAATCAAATCCGAGTCACCATATACACTGACAGTCAATATGGTTACGGGGTAGTTCATGATTACGGGCAGTTGTGGTCTCAAAGAGGTTTCATGACCTCTTCAGGCTCTCCCATTCGCAATGGAGAGTTTGTGCGCCTGTTGTTAGAGGCATTGCAATGTCCAGCAGGTATCGCAGTTGTGAAATGCACCGCACATACCAGAAATATGGACTTCGTGTCACAAGGCAATAGATATGCCGACGAAGTCGCACGGTATTGCGCGGAAACAGGGTACTCTTTCACTGAGGTGGAAGTGGGTGGAATAAATGTAAGGACTGAATTAGCTATGATATTGGAAACTGTTGATACTTGGGACGAACTGAAGGAGATGCAAGAAAATGCTCCTGACTGTGAAAAAGAAACATGGCAAAAGGCAGGATGTGTAGTGGGGGAGGCCCATTTCTGGGTTTCAGCAGATGGCAGAGCAGTGTTGCCCAATGAGATGGTGAGCCCAATGGCCCGACAAATACATGGTCCTGTCCACTTAGGAAGAGATGCTATGCTGAGAGTGTTTAGACAGACCTGGTACAACCCCAAGTTCAGAGTAGCAGCCGAAGCAGTGTGCCAGCGTTGTGTGACGTGCCAGCAGTTGAATGTAGGGAAGAAGACACCAGTTGCACTGAGCCACATAGGGAGGTCAGGAGGTCCATTCAATCGAATGCAGATAGATTTCATTGAAATGCCAAGGTGCAGCCGCCTCCGCTATATCCTGGTGGTTGTTTGCGTTTTCTCCAGATGGGTTGAGGCATATCCTACACGCAGGTGCGACACCCTCACAGTAGCTAAGATATTGCTCAGGGAGCTTATCCCGCGCTTCGGGGTGCCGGCCTCTTTGGAATCAGATAGGGGAACGCATTTCAACAGCTCGCTTGTGAAAATGATTTGTGCAGCTTTGAATATAGACCAAAAACTGCATTGCAGTTATCGACCAGAGGCTTCAGGAATTGTGGAGCAAATAAATGGCACCATCAAGGCCAGAATTGCGAAAGTGTGTTCATCAACATCCTTGAGTTGGCCTGATGCGCTGCCATTGGTCCTTATGAGCCTCCGTAGTACCCCGGATAGGAGAACTGGTTTGTCTCCTCATGAGGTACTGATGGGAAGAGCAATGAGGTTACCTTCTGTCCCAACTGCTGCATTGATTAGCATCACAGATGATATGATCCTGGACTATTGTAAGGGGCTGTCTGACGCCATTCATTCTGTGTCCCTTCAGGTGCAGGCCGCCGAGGTACCATCGAGCCAGGACCCTTGTCATGACTTGCTTCCTGGGGACTGGGTCCTGGTGAAGAAGCACGTGAGAAGCAGCTGCTTGGATGTTCGTTGGCGTGGGCCCTTCCAGATCATCCTGACCACAAACACAGCCGTGAAAGTGGGAGGCCTGCCCAATTGGATCCACGCGTCGCACACGCGGAGAGTTCCAGCACCTCTGATAGAAACAGCTCCTCTCTCGGATAGACGTCCAGCAGCGGACCGAGAAGCCATAGAGGGGGCTAGCCAAGCTGTAGAGGTGCCAGCGGAAGCAGGGAACGAGTCTGACCAAGCTGAGGACGGTCAGTACAACAGCGAAACAGACAACGCTACTGAAGGGGAAAGTAGCTGGGAGTACGAGTCAGACACTGACAGGTCTGACAGAGAGCATGAACCAACGAGAAGAAGACGGAGTAGAAGGGTACGCGGAGAAGCTGATTGGCCGCAGAGAAGGAGCTCTAGCCTAAGGTCAACTCTGGAGAGAACCCTTCCTCCGATATCAGAAGACTCAGACCCAGAAGACGGTGCTCAGGGCGCTGAAGCACCGGAGTTGAGGAGGTCAAGAAGAGTGCGGGTGCCTAACAGAAGATACTCCACCCCTGAGTGGACATATCTGGCGACAGATGGCTTCGAAACCAGTGACAGGGAGGATCCGAGCGGTGGTGGTGTCCAGTTCTGAGCCCATCGTGACAGTGGAGATAAGATTGTTAGTGCCCGGTGTCGAACAAGAAGGGTCACTGACATTCATGCTTCCCCGTCCTCCCCGCCTCAGCAAGATAAAGGACATGTTTCTCACAGAATTGCAATTCCCTGATTTTGGTTCAAAGATATCAGCCGCAGAAGAGCACAATCTTCGTCTGGAAATATTGAATTTTGCTGTCGAAGCTGCAGGCGAGCGCCTGATAGTGGATGCTTAAAAAGACTTTGTAAATAAGCGCGAAGAAAAGAAGATTACCTAGCGCCTAGGAAGCAGAGAATCTTAGGGACTTTCCCTGAGTGGATGGAGAAGGGCTAGGGTTGTCTATATTGGACTAAAAGGAACTTTGGCGGAAAAGGTTGTCAGCTTCCAGTGCGTGGTTCTCAAGACAAAAGGAGTAAAGAGACTGTAAAGGAAAGAAGGAAAGAAAGGAACTTTGTGCAGAGTTACGAGAGAGCCACACTATCTGACGAAATGGAGGCTGGTACCCAGAACCGCAGAGCAAAATGTATAATAGGTACACTAATAGTAGGAGTGATAATATTAATAGCTTTAGTAGTGACTGTCTCCTATGTAAAGGGACGTGAGGAAGAGGCAAAGGTAACTGATGTGAAATCTGTAGAGGCGCTTACACCCGCCGTTGCTGGTGGGAAAGGGGAGAACACACAAGAGAAAGCGTTATTAGCGGCAGAAGCCCGCAGGTTACATGTAGATGAGTCCCAAGGTGACTTTAGGTCAAATGCTTATGCAAAATTATTGTATGAATATGTGGATGCCATGGAGGTCAAGGACTGCTATGTCTGCATGCAGTTGCCGGCGTCTGTAGATGAAGGCATTCGTTATCATCACCTCCCGCTGACATATGGCATTACATGTAGCTTATTGCTTAGTATATTTTATGGGAGAGATAGTTTTGAATACTATTTCTCCAATTATGACTCAGTGCTACCAGAAGTCCCAAATTATAAGCAGATGAACAAATGGGACTACTGGAAGAGTGAAGACAGATTGGCCAAGTTCTTCATTCCTTGGATTACCTTAGATACTTCACATGCCCGCAGAAATAATCTGACATGCAAGGTGTCAGAGGTCGAGAAAAAGTTCATAGGGCAGGTGGATGATCGGAATAGGAGACAAAAGATTTTGAAAAAATCAGGACAAGGGAAAACAGATTGGACCGATGAAGAAAGGGTACACAAAAGAAAGGGTAGTAGTGGTCCAATAGCTTTAGATAGAACGCAGAGAGGAAAGTTATGTCTTCACAGAGCCAAAACGTATTATGAAAATGTATACGTGGGAGAAGTTAGCTGTGAACATGCTTTCAATTTAGAGTACTACACCAAGGACTTCCTGAAGGGAATGCAAGTGATTCCAAATGTATATTTCGTATGTGGAAGAAATGCTTACGTGAAGCTACCTGATAATTGGTATGGCTCATGTTACTTGGCAATTATCTTCCCTAAAATATACCATGCCCAAGACTTAGAGATCATCGAGGGCAAGACATCAGCGAGGGGAAGGAGAGATGTAGGAGGTGTAGAAATGGTTGGAGATGTCTTTGGAGCTGTGTTCCCTTTTCTAGGATTAATTCTTAATGATGTTAAAATTAGACGACTAGCAACAGTCGTAGACAGGTTGTCTGCCAGTACTGCTCAGTCCTTAATGCTGGTAGAAGGAGAGATGCAATCGATAAGGGCTATGGTTCTTCAGAACCGTCTTGCCTTAGATGTCCTATTAGCAAAAGAGGGCGGAGTCTGTAAGGCTTTGAAGGTCCAAGAATGTTGTACTTACATTCCAGACAATTCGAAGCCCCTTGAAAAGGTTATTAGGAACATAACTGATATTCACAAGGAGATCGAAGACCTAAGCAGAGAAAATGTCTGGGAGAAGGTGGGCCAAGGGATAAGTGACGCTGGAGGTTGGCTCACCACTTTAGGCAAAAGCTTTGTGTGGAAAATACTAAAACCTATCATCATAATATTGATCTGTGGGATCGTGTTGTGGGGATTGGTGAGGGTATTCAAATGGTACAGATCAAGAAGGTCAGAGAGGGCTCGGAGAATACAGCTGCAGAGATTGGCTGCCATACAAGATAGTCAGTACCGGAGTCTGAGGGCTTTGGAAACACAGAAACGAGTTATGCTAGCAATCACTGCAGTTTGAATATTAATGATGACCCCGAGAGGTCATCAAAGGGGGGAACTGAGAGAGCGCAAACTGACCAAAATGTAGAAATACATCACACTTACACGTAGTAAGCACAAATCATGAAGAGAAATGCCATGAGTGCTGATAGTATTCAAGGTTGTATTCTGAAATGTGTAGCTAATATAGAAGTTTAAATAGAAGTGGAACTAATACAGAAATGTGTGAAGTAATACAATTTTATTAAGCGTGATTATTCCTGAATCCATGTTGTGTAGCTGCTAAAATGTAAGATGGCATACGGAAACGTTGAAATGTGGTAGGCCTCAGGGCCAGAGCAAGGCGGGAGGGGGAAGGTGATTAAGATGCACAATTTGGATTGCACTAATGTTTAGTATTAATGAGTAGGCTTTTTGATTTATAGATGTGTTTACCGAAATCAGTAGAATATGAGTACTAACATGCTAATAATTAAAGAAGAAGTTGAATGCTATAAAATGTAGTAGAGCTGGAAAGCTTTAAATGTTGATTTATACGTATTAGTCTGGGTTGGGGAATGTTGCAATGCGGTTGGAAAACCATGAGAATGGGATTAGGCTGCAGATGTCTGTCTGGAAGAGAAAAGGGGGGTATTCAATTATTAATATAATGAATAGAAGCTTGTTCAAGAAATGGACCAGACATGGAGGAGGGTTCCGGAATGTTTAAGGGGTATCAGCGGGCCGGAGACGAGTCTGAGAAGCAAGGTCGACTCTAACCACAAGGCCTCATCATGGAAAAAGCCAGAAGCTACACCACGTGAGGGGCGTCTCACGAGGGGCGTCCTAAATGTTGTTGTATTTTTGTATTAGGGATAGCACCCCTGGGTGGAGTTAGAGCAGACGCCTGAGGACCCTTTAGAGAGCGGATGGGTAGGCAGAGAGGGGTCATGATTGGAGATCTATAGGTTTTCACCAAGAGTTTGAGAGTGGGTGGCTTCCCTTGGGAGTCATTCACTGCTGACACCTTTGATAGGTTGAGACCTGGTTAAGTAGGGATACCATCTAGAACAGGGTAGGGAAAGCCTAACCTGTATTTTCCTTCCGCCTGTAAATGAGTGATAGATTTCAATATGTGTCTATGCTAACGGCACTATTGTTTTTAGAACTGGTATTGATAGTTTCCGTTGTTCGTCTGAGGGCTTTCAGAGAACACGTGTACGTAGTTGGGCCCGTGTATCTGGTGAATCTCATCTTGAGATGCTTGTACCTGCAACTTATAATAAATCTTTGAAAGCTAGAAGTTGTTTGTGATCCTTTGAAGCAGAGTCCTTTACTGGGGGAACTAACTTGGTAAGAGATGCACTTTCTTTCCTCAATGACAGGCAATAAAGATTCAGTCGGCCAGACCGGGGTTTTAGATCGATAGTGATAAGGTATTGATCAAAATCTCAACCTTCCCAGAGGCACTGTACGATTCAAGGCATCAGACACAAAAAGAGAAGAAAAATGCTTGATTCTTTTTCTGTATTTTTGTATTTTTCAAATTACTGCTCCTTGGATAACAGTGTCTGTGGAGTAACATTAATTTGCACAAATAATGAAGGAAAACACTTGTGTCGACAAAAGCCCTTCCTACCATAAAATGGGAACATTAAGAATGATTGGGCGTCAGTTTCACTTCGATTGTACCTCAAGGTCTGACAGTTCGTTGCATCACGATTGTTGTGTCTTTTAGTAGCTCTTGATTCATTGTTGTAAATCTGCAAGTTATGCAGTTGATGGTGAAATATGTGGCAACACCCATTTCAGAATGGCAATGAAAATGACGGTGGAATTACTCGTTGCATGGCAAACCTTGAAACAATTACAGGCCGCCTACAGTGCCATGCTAATTAAAAGTAGTTTGCACACAAAGCTGACTTTTAATTGGAATATGCTTGAGGCGTTGTCAGGGGTTATATCACCGAATTTAAAATTACGTTATTTATACTCCACGATACACTTCCTGCTATTGTAAAGATAGCTGTATATTCCCATGAATCTGCCTGGCATTCCCCTATGTGGCTGCATGCACCTAATCACTGTGGGCCGGTTTTAAAAAGCAAATTTCAGACTGCGTGGGATGCACTGATAATCCCAGCAATAAAACAGCAATTGTAGATTTTCTGGAGTTCTTGTGTATGTTAATTCCTGTGTGGAATATCTCTTCTTAAGAAATCCTGCATGTGTAAAGGCATCACTAATATTTAATTTGTGTCTTTTCTTCCACTCTGTAAACACATTTCTGACTTTCAAGGGATTGAATTTGTTTGCTTTAGACGGGTGGCAAACTACTTGCAAGGGGTATGTGAAACCTAAGACTCTGTGGATGCTTTCTTACCACAGCAGGGTGCCTCTCTAAGAACTACCCACATTCCATGCCTATTTCCTGTTTTTACCAATCAAGAAAATCCACCATACTGGCATATTTTCTCTGATCATTGTGGTGTCAATCTCTAGTAATGTAACTAGTCAAGTCAAGTCAAGAGATTTATATAGCGCGCTACATACCCATAGGGTCTCAAGGCGCTAGAGAAGGGGTGGGGAATTACTTGTCGAATATCCAAGTTTTAAGTTGTTTTCTGAATGCTAGGTGGTTTTGAGTAAGGCGAAGGTAAGTGGGAAGTGAGTTCCAGGTTTTAGCTGCCAGGTAGGAGAAGGATCTACCTCCCATGGTGGTTTTGTTGATGCGAGGTACAGTGGCAAGGGCTTGGTTGGAGGATCGTAGCTGGCGGGAGGGGGTGTAGAATGACAGTCGTGTGTTGAGGCATTCGGGTCCAAGTTCGTAGAGTGCCTTGTGTGCGTGGGTTAGGAGGCGGAAGGTAATCCTCTTATTTACGGGGAGCCAGTGGAGGTTTTTCAGGTGACCAGAGATGTGTTCTTTACGCGGGATGTCTAGTATGAGCCTGGCTGAAGCGTTCTGGATGCGTTGGAGTTTTTTCTGGAGTTTTGCGGTGGTCCCGGCGTATAGTGTGTTTCCGTAGTCCAGGCGGCTCGTAACCAGTGCGTGGGTGATCGTTTTTCTAGTTTCGGTGGGGATCCAGCGAAATGTTTTTTTGAGCATGCGAAGAATGTTGAAGCAAGATGATGAAACGGCGTTGACTTGTCTGGTCATCGAGAGTGAGGAGTCCAAGATGACACCCAGGTTCCGTGCGTGGTCCGTCGGGATGGGTGCTTTTCCAAGGGCTTCTGGCCACCAAGAGTCATCCCAGGCGGAGGGGGAGGTGCCTAGGATGAGGACTTCTGTTTTGTCTGAGTTCAGTTTCAGACGGCTGTGCTTCATCCACTCGGCTACTTCTTTCATTCCTTCGTGTAAGTTGGTTTTGGCGGTGTTAGGGTCTTTGGTGAGTGATAGGATCAGTTGAGTGTCATCCGCGTAGAAGATGATGTTGAGATTGTGTTGGCGAGCGATGGCCGCAAGGGGGATCATGTATACGTTGAAGAGGGTGGGGCTGAGTGACGATCCTTGTGGCACGCCGCAGATGACTTCAGAGGCCTCTGACTTGAATGGTGGGAGGCGGACTCTCTGGGTTCTTCCGGTGAGGAACGAGGTGATCCATTCCAGTGCTTTTCCTTGGATTCCTACGTTTCTGAGGCGCTGTAGAAGGGTGCTATGGCAGACTGTGTCGAAGGCAGCGGAGAGGTCGAGGAGGATGAGGGCGACTGTGTCTCCATTGTCCAGTAAAGTGCGAATGTCGTCTGTTGCTGCGATAAGTGCAGTCTCAGTGCTGTGTTTTACTCGGAAGCCGGACTGTGAGGGATCGAGGGATTTGGTGGTTTCGAGGAAGGAGGCGAGTTGGATGTTGACAGCTTTCTCGATGACTTTGGCCGGGAATGGAAGAAGCGAGATGGGGCTGTAGTTTTTGAGTTTGGTGGGGTCAGCTGTGGGTTTTTTCAGAAGGGCGCTGAGTTCTGCGTGTTTCCAGCTTTCCGGGAAGGTGGCGGCGTTGAGGGAGTGGTTGATGACATCTCGGAGGTATGGTGCTATGATGGAGTCTGCTTTGTTGAAGATGTGGTGAGGGCATGGGTCAGTTGGGGATCCAGAGTGGGTGGAGTTCATCAGGCGGATGGTGTCCTCGGTGGAGATTGGGTTCCAATCATTAAGGATGTTCAAGGGGGATGAAGGTCCTGCAGAGGGTTGGGTTGGTTGGTCTTCGGGTCGGTTGTCGAAGCTGTTGTGGATGTCTGCGATTTTGTTGTGGAAGAAGGAAGCTAGGGAGTCGCAGAGGGCTTGAGAGGGAGTGATGTCGTTGGAGTTGGCTGATGGGTTGGTAAATTCTTTGACGATGTTGAATAATTCCTTGCTGTTGTGGGCGTTGTTATCTAGACGGTCTTTGAATGCGGCTTTCTTGGCAGACCGGATTAGTTGGTGGTGTATGCGGGTGGCGTTTTTGAAGGCGTCCCTGGTGCTGGTGTTTGGGTCTTTTTTCCAGGCCTTCTCGAGGGAGCGACAGTGTTTCTTCGATTTCTTAAGATCATCGTTGAACCAGGAGGCGTGTTTGCTGCCTGGTTTGCTTTGACGTTTTTTCAACGGTGCTAGGATGTCGGCGCTGTTGGATATCCATTGGGTGAGGTTAATGGCTGCTTGGTCGGGGTTTGAGGAGTGGACAGGGGGGTTTTGAAGAAGCGATGAGGAGATCTGGTCGATGGTGATTTTGTTCCAGTTTCTTCGCATGGTGGGTTGAGGATGGTTGTGGATTGTGGTCTTATTGTATGTGAAGTGAACGCAGCTGTGGTCCGTCCAGTGAAGAGCTGTGGTGTGACTGAAGGAGACATGTTTGCTGGAAGTGAAGATAGGGTCGAGTGTGTGACCTGCAATGTGGGTGGGGGTAGTGACCAGTTGTTTGAGTCCGAGGTTGGCAAAAAAACTGTACACTGCTAAGGTTGGCAAAAAAACTGTACACTGCTTTAGTAGCTGTTTGGGAGCAGTGGTTGAGTGGATAAACAAGTACAGCCTTAAGCTTCATTCGGATAAACTGAGGTCCTTCTGTTTGGAAGGGACACCACCTTCTGTGACTAATCACGGTGGCATTGGAAATTGGGCCTCCCTCCTACTCTGATACCCTCAATGAGCAATCTGGGGTGATTTTCGGTTCTAGCCTCTCTTTAAAGACCCAAATCAACACCTCATCTTGTTTTTTCTTACTGCGCACCTTAAGAAAGTTTCTCCCTTTTTTACCCTATGAATTACAGAAGTCAGTGGTTACATCACTGGTCTTGTCCAGGCGGGACTATTGTAATGCCGTATATTTAGACATTCATCAACAAGCATTAAAGAAACGTCAAACTCTGAAGAATGGAGCAGCCTGGCTCCTTGGGAGGGTCCCCAAGTTTGAATCGGTTTCAAAGGTTCTGGTGGAGCTTCACTGGCGCCCTATAAAGAAAGGAATGGCTTTAAAGGCACTATGGCACACGAGGCTCTGCACAGCAGCGGTACTGATTACCTAAGGAGGAGGTTCTCCTGCTATATTCCCAGAAGAACCTTGCACTCGGCCATCTATAGAACAGCCAATGCTCCTAAAATGAACAACATTACATGGTGTGGCAGAAGAGCTGCCCACATGACGTGCCTCTTTGGAACAATCTACCAGTGCATCTGAGAGGCCAAGCAGACCTGCTTAGCTTTAGGAACACATCAAGACTTGGCTGTTTTCTTGCCCCCAGTGATATGCTGTCATATATGCTCCTGCCTCAGTGCTCATGTGTCTTTAGCAGACACCAGTGCCAAGGCGCCATTTGGCATGTGCGCACTATATAAACTTTTCAATATCAATGAATTAACTTTGCAAATGTAAAAATTCCACCAATTCTAATTCAGTGACTCAAGATTGGGAACTCATAGTGTCAAAGTGAAGTTTGTAGGCATCTAAATGTAACCTGAGGGCACAAAAGCATTTCCCCTTAGCATGTGCTGCACCAACATGGAAACGTGTATCACAAATATGAAGAGCCATTGCTTTTTGTCTCTTAAACAAGTCTAGGACCATGCTTGGGAGGTGTGGGACCACCAGGGTGAAAAATCAATAGATCGTACTGTGACTGTTCCAGAAGTTACCTTAAAATTGCAAAATCAGCTATTTTATGTATAATGAAATTATAGTTAACAATGGCTATTGAACCCAAGATGAGAAATATTTCTCCTAAGAGTGCCGACTACCGGTAGTTGCAGTCACAGGGCATTGAGAAGGATCCTAGCCCTTTGTTATTGTGAGGTACAGGATTTGGATCATATTTTCGTGAAATGTCAGACACTTGTGCAAAATCGATCCAAATATTTAGATTCTTGTTTTGGTGGGGTGAAAGTGTATACTGAAAAATAAATGTTGCCACCATTTTTAGCTCTGATAAACTAAAGGCTATGCTATTGCATTTTTACATTTTTCAAATGTTTTTTTAAAATATTTATTAGGATTGGGACTGTACTCTTTTTGCACTGAGTTAAGCAATTGTATATAAGAAGGAACTTTTATTTGTTTAGTTGTAAATGTTTCTCTGTCAATGTAGTGTTGTCCTTATTCAGAGACTAAATAAATATCGCCCAAAGCTCCATTCGTATTCCACCCACATTAAACTCTGTCAATGCCCCCTTTAGCCAATTTGCTCTTCTTTTGCGCAGGTTCAGACTGGGAGAGAAAATAGCCTGGCCACCAAAATAAAAGTGGCCCCCATTAGCAATTAAGATAGTTAAAGTGGCCACATTTGGAATTCAGATTAGGTTTGAACTGGTAAAGATATGCTGTGTAGATATTTTCATGGTATGGGAGACTGCATGCATTTGTGCTTGTACTAAGCAATGTTTATGGCAATCAGGGCTCGAGTCGTGGTACCACGCGGGTGGACGACGTCCCCCCACTTATTTTAACAGAAGCTCAATCACTGGAGCAAATGGAGCCACACATTCACTCTTTGGCCTCTCTGAGGCGAGATCGGAGCTCATTCAGAACGCTGCTCAAGCGCTGGCTTTACTGATGCAATCGCATCTAAGTGGTGAGCAAGGGGAGGCAATAAGCCCAATGGTGCAAGCCACCTTTTGTGATGTCACTTCCTGTTGTGACATCAGCGTCCCCCCACTTCTTTTTAGGTTTCGCCTGGTGTCCACTGCGCAGCAGTGTTCGCGCAGGCGAAATCTTTTGTTTAGCAGTACGGGGCTTTGTCCCGCCTGTCTTTTCCATTGGCTAGCTCCATAAATGGAGGCTAGCCATTGGAAGAGAGATCTGTTAATTATTCTCCGAGCAGATTCGTGGGCGTTCCGTAGATTTTTTCTCATTCCGCCCCTTTTAGAACGCCATGCGGCGGTGGGCGTTGTTTTTTTGTTTTTTTTGAAGGTTTGTTTTGGTCATTTCTCCGAAGATGGCACCCGGGCAGTAGCTTACTTGAGAAGCTCTGCAGTGCCGTCTTGAACCAGCGGACGTGGCCGCTCCGGGATGCGGATTTGATACTTTTGAGTTCCTACGCCATGGGCTTCTGTCAGCTTCGATAGAACGTGCCCAGATGATATTCTGGACTGACCCAGCTGTTTCAGGCGTGCGGTATTGCTAACATCGGGCATAGCTTCAGTCTGCGATGTATCCGTGTTTGAAATAGTCTGTTAGCTATGTCTCAATCTCCCAAGCCCTCCGCCATAGGCATCCCCTCTTAAACCGAAATATCTACTTTCTTCTTTCTGAATCATGCCCTTCGTGTCCAGCGGCTGAAGTTACCAGTGTGTGCTATACAAAACCATTAAATAAATGCAAAATAAACAAAGCTGTGCCGTGATGGTGGTTTGTAGTTTTGTGCTGATATGACAGTGTTTTGTTTCAATGTGATGATGCTTTGTTTCATATTATCGTGTTACAATGTTCTGGTCTGATGTCATGTTTTGATGTGCTGTCGTTGTATAGCGTTAGGGTAGTGTGGTGTGGCGCTCCTTGCCATGGTACATCACAACATTTTACGCTCTGCAAGATTTATAATACACCGATATGGCACCGAAATGCCTTCAGGGGTTCTGCTGCCCCCCCCCCCCTTCCCCAAAATGTTGTGTTGTGTAGTGTGCCAGCTCTTCCAGGTCATAAACACAGATCTGCGCCTGTCTCTTCTATTCTGCCCCACAGTGCATACCTCTCCTCGCCTCCATCTCTCACTGCCACCTCTTGCTGCAGGAGGTGCTCAGAGGTAGCCTGGGCGGCACGTGGCGCGTTAACGAGGGACATGTCTCGCACATGCAAACAACTACCCATTGGTCAGAGGCTGGCCAGGGATTCAGCGCTATATAAACACCATACCGTACCATACCATTCTATACGTACCATATACCATACCAGACCATACCATGCAATAATGCAATGTAACTGAATTGAGCAATGCAGGGCAGGCTCGTCGTGCTAGTTGCATTCTAGGGGGTATAATATGTTACGTCACCTCTCCACCGGCCCCTCGGTACATTATTAATTTGTCTCACCCTCCATGCCCTCTCACGCCCCTTGAGATAGAAGACGCGTGTGGCGTGCCTCTCCCCACACTCACCTGATTGGAAGAGATCCAGGCAGTTGGCCAATGCTGCCACAGCAGAGAGCAGGACTGGCAGGAGCCCTGTCTGACACTCCATGCCCCGTGTGGCAGCGGTCTCTCGCTCTCCACAGGTGGCAGCAGTTTCTCAATTCTGGGTTGTCAGGAGCCCGTCAATTAGGATCAGCCTTCCCTCTGGGTGACAGCAGCACCCTGGTCTTCTCTGAGTCACAGGGGATCCACAGACCCTCGATTAAGAAGACCCCCCCCAGGGATGGTACAGCCCTTCAGTCAGCCTGAGGCCGCCAACAGTCCATCCGTTATAAGAAGCGCCGGTCACAGGTGTCAGGAAACCCTTAGTCCAAGGTTTCAGGAGACTTCCAACGCTACCTCCAGCCCTCGGCCCAGGTGTCTCCAGCCTTCTTCCAGGTGTCAGCAGTCCTGTGCCAGCTCCTCGGGGTATGGCGAGAACAGCCGGCATCCCAGAGACGCAGGTGCGTGGCTGTTGCCCTCGGGCGCAGGTACCTCAGGGTTTCCTCAGTCCTCTGCTGAGCTCCCGGGGCTACAGGAACTCTCAGCCCCAGGTGCCCAGGAGCCAGCAGCCCCTCATTTAAATCTTTCGTGGTGGCGAAGGGAGCCCTCAGGTCCAGGTAGCAGCACCTTTCAATCTTCTGCCGTGTCAACAGCCCCAGCCCCTTGTGCCTGCAGAGTCGGTGCTTTGCCCTGAGATGTTAAAAACCACTGAGGCCCACGTGTCAGCAGCCCACCCCCCACTCCTCTTCTGGGTGGGTGTGAGCAACTACTAGTGCTCTGTAGGGGGTGTCCGCAGCCCCCTAGTCCGGTCATGTGGGAGCGTCCAGCCCCTCAGTCCAAGGTGGCAGAGCGCGCGCAGTCTTCTCCGCAGGAGGACGACCTTCAGTCCCTTGTCTGGGTGCCCCCTCCGCCTCCCCCCGCCCGGTGCTTCTTCCTTGCTCTGCCCAGGGCAGCTCTCCTGGGCTCCCGCTGTGTGAGCTCGCAGGGCTGCCCGGACCGTCCCCTCACAGCTCCTCTTACTGGTGTACACACAGAGCACGGGCAGAGGGAGGGTTTGTCATTTACAATGCCAACAGCTCTAACTTTGGCAAAGGCGAAACTGTTGCATTGTAAATGCTTGTTTTAGGACTTGTGCCTTGATGGCAATGCCAGGGAAATCAACAGTAGAAGACACTTCCCTCTGGGCCATAAAAAGCCTCACACACACCCAATAAACCATCCGACACACTGACTTGTCAGACCAGCCCTCTGGCACTAACAGATTGTCTACCCTCTCCGGCCGTGCTTTATCGGTGCCTCTCCCTGTCCATTGATTGGACTGTAGTTTGTAACACCAAAGAGGGTTCCTGCCCGACAGATTCGGACGAAGACCCTTCTTCCCCAGCAGATTCACCTCAGTCTCTACACTTCAATAGACAGCAACGTAGCTTGTTACTGAAGAGGATAAGTACCTTAAGTCTGTCCTTAATGTCTACGGTTCCCAAGGCTGCTTATGAATGTATGACTGCATGAAATTCACACTCAGCCAATGATGCAAGAGGTCCGGCTCCTACAGCCTCTTCCCATTATGTCTGTGTCCCTCATTTCTCCTTCTCCCATTTAATAAATGCATTCCACACTCAAGGTTTAAACAATGTGCCTCGCTGACTCTTATTCTCATTTTCAGCTTCACATTTGTCTGCCTTCCCTCGTGACTCCATATGTCTTTTTGAAGACCTTGCCGAATTCATGTTCAAAAGATTTTACTGAGTTTTATAAAGTACATGAACACCGGGATAGAAAAAAAATTCTGTAAAATGTGTTCAGTAACAATAATATAATATAAGTGATATAACCGTATGACAAAAGAGAAGTGGAAACTGTAGAAAACTCCTAAAATAAAGCAAAAATGATAAGAACATATATATGGCTACTAATGTAATATTGGGTAACAATACTAAATATAAAACATATTTGTAGTTCCGATATGTAATGGAATCCTGTACAATACAAAATATTTTCAAAAGTGCCTTGTTTCCTTTGTATAGTTCATTTATTCTGAATTTAAGGATGTCTTTCAATTCTTAGACAAAAAGCATAAGGCATGTTCTGTGCTCCAAACGAGAGCCCAGAAACAAGAAAAATTTGAAAAGGAGACATACAACTTCTGCTATCTAGTTTGATTTTAATCCATCAGCTCTGGTCAGATAGACTAAGCACATTTTCCAGCTTTGAACGTGTGTTCTTTGTACTCTTCTTCTTTGTTATTACCGGTAGTTGGTGTTCCCAAAAATATAATGAATTCTCCATGAACTGCGTCTGTTCCGCTCTCGTGTTAATCAGCATTATCAAAGCAGAGCGCACGGGATGCCTTCAGTTGTTTAATTTCAGGCAGTCGGGCAATAACTACTGCTGCACTTCCCAGAACAGATTTTCTGTGGATTGATCATCAGTAACAGGCTGTGCCCGTTACAGGAATGATGGACCCCCACCTCTGACATAAGGAAAACCACTTCCCTAAAAGTTGCAAATACATACAGTAGGAGTCAGATGGAAAATGTCTTTATTTAATGGTGTTTTTGGAGATTTACACCTCATTTTAAGATGGCTCAGATCACTTGATGTTTTTGTTTACAAGATTGGTGTGAAAATGGGGTTGGGGGAGGAGTGGTAGAGTTAAGGAGTTAAATGCCATCCTCTCTGCACTGTCTGGGGCTCAGCAGACAGTTAGTTTGAATAGTTTGGGTTTCCAGAGCTCCCTGAAGTGCATGTAGTTGGGCTCTGCTCCTTCCTGAGGCTGAAGGCTTTCCATAAAATCAGAGGACACATTTGAACAATGTTTTTGTACACAAGTAAACAGGTACGGCTCTGAACTAGGAGCATTTAAACACCACTCACAGGATTTGCGCTTTATCTGGCATTATCAGTTGGTGGGTTCTCTACTCTGACCGGCTAGTCTGCACTGTATGCGTTCCCTGTACCGTTTTATGTCAAAGCCCACGAGATAGCTCAGCTGTCCGAATGTAAAGACATATGGAGGACATTGCGAAAGCTTACCTAGGAATGCATTCAACCCATGGCTTGCAATTGACAGTGTTCTGTCACTCATATTTGCTTCCTTTCTGTTTGTTGGGCTTTAATTGTTTAGTCTTTCCTCTTGTCTTTGTTACTCTCATGGAGCACAGCGTGTACATCACTTCGCTGATTGATTCTCGATTCCTCCGCAAGTGCTCACTTTTCTGGAAGCCTTTTTTTGTAAAGCACTCCCTGAGAGTGCCTATGTTTTCCAGGTATCTTCCTGGTGTGTTTTTCTTCCCACCATGAGCTCGCCACATTGTTCTATTTTAGGTGTCCAACCTACCCCACCCAGCAGTCCTCCTTATTCTCTCATGTGACTTTCTCTCTCCCCAGCTGGTGCTCTACATCATTATCGCCGAGTCCTTCTCTCGCCCAACCAATGCTCTACATTTTCCTTTTGCCCGTGTCCTTCTCTACTGTCGCCTAGCGCTCTACTTTGCCCTCTTGCGCCTGTGCCCTTCTCCCCCTGCCAGCCTTCCGTATTGCTTGGTCCCCACCCTCTCCCAGCCTCCAAACCAGTTTTTTGTTCCTAAAGCACTTTAGCACAAAATGTTTACTTTGCTTTTACTTTTTACTTACCAATCCATCTAGGGGGAACCTTCATATTCGCTTCATGGACTGCACTGTTCTCATCTGGGGGGCAATTATAGTCTATCCACTTCCACACACTGATAAGCTAGCTCTGTTGGCAATCCCTCATAATCCATTATCACTTTACGCAAATACACTGAGACTGATAGTAGTTTATTTTGTGGGATTATAGGCATTACCTGAACTCTGCAGGTCAAGGGTTCATGTGCATACACCTTCTACCATCACATGCTGCAGAGGTTCACTGTTCAACATGAGGACATGATGTTTCTTCACTCTCTATAGCCGTTTCCTTCCCCCCTGCATTGTCACTGCAGAGTCTGGTATTCGGTACAGTTTTCAATTGGCTGGAAGATAAAGGAAAGGGGTTAGCATCAAGGTCCCTGGCCTGAATATCACTGAAATCCTAACAAATGAGCTCTGATATGGCTGTTCTTCATTTTGTCATTGGTTAAGCCTACAAAAATAGTCCTTTCCTGTAATCAAGACATGCTATGAAAAGCAAAGGGGTGAGTGTACATAAGAGCAGGCAGCTAGGATACCACTCGCCTTGTGCCCATGTCCAAACGGTATGTTTCTACAATGAAGAGAGTGAACCACATAGCTGCTAAGGCTGAAACTCTATGATTTGGAATAAAAAATATGTAAGACGAAAAGCCCCCTCAAATGCTTTCAGTTGGTGTGTGTTTTTTTCCTGAAGAGTTGGGTTTGCTGTGTTTCTTGGGTTCAGGGTAAGGAAGTGTTAGATCACACAGCTGTCTGTGTCTTTGGGATGTTCATTGCCTCCTATCCATTCCAGTTTTAAGCAGGGAGGATCTGCGCTGAGCTACCCAGCTGATTGGATCATTTGGCGTCAGTTCAATAAATTATGAAGATGACACCCAGATTTCAATTTCTATTCAAGTGTTGGACTCCTGTGCAGTTTTTTTATGATCGTATGAAAGTTGTTGCTTCATGGGTGACAGCCAACTCCCTACATTTTTATGTAGACATGCTGAGGGTTCTGTTTTATCTTTGCTCCAGTTTTCAGTTTGTCATTCTCAGCAGCTTTTAGCCATCTTTATTTGGTACCTCACCCACTCCATCAGGAGCTATGTATGATTAATGGTTTTACTTCGATAACCAGCTGCCATTAACTAGTCAGGTCAGTCAGTTATCTGGCACTTGCTTCTTCTTTTCATGCTTGTGGCATAACATTCTTCCTTTTCTACCACCCTTGGCATGACCACTGGTTGCCCGGGCTACAGTTTTCCGCTTGGACTGCTGTATTCTCTTTCCTTTGGCTCGCCACCAAGCTAAGGAAATGCGTCTAGA
This sequence comes from Lissotriton vulgaris, assembly GCF_964263255.1. Taxonomy (NCBI): domain Eukaryota; kingdom Metazoa; phylum Chordata; class Amphibia; order Caudata; family Salamandridae; genus Lissotriton; species Lissotriton vulgaris. Next base: position 1,700,516,117 of record NC_141685.1, on the reverse strand, counting down.
ATATTCAGAATGCTGCTGCAGATGACCTTACGTGACCATGATTAGCATCTGCAGCTCTGAGTATCTCACAGTAGCTTCCAGTTTCTAGAATAATTCGTTTTAAGTTATTGTGCTTGCTTCACCGAGCCTCTTGGTAATGGCCCATGTCATCTCCAACACTAATTCTCCCTCTATTCTCCAGTTCGCAAGATTTGCTCCTCTGATTCCCAGTTGATTATTGTTTCCGAATACTATTGGGTGAGATTAGGTGGCAGGCCCTTCCCTCTCAAAGCTGCCCTTCTTTGGATTTCACTTTATTCTCAGGGTACGCGGCAACAATTAATGCCTTTTTGAAAAAGCAGTTAAGATCCGACTGTACACACAATAAGTGATTTATTTAATTTCTGGTCACAGAGCGCTCTAATCAAGACAACACACCAAAATGACCGGCTATACCCGTAGCTGTTGCAGCTGTGCAATTTGCTGACAAACTGCAGAATTGCATATCCCTACATTTAAGAACTGAAGCACACAATCACCACCGTCTCTGTGCACATGCATGTCTCCTGGATACCAGTTAATTCAGTTATTGTCAGCTGCCCACTCCATATAACAAACGTACTGTGATAATCCTCAAAATCTGATCTGTGGACATCAAGGCTCGCTTCCCTGAGCTCCCCCACACCCTTCCAGGTTACTAATGGATCTCATTTTTTTTATCTTTGAATACTCGCTCAATAGTGTGACTATTTGCTGATGTACAAAGCACTCTATCACCAGAGGGGAAATGTCTAGCCTGATGAATGTAAATCCTTGAGGCAGTCCCATTTCTCTTAATAGGGGACAGTTCTCATTCATTTTGATTGGGCCTTAATCTAAATGTTAATACTGTTTAGTGCTGATTTGGCCTCCCACCCTCACAGTGTTCGGGGCACTTTATTTATTAGATTTACTTTACAAATCACTACTTCTGGGATCTTACCAGCATGTCATTAATCTTAACATATATCTTGGTATAATTTATTTAAGGGCACTATATTTATTAGATTTACTTTACAGATCACTACTTCTGGGATCTTACCAGCATGTATTTAATTTTAACACATATCTTGGTGTAATTTATTTAAAGGACAAACTTGGTTTCAGTGGAGAGTTAAACCACAGCATGCTAATCTGTTTACAGAAAGACATACTTCAAGGGACATTTTGAAGCCCTCAAGAGAAAAACTTGTTTTTACAAAAGAGGTGAATGATACCCTCATCCATGTACGACCTTCTGATCACAGAGCCACTCAAATGACAACCTCTGGGCCACCGCCCATCTCCTTCCTCATCTTCAGTATCCCCCAATAAGACCATATTAATACTCAAGCCACCCAACTCCTACCATTACACTGGTATCGAATGCCCTCCCATTCTACCACCATGTCCTTCTGCATTAATTATACAGTGCTACGTTACTTTGTTGCCAGACTCACACTTAAAATCCATCTACATCTATGTATAAACTAGAAAACATATGTTAAAATCTGATTCTCCAAAGCTCATCCTATTTTTTTTTATGATGTCTTTGTATTGAAGATTTCCACCCAACAGGAACACAAAGCCCGTCCTTGTAATGCAGCAAACCAGTGACCCACATGGAGCCTTTTGTACATCGTAATTGACCCTCGTGATTCAGCTGTGTACCCAGTCCCGTTCGCCACCATGCCCCTTCCCAAGTGTCTCGTGGCTCCCGGGTCCTTTGAGTTTAAGTCACCTCCCCCATTGATGCCCATGGTTGTCAAATGCTTCCCATTTTTTGTGACACGCTCTCCTTTTATAAACTAATTTTTCATCCAGTGAGCACCAGTCAATGTCATTTGACATTGATCTACATCTGGCACAACCGGGGAGCCCCATAGCTAGTCACATTTCTTCTAGGCACCACGAGTATACAATTTCAGTGAATTGCTGTACAGTTACATCTCCGAAACATGTCAAGTGACACCAGCCTGGTTGAAAGGGGCCCATGTATACCAGGTGTTCCTGGTAGGCATTCCTCCACCTCGTACAAAAACTCTCTCAGCATTGGGCATTCCCACATTGTATGTAGGAGTTATTTTCTGACCTCAGCTGCGGGGGCAGGATTCTCTTGAAACACAACTAATCCTGGCCTGTTGTGGGCTAGCGAGATATGCCCTGTGCAGGATCTTCAGCTGTATCAGAAAGAAGCTCGATTGTATGGCTATCTCTCTCCGGCCAGCAATTGCTTCTCCCAACTCTTCATCAATGAAGTCACCTAAGTCCTCCTACCATTTTGCTGTTAGGTCCACTAGGGGGTCAGGTTTTTGTTTATAATTTCCAGCATATGAAATATCTAGCTTCTTGCTTGATTGCCTTTGACAGACTCCTATCTTCAGTGGTAATGCACATTTAGGATTCATATGCCTCAGAACATGGGTCACAAGAGCATGGGGTAATTGTAGGCATTTGAATGTGTCAGTCTCCACCAGGCCAAACTCACTTCGAAATACCTCTAGTGACTTAGATCCCCACTGACCCCATACATCCCACATTTTGCTGATGCCAATGAGGTCCCATTCTTTAAAAATATCAGTAGAGTTCCACTCATCACTATCCCATCCCATTTTAAACATAAGAACATCCGGTGCCAAATCCGGATAATCATCCGGGTATGCTGTGAAAGTGAGTTCCAAGGGGTCCTCCTGCATTAATTAAAATTAAAGCCTCAGGTTGATGGCGGCCCCTGGGGCTGTGAGGGATCCACATGACTTTTAATTGTTTAAGCATACAGCCCCGGGGAAGTGGTGGACCTTGGGCCTGGGGGGGCCTACAGTCCCCCCATTTATAAATAAGTATGCCCCGGGGGAGGTGGTGGTCCTGGGCAGCAGGGGAGGCCATACGAGCCTCTCCCACATTTTTCCTAAAACGAAGCCGGGGGAGAAGGTGGTCTCTGGGGCATCAATAAACCCCAGGAGGGCGGGGCCCGTTCGCCCCCCTCCTCCTTTATTAAAATGCCCACGGGACCTGGCCCACCCGGGGTGGGATAATTATTGAAACACAGTAGCCTGCACTTTTTAAAAAATTTACTTTGTATTGTTTTTTAAGAAAAGTTATTTGGGCCCTGCACGGAAAAATTATTTTTATTTTTCGTGTAGGAGCTCTGTATTTCCCTGCACACGCTCATCTTTTTCACGATTGATCAGGCTGTCACGGCAAAATATCCTTGGCCAAAGATATCACTAACTTTTTTTTCAATTAACTACTGAACGTCTTTACACCAAATAACAAAAAGCACAATCTACTTAACCAAATCCACCTTTCTACCAAACTTGGTACAATTCCGTCCAGGGGGTCGGGCTATAGGCTCGACTACCCATCCTATGGGAATTAACATAGGAAAACACACTTTTTCTGAGCCCCCTTTTTCTTGGTACCCGCTTGACGGATCACCCCAAAACTTTCCATGCACAACAAGACTTACCATGACACTTTTTGGGGGGAAATTTGGTGAACATTCGTCAACCGGCCCAAAGGTATAGGCTAGTCCAAAAATGCTTTTTCCTAAGGAAACATGGTCCAAACTATATAATCCTACTGGCAACTGCTGGTAGGGTGGATAGAGATATATCTATCTATCTTTTTATATATATATTTAGTAATTTAAAACCAAAATAAATGACCTGTGTGCTAAAGTCCAGCGTTGTAAGGAACCTGAAAAGGGCTTCTGTGGTAAAGGATACATGCCCATTGAGGTTTGTGTCAGCTAACCAGGCTTGAATCAAAAGTTGTTTTGCACTGTTGGTGAGTAGGAGGGATTCTGTCTTTGTCAGGCTGAATTTCTATTGAGGTAAATTTTAAGTCAGGGTGTTTTCTTCTGAGCAGATTTTGAGGATAAGTTCTGTGTGGTCTGCATACTGATGGGTCCTGAAGTAGTTGTTGGCGGGTAAAGTATCATGCGGCTCCCTGTAAAGGATCATTGCAGAGAGAATAGATATTTGGGGCACTCTGCAGACATAGGGGATGTAATGAGGCTGGGAAGTGAGGTACGAAGTGAGCTATTGTAGGGCTGTGCTAGCAAAGCTTATACGAGCTTCCAGGGTGTTGATCAGAGCTTGATGATCAACAGTGTCAAATGCAGGGAAGAGGTAAAGTAGAATCAAAGCTTAGCTTTTTTCATTCAAGAGAAGGATCTAATTAACTACTTGAGTGGTAGCTGTCTCAGTGATGAAGTGTGGTTTAAACATATGTTTTTAAATCTATAGGAGATTTTTCTTGAGGATTGTCAGACATGGCATCTTTTGACATGTTCCCCCTTACTTTTTGCTTTCTGGGTTTTTACTCTGTTTCTACTGGTTTAGTGTCTCTGCACATTTTCTCACTGCTGTTCAGTGTTAAAGTGCAAGTGCTCCTGTTGTAAATTGTATTATAGATCAGTGTTTCCATGATTGGCGTAAGTGATTTACTAGTAAGTCTCTAGTGAGGTGCACAGAGGGTGCCAGGGCCTGTAAATCAATGCTGCTAATGGGCCTGCAGCACTGGTTGTGCCACCCACACAAACAGCCCTGAAATGGGTTATCAGACCTGCCACTGAAGTGTCTGCGTGCAGTTTGTAACTGCCATGTTGTCCTGGCAAGTGTACCCACCTGCCAGGCCATTTTCTTACATGTACGTCACCACTAAGGGTAGGTCCAAGGTACCACTCTAGGCAGGGTGCAGTGTATGTGAATGACAGGACATGTACTGGTGTGTGTACCTTTTCCTGGTAGTGAATTACAGTGTATTTTGTTTTTCATTATGGAAAGGCTATCTGCCCCATGGGATAGAATGGGAGTTTGCTTATAACATCTTATAAGCATATCTTCCCATTGGGACAAGATAGAGAAATGGGGTTTGTATGCCTGAACGTAGAATATAAAAATGCATCTTTTAGTAAATATGATTTTTATGTTCTGTTTTTGAAAATACCATTTTTAGAAAGCTTGGTCATCCTGTGTGCCTCTGCTGGGTTTGTGGACTGACAGTCTGGCTTTGGAGTGGTAGGGGCTGGGGATGTGCATTTTCTTCAGACAGCCACTGTGGGAGTCTAGGTGTGTCCTGCCTTTCCTGGATGAGTCAGGGCTGGGATGAACAGACCTGGGCTGCATTCAGAGTAGTGGGAGGAGGTTCCCGTGCACCTGAGTGGACCTGGTCTGCCTTGGACAATGCTGTCTCCACCTCCTGCCAGGAAGCCGGGCTAGAGAGTACAGAACTAGTTTTGGCTGGGCACAGACACTCTCTGCCCAAGAGAACAATGAGAAAATGAGTCTAAATATCACAGATGAGCATCATCCAAGCCAGGGGTAGGTCGCATGCTGTGCGACGCGATCCTGAACTGCGGCACAACGCTCTTCTAGCGCGACTCCGCTTTTGCTCATGGAGCCTTGACTCCCCTTCTTTAGCGGTGGGTTGACTTATCGATTCCACTGAGATCGATCACATACACTCTTGCATTGGGAATGGCACGGCACTAGGTGACACATGTACCTCTGACCGTCCTCCCTTTGAGTAGTTTAGCTGTTTTATATTTCATGGTCTTGACGAATTCCGCTGACCCTTCATGACCTTACCAGCAAGAAACATGTTGACAAACACTTGTGCTTAAAGCCAATGTGGACCTTTATATCCACTCTGGCCTCTATTTATTTTTTTGTAACCTAGGGTCTCACACATTGACGTTTGACTTAAATTCCCTTTGAGTTATTTTTAAACCCACCACTCTACTCATTCACTACACCCTCACTCTTACCCTCATACTTCACAATGAGAGTTTAAAAGACCTCTGGCAAATAGTCCCCTGCGGGGCCCGTTGGGCATTGCAGCGCCGGCCCAACGAGGTGCAGCCCTATGATGAAGCATGACACCCCTTGGGATGTATGAGTGCTCTTGCTTCTAAAGGATCAGTTCCCCTGACTTGATCCCACTCCCGATCTTCCTTTCTATAGGAACTGCACACCTCTATGCATACCTATTAATATTGGGGCCCAAAACCTAGAACTTTAGAACTCGCTGGAATCATGGAACCTGCCCAGAAAAAGAGCTGGAAGAACTGCCAGAAAGAGTACTGCTCCTTTGCTGTGTTGTGGCTTTGTTGGGTTGGCCTGCAGTTGCTGCTTCTGCCTTGGGCAAAGAACTGGACTGACCTTTCTTTACTTTTGCTGACAAGGGCTTGAAGTTGAGCTTGCCTCCTGTTTTGAAGTCTCAGGGACCACAAACCATTCACTGACCTCTGGGTAATACCTCTGGAATAGTGGTTTCAGTTGCCACAGAGGGGGGAAGCAACCAACTCCGTTGCTGGCTCTGTGTCCTGAAGGCACCACAGAGGGCACCTCCACATCTCACATCGCAACCCTGATCTCACCGACGACGATCACCACCAGCCACCGAGCATCTGCTTGCACCGCATTCCACACCGCCTCGCTTCACTTCGCCGCCCTGGTCAAACAAACGCCATTGTGCCTGCTGACTTCAACATCTGTGACCACATCATGGCATGGGGGCACCGCTCGTAAGTCTCACGTTGCACCGGCTCATCCCACACTGCAGTCCGGACCAACGCCAGCTCCCCGCAACTGGCTCTGTTGTCTGCACCGTGATCTGTCAGCACTGCAATGTGCACTGCCTTCACTCTGCACCACAGCCTTGGCTTGTCCAATGCCGCTGGACTACCATCATCGAGCTGCTGCCTGCACCACTGTTGGAAGGCGGTGACCCCAGGGGTCAAGATGACTCTCCTAACCACCCAAGACCTCCTCTCCCACAATTACTGCCGAGTCTTATCGAGGGGGAGTCCCCGCTGGGGAGGACTGATCGTACACACTGTCGGCACACCACACTTACGAACGGACACCACACCGTGAATCTTTATCGAGTATAAACTTTATCAGCATAGAAATAAGGAGCAATACACAGCGATCGAGGGATCACGAAAGTCTCGTACCAAGGGAACGGGGAAGCGGGACAGTCTTAGAGGGCCAGTTGGCACGCCACGCACCCTGCGCACAGTTCTCAATCCTCGAACTGGGGTGTACGGGGGCTGGCGATGGGACTTGCTGTCCTACTCACTTCTTGTTCAAGATGGTCGTGAGGGTAGCGTCGATGGTCCAGCCGGACCAAAGAGTCCTTCAAGCCGCGACGAGGTCAGCAGGGCTTGGTCAGGAGTACTCCATCGTACTCGTAGGCAGGTAGAGCCGCGACAGCATCCGCAGGGCTCTGGATGGTAGCAAATGTCTCTCGTTCTCAAGAGTGGGCCGCGACGAGGTCAGCAGGGCTCCGATGGTTCAGGTCTTACTCTTCGAGAGGGAGCCGCGATGAGGTCAGCAGGGCTCCGATGGTTCAGTTCCGTAGATTTGAGGATGAGCTGCTACGACGTCAGCAGGGCTCGGTGGGTCAGAGTCTGTTCTCAAGGTCAGCCGCGATCAGATCAGCAGGGCTTTCATTTCCAAGATACAACTACTGGCTAGATGGAAGGCAGGCTGTCTTATAGTCCAGGAGCTCTTTGATGTCCGGACCCTCAGAGGCAGGAGGCCGGAGGTCCGAGGGCCAGGCGCCTGATCGTCTGGGCGGCTGTGTCTTTGATGCTTTTGGACCATGCGTCCAGGGAATCCCAGACGCTCATCAAGGCCTGGAGCCAGCTGGCTAGGAAGCCAAAAGGTGCGATCGAAACCAGCCCCCAGGGATGGTTCGGAGGTGTGAGGACATCCAGTTCCTCTGGAGGGGGCCGGAGGTGTGATGGAAGCCTTGGTTTCGGGTACTTGGTGAGTCGTTCACCCCCTGGGCGGGTCGGGCGCGCCGGACGCGCACGCCCACCTGCAGCCGGGAGCGGCCAGAGGCTGCCGAAAGGGAAGAAGGCGGCCGGCTGGCTGGGGTGGCCAAACATGGAGTCTGATGGTCACGTGCATGGGTGCAGGCACGCGGTCTGGAGGTCGTTTCAGGTCTGATGTAGGAGTCTCGTGTATAGTCCTGGGTGGACGGAATCAGTTCTGTCCGTCGTTCTGGGTTTATGGGGGTCAGCGAGGGACACGCCACGAGGCCGGGTCCAACAACCACGACTTGAGGGCCCGCATGCCATGTCTCTACACTTCACATGGCACGACTAGCCCGCACCAACGTGATGAGCCCAGGGTTGCACTAACAATAGAGTCCAAAACAGCCAAGCAAGGGCAAACAGATGGACCCCAGGGTCCCTTGTAATACAACCCGCTAGAATTGATGAAGAGCAAGATTAGCGGAATATGCATGGTGCATGGCTGATGGCTATAACTATTAAAAGGTAATCAATACCTACCTAAGTTAATACGAGGGCCATCCAAATGATGTCTATTATGACTTTATGAGGCAAAATGCACAACAATAGAAGAACAAGGAAAAATTATCTTCTGGGTGGAGATGAATCCTCCTTGAAAAACGCTCTACAATTGGACCTAACCCTATTCTCTTAATGACACTGCAGTCAAAAAAATATATACAAAAAAGAGCTAGAGTCCATAGCAGTGGCATCTTGACTGGCCCTAGTGGTCGTCAAAGGTACTAAGTTGGACCTAGTCCTAAGATGATCGGTCCCCATTGTTTCAACAGGAGAAAGGAACGGAAACAGCATCTAGTATATATCCTAACCATTAGTCACTGAAGGATTGGACAGATCAGTGATATTGCAAGTACAGAAAAGACTATGTGCCAAATATAGAGAAAACCACCTGCAAAAACTAGGAAAGGAACACTTACCACTAAGCGGTAAATTATTGATCTGAAGAGCACACCTGCAGTAGGTATTTTATGTGTATAGCACAAATTTGGTGACCTGAACAATTCAATATAGTCCTACAGGGCCCCACTGGGGACCGAAAGAGTGTGCAGGATCAAAGGGTGTAAAGAGCTGTGGCTACTATTGAACAAAACGTGTAGGCATGAATGTTAGTAAGACACGTCAGCTTATCGACAGCATACTTAGGATTAAGACAGCCCCAATCATAAACAAACAAGAGCAATAACATAATGCATCCCCCGCGCTGAACCACAAACGGAGGAACAATATGCCTCAAAAAGTACACAATAAGAAACATACAGGGTCAAGGGGCAATAATCTGCATGGACCAAAGTTGGAGTCGGAGACCTCCACCTTACCTGAGTGTAAAGGATCCCTGCTGATGAAGGCAACATGCCCAATGACGATCCCGCAACCCAAGATGGCTAAAGAACATTGGGTGAGTCTGGGCCGGGCCAAATACAAATCTACAATCAGGTGATCGGGTAGACTTAAAAAGCAAAGTAGTCAAAAGATAACTTCCTTGTAGATTATTCTAACTCACCCACCATATTAGGAAGAGGGCCAGGTAGGAACAAATTTAGTAAACAAAATATCAAGGTAAAAAAGAAAAAGATGTGAAAATATGAATATGAAAAAGGAAAAGATGGAAAAAATATGAATAACCGCACTCTTCCACAGGTCTAACAAATATATAGTCTGCAAGTGAGAGGGGGCCAAAGTAATATCGGACGTTACAGAAATTCCATGTCTTACTGAAACCAAAACCTACTAAAGAAAAATAATAAGCTGAATGCTGAAACTACAGCTACCTGTGGATGCGAGTAGCGGCCATGTGGATTTATAGACTATTATTCAGCCGTACACTGCCAAAATGTAGACAGGGGTTACAGCAGTCCCAACGATTGACATGACAAGATGAATTGTGAAAAGAAATGTTTGGGGGATGCTGAGGGTACAGTATACAGTGTATGTGTGAAATAGCCCCCCAATACTCATCTTATTTATTTTGTGACCAAAATCTAGAAATATTCAAAGATGAAGCCATAAAGTTACATCCAAAGCATATAGTATCAGATACTATGAGTTCACACTATCAGTGAGATTCAGAAATGGGGGTCCATAAGAAAGGGAAACCACTTATCACTCGGCCAAAAAAATACCATAAAGCAAAATAGGAATGAAAAAACCTATGCACTAGATCGTACAAAGTAAAGGTCTGGGCAACCATCAGTTACCTAAAACAGAAATGAGGTACCTACGGCGGGAGCATCAAGGAAGTTAATGAATGGCATTGTCCCATGGATCACCTTGTTCAAGCCACTCTGATGAGAACCCAGGGTAGAGATCCACTACACGTCTCTTTTTGCTCTGTTCATTATCATTCTTCCCCTTGATGGGTTACATTTTCTCAATGATGGTCCTTGTTTGCTCTTTTTTATATGACCTAATAATGTCCAATGTTGGACCAAGGGTACCACACTCTTTCTATCCTGAATCAGCGATTTGTGCTCACTGCACCTCACTCTGAATTCACTGCTTGTCTCTCCTATATAACCCAGTCCCCACTGCCACAGGATAGGGTACACAACATTGGATGATCTACAATCCATCATGTCAGTCAGGATGATTAGCCATTCTCTCCAAGTGAAAATTGACTGGAAACAATAGATCCTTCACATGTGTGGCATGACCCACATCTGTGGTTGTCACTTATCCAATTCTGTCCTGTGATAGATTTCTGACAGAAATTCCATTTGTTATCTAAATTAGACCTCACTACGATGTTTCTAAGATTCCGGTTCCTACTGAATGCAAAGGTGGGTTTAGGTAGTCTGCCTTCCTCTCCATCAAAGTTAAGTCTAAGCCATTGGGAGTAGATTATTTGCCTAACTTTCTGATCAAGTTTGGAATAGCGTACAATGCCCCCAAGTTTGTTTTCTTTTCTTCTGTTCTCGAATACACTGTCCCTATTACAATATCTTGCTCTTTTTGGGGAGTCATGAACAAGGCGCCTAGGGTATCCTGGATTTAAAAGTTTGTCTTTGAGGATTTCAACATTCTTTAAGAAATCCTGCATATTAGTCCAGTTCCTGAGTATTTGGAGAAACTGACTGAAGGGAACTCCTTGCTTTGGCACTGGGAGGTGGAAAATGTCAAAATGTAGAAGCATGTTTCCAGCTGTGGGTTTCGTGTAGAGTGAGACTTGAAGTTGCTGATTTGATGTTGAATCCATATATCAAGAAATTTCACTTGTTTCTTACTAAAGTTTAGTTAGTAAATTTAAGATGATGGTCAAAAAGACTGAACCACAGACAGAATTCTTGGAGTTATTCTTAATCTCTCCTCCAAATGAAAAAAATATTGTCTTTGCATCTAGACCAGTGTTGGATATTCTCAAAGGATGGAGCTACCTCGTTTTATATGTATTTTTCTAAAAATGTACCCATGTATGGATTAGCCGCAATAGGGGCACAGTCCAACCCCATACTGACCCCCTTGGTCTGTTGATGTGGCTCCCCATCGAACTCGAAAAAGTTATCCCTTAGAACAATTTTTAAGCATTGTATTAAAAAATCATAATGGACATTCTCCTGCGTTCTAGTGAGGATGTATTCAACTGCATCGAGAGGCTCCTGTTGGGGGATATTCATATATAAGGTCTCGATGTCCATTGTGACAAGAATTCCTCTCTGGGGAGCAAAACCTGTGCCCTCGTGCTTTGAAATCATGTGGCGCATGTCTTTAATTTATGCTGGGAAGTAACTAATGGTTTGAGAAACATATTTCACATATTTAGAAAATCGTTTTGTGGCTGCACTAATAGTGGAGACCATAGGACATAATGAAGGATCTGACACATCTTTGTGGGTCATTGGGACTCCATATAGTACCCGGAGGACAGTATGGGTCAGATAAAGAACATTATGCTCCTTTTTACTTTGTAAGGCCGCTTCTTCACTTATAGCGAGAATCTGAGTAATGACTTTCGTGCACATTCAGCATCGTCTTGATTTTATCTTTATACTGTTGGGTATGTAGCAGGACAATGCTTCCTCCCTTGTCGCATGGTTTCACAGTTATACATTAATTGTCCTGCAGTCTTTAAAGGGCCATGTTTTCTTCTGTGGGCAGATTATATAGGGGCCTGGGTATGTATTTAGTCTTTCATTTTGGACCTTTGAGAGAACAGCTTCCTCAAAGATTTCCACCTCTGGGTCAAGCTTGTTTAGAGTAAGAATAAAGGAAGAGTGAGGTTTCAACCCATATCATTGAAAACATGTTTTTCAAATAAATTCATCTAGTTGACTGGGTTCTTGATCATGGCGGCTCTTAATGATGATACATGAAATATAGCAATATGTGAGTTATACAATAGTTAAAGAATAGAGCAGGCAGATTGTTTGTTGTTTATGGTCTAATTCCCCTGCTTCTGCCCCTCTGTACTCTAGGAGTCAGGTGTCCTCTGTTTTCTGTGTTTTCAATGGTGCCCTAAGTTAGCCAGTATTTTAGGGTTCATTCGTACTCATTGAGTAGGGGTGGTAGAGTTTTTGACTGGTTAAAGAGGTTCTTTTTAAGGGAGCCCATTGGAAAATGTTCGAATGAGCAGGTAGTCTGTTTTTCTCTTTCTCTTTTTGGTTGGCTGTGAAGAATGGAGTGATGGAGAAGGCCACGCGATCTGTCTAGTCTAGGGGTACATGGGACTTGGAGAGTGAATTCATACTAAGGCTGTCATGAAAAGGTCAAAAGCATATCCATTGGACCCGGGTGTTTAACGATGTGCTGCTTGATGTCCAAATCTTAAGGAATGTGTCCAGGTGTTCTTGCAATATCTTGGATCTGGAGTAGTTGGTGAGGTTGAAGATTCGGGGAAAGATTGGATGAGTGTGCTGAATGAATGCAGTGGTGATATGTGCCTGTATGGGGAAAGGGGAAAGGAGAGAGAGAGAGAGAAAGAGAGAGAGAGAGAGAGAGAGAGAGAGAGAGAGAGAGAGAGAGAGAGAGAGAGAGAGAAAGAGGGAGAGAGAGAGAGAGAGAGAGAGAGAGAGAGAGATAGGGAGAGAGAGAAACTGTTTGCATATGGATGTCTGTGTCTTTATTTTGCCCTTTTCTGCCGTATTTCGCATGTCCTGTGCATTTAAAGAAGTGTATTTTTCTATTGCTTGTGCAGCGCCTATTCAGTGGGAATTTGCAAAGGAATTTGCTATATTTAGGATGTGGGCATCAGAGAGAAAGAGAGGCTTGTTCTATTGATGCCTGTGCTTATCTTTGTATGTGGGAGGGAAGACCTTGGGCTGATGCAGCCTGTGCTGTTCCTGTTCTTTGTGTTAGGAAGCTTGCGTTGAAGCTGCCCCATAAAGTGTGTTGGATTAGGTAGTTTGACACACGCTGCCTGCCTGTGCTGTACATCTTCTAGGAAAAGGAAGCTTGCACCGCTGCTGTGCCTGCATACTGATACCTCTTTATGATTTGTAAATATGTTCACTGCTACTGTCTGTTTCTTAGCTGTTCTGTGTGTGGAGGGAGCTTGCACATCTGCATCCTGTGCAGTCCTATTGTGTGTCCAAGAGAAGTTTGCAATGTTTATGGTGTGACATGTTTTGCGTTTCAGGCTAAGCCTGAACTGCTGCCATTTGTGACAGACCTCTTCTGTATGTTTGAGGGAACCTTTCTCTGCTATGCTGTCTGTGGAAATTAAACTTGTACTGCTGCAGCCCCTTACTCAATTTAGTTGGTATGTTAACCCCTAAGAGAGTGAGGTGTGTTACCAGAACATCAATGTACTCCATGTTACAGTTATCTTGATGTTTTTCCTTTAAGGCAACTGTTACATCAGGAGTCTTTACATTGCATGCTTTATAACAAGAGACATTATTTTGCATATCAGTTAAGGGTACCCTGATGTGTTCATGGAATGGATGGTGCTTAGGGCTGAATGGTTTTTTTTGGGTTCAGTGATGGGTAGTGTTTAGAGGTGGGGATGGGTTTTAAAGAATGGAGAATGGGTGGAATTTAGGGGTGCTAATGGGCTTTTCAGGCTTCAGAGATGGGTGGGTTTTAGAGGTGGAGAGGAGTTTTTTTGAGGGTTCAGAGGTGGGTGGTGCTTAGCAGTGGATAGGGGTTTTTAGGGTTCAGGAATGGATGAGGTTTAGGGGTGGAGAGGGTGTTTTAGTATTCACTGATAGGTAGAGGTTAAGGGTGGAGATGGATTTCTAGGATTCAGAGATGGGTGGCGAGGGTTTTTTAGGGTTGATGGATGGGTGGGGTTTAGGGATGGAGAACGGTTTTTATGTTTCAGAGATGGATGGCACTTAGGGGTGGATAAAGATTTTTAGAGTTCATATTTGGGTAAAGTTTAGGGGCGAAGATATTTTTAGGTTGCTGGGATTGGTGGTGTTTGTGTAGAGATGGTTTTATTTTTACATTTCAAATAAAGATGTTGCACTTTAAAAAGTGTATTTTTTTTAATCTGGTAAATAAAAAGAAATAATACATGATTTTTGTGACAAGTGAATTTCAACTTTAATTAGATGTAATGACTTGCATGTTACTGTTATTTTACATTGAGATACATTACTACATGATGGTAAGACGATCATTGTAAAAATCACAAAGTAAAGTATTCTGATGAAACAATTGATATTAATGTGGGGTGACTGCACTGCTTTGACTTGCACTCTGTGTGTACGCAAGTTTTAGCTGTCTGCACTACATACATGTTCTGTGTGCAAGGATAGCTCATCCTTTTGCTACCACAACCATATGCGTATCTGCTTGTTTTAATGTTACTTAGTTGAGATGTCATTGGATCATGGTTTAGGTGTGGAAGAAATCATGTTTCTTTGCATGAAGTGCTCAGGTTTGTGCTCCTGTTCATTTTCAGCTGTTTTCTATGTATGTTTACTATTTCACTTCAGTCATTAGCAGTAGTTTGGTATTGGGCATGGAGTAAAACAACGGTTTAACTAACCTGTGGTGGTTTTGCAGCTTTGGGGATTTCTGAATTTGCATGCTAATCATGTATTCTGCCATCTAGTGGTTGGGCCTGTATTATGTCCTGCCCTCTACCTCCACCCCTGCCGTCAGCCACTTGGTGGATATCTATTGCCCCTATGATGTCAGACACACTCCCAAAAATTCCTCTAGCAAGATCAGTCTTCAGATACTTTTTTCCCCCTTTTGGTTATCTCTCATCTTTGGACTTCATTACTCTCCCTGCTATACAACTGTCAGGAACATATTTATTAACACCTTTCCTACAAGGAGGTGAAGGTTGCATTCAAACTGATGTTTTCAAGCTTAAGCTCCTACAGGTAAGGTGACCATTATCGTTTTGCAGTGTGATTCCTTTTCCATTCACATTCTATGCATTGATTATAGAGAAGTATCTATTTCCATAACCCCCTTCTCCCCCGCTCCCCTTACCCCAACTCCCCAATCCGGGATGGTGGTACCACCCACTGTGGTAAAGGGGCATATTACGTATGTATCTTTATTTTTAATTCAGCATCTCCAATGCACTATCTTATATCTCAACCTATGCCTCTCTCAATATATCCTCTACCTCCACTCGTACTCATCTCAAATCTCATACTACTACTATGATCCCCAAAATAACCCTTTCTAGACTCTTCCCTCCTCTACTCCTCTTTTCATCATCTCAAACCTCTTTAACTCTTCAGGTCTCCTAGAACAAGCCTCACTAAACCCTTCCCTCTGACTCTTCTCCCTCCACCTCCTCTTTACTCATTCCAAACCCCTTCTACTGTGATGATCTCCAAATAAACACTTTCTAGACCCTTCTCTCTTCTATCCCTCCACCATTCTCTTTATCTAACTATCAAATTCACATCAATTAATGTCATATTTCCCTAAACTAATTAACCAATAATTATTTTTGGGTTCAGGAGTAGCGTGCTGCTCACCGAAAAGGGCTTGTCAGGGGTAGTAAGCGCTATATAAATGCTATTAAAATTACAATGCTGCTGCCCATGTTCTACCCATTCTGTATGTGCAAGTGAGGCTTTGAAGCTTGCACTGTCACATCTACTACTGTAGGATGCCTGTTCTGCATGTGGGATAGAGGCTTGCAGCGCTTATTCCAGTACAGTTAAAATGAAATTAAATGAAATTTGATTTATAAAGCGCATAGCTGCCCACAAGCGTCCCAGCGCTAACAGAATAGAACAGTTCCCCTTCTCTCTGTGGTAATGAAGCGGGAAAATCTGTCCACCCCGCAAAAGCCAAAAACTTTTGGACTCGACAAAGACTGCGCCACTGTTTTACACCCTTTACTGTCAGTAGACGGGGGTTGCTCGGACAGACGACGCAGACATTATTCAATATATACCGGAGAAATTGCTGCCTTGGGGAGCGCGCGGAGCCGTGCCCACGTCTGACGCAGACTCTTCGGCATGAGTGGGCAGTCAGGGGATGCGTGATGAAATGCACGTAGCGCGGAATATTCCAGTGCTGGCCTGGCACTGACTGAACACGAAAGGAGAATTCCCCCAGCGCTGCCAGAGACGCACGCATGGAGGGCGAAGAGTTCTGAAATGCACACGCTGGCATAGAAGAGTAGCAATAATACAAATGTCTAAATTAGCAGAAGGAATCGTGCTTTTCTCCGCAGGGTCTGTTGTTAGATGGGCTATTTGTACCTTTTAAGCATTTTGAAACATTTTTGCCGTCCAGTTCATGGCATCACATTAGGTCTCGAAACTCGAGGTCAGTAAACAGAACATTCCCGAACCCTTAATGGTGACACTGTTTAACTATGCAAGGTGAGAAAATGCATTTCCCCGGATGCCTCCGTCAATGTTTCCCAGTTTATGATGGCTGAGTCATGGTCACGGACCTAGGTTTATATAACCCAGTGCATGAATATGCAGTAAAAATGGCTGGACTCTGTCTGCAGTGCATCCGATGCAACAGTTTAGTAATACCTCGCATACTGCCCTCTCCCCAAATGACTCTTTAAGGTCTCGCGCATTCAGTGCAGCATTTTTCGCTTACAAAACAAAACATATACACGGTGCTTGAAATAGACAAATAGAAGTGCATGTACCTGCTTGTTTCTGAGAAGTGCCGGTACCGCTCCAATTAAAAGTATACGTCTCTTTTGAGAATTGCCGGTAGTCACGCTCTCAAACTAGCAAAGTGCTGGTACTACGTACCGGGCAGTCCCGCTCATTTAAAGTACTGCATATACATCACGCGGCTAGTGCAAATACACAGCCCAAGAAAAAGGTTGCCTCTCTTTTTTCAGTTTTTTTTGTTATTTCGAAAATATTTTTAATGAGCCATTTGGAGAAACGGCCGAATGTCCCTTTTGGTCCCAAACATAGTCCCCACCAGGCCCGGCTCCAGGAATTTTTATTTGGGTGGGCCAAGAGTGCATTCGGGTGGGCCACTGCGGCAG
This sequence comes from Lissotriton vulgaris, assembly GCF_964263255.1. Taxonomy (NCBI): domain Eukaryota; kingdom Metazoa; phylum Chordata; class Amphibia; order Caudata; family Salamandridae; genus Lissotriton; species Lissotriton vulgaris. The sequence goes on along the minus strand of NC_141685.1, from coordinate 1,700,498,910 downwards.
TCGCGACTCGCGGGAGGGAGTGGGGGGAGAGGAATAGGGGTCGCGAGCAGAGGTCTAGTGGGGAGGGGTTCAATTTAATAATATTCATTAAAAAAAACAGGAAGCAGGCAGCCAGGCTTCCTCCCCTAAGCCAATCACAATGCTCTAAGCAGCGCTGTGATTGGTCAGTATGCCACCCAGCCAGGGTCCTATGTGGCCCTGCCCTGCTCGCATGTACAAACGCTATTGTGCAAGACGGTATTAACAAGGGTCGTCCCTTCCTAATAGCGAGCCGCAATTGCATGCATCATTGTTTGGCGACCACAATTATAGTTACAAAACACTTGCAATTTACCTCATACTATAAATATGTAGTAATCCACTTGAAAGAGGAAGGGGATTACTCCTCTGCCCATGTAAGGTCCCTTTGATGGGCAGAGGAGGTTTCTGAGGTGGGAGTATCAAGCAAGTAACACTACTCAGCCTGCCTCGTTGCCAGCCTTCAGAGAGAATCTCTCTTCAATAATACCTCCATCTGACCCCAGACTCTGCAGTACACTCCCTTCCAGGCCTGATCGTCAATTTTCTACAATCTCTCTACCGTGCACCTTAACTCACAGCTAACCTTGGTCCCCAGCCCCATATCAGGCACCACCTGGTTTCATTCTCCATAATCCCACTAAAAAGATTTGTAAAATCACCTTCCAACTGAAAACCCTGAATATAAGAGTAAATATAATTAGCACACACTTTAAAATATGTTACACAGTGGCCCTAATGACACAACTGCTAATTAAATAAGCAAAAACATTACAGGGTCTATTATAGCGCTGGTACGAAAGTATTTATTGGTGTCCCACCACTGACCTCTTACTCGGTAGACACCTTTACTACCACCCTCCAACAGTGCACTTCATCTCTCCTGAGCCCCTTTCAGTCATGACCTCCTCATCAGACTCCTTCCCTACCACCCTCCACCAGTGTCCCTCATCACTCCAAAGCCCCTCCCCATGACCACCTCCTCAGACTCCCACACAAATACCCTCCACCAGTGCCCCTCATCGCTCCATAACCCCTCCCCCCATTGACCTCCTCCTGAGTCCCTCACTGCCACCCTCCACCAGTGTCCCTCATCATTCCAAAGCACCTCCCCCATGACCTCATCAGATTCCCTCATTGCCACCCTCCTCCCAGACTCCCCCACTACCACCCTCCACCAGTGCCCCTCATCTCTCCTTAGCTCCTCCCCATGACCTCCCCCTCCTCGGATTCCCTCATTGCCATCCTCCAACACTGGCTTTCATCTCTTCGTAGCCTCTTCCCCTCATGACCTCCTCCTCAGACTCCCTCCCTACCACCCTCCACCAGTGCCCCTCAGCGCTCCATAGCCCCTCCCCATTACCTCCTCTTCAGACTCCCTCCCTACCACCCTTCACCAGTGCCCCTCATCCCTCCAAAGCCCCTCTGCCTCATGACCTCCTCCTCAGACTCCCTTCCCACCACCCTCCACCAGTGCCCATCACTCCAAAGCAACCCCCCTCATGACCGCCTCCTCAGACTCCCTCCCTACCACCCTCCACCAGTGCCCATTCCTCAAAAGCAACCCCCCTCATGACCGCCTCCTCAGAGTCCCTCCCTAGCACCCTCCACCAGTGCCCATCATCACTCCAAGCAACTCCCCCTCATGATCTCCTCCTCAGACTCCCTTCCTACCCTTCCACCAGTGCCCCTCATCACTCCGTATCTCCACCCCTCATGATGTTCCCCTCGGATTCCCTCATTGCCACCCTCCAACAGAGCCCATCATCACTCCATAGCCCCTCTCTCATATGCATTTTATTTCTTGTATAGCGCTACTCGTAGTGTAGGGTATCACAGTACTGTACATCACACACACATTATGCAGACACAATGATTCATAAAAGTATCCAAATCAGCCTATAGGGAATGTCACATAAGCTAATGTGGATTACCAGGTGTAGGAGTCACATCTCATCCATGCTGCTGGGCAATATGTATTAACAGGATTGGGTCTGGAGAATCACAAACACAGGATTTAAAGCATACCCCAGTGGTTGGCTGTACTGATTAGAAATTATATCTGCCCAAACTCTGTATTGCAACATTAGAATAATGAAATACTGGGAAAATTCGAACTAACTAGCAATACAAAAAAAACAAAATCTAATTGTACCATTCTGGTTTGTATACACGTCTTTGATCACACTGTCCTATGTTAGGATTGTATCTTCTGAATCAAAGGATCTCTATGACAAAGCAAGTAACCCACTGAGCTATCCACGTTAAATACAGTTCTATTGCATTTAAATTCTACAAACCAAAAAAAAGAACTGCATCCTTGCAGAACCACTCATGAATGATACCAACGATTTAAACATACGATGTAAATGAAATAAACACGGCGTTCTAAGTATGTCTTTCTCACAGATTTAAAACACACAATAGCCACACATTCTCTTACCTGCTCCTTACGAACTCTGTCACAGCCGGATCGGATAAACAAACAGCTCAAGGGGTCAGGAAGGTCAGGAAAACGAAACGGCAAAAAGAAAGATAACGTTCGAAGAACGTTTTAACTTGCAGTGGCCATATTCTGCTGGCCTTGCTGACGTCACTGCCAGGCCAAGGTTTATGTTTGGGTGGGCCAGGCCAAAGTTTGGGTGGGCCCGGCCCACCCGGCCCACCCCCTAGAACCGGGCCTGGTCCCCACCCACACCGAGCAGGGTTTAAACGTCGCAATCAACGTTTCTAATCGTTTGCTCACATTGAAGGTTCCGTAGCTCCTAGAGATGCACACCTGTACGATTCCTGAACCTTCCCTCCCTGAGATAGAAGCGATTACAAAGACTCGAACCAAAACGAATGTCAAATCATTCTAGGAAAGAAATGAAGACAGCTATTTGTGGCTTAGTTAGATAATTATAAAGAAAAGTAATATTATAATCCAACTTTATTTTTTAAAACAGTATAAACTGCCCGGAACACTCTGTATATATGCTTTATATTTCAGTAACGATTTAGGCGTTTTAAGGTTTGTTTTTAAACTTCTTTGTAAATGTACATTTTTTTTTTTTTTTTTTTTTTTTTTTTTTTTATTTGAGAACAATATTCCATGTTTTATATTTTCCCAGAAAGTATTTATTGGTGTCCCACCACTGACCTCTTACTCGGTAGACACCTTTACTACCACCCTCCAACAGTGCACTTCATCTCTCCTGAGCCCCTTTCAGTCATGACCTCCTCATCAGACTCCTTCCCTACCACCCTCCACCAGTGTCCCTCATCACTCCAAAGCCCCTCCCCATGACCACCTCCTCAGACTCCCACACAAATACCCTCCACCAGTGCCCCTCATCGCTCCATAACCCCTCCCCCCATTGACCTCCTCCTGAGTCCCTCACTGCCACCCTCCACCAGTGTCCCTCATCATTCCAAAGCACCTCCCCCATGACCTCATCAGATTCCCTCATTGCCACCCTCCTCCCAGACTCCCCCACTACCACCCTCCACCAGTGCCCCTCATCTCTCCTTAGCTCCTCCCCATGACCTCCCTCTCCTCGGATTCCCTCATTGCCATCCTCCAACACTGGCTTTCATCTCTTCGTAGCCTCTTCCCCTCATGACCTCCTCCTCAGACTCCCTCCCTACCACCCTCCACCAGTGCCCCTCAGCGCTCCATAGCCCCTCCCCATTACCTCCTCTTCAGACTCCCTCCCTACCACCCTTCACCAGTGCCCCTCATCCCTCCAAAGCCCCTCTGCCTCATGACCTCCTCCTCAGACTCCCTTCCCACCACCCTCCACCAGTGCCCATCACTCCAAAGCAACCCCCCTCATGACCGCCTCCTCAGACTCCCTCCCTACCACCCTCCACCAGTGCCCATTCCTCAAAAGCAACCCCCCTCATGACCGCCTCCTCAGAGTCCCTCCCTAGCACCCTCCACCAGTGCCCATCATCACTCCAAGCAACTCCCCCTCATGATCTCCTCCTCAGACTCCCTTCCTACCCTTCCACCAGTGCCCCTCATCACTCCGTATCTCCACCCCTCATGATGTTCCCCTCGGATTCCCTCATTGCCACCCTCCAACAGAGCCCATCATCACTCCATAGCCCCTCTCTCATATGCATTTTATTTCTTGTATAGCGCTACTCGTAGTGTAGGGTATCACAGTACTGTACATCACACACACATTATGCAGACACAATGATTCATAAAAGTATCCAAATCAGCCTATAGGGAATGTCACATAAGCTAATGTGGATTACCAGGTGTAGGAGTCACATCTCATCCATGCTGCTGGGCAATATGTATTAACAGGATTGGGTCTGGAGAATCACAAACACAGGATTTAAAGCATACCCCAGTGGTTGGCTGTACTGATTAGAAATTATATCTGCCCAAACTCTGTATTGCAACATTAGAATAATGAAATACTGGGAAAATTCGAACTAACTAGCAATACAAAAAAAACAAAATCTAATTGTACCATTCTGGTTTGTATACACGTCTTTGATCACACTGTCCTATGTTAGGATTGTATCTTCTGAATCAAAGGATCTCTATGACAAAGCAAGTAACCCACTGAGCTATCCACGTTAAATACAGTTCTATTGCATTTAAATTCTACAAACCAAAAAAAAGAACTGCATCCTTGCAGAACCACTCATGAATGATACCAACGATTTAAACATACGATGTAAATGAAATAAACACGGCGTTCTAAGTATGTCTTTCTCACAGATTTAAAACACACAATAGCCACACATTCTCTTACCTGCTCCTTACGAACTCTGTCACAGCCGGATCGGATAAACAAACAGCTCAAGGGGTCAGGAAGGTCAGGAAAACGAAACGGCAAAAAGAAAGATAACGTTCGAAGAACGTTTTAACTTGCAGTGGCCATATTCTGCTGGCCTTGCTGACGTCACTGCCAGGCCAAGGTTTATGTTTGGGTGGGCCAGGCCAAAGTTTGGGTGGGCCCGGCCCACCCGGCCCACCCCCTAGAACCGGGCCTGGTCCCCACCCACACCGAGCAGGGTTTAAACGTCGCAATCAACGTTTCTAATCGTTTGCTCACATTGAAGGTTCCGTAGCTCCTAGAGATGCACACCTGTACGATTCCTGAACCTTCCCTCCCTGAGATAGAAGCGATTACAAAGACTCGAACCAAAACGAATGTCAAATCATTCTAGGAAAGAAATGAAGACAGCTATTTGTGGCTTAGTTAGATAATTATAAAGAAAAGTAATATTATAATCCAACTTTATTTTTTAAAACAGTATAAACTGCCCGGAACACTCTGTATATATGCTTTATATTTCAGTAACGATTTAGGCGTTTTAAGGTTTGTTTTTAAACTTCTTTGTAAATGTACACTTTTTTTTTTTTTTTTTTTTTATTTGAGAACAATATTCCATGTTTTATATTTTCCCAGGATTGCTTTTGTCTTGATATTTCGACTTTTTCACTTGTTTCTTTTAGTCTAATTTTAGTTTACAGTTATTAACATGAAGTGAGGGGAGTTAAATACACACATTTTGGAAATGGATAAAACATTCAGGTTCACTTAATGGTAGATCTCAGCAAGGGAGTCTGGGTACTCACATGTTTCAGGTATTCACAGGGTTCAATAGTAAAATGCATCCATCTGAACTACCCTGTCAACGTTCCAGACAGCTGTCCTACCCATTGGTAAATGGTGTGAGAAGCAGGACTGCTCTGGGGACAATTCTCTCAATCTGTTCTTAATCACTCAATATAAAGTATGTTTAAGAGTGGTACATGTAAACCTCACTCTACTTTGCGATCGACAAACTGTTCGAGCATGTTTTCCAGGGGAAATGTATCTACTTATGCTTCACATAGCGAAAAACACAATACATTTGAAATACCAGGAATAACAAAAAGAGGAGAAAGGAAAGCAAAACTTCAGTGAAGAGAAGAAGCATACATGTGAACTGCTTCAATCAATCGCTGGCCAGAGGGCAACTAGAAAAACAACGAATAACATTATGTCTGTAATGTCGGAGACAGGGTTCTTATCCCCGAAGAACGATGGGAATGACTGCTACTCTGCAAAAAAAGTCAATCTACAAGCAGGCTGGCAAACACACCCACCAGAGGGCCGTCAACTGTCGCGTAGTCGCACACACAAGTTGTTTCTCAAAATCCCCTAAAAACGACACGCACAAATGCACTTATTTATTAATCAAGAAGTGAACTCTCATCTGCATATTCTCTGTAGTACTCGATCAATTATATTTAGTATTAATTCACTCAGAGAACCTTTAAGCATATATGTAGATACATTCTTGCGTCCTTTGGTGTCCCAGCAAAAATCCAATATTAAGTACACAACAGATATGATCAACAAGCATTCACAATGCAACGGTCTCGCCTTTGCAAAAGTTAGAGCTATTGGCATTGTAAATGACAACATTTTTATGTATGTGTTGGTTTTGAAAACAGATAAATAAATGGCATTGTCATTTATAATGCCAATAGCTTAATCTCTCGCAAATGTGAGACCTATTGCATTTGCACCCACACACACAGAGCCACACACACACTGTGCCACACACACACACACACACACACACACAGCCACACACACACACAGAGCCACACACACACACACACACAGAGCCACACACATACACACAGAGCCACACACACACAGAGCCACACACACACAGAGCCACACACACACATGCACACAGAACCACTCACACACACAGAGCCAAACACACACACACACACACACACACAAAGAGCCACACATACAGAGCCACACACAGGCACACACACACAGAGCCACACACACACACAGAGAGCCAAACACACACACAGAGCCACACACACAGAGCCACACACACACAGAGCCACACACACACTCAGAGCCACACACACACACACAGAGCCACACACACACACACAGAGCCACACACAGAGCCACACACAGGCACCCACACACACACACAAAGAGCCACACAAACAGAGCCACACACACACACACACAAAGAGCCACACACACAGAGCCACACACACACACACAGAGCCACACACACAGAGCCCCACACACACACACACAGAGCCACACACACACGCACACAGAGCCACACACACACACACACAGAGCCACACACACACAGAGCCACATACGCACACACACAAAGAGCCACACACACACAGAGCCACACACACACACACAGCCACACACACAGAGCCACACACACACACACACACCCAGAGGCACACACACACACAGAGCCTCACACACACACACACACACAGCCACACACACAGAGCCGCCCACACACACAGAGCCACACACACAGAGCCACACACACACATAGAGCCACACACACACACACACAGAGCCACACACACACACAGAGCCACACACACACACACACACACACAGAGCCCCCACACACACAGAGCCACACACACACACAGAGCCACACACACACACACACACAGAGCCCACACACACACAGAGCCACACCCACAAATCACACATTCATACACACAGAAGCACATGCACAGACACAAGGACTTGCACACGCACTCAGAAGCTGACGAAACATTCAAGTCAGGTGCCTTGAAGGCTGCTACTCTAGAATATCGACTCGAGGGACGGAGATCAACCGAACAAACACAAACAGCTTTTGTGATTTATCTGTTGTGCCTAACACAACGGATAATTGAACTGCATCTCGGTGTGTGTGATTTTATTTAACTGTTAAGGAGTTTCAGGTGCAAGGTGTTCATTTAGTTATCCGCGAGTGAGACTTGTTTTGCGCTCAAAGCAAAGCCCAATTAGAAAGCTGAGCAAAACTACCTACAATGCACCCCAAACTCCCCTATAATGCTCCTGTCCGAGGCTAGCTACCTTAGCACAAATCTTCCTGTGTGAGTCAGTCCACACCCGGCGGGCTCTGCCGATGCACATTAGTCAAACGTGGAGCACTGAGCTCACGGCTCTGCTGAGGTCCCGCAAGCTTCACCTGAAGTAACTTCCACTGACTGGAGGTTGAGATTTACTAACGGGTCTGCTCACACCTGCAGTCAGCGCCTTTGGCTTTAAAATGGGGTCGATGCATCTCTCTGCCAATAAACCATCATCCACTCAAACGACCACTTTACTTGTAAGGGGTGCCTAATTTGTAAAAGGAAATACGTGAATTAAAAACAAAAACGTGATAAACTTAAGGTGCCCAGTTTCTCCAAGGACCCAGCTCCAGCGCGTACCAATGTCAGAGAGTGGGATCAAAAGGCTGTCTGGTTTTGGTTCCACCTCAGGCCCCCCTTTTCCCTCCACCCTCCGTTCCCCCGTTACTCTTGCACGTTCCTTTTCACCCCTTTGGTCACTGCTTCATTCTCTTTCTATTCCTCGGTTTACTGACTTTTCTCTCTTGTTCTAGGGGTGAAGGCCGATGATGAGAAATCCTTCATGGACCATTAAAGAGTGGCAGCGCTAAGCGCCCACCACCTGCAATCACTGGTACATATTAGGTGCTATAGATGGATAGTTCATCCGATTCTAGTTTGAGGTGAGCTTTCTCGTAACTACTTTTCATTGGGTAGTCTCAGGACCCGTAAGCTGCTAAATGACGAAATGTCACGTGAGGCGCCTTCCCATTTAGTAAACCACCCCAGGGACTCCAGTACTTGTACTCACAGCTCCATCAATGCATCTCCGTCCTGTCCAGCAGACCCCCTTCCATTGCAGCCCCAGGGCCCGTGAAGAGCCCGGCAATACTTTCTCGTTCTCTTTCGACGCTTGAAGCAGCCCGTCTACCAGGGCTGCTTCAAGCGGAAACACCGGAATATGGATGATTGCATGTAAGTAAACAATTAAATTAATTAAACGAATTTCGTAGCGCGCCCTGCATCGCATTTTGCAATGCAGGGCGCGCTACGATATTCGAAGGAGAGGGTATATCTCTGCTTTACAAGCGATTTACAGAGCTCACCGTAGGTGTAACTCCTAGCTTGATTTAACTTTAGCAAGCAGGAGAATCAGTGAAAAAGGAGAATAATAGCCATACTTTAGCCGCTGTTAGGAACGAAAAATTTGTAGTAATTGAAAACATCTACAAATAGAAAAGGTTTACTAAATATGTGTGCAAGGAGAAGTATTAAATAAAGGAGATTAATGAAAATCAATTAAATATAAAAAAAAACGGCACCACTTTGCCCAAATATTTAAAAAAAAATATATATATATATATATATATCAAAATCAAACAAGGGACTCATAATAAGGAGTATGAAATAAAAAGGAGTCAGTAATGAATTAAAGACGCAAACAGCATCACGAGAATGATATAGGTAATCTTCTCCACATTTAAATATATTAAGAAAAAATCAGTTTCAATCATTCCTGGGAGTATTGATTAACCCCACTGTGAAAGAAGGGTGGACTTATACCAATTACCCTACTCGCAAAGTGTTGGCTTGCCACCTACTGAGGAGAGGACCTAGTAATAGATGACCAGTGAGTCATTTGAAGCCTTCAAGGTAGAAATGAACTACATTAAAGAAACGGAGGGTAAATAAAATGCATTTTAAACAAATATAGCCTTTCCTTTTAATAGGCAATTCACCCTAAAAGACGAGCCTAATAAAAAGGAACAATGTTTTTCGAAAGTAACAAACGAATAGAAGAGTCAAATGTATTCAAATCTCCCCTCGAACATTAAGGTGAGTGTAGGTTTATTCCCAACATGGACTAAACAATTATTAGGAAGGTCTTATAACAGAATCTATTTACCTTCCAGATATAAGGAGAGGTATCGATATATTAGGAGTTTGCCTTCCTAGTTCGAACACATGATGATTAAATATTACAATCAAAGGTATGCATATTTACTTTGCATTGAATCTGAGTAAAGTGACTGAGTGATGTGGTTATTATAAAAGGAAGTGAGAGATATAAACCCATTGCAGGGAGGGGATGTGGTACTTATTAGAGTTATTAACTGTAGGTATGTATGCGCACTTTCAGTGGTTGAATAATTCTCTATTCGCCACATATAGAAATGAATGAATGCGAAGAGGCAGAATGAATGGAGGTTTTTCTTCTTTTTTCTTCTTCTTTTTTCTTCTTTCCTTTCCCTTTTTATTCTTTTTTTCTCCTTTTCCTTTCTTCTTTCTTCTATTTCTCTTTTCTCTTCTCTTCTTTCCTCCTCGTCTGTCTCTTTGATAAAGTTTCTTCAAATGAAGAAGGTATTACTACAAATAGCAAAAAAAATGGTTGAATCGTGACAATGTATGCAATGTTGCTGTGAAAAAAATGATGTTATGACTTATTGGATATTTTGTGTTTTGTTTTAATTTTATTTATAGATTGCTATGTTTTTAATACTGTCCTGACGAAGGTGGTGCATAAAAGCAAGATACACCGAAACGCGTTGACACATTTCTGGGTTTTGTATTGATTGTTTTTAAATAAAATATTCTTTTTCCTGCTTTGTAAATATCACAATTGCGATTATGAGATCAGGTGATTAAAACAATTGAAAGACTTTAGAGGATTGTGATTTAGGTAATCTATGTATTTGAAGTTGAAATATTCTATTATATATTGCAAATTGTGAATCTATTGTTTTTAACACTATAATGTAGATTGATATATGGTTTTAATAAATCAGAGTAAAATTGTGAAGAAAATTGTCAAGGCCAATTATTGATGAATTATTGTTTATTTTTGTAATGATCATAATATAGTGCTTTTTGTGGTTCTACTTTCTGAACTTTGGGGTATACTAAGAAAGTGACTGTGGTTTTCACCTATGAAATTTGGATACAGAGGTTTGGTGTGAAGTATTGGAAATGCACGTGCAATATTATAAGGCATAAACCATTTAACAAAGGGAATAACTTTCTTTTGCTATTGTCATTCGCCCAGTTCCCTTTGGTGTAAGGGCTACTCTCTACTTATTTAGTCTCGATCAATTATAGACCCCTGTAAGTGTCGGGGAGAAAACAGATAAGCAGAACAAAACCAGTAACAGGGCAGAGTTCCCACGAGAGTGTGTCCTCCATGGCTCTTAATCAACACACTGGTCTTGTCAGCCTTTGTAAGCTTTCTGGACACTTGGGGCCCAATTCCAAGTATGGCGTTCCTCGTGGTGGCGTGGCGGTGGTGGTCCAGCCACCGCCACACCATCGGTTTGACCACGTCATTATGACTTGAATGGCCAGACTGCCATGGGACGCTGATGCCACCAGGTAACTACCCTGGAGGTGGTGTGGCGGTCCTCAGTCCGCAGATTGTGGGCCTGCCAAGCATATTACGAGTTTCCGGCACAGTTTTTATGGTGATTCCACTGCCATGAAAACCATGGTGGAGAGGAAACAATGGGGACCCTACAGGCCCCCCTGGAGCCTCACACCATGTGGATGCACACAGGGGGCACTACATGTTCCCCCCGTGTGTGCAAGCACGCCAGTTTCTGCACGGCATGGACTTAACAGTCCATGCCATGCAGGAACCTTGTGTGGCGTTCCCATTTTGGTGTCTATTTAAAAGGCAATGCTGCCTTTGAAAGAGGCACCACCTTGGGACTGCCACGCTGCTCACTCACCAGACCACTTTTAAATTGTAATCTGGTGGGTGGCAGTAACTTGTGGCGGTGGCATGCTACCTGCCCGCACCTCTAAAAGTCGGAATTATGCCCTTAGTATCTTATGGCTGAGACTGCTGCAGAGGTACGGCAGGGTGGAGGCGGGGACACAGAGTTGGAGGGGCAGTACAACAGAAAAGGACGGATATTTAGTGATACCTAGACCTAGATAGATATAGACGGACAAATAGAGAGACAGCAGTAAACAGAACATGTATAGTTGTAGTAATATAAAGAGAGCTAGACAAAGGGAAATAGAGATAGGGATAGACAGATAGTTGTACATAAACACGGATAGATTTATTTTATCACTGTTTCTACATTCCTTTCTCTCACTATCCCTATCTTTTTGTGACAATCTTTCCTTGCCTCTCTCTATTCCTGTCTGTCTCTCCCTCACTTTCTTACTCTTTCTCTCTTTCTCCACATATCTCTGTCTGTATTGCTCCTTGTGTTGCCTAGTCTTTGTCTAGCTTTCTCTAGCTCTCTCTTGCTCCGTGTCTCCTTCTCTGTCCCTATCTAGCCCATCTACACATGTCTCATTGCCTTTCTCTATTGCACTTGTTAATTCTTTGCCTTCCCCTGTGTCTGTCTTTCTCCGTCTCTTCCTTACTTTACCTATGTCTCTCTGTTTGTAGGTCTCGCCTACCAGAGAGTGCAAGTTGTCTGATTGAGAAAGAACTGTTGTGAATTTACCTACCATTGATTGGCTTTTTATTACACTTTTTATTAGCATCTTATTCAATAGTTTGCTTTCCTCTTCTTTTGCTTGTCCTTACCCTGAAGCGTACCCTCTTTACCGTCATTTTGATTGGCTGACTTGTATCTTTCCACTGCTCACTTTTAGGGATCTACTTCTTTCTGGTTAAGCACTCCACGTGAGTATGTTATTTTAGAACAGTGGCGCCTCGCAGTGGGAGTGCTGTGGGGTGGTGGGGCAGGGTGGAGAGGTAGTGAAGTCGGACTTAAGACGTCCACGAGTAAAGCAAGTAAATAAATAAATACAACTTTTTACCTTGCGCTCGCTGCATCGCCAACTCGGCGATGCAGCGAGCGCAAGTTAAATAGTTTATTTATTTACTTGCTTAACTCTTGGTCGTCATATGTCCGACACCACTATTTATGATCATAGTTGGCCTGATGTATTTATTGTGAAAATCATATTTGAAAGTCAACAGCTTTTTAAGGTTAGATTGTTATTAGTCTGTGTTAAAGCCCGGAGACAGGTATTTTGTTAAATTGATTCTCACAGATACATATATTGGTCAAGGGTTTTGTTTTTTTGTGACCATGTGCATGATGTTTGTCAGCTTATGTGCTACACAAGAGGCTTTACTTGCTTTGGTGACAATCCAGTCACTACGGTTATAAACTTGACTGGTCCATAGTGAAAGTTTTTCAGATGGGAAAAGAGCTGATCTGCTTGTTATAAAAGCTGCAGCAAAGGCAGCTGGCCTGATTCCCTTATTTGGAAGTGTATTTATTAAAGCCAATATATGTTGAAGGGCGGGTTGCTGTTACACTGTTTTGAAGGCTGTAGGCTGGTATTTTGTTACAATGAATATCGTAGAGTAATTTACTTAACACATTTTTGTATTTGTATCCCTCTGAGATCCTTGCACAACAAGATCTGAAGTGATAATCCCTGTTAAACCTTAAGAGGAGTATAATTTTTTTTACCAACTGTAACTTTATATGCATATTACATTTCGCTAAATATTTACCATTTGGGTGCCTTGTGAGAAAGCTTATGCTTCAAACAGTATGCCTGAGTCGGTAATGGTGACAAGCCACCAATAAAGTTTACAGGTCTGATTAGTACATTTAGAAAAGTTGTATTAGAGTTGCAATAGGACTAATCGGTTAATTATGAAAATTTATAAGAAAGAAGGTAGGCGTGGTTTATTTGTGAAAAGCATATGTTAGAGTCAAAAGGCCTCTAAGAGGGGATTGGCGTTACACTAAGTTAAAGACTGTATCATAGTAGGGCAGGCGTTTGGTTTTTAGTGACCCCTTTGACAAACCCTGGCAGTATATTTGCATTTTCATAATACTTGTTATATTGTTTTAGAAGATGTTGTGAATTGTATTGTCAATTTAGGACTGTATAATAATGGTTGTTTTGTGAGAAAGATTGTGTTAGTTATCGTAGGCCTATATATGTTTTATATAACAATCCAGTGATAAAGGCTATTCACCTGATTGGTTAACTGGAAAAACTTGTTAGATGTTGTGATTCTGATCTATTTATTATGGAAAGTGATGAGAAAATAGTAGCCCTGGTCTATTTTTTGTGACAAGCATATGTTAAAACAAACAGGTCCCTGATGGTTAATTGTTAATTGTTATCACACCATGTTAAAGTATGCAGACTGATATTGCATTATGTGTATTCTCAAGGATTTCTATTATAGGCACAGATGAATGAATGAAAGCAACTTTATAGAGAGCGCGGCTACTCAGAGTAGTGTCCTGGCGCTAGTACAGTATAGATGGAGGTTAATTACTAGGGTTAGTTCAGAGAAAAGAGACACTTTTTAGGTCGAGGTAATATCCGGTCTGCCAAAGGCAGACCGGAAGTCCAAGATTTTATGTTTCTAAGTGTTGGACTATTGTCCCGCCTCTGTTTTTTCCTCTCTCCCATTGGCTGGCTTCTTAAATGGAGGCCAGCCATTGGAGGAGAGAGCTGGCCCTCCGAATAGGCTCCGTCTTTTTCGGATTTGGGGGCGTAAGTTTTGCTGTTCTTTAGACAGTGACATCATCCGTCACTCAGGACAGCAAAACCACGCCCGAATCCGAAATTTTTCAGAAGCTTTTGGCCGCCATTGTTGCCTGTCCACCGCCGAGTCTTCAAGTGAAGAGAACCTCCTCTTCGAGTCACCCGCGAGCCTGAAGGCAGCACCGCAGTGAAGGTGAGCCGTTTTCCTGCCTACCCCGGCCGTTGCAAACAGCGCTTGAGCCCGCGATGCGCAGAGCACTCCTCGTGCCCCCTCCATACCCCCCCGCTGTTCAGGTCCGCGCCATGCGAAGCTACGCGAGCTCCGAGGCCCGCACGGCACAGCGTCTGGGGAGGCCGCTGCGACTCACGGGGATCAGCCAGGCAGGCACTCTGCGGCTCAATCATTCACCTCGGGCCGCCGCATGGTATTCTAGCAGTCCCTGGCACCGCTCGCACAGCCACAGGAACTCTGCTGTCTCCGAGCGAGACCCCCGCCCAGGGTGAAGCCACCAGAGTCGTTGTGGAGAGAGCCCCGAGCTTGATCTCAGCAAAAGCTCCACTGGGCTGCCACTAGACAGGGAAGAGGGTTTCGGTGTGGCCCGGGCTGGCACGACTTGACCCAGATGTCCCTGTTTCCTTGCTGCTCCTCGCTGTTTCTTAGCATTAGCATCCAGCCTGATCCCAAGTGTCTGTCTCTCTTCCCCACCCCCCTTCCCTCTGCCCGCAGCTCTCCTTCGTCTCTCGTCGCACCCCCCGCCCCCCTTCGTCTCTCCTCGCCCCCGTTTCCACTGCTCACCTCCCCCCATGAAGCTCCCCATGAAGCTCCCATCTCTCTCGTCTACTTAGCTCTGAAGGACACTCCAGCAGTCTCAACGCCGTGGAGAACACACCTCAGCCCCAGGACGCAGAGAAGCCCCCCGAGCCAGGGTAGGGTTTGACTTGGTCTGCCCCGGATCAGGGTCCGAGCCCGGAGGCGCAGATGAACGCGAGTTTGAAGTCCCATCCCCTGGGTAAGTTCAGAGTGTGCTGTTGTGATTGCATCTTGGGGCGTCACTCCGAGTTTTGTTGACACTTTGCTGGTGCGTGCAACCTCGATCTTGGCGCAGTGAAAGGCGGACTAAAAGTTACATGCAGCGTTTTAAACTCTTTTGCTGGCTGCTGTATTCTGTGTACTGTATGCATAGCTCGTATTTGTGTGGGGGATTCTTTGCCCCCAGGCTTTCTAATCAGAAACCCTGTATCCGCCCCGGGCATATTGCCATTTTGCCGACTTTTGACCCAGATGTCCCTGTTCCCTTGCTGCTCCCGACTTTTGACCCAGATGTCCCTGTTCCCTTGCTGCTCCCGACTTTTGACCCAGATGTCCCTGTTTCCTTGCTGCTCCTCGCTGTTTCTTAGCATTAGCATCCAGCCTGATCCCAAGTTTGTGTCTCTCTTCCCCACCCACCCTTCCCTCTGCCCGCAGCTCTCCTTCGTCTCACGCCGCACCCCCCCCACCCCCATTCATCTCTCCTTGCCCCCCCCTTTCCCCTTCCCTCTGCCCGCAGCTCTCCTTGGTCTCAAAAGTTACATGCAACGTTTTAAACTCTTTTGCTGGCTGCTGTATTCTGTGAACTGTACACCATGACGCCCAGTGCTTAATTTTAGCCGGTGGCTAGAGACGCTCATTTTTGTAGACCAGGGCATTTTTTATCGTCAGACTTTGGTTGGTCTAAGCTGGAAAGGCAGAAAAGTTGGAAGACAAGGATGAAGAGAAAGATAAGCAAAAGGTGACAAATGGAGAAACATTGGCGAAAATACTGCAAGATTAAGATAAAGAGACAGGGAGTGTAGGGTGGTGTAAAAAAGGCTTGCTTGAGGTGGAATCAACTTAATCGGCAACCCCGGCATTTGGAAACAACACACCTCTAAGAAAACTTTGAGCCTCTGCACTTTTGTTTAGACGAATTCCATGCTAATTTGTTCCTGCATTATTATTTACGTTTGAACTTTGAGCTTATGTATAGCATTGCAAATAATGTGTGTTTTTTGCAGATTAAACAGACTCATGGCAGTTATCCAGCCAATAAATATTCATTAACTATCAGAGCTTTGTAGCTGTGCCAGGTTGAGGTAATATGTGCTTACATAATAACAAAATAAGGTAAGACATGGTAAAAGTGAATACAATTACTTAGATTGGCAGGTCTCCCACCCCAGCACTCTAACACTAATCCTAGGACTGTATGTGTAAAGTTAACGCTGCACCTGAGATCACCTATTATGCTGCACAGTTGATTCCCACAACACTAAAATGAGTTTCAAGAGGTGAAATGTTAGACATTGCTCAAAACGATGAACATTCCTTCAGACTATCTAAATTTTGTGATAATATATGGATGAATTGTAGCAGAAGTAATGACCTGTAAATGCGTTTTTTGTGCCGGGTAAACCGCTGTGCTGTTTATCATTTTAATATAATTGTAGTTATCACAGAGTTCACTGGGACTATGTCTTCTACAGTGGAAATATGAAAAACTGGCTTAACCTGGTTGGGGGCCTAAAAAGTGGCACCTGTGCCACAGCAGCGCGCACGAAAACCACTGTGCTATCTATCGACACACTTTGTGAGTTGGATGTGTTCGGGAGCGTGTGCCAGAAACACTTTTCCTTACTCTGGATATTTTAGAGTCAGTTTAAGATTTTATGGAGCCCGTTAAAAATGCTTTGAAGTCGGCCCTCCAGAAGATGTCACTGAAACCTGATCTCATAGACTCTTGCATCTGATTGCTTTGAAGATGAAGGAAATAGCATTTTTTGGAGAGTGAGTTTCTCTGGAGGATCTTACCACTGAGAGAACTTTAACATCTTTAACCAAAGCTATGCATGATATGCAAGTTCACAAAAGACAAACCCCAATCTAATCTCTGGATGCTTGTGGTTGTTGAGAGTTTGTGTTTGCAGTTCATACTTGATGTGGTTACACCGCCTCACAGTTTTAACATTGCTCCAGCTGCAATAACCAGTAGCGGACTTTTTTTTCTTTTGCCTTTCACAGGGACTGTTAAATTTTCACATGTGACTGGAATTATTTAATACACTGGTGCTTGTCTTGCCTTCTGCCCCCTGATTGTGCCGCTTTTCTTGCCTTGTGTGTGTGGCTCCGTGTGTGGCTCTGTCTGTGTGTGTGCGGCTCTGTCTGTGTGTGTGGCTCTGTGTGTGTGGCGTGGCTCTGTCTGTGTGTGTGGCTCTGTCTGTGTGTGTGGCTCTGTCTGTGTGTGGGGCTCTGTCTGTGTGTGGGGCTCTGTGTGTGGGGCTCTGTCTGTGTGGGTCATCAAGGAAAGACTCTGTAGAACAGGGTTCCCTCTATCAGGGTGGCCCCTAAAAGGCAGGGGCACTGGGCCAGAGCCCACTTGGCCCATGCCTTAAAACGTCTGTGTGCATATCTCACCTTGTGGACCATTCTTACAGACCTGACAGAGTGAGTGGCTCAATAAGATAGCAGGGCTTTCCCCGGGCCGGACAGGGCGACACACTGCTGGTAGGGTGCCTTAGAAGCATGCGCACTTGTAATCACGCCATTATTATTTTTGTATTGAGCTGCCTCCTAGGACATTTGAAGGGTTTTGTTTGCAACAAAATGGGGAAAACGTACATTACCTGCAGGGAGGCGTTAATTCAGAGTGCGTAGGCGTTAATTCAGAGTGTGAGTGCAGAGTAGAGAGTGCAGAGTAGAGAGTGCAGAGTAGAGAGTGCAGAGTAGAGAGTGCAGAGTAGTGAGTGCAGAGTAGTGAGTGCAGAGTAGTGAGTGCAGAGTAGTGAGTGCAGAGTAGTGAGTGCAGGTGCACAGTAGTGAGTGTGTGCAGAGTAGTGAGTGCATGTACAGAGTAGTGAGTGTGTACAGAGTAGTGAGTGCAGGTGCAGAGTGGTGTGTGCTGTTGAGTGCAGAGTGCTGTGTGTTGGCAATGTAAATGACAGTGCCATTTATTTATGATTTAAAGAAAAAAAAAGAAATGTCATGAGCAATGCCAATAGCTCTATCTTTAATGATGCCGAGACCATTGCATTGTAAATGCTTGTTTAGCTTCTTTCTAAACTGTTGTTCAGAATCAATTTGATGAAGATGCAGGGGGAGTTTTTTCCATGCCAAAGGGCCCAGACAGGAAAAAGATCGACAGTCAGTTTTCAAGCGACAGATCCTAGGAACTTGAGCCAATATTCTGTTGGTGATTCCTATTTGGGCAATATGAGTGTATCGTAGCTCCTAGATATTTAGGGCCAGATGAATGCAGCGCGTTATAAGTTAAAACAAGAGTTTTGAACAGAATTCTTTTATTCACATGGAGCCAGTGCAAGGGACAAAGGTGTGATGAAGTGTGGGCATTCAACGGGAGATTAAGCATTAGGCAAGCAACAGCTTTTTGTATTACCTGTAGCTTTTATTTACTAGGTACTGAGAAAGACTGGAGTAAAGTGCATTAGCATAACCCAGCCTAGCCATGAGGGCTAAAATCACAGTCTTCCTGGTTGGAAGGGAGAGAAAATGCAAACACTGATTTGTAGTATGTAGAAGGCCAAAACATGTTCCTACCACCATGTTTGTTTGATTTTGAAATGGCAACTGATTGTTAAACGTCACTCCCAAATTCTTGACCACATCAGATTGTGGGAATAGTGAGGGAGCTCCATCTGACCAGAACATTTGCCAGTCTGAAAAAATGTTTTGGCCACAGCAGAGCCAAAGCAGAGGACCTTGGTCTTATCCGCATTGCACTTTAGTTTATTCAAGGTCATCCATGGAACAACTGCTGCAGGACAAGGTCTAATGGAGCTTGGCGTAATAGCTTTGCCTTTATTTAAGTTGAATAAGAGCTGCATATCATCTGCATTAGAAATTATTAAGCACCAAAGTACTCTACCAAGGAAGCAAACTGGGTAATATGAATAATAAACAGCGCTAAGGTCGAGCCCTGAGGAACGAAACACTCGTTTTTGATTGCCAAGAAAAATGGAGACGTCCAAATTTCCTGACCCCTGCCTTCCAGGAAGGACTTCAGGGAAAATCCATAAATTCACATGTTCTGGAGGCGAGAGAGGAGCCTCTAATGGGGCACTGTATCGAAGGCTGGTGGGAAATCAAGTGAGATCAGAACAGCCTTCCCTCCTGTATCCAGAGTATTCCTGATAAGTTCAGTAACTTCCAGCAAGGTGCTCTCCATGCTGAAGTTAGGCTTATCGCCTGACTGGCTGAGATGTAGCAGCTTAATAGTTTCTAAATAGGTGGAGAGTTGCCAATTGACACCTCTTCCCAGCAATCTAGACAATACTGGCAGCAAAGAAATAGGCCTATAACTCCCTGGCACATTAGGGTCTGCAGTAGATTTCTTTAATAGAGGTAGAAGTTTTGTCTGTTTCCAGACTGAGGGAATCTCCACCGTGGACAAAGAGTCATTCAAAACTATATTGACCATCGTGTTAATAACTTCCGCCCCCATGGTTAAAAGAAAAGGGGGACAAGGATCTGAAGGTGCTCTCGATTTAAGACTTCGAATGGCTGACATAGTATAGTCCGCCGAAATAGCGTCAAAGGAAAGTAATGAACTAGATACTTTTTTATGCGTCCTAGTAGTAATATCTAAGCTAGAATCCAGGAACCCTGTCATATTCAGACTGAGCTGTATTTCCTGAATTTTATTATGAAAAGCAGCAGCCTGTTGTTCGCAGAATTCAATCAAAGGATCCTAACTTCTTACACAGGCTCTTTCACAGTTTTAAAAATGGCTCCAGATTTATTGCTGGCTGCCTTCATAACATTCCCTTTTGGCTAATTTGAACAAAGCCTGATATTTCTTGAGGGCCCCCTTATATTAGACTTTGTTCTCCTTTTTATATTGTTTCTCATTTCCTTTCCACGTTTCTACAGAGTTTTTTTCCTCCAGTTTCAAACTTTCAGTGAACCAAGGTCCAAAGTGTCCAGTTATGCAAGAATTTTGCCCTGAGAGTGTTCCAATGTTTCAACGGTGTCACAGATCCAAGTGTCCACCACAATGGCATCTGTTTCAACTGATCCCATAAGTAAAGGGTATAAGCCTTTCAAGGAGCTTAGAAATTTGTTCTGAGTAATCTTAGTTACGGTCTAACTCGACGTAAAGTCTGATGTTGGTTGCCTTTTTTACAAACTCATGGAAATAGAAGATTTGCACTGAGTGTATCCTTGTTAGGTCATCTTTGGAGGGTTAGATACTGGTTTGCCAACTCTAATTTTTAGGTCGAAGCCTACAAGAAAGCCCAGCTGTCTATTTGAGAAAAGACTACTTGTGGGCATTATGAAAGCTTTCCTGGGAATGCATTACACCCATTGCTTACCATTTGTTTTGTGGTTTGTACTCATATTGTGAGAAAATCACCCTTTTTTGCCTGATCACCCCCCTTTTTTGACTGGTATTGGTGGTAACTGACTCCGACTGTGCCCTGGGCTCTGTTAATCAGGCCCAGGGCTCTGATTAAAAAGATATATGGTAAGTAGGTGTAATTACAATTGGCACTGACACCCTACCCGTAAGTCCCTAATATATTGTAGGGCATGTCGGTTTAGAGGCCCAGCAGATTTTATGCACTTTTGTGTGCACTTCTGTGATTTCTGCTTTCATTTTTAAAGTCAGCACTGCTTTGCAAGCTGCTTTTACATTTAAATTGGATGCCAATATGATTTTGGATTTAAAGTTACTTCCAAAGTACTAAGCTACATTATTTTTACATATAGGTCACCCCTAAGGTCTATCCTACATGCCCCCAGTGTAAGATGCCATGTAAAAATAAGCAGGGACATTTTAAAAGCTGTTTTATATCCCCTTAAGAGGGACATTTAGCTTTCCCCATTGTAACCTTTTTAGCTCCATAGACTAACATAGGAATACTGTAATACAGTGCAACTATTGAGAAGAGTGAGCTAAAATAATATTTCAAGGACTTAAAAGATTGGTAATGATAAATCCAATTTGTTAGTGTGTAATTTGTCATAGCTAATACAGAAAAGAAGTTATATAACTTTCTTTTTCAGGACCCAAAATCCAGCCTTCCAGCAGCCTCTCCTGATTGTCCAGCAGTTAATAGGCTCAGCCAAATTGATTTGGTGAGGGGATAAGTGGCCTGGATAGAGACAGAGATTATCTGGTGGGGGGAAATCTGCAGCTGCATAGGACAGGCCAGGAAGGGGGCTGGGTAATCAAACTGATCTTCAAAGAGAGCAGTACAGTAAGAAGCAAGGGCTTACTCCCTTGTCCTGTACACCCTAGCCAGATGGGACCCCCAGGAATGGAATTTGCAGAAGGTCAAGAAGGGGGAGTGTTAAGGGAAATAAGCCATACCAGTAGGTTGGCTTAGCCAGATCTTCAGTCCACCGAGAAAGATTTTCCATGTTGAATTTTAAAGTGCAGTGCTTTGTGGGACCAGAATATGCTACACTTTGGGGATGCTGTCATGCTTTTTGCTGGCACCATTCACAGGGGTGTTCCCCTACTTGTCACCCGAGCACATTGGATGAATATATGAGAACTGCATAGCAACTCAGATCTGCTGCCTGAAAATACAAGAAGAAGGACTGCCCTGCTGAAACTCTGGCCTGCACCAAGAGGACTGCATTCCGAATGACTGTGCCTGCTGCACACATAGGAACTACAGCCCTAAGGATGTTGCCTTGCTTGAAAAAGAAGGAGTGGACTCCCTGAAAGTAACAAGTTAAAAGATCTCCAGCAAGAAGAACCCAGCTGACTGCCTTTTAGAGGACTTTAAAGAATTTGGCCAGGTGCGTTATGGGAGCTGTGGTCCCAAATTCTGAGGAGCAACTCAGAGACTCTGGCACCTTGGAGATTGGTTGTGGACACTTTGAACCCCCAAAAGGAACTTGAGGAAGCACCTCCTAGAGTTAAGAGAACTTTCCAGAACTTTTGTGAAAAAGATCCATAAGGTGATCGACCCGCCGTTGAGAGTCAAGCCGACAACCTCGCACTGCGCCTAGCCTGGATTTCAGGTTCGCCCGGCTGAAAGCTCAAGACTTCCAGGAGATGACCGGGGGCTACTGCGGAACCCAGCCGTCAAAGCCACTGCGAATCCGGCTGGATTGACGTCAAGAGAAAATCCTTCAGAAAAGTTTCTAAGTGCGAAGATAACATTTTGACAGAGGCCTCCTGCTTAGTGTATCCAACCAGCGCTCCATCACGGTTGTCCTCAAAATTTGATTTTTCTTTGTTTATTCTTTGAAAATTCATATCTCTGGTTCCCTACAATAGATTTCTGTTGTTTTGGTGTACTTTTAAAGCTAAAACTATTTCCTATTTTTATAAACAGTTTCGGATTTTTATTGTGTGTTATGTCTTATTTAGTGTATTGGTATTTGTAAGTGCTTTACACACCTGTCTCCTAAGTTAAGCCTGCCTGCTTGTTGCCAGCTACCAAGTGTTGAACAAGGCAATAATTTACTGAGACCCTGTCTGGGCCTTATATTACGCTGGTGGTCTTATTGCTTATGGTAGGTGCATACCTATCCCTACTAATAATCCACATTAAAACAAACATTTTCTGGCTTTCTATATGCTGTCTTTATTTGTTCTTGCTGCCCAGCATGTATTTGTCCATCCTGTGGAGAAAAGCTTGTTCACCAGCGTTCCTTGCATTCTTCCACGAGTCCTTACTTTCTGTAAATAGGCCTTTAGATTTTGTTCTGATCTTGTAACATTTGCTCTGTGTTCAAAGACAGAGGTCAAATGTTGGATCTGTCTTCTGAGGGAGCTTGATGTTTACTTTTCTTTCCCATACTTCAAAGTGAGAGAATTTATGTAACAATCTTGCTGGGTACTCGGAAAGAAAAGTGTTTTCTCAAGCACACAACAACATTTAAATGTCTGTAAATGAACTGTGCAAATATTTCAGTATATACAAGAATTAGGTAAGCACAAATAAAGCCCTTTTTTGTAATTCAGAAGTCTGGTGGAAACAAATATTGTAATACTATCAAAACAAATCAGTACACCAAGTGAATCAATTTCAACACGTTATCATTTCTGTGCTGTATGGTTTCATAAGTAAAACGGTATGTGCAAATGTAATAGTCGTTTCAATTGAAAATGTGTTGTCTGTAATGGCAGTGTGCTAACACTCCACTCTACTCCACTTCACTCTATGCCACTTCACTCTAACACTCTACTCTATGACATGGCACTCCATTCTACTCCACAACACTCTACTACACTTCACTCTAGGCCACTCTACAACATTACACTCTACAACACTGTTCAATAATCTATGCCTCTCCATGCAATGCCACTACACTCTATGACCCCCCCACTGTGACACTCTACTTCACTCCAATCTACTCCACTCTACGACACTCCACTCCACAACACTACTGCACTCCACCATATGACTCTAGGCCTCTCCACGCCACAACACTTTTTTCCACTCTGGGCTCCTACACTCTATGCCTCTCAACTGCCCTCCATTCTACAGCACTCCAGTCAACAGCACTCCACGATACTCTACTGCACACCACTCTATGACACTCTACTTCACTCTATGCCACTATACACTGTTCCACTCTATGCCACTTCACTCTAGGCCTTTTCACTGTGAGCCACTTTACTCCACTCTATGTCAATCCACTCTACAGCATTCCACTCTGTGCCACACCACTTCACACCTCTACTACACTCTACTATGTGACTCTACTCTCCAGGACTCCATTCTACGCCACACTACAACACTCCACGAAACTCTCCTCTAAGCTACTTACTTTTAGCCATGCTGAATAGCATCTACGCTAGTGAACAAAATGGCTAAAACACATTGGAAAAACCAATAGCTCTTGCATAAACAATTGTATTTGCTAATTCGTGCTACTTATTTGTAATTCTATGAGTGTATACTTGATGGTTAACTTGTAGCTTAATCTCTGTAAAATTATTGGTAATAAAGTATTAATGCTTTTGTTCTGGTTGTAAGTCAAGCACAAAAGGAATAGTTCTGATTGGTTCTTTATGAAATGTTTTGCCTGATGCCCTAAATCTAATCTGTCTATTACAAAAAAGGCAGTAGGCCTGCATTACTGATTGTGAAAAAAATGTTAAAGAAAATTGGCTTTTAAGATTGGAGTGATGTTATACTGTGATAATGCATGTTGACATAGATTGCGGGTGCAAGCTAGGATTTTGGTGTAAGTCATAGTCTTTGACACATTTTAGGATAGAAGATTTGCACCATGATAGTCCTAGATAGACCCTCTTAGAAGGGCCTGACAGATATACCTATTTGCCAAGCCCTTGTCATAAAAAAGAAAAACATGTGTATACATAGAGGGTAATTAGCTCAGCACTCTTCAGTTTTTTTTCAGTATTATTCACATTCCGCTTCTCTACTTGACTGCTTAATGCATTAGGCAATGGGATAGCCCATTTTTGCCTTTGGTGCTATTGCCCCATGAGTAACAGTATTTTTCCTCATTATATGTAAACATGTGCCTGAAAATGTGTGTACTTCTGTGTCTGGGCAGGTGGCTAGTACTTTGGTTCTTGGTATTTTCCTTTTATACTTCTGATTTCATTTTTTCCAAAGTCACCATTATTTGTATTTTAGTGCATCCTTAAGCTCCTCAGAGTGTCCTCCAGGGCCCCTTGTTTACCACTCATTTAATCTGTAGTGTACTGCATTGTGTGCAGCCACAATTAATATACTGGGCAGCCATATTGGAATGATATTATCCATAATGTATGTTAGCCACCAGGTATCTTTACAACACTGCACGTTATATACTTTACTATTCGTAGACGGATGCTCAGTGCAATGTTTAATTAGTGTCCATATTGGAATGGTACTGCGCATAGTGTATCATTGGTACATATGGACTGTCTTCCGTGCAACATACTGACCTTTTCTCTTCATTCCCTCCTTTACTGTCTTCCTTAGCTAGATCTTGCTTGTCTTATTGGGTTGCTGAATGCTATTCCTGCATCTCCTCTTACTTTTCTCATTCTTATCCTTTGTCATCCCCTGTTGCTCTTTTACTGTCTACTCCTCCTCACCATTTAATTTGGTCCTACCCTCTCCGGTTTGTTGCCCTTTTGCACTCTCCCCATCTCTCCTTCACTTCTCTCCATCCTCTTCCTCTATTTTGTCCTATTATGTCTCCTCTATCTTCCCCTGGGCCAAACCCCTTTCCTGTGGTTATTTACCTCACTAACCCTTGTATGCTTTGCCTCCCACATCTTCTGCTCTCTTTAATGTTCATCATTCTTCACCACTTTTACTAGAAGGAGGTTTCCATTCTTTAATGTTGTTTTACTTGTAAAGAGCACGGACAATGTATTTGTGAACAGTTGGGCTATTTAAAATATGAAATAAATACATTGTTGGTTGCTGGTAATCACGTTGCTTCGAGAACAGGGCCCCTTTGCTGGAACTTCAAAACAATGATGCTCTCTGTACAATACCACTGTAAGATGTCCACACACTTCTAAGTTTAACTTAATCTTTTACATTGCAACCACACGCCTGCCAAGTTTAGGTGACTACATGTTTCCTTTATTCTACTTCTCCTATTCTTTCAATGTAATTTTCACATACCTGTTGAACTTGTGGCTGTTTTACTGCAAATGGGTAAGCGGACGAATGCAAGACTGAGTCAGTGGGTAGAGGATAAACTGAAGTACACGTGCAAGGATAAGTGACAGAGATGTATGATTACTTGCTAGGTGCGGAAACCTTTCAATGACTAACAAGGCATTTTCAGTTACAAGCCAGACCTATTGGAATTGCCAGTGCTTGTCGTGTTACATACAAAACTGAAAAGTTATGAACAGTTTTGACCGTTCCTAATGATGCTCAATTTATTTTAGCGTCAAATCTTATGTCAAGCGTTCGTCTGACTCTGTGTGGGCAATAATATTTGTTTGGCACCTTCTTTGTTATGTTATGTTAATTTATATTTATAGAGCGCCAAATCACCAAAGGTTTTTAAGCGCTTACAGCACAGACCATGAACCCATAAATCCGGTATTCCTGCTGGGCTCAGCAAGTTTAGGGTGAGCTTATCCAAACGCCTCAGTGAACAAGATGGTCTTGTTTCCTCCTTAACGGAAGTAAGGTGGCTTCCCCACGCATACTCTCTGGCAGCCTGTTCCAAAGCTGGGGAATCACAACTGAGAAGGCCCGCCACCCCCCCAAGGTGGCTCTGTTAAAGCGCGGACAGGCCAACAGGCTCGTCTCAGATAAACGAGGTATCGCCCAGGCACATAAAGCTTTGTTTATGTGACTAGGCGGTGCTCTATACTGAGCTTTATGTGCAATGCACAGGCCCTTGCATCTTTCCCAACATCACAAGGGCAGTAAAAATGTCATTAGGTTATTTGTATAGGGCAAATGACAAATCCTCAAATGCGACTGTGATTGAGTTTGTGGATAACACAATCATGTCCGTAGATGATATGACACTAGTTAGACATGTCATCATCTTAAAAAACAAGGAGAAATGTAGAAGAGAAGGGACAATTAAACGCTGATGGGGACAAGTACACTGACCTATGTGGGCCAATTTGGCTTTTTTAACATGACACCTCTTTCATCGTGGTGGTGGTGGTATTTGAGCTACCAGGGTGTAGCAAGGGCTCCTTGTATAAAATATCAGAGCAAGCTCTCCAGCAACGTGCCATGATGCAAATGGCGCTATTAATGGGTTACTTTATTATTTGGCTAAACAGCCTTAAAACAAACTAATGACAGAAGTCAGAACATTTTCAAGTCTTGGACATTGACCAAATAATCAGAAGCAACAAACATTATACAGTTATTTCCTAGAGCAAAATAGAGCCATAAAAACAGAGCTTCACCCTCACCTCATTGGTCCCACCTTTCCTAAGAATCTTAAGCCCAGGCCCCAGCAATAAAGCATCTAATTTCAATCCAGTCAGAAAGTTAAAAACATGTTAATTAGGTAATTTAAAAATGCATTTATTACAACCAGGAAGCCACCTTCCAATGAAAGACATCTCAGATAGCCCACACCAATATGTTCCATACGCACTTAACATGACACCCATTAAAAGACCTAGGTTAAACCAGCAATAAAAACTTGTATTGAATGAGTAAATACAGTGGGTGATGAACTTAAGTCAGTAATAAAGTAGAACACAAACTGGTATGAAGGAAAAACCGAAGAAGACTTGTCCAGGAGTAAACCATTAAATAAGCATTTACAAAACCGTCAATTATCTTTAATGACTATAATAAGATACTCACATTGATACGGCTGCTATCCAGCCAAAGACACTGTTTAACTATTCAGAGACTAATCCAGGGATCTTGAAAATCACCACAGGAACACCACAATAGCTCTGCGAGGACTTTATGTAGACCAAAACCAACAAAATCAGGAAATATATAGAAAAAAACATGGAAACATTCCAAGACCTGTCAAGGATGCCTATTTATTTAAAGAATGTTTTGATAGGACTAACACGTATTAAAGAATCTGAAGTCCCAAGAATGGGCTTTAAAATCGGAGATTTCTGCATCAAGTAGTTCTTCCAACCCATGCCCCGTGTTTCACACATTTCACAACCCTAGTCACTGAGGGCATAGTACAGAGACACCTGAAATGCAACCTATGTAACACCACAACCTGGAGAAAATCAAAAATGGAGCCAATGGAACTGACCAACTTCATGTAAGCATTTAACATCCTGGCTCCAATCGTGACCAATGAACTTCATTGCCTTTTGCATCACACTCAGTCAGTCTTGTGGCTTACAGAAATAGCTCTGACCTCCGTGAGGAAGATTTGTGCATTACTATGGTTGGGGATTACTAGACGCCCCTTATTCTCCTTGACCCCTCAGTGGCCTATGAGTTGGACCATGAAGATGTGATTTAAGGGCTGGAAAGTGGCTGGGATTCACACAATGGCTGTTATAGTGCATATATCCACTCCTTTCCAATGTCAATCTACAAATTTGGATCCGGTCAGCCGAGTTCATTAACTGCAAGATGTCATCATGTGTGATTTACAGTAAAGCACTTCTTTTTTCCCCAAAAGACTGAGCACGGCTAGACATTCCATTCTTACTCATGTTAGTGGGTTCTTTACTTCAGATTTTCCAACCCCACACCACCTCCCTGAGTAAACAGCAAGGCTGCACTCCAAGACAGCAGCAGCAAATGGCTCTGATTGATACATTCAGAGCCCATGAATCTCGGACTGCCCTGGGACCCCTAAAAAAGTCCCCACTTTCATCAATATAGCATATACATTCTTTTGGTTTTTTATATATTGTCTCAATTTTAAACAATGCTCAGTTCATGACAGTTGGGGACTCTAGTTTTAGTGGTGTATATTATTGGCTATCATATCATTTTCTCTGTGTGGTTTCATTCTATATCTGCAGATGTTTTTCTTTACCTTAAAACACATCTAACATAATATTGTACATAAATGGTTCAGAAGTAATCGGTTACAAATGGGCCGATATCGATTACCCTACAAACAGTAGCTACTGCTGTGGGGCAACCTGACAAGATGCTCATGTATAATTCTCTGGGAGTTCCTAGGTTATGTGTTACAGGGCTCAAAATTGTTTCAGCAGACAGTGTGGGTAAAACCGTGCCCAGTTCTTCTTTCTCTAGAAGGGTTTAGGGACAGCTTCCAACCCACCCCCCAATACAGGATCCCTTGTAAAGCACAGTACGTTTGAAGGTGTCCAATCACATCTGGTATAGAACACACAAGTGCATCTCTGTGTCCTTTGTGGGTTCATGCTTTTCGCAGGGAGGCTGTTGCAAAGCCCCTATTTTTCTGGAAGCAGCAGATTAATCCCAGACCAACCAGCTGGTATGTGGATGAGATCTGTAGTGCTGCACATATATCATGTGAGCGCAAGCTTTACCAGC
This sequence comes from Lissotriton vulgaris, assembly GCF_964263255.1. Taxonomy (NCBI): domain Eukaryota; kingdom Metazoa; phylum Chordata; class Amphibia; order Caudata; family Salamandridae; genus Lissotriton; species Lissotriton vulgaris. The sequence goes on along the minus strand of NC_141685.1, from coordinate 1,700,469,647 downwards.
CCCAGTCTGGAAGTCAGCAAGTACATTCCTGTGCTTGTGCATAAACCGATCATGTAGCTGGAGAATTTTCCTCGGGACGAGAAAAAACCCACCACCCAAACAGCTAAGTGCCTTCCCACAGTGAAAGTTTAGTCTTGGTTTTGGTCTCCGTGTCACAGTACTTTGGCTTATCTTCATAGTAAGCCACAGACTGCTGTCCTGCTTCTTCCAGAGCATCAAGGTTTCATGGTGCTATGAAAATGTCTTTCAACACTGTACGGCTCTGCTGAGCTAGAAGTGTCGGTCGGTAAAGATGCACAGATTTAAGTTCTCAGGTACGCCGTCAGGTCATGTTGTAGCGGCACCTGAAGAAGGTTTTCGTATATCCCTTCCAAGTATACAGCAGACTTCTTCAGCTTATCATCCCCAATCTCCGTCACAGCCGTACTTCTGTAGAGCAGCATCTCCATCGAACATGCACACCTCAAATGCCCCTCCTGAGCCATTAGCCAATTCTCCACCTCAAAATGGAGTTCTGGCAGCTCCTCCTGGCAGTTCAATGTGAAGGTCCCAAGGTTATTAGTCTCGAACCTGCCAAGGAGGGCTGGTGGTGGTTATTCCACTCTAGTCCCGCAGCATAGTGTGTCTTGGTCCCATAAGTGTGGTGGGCCGTGCTTCAGAAAATAATTATTTTGCACCTCAGCTAGACATTTCTGCCCCATCATTTTACCAAAGTTGCAGCCAGCAGTTGTGTATTCTAGCAGTCAGGAGTAACCCAAAACAAGCAACAAGAGCAAAGTATTGGGTGAAATGATTGAGTTAATCAGAGACAATGACAAGTCCTGAAGAGCAGTGAACATGGTACCCACATCTGAGCATACCCATCATACTCAGCTCGTCATGAGCACACGACCAGTGTACAGCATGACGAGCTGAGCTTGTCATGAGCAGCGAAGGGGTTAAATTAACCTCAGCCAACGGGAGTGGCTTTGTCCGGATCCCAGTGCATACTTTTTTGCCCACTATGCCAGTTCAGAATGGATCTGGCCTGGCAGTTTTGGTTGGACTGTTCCTATTTTAGCAGGACCAAGGCTGATTTGCATATTGCTTGGTCTACTGAGGTAGCACGGGATATGACCCAAGAGTAAACATTCAAGCATAGCACCCATCACTTTTCCGTATTCCTCAACCCAAAACAAGAGGACTAAGGCAAGGGAAGCTGCCTAATTAACGTCATCTTGACTAGTAGGCTCAGCCCTTCCAGAGAACGATGTGCAAGGAAAGGTCAGGGGGAAACTTTCTTGAGTGAAAGGGCCCCCTGTCTCCTCTCCGTCACTCTCCTCAGCATGGCCCACTACAAAGTAACCCTAGAATGTACTGGGAGAAGCCAAGCAATCTACATCTGCTGTCTGTGCTCTCCTACCAACATCCCAGCTTATGTACCACTAAAGTCTTACTAATGGAATGCATTGTGGCCACAGCCACATGTTGTGTGCTTCACACACAAAATGTACACAAAAAAAATGAGGCAGATATGTAAGAGACCGGTAGTGCACTCTCCCTAGTAAATGACCACTAAAAAGGCCGGCCTTTGTTTTAGATTTATATAACTGCCACATTGCCAGTCCCCTACTCTTCAGCCCAGTGTCCTCGCACATAGAACCCAGTGCTGAGGCTCAATCTGTGTCATAAAATTGCCTCCAGCAGCACGCATGCATGAGAGTTCAGTGGGGATCAAAAACGCTATGATGATTGCTCTCCAGAGCCAGAGCCATGGAGGTGTCCTTTTATCGTCCCAGCAAAGTGTTTGACACTCATCAGAAAACCACAGCAGAGAATGGATACAAGTATAACAAGCCTGCACTAAAAAGGAACAAATGTGACATCTGCAACCTACACAAGCAAATAATGGTTCCCCCTTACTAGACTGAAACAGGTACACCATGCCCATTCTAAGTGGCCAGTATGTCTGATCCCAATAATGCCATCGTGGGTTGCATCCAACCAAGATACTCCATTTGTACAACTGGCTCTCCAAATGAAGATATTTCAAGCAGTTAAGACTTGCTCCAGGTGGTGGTAGTAGGTTTAGAACTCTGATACAAATTAGCAAATCAATCACACTCCAACACAATGGCCAGTCAGAGACATTACTTTACTTTTGAAAGGAATGGTCTTAACTCGCCAGTAGGTAAGGAGGAGCAGTTGAAATGATAAAAAATAAAACGTACCAGAAAATACTCATGCCTTCTTACGAGATATGACCCCAGTTTTATAGTAATGGAATTAGTGACACTAAAACGAATTGGAAGAAGACTGTTGCTTAACTAGAGAAGATATATGCTTAATGGATGTAGAGACAAATTCTGGCAATACTGTAGGTTTTTCAAAAGGGGATATTAGACAAAATCCGGTGGCATTGTTGACAAGAACAGTCAAGCGGTTTTTAACATGTATAGAAACGTATTAATTTTTTTAGCAATTCGCTGCATGAATAGGATTCCCCCCTGAATCAAGTTAATTCTGCGGTCTCGTTTTTCGCAAAGAAAATATTCAACTTTCTCGGGACAGAGAGAGCATTGTTAACATTGTAAGCATGGCCACGGAAGTAGTGGATTTTCCTTGAAGCACCTGGATCTTGTGCAGACTTCATACCCACTCGTCCTCCTATAAGGTACATTGTAACTATTGCTGAAGATCTTAGTATTGGAGTTAATGCATCTCTGCCATAAAGCATCTATCATAAAAAGATTGAAAATGCGATTGAGCCGCTATTGCGAAACATCGAATCTCGATCTAGCAGCTCCCTTCAATGTCACTTCATTTCTTGATTGCTTTTCAGGGGGAAAATGATTGAAGTAAAAGTCATGGTGCAATAGTAAGGTGATATGCAAACGCAACAAGCTGTTGTCAGATTTTCAACCTACTTTTTGCTCCTATCTAGGCAATAAGACCGCATTAATGGATGTTCTCTGGCATATGTTAGATATTAAACATAAGCGAAGAGCCAAAGCCTTGGTTCCTCATGATCTTTGTCACAATATTGGCCGTGTAGACCACTGGCTGAAGTATGTTGTGTGACCATTTGGCCATTGGTCTGGACAAGGACTTTGCTGTGAAGATAAATTATAATGGGTCTTCACATGCCCCCAGTCTGATAGTGGTTCAAGTTCTGTTGTGTCAACTACATGCCAGAACACACTGACAATGTCCTCTAACCCCAAAATGCGCCCAACAACTTAGTCAAAATATCAGTGTCTGATTGAGATTCATCAGTAGATTGAGGAGAATTTGGTATCCCTTAACTGAGACAAAATTGGGATATTGCTTCTCTGCTCCTCATGCCCACTACCATTTCTTTTGATTTGTCATAAAAAGCTGGGTTTATAGCCTCCTGTACTAGGGCCAAGAATCTTGGTACGACCAGAAATTCAAGTATGCCATCAATCGAAGAGAGAAACATGTCTGGCTAAGAAAGTAAAAAATGATCCATGCCAGCCTTTTCCCCTTATGTGGAAGCAGAAAGACACACTAAAGCTCAGATATGTAACGGAAGTGTTGTCTGCTCACCAAGGTACGAGGCAGCTGTGTGAGAGCAGTGGGTAGAGGGTGTTGAACTCGGAACAACATGCTAAAACACCAGTAGGATATCACTACCTCCCTGGGTTTCGAATCCTGCCTGAAACTGTACCCTGCATCTGATGTTGGTTGGTTTATCTGGTTTCAACTCTGTGAAATGTTTTCGTGTTTTATTGTGTTTTGATGTTACGTTTACTTGTATTTACTGCCGCTTGATGTTTTCTGAGGGTAGTCATCTATATGTTACTTGTAAACCAAACCACTGGGGCGATGGAAAATAATTCACGGGTCACAGATCACAAGTCCTTTTCGATCTCCAGAATAGTTTGGGTCTCAATTAATTTACAATAGCAGTTTCTCTAACTGAGCCCAGATCTCACACAGCACTAACAACAATGATCAAGCATGCTATAATATGTATGCCCCTTACTCTAGCTTCTAAGAGTCTTACTGAGTGCAAGGAGGGACCTCTTACTGGGTTTGAGCCCCGGTGGCTGCAATTCTACTAAAATGTCAAAAGAATAAAAACACTTTAATATAAAAACAGTACAGGATATACAGAGATAGTTTCAATAGGGAGGATAATATAAACTAATGGAATTGTATTTTGTAATAGACCAAAAGCTGAATGTGAAAAGTCACATTTTACATACAGTTATCATTCCTATAGAAATCTGCTATCCCAAGAAGAAACCTTGGTCATTGCAGTAGAGATATCATGTCTTCACTATTGCAATATCTATAATACAGGCAACCCACGAATGTACTATGCACTTTGTAAAGTGCAATGCTGTCCAGCTCATACTTTAATGCAAAGACCACATTATGTCTGCCCTGAATGTACTCCTCTGGCTTCCGGTCATAGAGGTAATAAAAGACTATTTTACTAGTCTGCAAGTCTCTCAAAAGACATGTCTGCAACCTTTTAGCCCAACCATTTAACAAGGTGCCTGATGCTGGCATCCATGGAGCTACTAGCTGACTATCAAAAGGTTTGCAGAGTTATCTCTAAGATGTCCTCCCTTGCCTTTGAGACTCTAAAACTTCCTCACATTTGTCAGAGGCCAGAAAAGTGGCCGATCAGAAAGCTGCACTAAAGACATCTTGGGAATATTCATTGCATTACAACTGTTGCTTACCATTGGCTTTGTGGTTTGTACTTGACATTTTAAAGCTTTCTATTTGCTGACTTTATTTGTATCGGATTCAGACGAAACCACAGCACTGAGACAGCCCTCATTGCTGCCACAGACGACATCAGGAGCCAACTAGACAACGGCGAAACATCAGCCCTCATCCTCGTGGACCTGTCAGCTGCCTTCGACATGGTCTGCCATCGCACCCTGAAGACACGCCTCCTAGAAGCCGGAATCCAAGAGAAGGCCCTTGACTGGACCACGTCCTTCCTCTCTGGCAGAACCCAGAGCGTCCGCCTCCCACTTTTCCGATCCGAAGCCACCGACATCATCTGCAGCATTCCCCAGGGCTCATCCCTCAGCCCAACGCTGTTCAATGTCTACATGGCCCCCCTCGCACAAGTGGCCCACCATCACGACCTCAACATCATATCCTATGCCGACGACACCCAGCTCATCTTCTCCCTCACCAAGGACCCACACACCACCAAAACCAACCTCCACGAGGGAATGAAGGCTGTCGCCGACTGGATGAGGAGCAGCCGTCTGAAGCGGAACTCGGAAAAGACGGAGGTTCTCATCCTCGGACCCTCCCCCTCAGCCTGGGACGACTCCTGGTGGCCAACCACACTGGGAACAGCACCAACACCCACCGACCATGCACGCAACCTAGGATTCATCCTCGACTCCTCCCTCTCCATGTCTAAACAGGTCAACGCCATTTCCTTCTCCTGCTACAACACCCTCCTCATGCTGCTCAGAATCTGCAAGTGGATCCCGACTGAAACAAGTAAAACAGTGACACAGGCCCTCATCAGCAGCAGACTGGACTACGGCAACGCACTCTACGTAGGAAATCCAGCCAAACACCTATGACCACTACAACGCATCCAAAACGCCTCTGCCTGACTGATCGTCAACGTCCCCCGTCGCAGCCACATCACCCCCCACCTGAGAGACCTACACTGGCTCCCCGTCAACAAGAGGGTCACCTTCAAGCTCCTCACCCACGCACACAAAGCACTCCACAACGCCGGACCAGCCTACCTGAACAGCAGACTCAGCTTCCACAACCCCACCCGCCAGCTCCGCTCCACCAGCCTCGCCCTCGCCACTGTCCCCCGCATCCAACGAACAACCTCCGGCCGCAGATCCTTCTCCTACCTCGCCACCAAGACATGAAACACCCTCCCTACCCACATACGGAAGACCCAAGACCTACTCGCCTTCAGAAGACTCCTCAAGGCCTGGCTCTTCGAGCAGTAGCAGCACCCCCCCTCCCCTCAGCGCCTTGGGACCCTCACGGGTAAGTAGCAGGCTTTACAAGTACTCTGATTGATTGATTGATTGTATTAGGCTGTCCAGTGTGAGTTTGTCCCTCCCAAATAGCAAAGCCTTCTCAGACTACCTGTCCTTGTTTTCTTCTACGAAGACTCCTTGCAGTAAACAAGCCTGTAAATCTTGTTCCTATGTTTTCACATTTGCTGTGCGTTCAAGTACAGAATTCACTTGTCTGTCTTCGATGGAGCTTGATGTTTACTTTTCTTTCTGTGGCGTCAAAGTGGCACTATTTATGTGACAATCTTCCTGGATACTGGGGGCATAAAAGAGTTTTTTTCTAGCACACAACAGCATTTAATTCAACTGTGGAAGTATTTCTGAATGTATCAGACTTTGGAATGCACAAATGAAGCACATGTTTTGTTAATTCTGAAGTGTGTTGTAAACAAATACTTTAATATGATCAAAGCAAATCTATACACTAGGTGATGCCATTTCTTTACATTATTGTTTGTCCACTGTATAATTTTATTAGTAAAACAGTATGTTTGTGCAAATGTAATGGGTATTTCAATTGAAAATGTGTTGTCTGTAATGTAGTGTGCTACCACATCATGCTTACTCTACTCCATGCTACTCCACTATACTCTGCACCACTCCACGCAACTGCACTCTGCGCCACTGCACTCTACTCCACTCGCACCACTGCACTCTATGCCACTTCACTCAAATCCTCTTTGCTCTACTGTGCACCACTCGACTCTGTGCCAGTGTGCTCCACACCACTCTACTCTACACCTCTGCACTCTATGAAAATGCACTGTACTCAGTATCTTTCAACTTTACGCCTCTGCGCTATAAGCTAATTCATTGTACCCCACTCTACTTTGCACGGCTGCACTATACACCATTACACTCTACACCAGTCTACTCTACACCACTGCACTTTACCCTGCACCACTCCACTCTAATCTTAAACACTCTACTCTATGCCACTCTACTCCACCCATCGCCACTCCAATCTATGCCAATGCACTCTGTCAATGCACTCTACTCTACACCACTTTACTTTACACTACTGTACTCTAAGCCAGTACACTCTATGCCACTCTACTCCACTGCAATCTACAACACTCTACTCTGCAACACTGCACTCTCTGCCACTAAACTCTGCGACATTCCACTCTTCACTTCTGCATTCTATGGCAATGCACTTTATGCCATTCTACTCTGCATCACTGCACCACTCTACACCACTGCACTCTCTGTCACTCTCTACACCACTGCTCTCTACTATGCACCACTCAAATCTTCGCCACTGCATTCTATGATGCTGCGTTTTACGCCGCTAAATTCTATGCCTCTGCACTCTATACCGCTGCACTCAATGAAATGAAATGAAATTAAATACCAGCATTTGTAAAGCGCAACGCTACCTCCGGAGAGGTGTCCTGGCGCTGGGGGCCATTGGGAAGATTAAGCAAGCTATTGCCCAGAGTCACATGGTGCTTGGCTAACCTGCCGCCGGAGCTGGGATAAAACCGTCAACCTTGCAGTCGGAGTCAGATACCCTGGCCGCTGTGCCACACCTCTTCCACAATGCTACTATACTCTGCAACACTCTATGCCAATGCAATCTACACCAGTCCACTCTACTCTATTCCATGCCACTCTATGCCACTGCACTCTGCGCCACTGCACTCTGTCACTGCACTCTATGCTAATGTACTCTACTCTTCACCATTTTACTCAACGACAATGCAATCTACACCAGTCTACTCAACACACTACTCTACACCATTGCCCTCTACACCAATCCACTCTACACTACTCTACATCACTGCACTGTACAACATTGTACTCTGCAATGCTGCACTCTATGCCACTGTACTCTATGCCACTCTGCTCATCACTACTGCATTCTATGCCAATGCACTCTATGCCTACGCACTTTTCGCCACTCTATTCTGCATCACTACATGTCACTGCACTCTACGGACCTATACTCTACTTTGCAGCACTCTACACAACTGCACTCTGTGCCACTCTACCCTACTCTGCACCACTGCACTCTACCAGGCAGCCCACTAATCAACAACACTGCATTGTACGATGCTGCATTGCACGCCATCTAATTCTATGCCGCTGCACTCTATGCCACTGCATTCTAAACCACTACACTCTGTCCACCTACTCTATGCCACTCCACTGCACGCCACTTCACTCCATGTCACTCAAATACACTCCACTCTATGACACTACTCTTTGCTATCCCATTCTACGACACTCAAGGCCACTCTCCACCATGCCGCCTACCTCTAGCCATGCAGAACAGCAGCAATGCTGGTGTACACTATGGCTAAAACCCATTGGCAAAGCCAATAGCTCTTGCGTAGGTGAGGCCTATTGGCTTTGGCAATGATTGTTTTCCTTAACCAACAAATTAATTATTACAAATTGATTGCAAATGTTTCAGTGATGGACTAATTTTAGGCCCAATACAGCACAGCTTCACAAAGACAACACTAAAATGATTACAATACTACAACTATACGACCACCACAACTGACACCTACGACAGTAACACCAACACCACGTATATGATCGCTGACACATACATCAATATCTACCCCTCCACCACAAACACATACAATTCAATGAATAGACTGGAACTAGAATTGCACAGTATATTATTGCATCTATTCAATTGAAACTAACATGACTGGAGCCACGAAACTATGACCCCCAACATCACAATTGCAACTTCAACACCAATAGTACATCATAACTACATGCCATAACTGCACCACAGTAACATCACCCCAACTACAACGTTTTAACTATGTTACAAACAAACCAATTGTATTGTGCTGCAACACCATGATGCCAACTACAAAACAGGCTGTGCAACAAACTGTAGTACAATAACTTAGCATGAACAACATCGCCACACTGACGCTGAAACACCACCACTTCCCACTTCCTTTCATTCAATTTGCCCTGCACTAAACAACCCTACTGGCTGAATTCTCAGAGAGAATCTCTGCAAGAGTACAACATGGTCCTCAAGTCATAGCTTGTCAATCTACAGCCTTATGGAAGCCTTAATCAATTCCCTCTATATCTTACGACCATCAACGCTTGTATCGTCCTAAATTCATACCTTATCACCTTCCGTGATACCCCTCAGCTGTATGCATATATGCGTACATTATAGCTGTCTGTGCTGCTTTTAATGTGTCTTGTTTATTCCACCACCCAAAAACATTTCACCAAATTGCGTATGTTATAACCCAAACTATGGAATATGTATTAATATCTGATTACGGGTCTGTTTCCCCCTCCCCAATTCCTCTTCTTCCGCTGGATGGTCACATGATCATTTGTAAAGAGATCTGTAGTGTTCCCACCGATTTCATAATTACAATGGGGACGGTACCTGTTGTTACTAGTCCCATCAGAATCAAAAGTCCAATCGTAATGAGGGCTTTTTCTTCATATAACATTGAATTTGCTGTTTTGTAAATTTTGAACATCAGGTGTTGTTTCTTCATTGTTTAATGATCAAAGTCATGCTATATGTTCTAAAATTAAAACATATCTAGAAAAGCTTCCACTCATGCAATTCCCAATGTTCCACTGTAATGTCTTATAATTAAATTAATGCAATTGTTAAAGAAAGAAATACAATTTCCATTTTGAATTAACTAGGGTGGGGATTTGACTCCTGACTTTTATCCAACGTTAACACCAAATTATCCATACTTTCTGCTTTACACGTTTCACCAACTAGCACCCTAGGGGAGCGAGAGGGCAAGGCTCAGTCTTGCAGTTTGATGTGAGCTGTTCCCAAGCTGTCTAGCTTCCCAGACACACGACAGGTTTCTCCAAAGTTCAAGGTTACTGCAGCCGGCATCCTACACTGTGGTGAACGTGTTTTGCTGATAGCCGCTCAGCAACCTCCTGTTTCCTGCCCAGCTTTTAGGGTGTGGGAAGGGGTGTACACTACAGAGCTCTGAGAGATGCCTGTACTTTCTCTTCCTGCAGCTGCCTTTACATCCACTGCGAGTGGGGGTAGTTGGTCACTGCCATGGGGATCAAAGGGGAAATCTGCAGGAGCAGCTCAGCCCTCCCTTTGACACCCAGGAGGCAGAAGATATCCTCTGTGCACCATAAAGTAAATCTACAAATACGACGAAAGTGCATGTGGTTCCTTTTCTCAGTTTACTAGAGTACTTCAAGGTCCCTGCAAGCTTTACATAAAAGAAGAAAGATTTATGAAACATTAAAGAGCAAACACGAGGCACTTGTGGATCAATGGTTACTGCATTAAAGACAGCAAACCTTGTCATTGTGAATCATCAGTGAAACCACGACTCAAATTGTATTTTCTTTTACTTCTTTTATTTTCCACTTCTCAGTGAAAACCTTTTTAGGCCTCGCCTAACAGCTTGAGCTGCCTGCCACCCTCTTGTAATCATAGTGAGTATATCCAAATACAAAATTGGCCTTTGGGTGTATGCACTTCAGGTTTGCTCAGAGTGACATTCACGTTCTTGAACATCCCACTGAATAGCATCGGTTCAGGGGAGCAGCAGCTTAGCCCTTGTCAGTCATTAACTTCACTGCCAGTGACATTCATTTTTGCATCAGACCACTGGACAACCGCTCGGTGTCCGGCAGTGGCACTTACAGCATTTTACCAAAACACATTCAAGTCCTCCTGGGAAAGAAGTGCTGCACAGGCAAAGAAGCCTGCCTTTGACTTCCCACCTCCCCGCCATATGAAGCCAGGCCAGGGAGTGAGGCCAGAGATATCCAAAGGCCCGCACAACTCTTCCTTAGCACTAGGGATTTACACTGTTTCCCTCGCCTCCTAGCTTGGGTTGTAAAGAGGCACTAAGTGCACCAGCAGAATTCTACCTTTCCTGACCTCGCTGGTCCCTCATTTGGGCACATTTCACGTCACAAGAGAGCTATGCTCTGGTACTCTAGGTAATGACAAAAAACTGTTTGTAGGAAACACTGGTGCTGAAACTGCCACTCCCGATGAAGGGTCGATGAAGGATGTATTACCGATTGGATCACTGGGAATAAATATGTCCAAATTCATTAGTCTGATCTCGTTTTTTAGGTTTTGACTGGGGAACGGAGCTTTTAGCTCCGCCCCCAGAGAAATCTGTAGTTTCCAGTATGGGTGCCTTGAAAACGCCCCTCTGTTTCATTTGCTAGCTCCATAAATGGAGGCTAGCCATTGGAACAGAGAGGCGTCCGTCATGGCCGGACCAGATTCGGGGGCGTTCCCGAGAATTTTTGGCTTTTGGCTACGTCACGCGACGTCAGCCAAAAGCCGGGAACGACCCCGAATCTGTTCTGGCATTGCCGGCACCCGCCTTCCTGCTCCGGCCGTCTTCTCCGTCTCTCCTCCCCCTTTCCCGCCCCCTCCCGCTTGTTCCCTGATGCTGGTCCCTCCTAGAGCCCACTTCGCTCCAATCAGACCCCCCCTCGTTTTCTGAATGAGTGTCCTTTGTGTAAGCCCAGTAATTCAGAAATCTTTGTGCCGGGGAGAGGGACTGCCCTGTCATGTGAGGAGGCCCTGGGGGCGGCCCCTGATTGGGCAGCCTCGGCGAGTCTCTTCTGTGCGATCATGCTCTCAGCGCAGCTCCTGACGCACACTGACCGCGTGTGAGCAAGCAGGCAGTGCACTGCGCACCTATCCAGGACGGACACTGTGCCCGCATGCAGCCACCCGGCCTCGGGATAAGGACTCCATCAGGATGGTAACGACCACTTTAAGATGATTTACTCTTTAAACGCAAAGGACGCATATTTTACTCTGTCTGGCGGGGCCAGAACAACCCGTGTGATCTTCCGTTTGTCCGTGATGAGGAAAAGTCCGCATCTTTAGATCGGAGTTTTGATCTATTCTTCGTTTTATTTATTTTATTTTTAATTTGAAGTCCCTTTTTTGACCGTGAATGGGGTTTCGTCTAACGGAAGCCTCTGCGGCTGCCAGTCACCAGGAACAGTCCCTGTGGTCCCATCGGGCAAGCGAGGAGTGACCCTGTCACTAGTGCATGGCACCAGGAGTGTGCAAGGTAGCAATGGTGAATTTTGAGTGTAAAACGAGGGACCTAAACCATAGTGGGATGTTTAGGCTGCAATGCACGTGGTCTGTAAGGCACGAGAACCCGAGAGTTAAAGCAAATGCGTGCCTTGGGTGTTTGCGATTGGACACATGGTGCTTTATATTGTGTTGTGGTGTCGGAAAGGTGGTTTATGAACAGGTGTGTTCCGTTTGTAACCAGTGTCATTTTAGTATTGGTAACTTCTGCGGTTTTAGCCATGACTTGTCTGAAGGAAACTGTTGTACCTCACTCTGAAACTTTGCTGTCACGTGTTTGTTTGTCGCTCGGGGATAACCGGGCACGTGCGCGTATGGCAATGCTATTTATTTTATTTTCTTGTTTAAGTATGACCTGTGATTTTGTATCTACTGCATTTGGAGTTGAACTTGTCTTAAATCTTGTACAGTATATTCTGCAGGAGGTCCGTGTCCTCTCCCGCCGCCGTCCGTGTCCTCTCCCGCCCCCCGTGTCCTCGTAGGTGCTTGTCTCTTATTTAGTCTTCTTAATCTCTCATTCTCTTCTCCTTGAAGTGTCTGTCTCTTCCTTTATTGCCTCCGCCTCCGCTGTCTTCACCTTTGCCCCTCCCCCTCCTTTTTGTGTTCTTCCATGCCCTTCTCACCCCCGCCACTCCCCACTCCCACTCTGCTCTGTTTAGTGCACTGTCACATGATGGCGCTTCTCCTCGGGGGTTCTCACTGCCTTGCTGTTTGGTTTATTTTTATACTGCTTTTGTCCCCTGGTGACTTGTTTGTAGACACTGGAGGCTGGACCAGTGCCAGTTTCGCCTCTTTACCTCCCATAGTGTCCTTCTCATAGGGGGCCCTGAGAGCACTCTGTGGGCAGGATCTACGTACCCCGACTTGGGGAAACAACCCTCCTGCCTCCTGGGCCTGAGCGGAATTGCTGTTTTACCAAATCAGCACCTCCTAAGAGCAGAGCTTCCTGGCTCCCGCCCAGGAGAGAGCTTTAAATTGCACCCTGCGGGTAATTCAGTCCAGGAGGAGTGGTGAGGTTCGTGCTCTCCTTGCGGAACCTCCTCACCCATCTGAAGCAGACGTGAGCTGCCACTGCTGTGGAGAACTCTAAGCTTCCACTTCGGAGTCCGGACAGCGCCTAGAGGCAACTCCCAATGCACTGCAGTTATGCTTAACGTACACGTGAGCCTGTTAGTGCCATTCCACTACCGTGTATCTGTAACTAAGCGCTTTTATAGCCGAAGCAGTTTGCACTGTGTAAATTCGTCTCTGTCCACATGGGTTACGCGCGCCGGAGAGAAAGAGAAAATAAAGGCCCCAGCTATCAATACTGCAGCAGGTGCAGTGGCACGGGGCCCAGGTACGTGAGTGTCTCACTTTCTTGGCCCCCATTAGGCATGGGCAGTGTGGACAGCTGGCCAGCGCTCAGTTCATCTCTGTGAAGCCCGCACCAGGCAGGAGAGGGCGGGGTGTTGTGTGTATACAATAAAGGTTACCCAGTGTGAGGAGGCCCTCCCGGAGCCTCTTAAAGTGAAGACATATATATATATATATATATATATATATATATATATATATATATCTATCTATCTATCTATCTATCTATCTATCTATCTATCTATCTATCTATCTATCTCAGTACTGGGCCATACCTGTGATGCCCAGGCCAGTAAACCTGCTCCCTGTGTCTCGCAGCTATGACCCAGTGCGGTGAGGCCCAGCAGAGAGAGAAAACAGTATGTCCCTTCCCCTAAGCCTCACAGCGCTTAGACCATGGCAGCTATGCCCAGGGAAGAGGAAACCCTTACTGGGCCTTGCTGTACTAGGTCATAGCTTCAAGGCCCCATGGAGGAGGGGGCACTCTCCTAAGCCTCAAAGAGCTTATTCATAGCTGCTCTGCCCAGAGGAGGGCCCCCAACCCCTGGGTGTCGCAGTCATGTTGCAGTATTGTGAGGCCCAGCAGAGGGAGAGAAAAAGCCTCCGCCCTTCCCGTCACTAGATCATCCCCTGGGCTTTGAAGTACTAAGCCATGGCTTGAGCCCCAACCCCTAACAGTGCTGGGTCATAGCTGCAGGTCCGTAGAAGAGTACGCGTTACACCATAGCTTTGAGGTACAGGAAGTGGCACCCCCTCTACGGGTCCTTGCAGCACTAGAACATGGCTGTGAGTCCCAGGGGATAGGATCCCTTGCTATTGCCTTTGCAGCTCTGCATTATGGTGTTGAGGTAGAGGGAAGGAGACCTCTGCCCCCGGGATTTCGCAGTGCTAGTCCACAGCTAAAAGGCCCAGGGAATGGGTCTTATTATCCCTTGGCCTGTTCAGCTCTAGACCATGGTTGTGCGGCCTATGCAAGAGGGCCTCACAACACTGCACCATTGCTGTGTGCATGGACCCATGTCGGAGGCAAGGCATGTCTGCGCTTGTGCAAAGTAGTATATTATAACCAGCCACGTAAGAGGGCCGATCTGCGCTTGCGCAGAGTCCCCATCTCCAGACCTCACACGCGTCACCCAGCATCACAGGCACTGGTCACGCTCGAACCCACGCCATCTTAAACCTTTGCACCTAGGGTCTCCGTGCAAACCAGAGCGCTCCACAGCCCGGGGATGAAGTGCTGTGTAAATGTCACAGTGCAGTACATGGTATAGGCCAATTCTACTACAGTACCTGCTTCAGTGCACACTTGCACTGAGAGCAACTGCTGTGCTGTGACAGCTGTGTGGGCGGATGGCTGTGAGAGCTGTGTGGTCTGTGAGAGCTGTGTGGGCTGTGTGGGCTGTGAGAGCTGTGTGGGCTGTGAGAGCTGTGTGGGCTGTGAGAGCTGTGTGGGCTGTGAGAGCTGTGTGGGCTGTGAGAGCTGTGTGGGCTGTGAGAGCAGTGTGGGCTGTGTGGGCTGTGAGAGCTGTGAGAGCTGTGAGAGCTGTGTGGGCTGTGAGAGCTGTGTCGGCTGTGAGAGCTGTGTGGGCTGTGAGCTGTGTGGGCTGTGAGAGCTGTGTGGGCTGTGAGAGCTGTGTGGGCTGTGAGAGCTGTGTGGGCTGTGTGGGCTGTGAGGGCTGTAAGAGCTGTGTGGGCTGTGAGAGCTGTGTGGGCTGTGAGAGCTGTGTGGGCTGTGAGAGATGTGTGGGCTATGAGAGCTGTGTGGGCTGTGAGAGCTGTGTGGGCTGTGTGGGCTGTGTGGCCTGTGAGAGCTGTGAGAGCTGTGTGAGCTGTGTGAGCTGTGAGGGCTGTGTGGGCTGTGAGAGCTGTGAGAGCTGTGAGAGCTGTGTGGGCTGTGAGAGCTGTGTGTGCTGTGAGAGCTGTGTGGGCTGTGAGGGCTGTGTGGGCTGTGAGAGCTGCATGGGCTGTGAGAGCTGTGTGGGCTGTGAGAGCTGTGTGGGCTGTGTGGGCTGAGAGAGCTGTGTGGGCTGTGTGGGCTGAGAGAGCTGTGTGGGCTGAGAGAGCTGTGTGGGCTGTGAGAGCTGTTGGCAATGTAAATAACAATGCCATTTATTTATAAGTAAAAAAAAAAGAAGAAATGTCATGAGCAATGCCAATAACTCTAACTTTACCAAAGGCGAAACCATTGCATTGTAAATGCTTGTTATAAACCGTTATAGCAAAGGCAGTAGGCCTGGCATATTTATTGTCAATCAGCATTTGTTAAAGCCAGCAGGCTTTTAACAGTCGATTGTTATCACGCTGTGTTACAGGTTGTAGAATGATACTCTGCTACATGAAATCTCACAGATTAGCAGAGTAGGCAAGGGTTTTGTGTATGTATGAAGGTTGCTAGCATATGTGCACTTCAGTAAGACTGTGTTTGCTTTGGTGTCAAGCCAATAGTAATGCTATAGGCCGTATTGGACTACAAGTCGTATGGAGATGAAAACAGAGGGAAAGAAAGAGAGCATGGGAAGTTCAGCATGAAAAGGAAAACGGAGTCAAAAAGCTAGAACTGTATGGAGAGGAAATGCAACCTAGAACACAATATTCCGTTTCTGTCATTCATCTTTCTGTCCACAGACTACAGTGGACGCCAGAGTGATTTTTATGTCTTTCCTAGAGTCAGCTATTGTTGTCTCACCAGCCTCATGTAATTAAATAATGAAAAAAACTAACCTTTGGAATAGATGACTTTATCCACTGATCTTTTAAATGATATTTAAAATTTGCTTCCAGCTACCACAGCATGCAGCATGGGGCAGTGAGTCAGCCCTCTTTAGCCGTTAGCTGTTTTGCACAGCGAGTGTTGGAATTTATTCAGATCATATGTTCACATCTGCCTAAAAAGTATTACACTTCAGTACCAGTGCTGGTGGTCCAATACCTTACTTCACCAATGCTTTTTTCTTTCTATTTTGTTCATCATTTTGAAGTCCTTCTTGTGTTTTTGAACTATTTCTGTAAGATACAGTAATGCAAAGCCATTAATGCTTGTTCTCGCCGCCAATGAGAATCAGGGGTTGGACTGGAGTACAGGCAATCAGGTAGTATCAGATGGGCTGGTCTTACAGCTCAGATACTGGTCCGTTATTTTGGTTTTTACTTTTAATTGCCCAATTTCAAAAGAAACACTGCCTGCAGTAAGCTCAAATCCACGCAGCGTTCCATATCTTCCAAAAGTTTCTACAGACTGTCTTCACAATTTCAAGACAGTCCAAATTTGCAAATACGAGCCACTTTTTTGGCTAAGAAATTCACTAATGAGGGCACTTTTATTTTGTTGCTCAGGCCTCTATTCTGTCCCACTCCGACCCTGATGAGAGTCCTATTTTCCTGTGATGTACCTTAACTCTTTGTAAACTCATGCAGGTGTTTTGAAGTAGTATGAACGACTCCAGGAACAATAGAAGCCTGCTACAGGGAAGGGTATTACCTTCCCTTGCAGGTGGCCACTCAGGGTGTTGGCTCAACATGCGAGCTTCAACGGTGAAGCCGCCTCTGGTGGGCCAATGGAGATCACATTCCTAAAGGGAGGCAGGCTGGCAGCGGGAACAGAGAGGGGAGACCAGTGCCCAAACCAGTTTTGCTGTGGATACATAGCCCACAGGTAGCCACACCTTTAGGGCGGGCTACCAAGCTCCTAACATCCAAGGAAAGGTTCAGACATCTTGCAAGTAAGCAGAATACTGTACTCTGGGATCGCTACATGCCACACATTTATTTTTATTTGTTTATTTAGTTTAGGAGTTATATATTGCGCTGGCATGACCAAAGGGGTATCAGAGCGCTTTACAGCAATGTATACGACAGAGTCTTAAACAGTTAACAGTACATTAAATATAGTACACATAGACGGAAGTCATCACAGGATGGGAGAGATCCTGGTAGGCCATTGGCTAGTGACAGCATAATCCCCCCAGGGTACTTCCTGCTCATAAATCTGGCTCCCCTGGTACCCTGAACCTCAGATCTCTCTAGAGCTGGCGAAAGGACCAAATAAGGACTGCCTTGCTGACCCCCGGGACTTGGCAAAGAGAGGCTGCACAATCTGCTGCACTGCACCTGCTGCACTTTGGCCACAGCAAGGACTGTGCCTGTAGTTCCTGGTTTGTGGAAAAGTCACTCCCGAGCACCAGACCAAAGATGTGACCCCAGGGTCGATTGGCTAACCCCCTGAAAAAAGCACTGGGGACAGCAAAGCTGAAGTAGCCCAACTCTTCTGGAGAATCACCGCTGACCGCAGCTGGGCAACCTAAGAGACCGATCCATAATGGCAAAAAGTTGCATCTAAGCCTGCCTGACCCTGGAGTGTAATCTGAGTCCAGAATGGTTAAGATGGACACTCGCCTTCACCAAGCAATACTGGTGGATGGAGTCCGCGATCCCAGCAGCAGCTGGCCTTCTACTGGCTCAAAGAGGACTTCGAGGGACTATGACCTTTGTGGCCAAAGTCACCGGACGTGACCCGTGGACCACGGAGTAACCATTAGGACACCCCTTTTGACCACAAAGCACTCAGAGCATCCTTGAAAATTCCCAATCTCCTGCAACCTCAGCATCAGGCCCACTCCATTAACGTCTATGGTGGTTGTGGTCTAAAGTTCAGAAGTAGACTTTGGTGACAAGGTAGCTGTCAAAATACTCCTTGGCTCCCCTGACCTTCTCCCTGTCAGATTTGGTTGCCTGAGTCGGGCTGGAGTAGCCGAACACAACTCTTTCAAATTTTTCAAAAGTTTCCAACTTTACATTTACCAATGCTCATTTACAGTTGTGACTAAAAGTTATGGGATTTACATTTACTCTAACAATCCATATCTCCATAACCCTTTGGTGGATTCTGTTCCTCTTGGACTCTAAAAATGGAGAAAATATAATCTATTTTTAAATAATTGTGTTGGATGTCTTTCGTGTTGTGTGACTTTTTTATTTCATTGCGGGAGACGCAGCGCCAAGGCAAGGAGCAGCGAGGAGAACACCGGGGTGAGCGCCAGAGGCACCAGCGCTACCCGGCCACGCCCCCAACAAGCCGGGCCCTTTAAATCAAACCTCCCGTCTCCCGCTTCGCGGGAGACACAGCGCCAAGGCAAGGAGCAACGAGGAGAACACCGGGGTGAGCGCGAGAGGCACCAGCGCTACCCGGCCACGCCCCCAACAAGCCGGGCCCTTTAAATCAAACCTCCCGTCTCCCGCTTCGCGGGAGATGCAGCGCCAAGGCAAGGAGCAGCGAGGAGAACACCGGGGTGAGCGCGAGAGGCACCAGCGCTACTCGGCCACGCCCCCAACAAACCGGATATTACCAGCATAAGGTTCCGGGACGCGCGCGGACGGCGCCGGGCTAAGCCCGGGCAAAGGGCGGGCCTTCTGTGGCCCTCAGAGGCCAGAGGAGGACGGGGCGGGCCAAAGACCCTGGACTAACTTTGTAAGGCTGAAAGACCTTCATTATTCATGTGAGACTTTAACATTAAGTTTAATATTTGTCTTAAAGGTATATGTTTTTAATAGTGGTTGTACGGCATATTCACCGGTTTTCTGTGTGAAATTATCACTAAAATTTACATCATAATGCCCAGACTTACCAAGGACACGCCGGTCACTGGTTTGAATAGTATGGATAATTTTCTGGTTAAAAAAGTTAATCAAATCAACAATGAGCGTAGGGCTTCATTAGGACGCTGTAGTAATCTTCCTGCACCATCTGAAATTATGCCCACCCAGGTTGTAGTAGGGTCAGAGGGAAACACAGAAGGGAATCCAAACTCTAGCAATGAAGGGGCACATAGGCCTGTGGTTCAAGCTCAGGTACAAGCTGAGGTCCACTCAGGTCCGCAAAATTCCTCCAGCGAAGAGTCCGATTCGGCCCGTTCAATACCAAGACCTATAAGGAAGTGCAGGAAGAATCCGGCGAAACATGGAGGGAAGAATACAAAAAAAAGAGCAGACACTTGCCGTCCCAACGCTAAAAATGCTGGTATTCCAGTTATAAGTGTTAGCGATGGGGATGGAAATAGTGAGGGAGGGTTAGGTTTAAACTCTAACCACCTTGAGACCTTAATCAGCACACTATTAGCTAAAATGGAGGAGAAAATAACAGAGTTAATGACGCCACTGCTAACAAGATTAGATGTAGTAGCTTCAGAGGTAGAAAGGCTGGGAGGATTGGTGGAGGCCCATCTGGCTCCTGTTAACGCTATAAAAGCAACCGTCCCAAACATTAACACTAGCAACACCTCCAATAAAGCTACGAAGGGGAAGGCCATTAGGGCGGAGAGTGTACAGAAGCGAAGTGTCCCAGGCTTGTTAGAAACCAGGATTGCTGAAAATCCACCCCTAGCAACCCAAGTAAGTAATCAAGTGCCAAAAACACTGTCTAACAGTTCTGTGCCAACTTATAGGAAAAAACTTAGAAATGTTAATCTCCCGCCAGACTGTGTACCCTATGTGGTAGTACTAACAAATGTTCCATGTTTTGAAGAACACCCTGCTCTGCCACGTGGGGAGTCTCAGGACTCGCTGAAAAATAGAACAGTAGCCTGGCTCAACAAAAATTGTGGTTTTCCAACCCACTTTTATGACCAAATCTGTCTAACAGTTCTGTGCCAACTTATAGGAAAAAACTTAGAAATGTTAATCTCCCGCCAGACTGTGTACCCTATGTGGTAGTACTAACAAATGTTCCATGTTTTGAAGAACACCCTGCTCTGCCACGTGGGAAGTCTCAGGACTCGCTAAAAAATAGAACAGTAGCCTGGCTCAACAAAAATTGTGGTTTTCCAACCCACTTTTATGACCAAATCGTTTCAACAGAAAGGGTCAATTGGGTTGGCCCCTCTCGCAAAACATCATCAGGGGATTGTGTGGTAATTAATTTTAAACATCCACAACATGTTGCCACAGTGCTATTGCGTGCATCAGCACTAGTGTATAGCCCAAACAGTGTTTGTGTGCGCCCATTAGGATACTTCTATGCGCCTGGGCCAAGTACACCAAGAGAACCTCGAGGTTTCAGGCAAATGACCCAAACTCGTGATCCCCCATCGGCAGGACCATATACGTGTAATACTGCTAGCCAAGGGGGGAATGGATGGCAGACACCGGCCCAATATAATTATGACATTAATCATGGATGGAGAGGGAGTAATGTGGCCACACAGAACAGATTTGAAGTATTCTCAGGCCTGGATGCATGCGACTGACTAATGAAGCAGGAGGATCAAAGTATTGTACATGTTCCAGCGGACCAGCCTATAGAGGCAAATCAGTCTGCTACCCAAAAAAATAATGTTATTAGCTGGAATGTTGCTGGGCTGGCCAGTAAACTACAAGATGAGAACTGGATTAAGTATATTAAATGTTTTCAAATCATATGTTTACAAGAGACTTGGTCAGTAAAGTGTGACCTTTTTATTGAAGGATACAAGGCTTTCTATGTACCTGCAACTGCGGTAGGCAGGGGCAGACCAAAAGGGGGGCTTGTTACGTTTATCTCTGTAGCTATGTCATGCAGTGTACAAAGAAGGGCCTCTAGCAATTATGGTATTTTACGCTTGGTTTTAGCTAAAGATAACTGTATGGCTGGTATGATTAACTTTTATAATGCGACTAACACGTGCACAGCAACGAATAACCTAAAAATGTTAAATGACTATGTTAGCTCAACAATGAAGGATTGCTCTCATAATTTAATGATTATGGGTGATTTCAATGTTCATCCCTGTGGGGAACCTCTGATGAAAAATCTTCAGGAAATTCATTGTGATAGACTTGAGGGCCTCCACTTAGAACATACACTGGAGGGGGACCTCTTTAATGATTTTTTAAATGATCATGACCTCACTCTAGCAATGGCATTGTGTGACCCCAGGAAACGCTTTGATATCCCAACTTTTAAAGGGCATGGGAAAGGGACATTTATAGACTATATATTACTTACCTTCCCTATGCAGATTTTTGTGGACTGCTTTGCAATTGAAAATAATGAATTTAGTGATCATAACCCACTAACTATCCATCTCAGAGGTCCTTGGGTGGCTAATACAAGTTGCAGTCAGACCGTGGGGAGTGTAAGGGCAACGGATGGAAGACGCCGACTAAAATGGGCCATGTGTTCACCGGATCTGATATATAAAAATATCAAAGACACCTGTAGTGAAGAGATAAGTAGTTGCACTCAGGTTGATTCAGATCCTTTACATATCTTGTCTGCCTTTCAAAATTTAACAGACAAAGTTTTCATTCTAATGACAGACCGAGTAAAGAAGTCAACCAAGAATGCTCTAAAGCAGCACATAACCTAAGATCTGCTTTGGCAACAAACCCCCGAAATAAAGACTTGGTCAAATGCTGTCGCAGAGAATATAAATTAGCCACTGCCAATCGCAAAGAATCTCTAAGGAATGAGGTATGGGATGAGATCTTGGATCCTCAAATTCTGAAAAATAGTGCCCGGTTTTGGGCTGTAATCAAAAAACCCTTTCTGGTGCAAGACCCAGGTGAGGGACTTGAATGCGTTATAACCGAGGGGGAGTGGGTAGCACACTTCAAGCAACTGTATGGGGGTAAGTTAGATAATACTGTGAATACAGTCTCCTATAATGGGGTAGCCCCATTCAGAGTAAGTAGAGGAGAGGTAATGGTAGGGATAGAGGAGCTGACAGCTGGTAAAGCGCCAGGTCCAGATGGGCTACCCCCTGACCTTTTTAAATCTGACCCCAATTTTTGGGCACCAATTATAGAGGCTGTTATTAATGCAGCCGCCATGATAGGGTGCCCATTCTCATGGAGGGCCTCCAACATAGTCCCGATTTTTAAAAAGGGGGCCGGGGATAGTCCACTTTGCTATAGGTCCATCTCCCTAATAAATTCTATGGCCAAAATAGTGGGTAGAATCGTACTGCAAAGACTGTCGGATTGGGTAATGGACAACAATATTATGTCTATCTCACAATACGGCTTCTGTAGTGGTCGGTCTACCATAACTCAGTGTATAAATCTATATTCCATATTGAGCAAATACAGCATTGCCCAAAAAGGCACTGTCCACTTGGCCTTCATGGACCTCTCCTCAGCCTTTGACTGTGTGAACAGGGGAAGGCTGTGGAGGTCCATGAGGGAGAAGGGTGTAGATAGTGGGATTGTAGATTTTCTTGTTGATTTACACAGCAACACAAGCGCAAATGTTAGGTACTCGCAAGAACTGCGTGTAACAGAGAATTTTAGAACTGGAAAGGGAGTGCGTCAAGGCTGTATATTAGCCCCTTTCCTTTTTAATTTTTACATAAACGAGCTAGATAGCGTCCTACAGGATGTAAAAGCTGACTGTCCTCGGGTGGGGAGAAGGAGTATCCCCGTCCTCTTATACGCAGATGACGCGGTTCTAATATCAAGAACTGAAAGGGGCCTTCAATCGCTACTTAGTGTTTTTAAACAGTTTATGGAAGAAAGAGATCTGCTGGTTAATAACTCTAAATCCTTCATCATGCAAGTCGGTAGTCGCCCAAAAAGACATTATACATTCAAATTAGATAATGTTGTAATTCCATTCTCTGATACATTTTCTTACCTAGGAGTTCTTTTTGACTCCAAACTGTCTTGGGGCCCTCAACTTGCAAAGAAAAGATGTGATGTGGTTAGGGTTAATGCCTCTATTTTTAATTTTGCTTCAAAACTAGGTAAAAAACCAACCCTTGCAATGACAAAATTATATGATGCAAAATCAGTTGCAACTGCAGTTTATGGCAGTGAACTCTGGGGCTATCTGGCATGTGAACAATTACAGATTGCTGAAAATACATTCCTCAAACGCCTTCTGTGTGTCCCAGCCGCCACTTCCAACTTTGCGGTACATGAGGAGCTAGGAGTAGAGTATTTGAGCGATACTCTCTCCCTGCGCCCATTGACATGCTGGGTGAAACTATGGCTGAGCCAAGATATCCCACTGACACACTTAATTGTAAATGATCTTATCTCGCATGAGAAGGCACTAGGCACTCCATGGCTAAGGTACTTAAAAACAAGCTTCAGGGAGCTGGGTCGTCCTGATTTATTTGAACATCCAACTAAAATTGTAAAAGGGGATGTGGAAGCAATTAAGCAGTCTTTCCTTCAACGGCGGAAGGCCTTGAGGGAGGGTGCAGAGTCTCAGAAAATAACTGTAAGGAAATATATTATGGTTAAAACCTGTCTGACAATGGAGCCTTATTTACTCGGCACATTTAGTACCCATGAAAAGTTCCTTTTAACAAGATTCAGATTGAATTTGTTTCATCATCTGCTTATAAGACCAAAAAAAGATGCTTTTAGCAAATTGCCTGTATCCTGTGGCTGCGACGGAAAGTCTCCACAGGATATGTTATTTTATGTTTTTATGTAAATTTTATGACTATCCTCGAAAACGTTATCTGATTGCTCTTTTAAAAAAACTTAATTTTAATCAGATTCGTCCAGCCTTTTTATATTTGCAACTGTTGCACAGTGATAGTGTCCTTCAAACTATTGAATTTTTAAAACTGTCTCTTAAACTGATAATCTATCTGGATCAATGATTATTAACATTTAATGAATTCCAGTTCATGTAACTAATGATGACAAAGGAAGACGTTTTGTAAATATTTTTATGACGTGTATATATGTACTGTATGTAATGTGTGCTTTTATGGTTGAATCAAACCGAAATAAAGTCTCTTTTGAATTTGAATATTTCATTGTTTGGTGCTTCTAAATGTTGTATACTAGTTCCTTTGTTTAAGCCTTGCTGCTCAAAGTCACAGCTACCCCGGTTGAGCTTAATATTTTACAAATGAACCTGACTGGACCCAGTACAGTCTGCGAGTGTATTACACAGTAAGGTCCAGTGGTCGAAGTGGGGGAAAAAAGTAGGGGAACTGTGGGCAGAGAATCAGAGGGCAGGAACAATCCAAGGTTTGGATCTGTGGGCGAAACCAGATGTGTGGCCAGAATGCGCAAACATCCCAATTATTAGTATTTGTTTGGCATTTAACTGCCCAGTTTAATCAACTAATGGATACACATGATTATTTAAGGTTATAATTAGTTATTGACATTAAAACAAATTCACATAGTGGGATGTGCTTCTAATCACCGAATGTCTCAAATACCATAAAATGTGGAAGCACAAGCCATTTGTCTCCGAGCCATGGAGTTTCTGTCAACAGCACTTCTCCCTTTTTCCACAACAGCAGTTCAAACATGAATGGCAAAATATCCTAGTTCGTAAATGTTTTCTATATAATTATGGCTCTGCCATATTTGCCTCATAATGCAAGATCTGCTGCATGATCTGACCATTTAAACTAATAAATTGTTTATAGCTCAAACGTATCAAAAGATAATAAAAATTGTGACTTGTGTTGCTGCGGAGTGGATGGCTTATTGCAAAGGTTGACTGATCACCTTTCTCACTGCTGAATTTATATGTTACACTGGTACTAATAAGGCAAACTCTTTCCAGAGACTGTTAGCATGTGTACACATGTCAAAATAATAAAATATCAGAAAATATACTGTATTACGCTGCAGCCTTTTTTAACGCATAATTTAGTCAACACTGCGGCATCATTTTGCCCTCCGTTGCTGCATAATTATTGCCAGTGGCCCCACAGCAGGCAGCACATGTTAAAAGTGCTTGTGAATGAAGCAGAGAGAACGTGAAGTGTATGAACTTAGTTAGGTGTGCGTGCAAATCCTGCATTGCCAATCCCTGGTGAGTTGCAGCTACTACTGCTGAAACAAGGCCAATGGAGGTACCTATGGGTGAGGCAGACTGGCCTCAAGTGCAGGGCTGGCCTTAGCACTGGTGGTGCCCTGTGCATTAATGTTTGTTGGTGCCCCCCAATGACCACCTCCGCCATGGATTCCCTCATTACCACCCTTTAACAGTGCCCCTCAAGTCTCCATACCCACACTTTCTATCAGATGCATTTAATTTGATTTACAGCACCACTCATACCATTGTAGGGTGTCAGAGCACTTTACATCACACACATTACACAGAGATGATCAATATGTGTGTAAATCACTGTATAGAAAATGTTACATAAGACTAAGGACTACAAGGTGTAGGAATCTCATGACAACCATACTAGTAGGCCGTATAGTTTAATAGTGATTGGTCTGGAGAAACACAAACTCAGAATTTAAAACGTAATACCATGGTTGGGGGTTCTCTTTAATAATCAGAATTGAGTTATGTTTAAAAGAACACTTTTTACAACATTAGGATAATGAAAAACTGGGGAAAAAACAGAATGCTCTAATTTATAGCTTGCAGTTAGTATGCAGCTCTTAGATGACAGTTAATAGCTCACTATTCTATGTTAGCATTTTAACTATAAACTACAAGTAACAAAAGGATCTCTCTGACAAAAGCCTTAGCCCACTGACCGATTTACATTATGTGCACTTTGTGATCTGCATGGTACATGTTCTTTGCAGTAGGCACATTAACCCTCTAAGCTACCTTTCTATGAGTCACAACTTCCACTAGGCAAAATTCCGATCTCTCTCTACGAACAACATTAATCCCCAGAGTCATCATGACATTTTTATTGTTGCCGAAATTTGCTGGAGGCCAGAAAGGAGGCAGCAAGCGCTTTTATAATCATAATATACTTGCAAACATAATGCCTCCACCCAAAGTCAGCACCCAGTGCGGTCACACCGGTTGCACCGCCCTAGAGCTGGCCCTTCTCAAGGGGCCTGTGACATCAGTGACAGAGTCACTGTTGTTCTAGAGTGTGCTGCTACATAGGCCTGCCCACAAGACTGGAGATGAACTTCAGTATGGATTGTGGTGGACAAGCCTTGAATTTGAATCTACATTTGGCACACTAGGGTCCACCTGCTGGTGCTAAGACACAAGGGCTTCTAAGGCCTTACAAAGCCTTCTAAGGTCTAGCATGGGATTGTGCTCTCTCAGGAGAGTGGTCCGTTGGACCACTGCCTGTTCTTAAAAATGCTTTTACAAACATTCACAAAGAGGAATGGGTCCCCAATTCCCATTTGTGAATGTCTTACCACCTACTTGATGTAGGTGTTAATATGTGAATGTTTTGCAACCGCATTCACAGTCACAAAACATTCATGCATACTGTTAGGATTCGCTACTTGGAAGGGATGCCTTAAACACGCCCCTTCCAAATTGCAAATCGTAAACCCAATTTGCGATTCGGTAATAGGTTATGGAATCGCAAAATTGGGTTTGATGCATCACAAAACCATTTTTTACAATCGCAAATGGGCTGATTCTGCGAACCGGCCCGTTTGCGAGTAGAAAAATGCTTGATGCATCTGGCCCTAATTGATTTGCCCAGAATCACAGGATGTTGAGCGTTATTGCCGAGACTAGAAAGAACCTGGTTCCCCAGATTTGAAGTTGACCGCCCTAGCCGTTACGCCACATATTCTCCCCAAGAAAGCCATGCTTTCTATCGAGCAGCCAGAGATGTAAAGCTGACATTCCATTCTTGAGCAGGGCAGCCTGCTCAGGGGCAGTTTAGCCAGCACTGTACTGTTATTGATTGAGCAAACATGGTCCATTTAGCGATGGACAGCTTGGCCACCCGTTGTTGGTTTTTCAACCAAAATGCTTCCAGACCACCTGGACGATCTGACTAGAGGGTCTGCTTTTTGTGGAGGCCACACAGCAG
The DNA here is from genome assembly GCF_964263255.1 of Lissotriton vulgaris. Taxonomy (NCBI): domain Eukaryota; kingdom Metazoa; phylum Chordata; class Amphibia; order Caudata; family Salamandridae; genus Lissotriton; species Lissotriton vulgaris. The sequence goes on along the minus strand of NC_141685.1, from coordinate 1,700,442,483 downwards.
AGGGAAGGCCAAGCAGACCTGCAGCTTGTGAAGTAGTCCAACCACAGTGGATAGGACCAGTCCCAGACGCTGCCTAGTGGTTTGGGTCCGCGCACCTGTCTGTTGCCCTTCTCCACTAAGTGCATTTCCACAGCAGCAAGGAATGACAATTCCGTGGGGTGGCCCTGTCTGGGACTCTGCCCCCCTATGTCTTGCTCAGGCTGTGCCATGGCCCGTCTCTCCCTTCTGGTATTGCGTAGCAGGCTTGGCCTCTTGGTACACGTTAGACTGCCCTGTCCTGTTTCAACAGCAGGCTCCCGACAGGTGTAAAGGCACCAGAGGGATGTAAAGGTTTGTCCAGGATCATGAGGCTCCTCCCATCCAGCAGGTGTGGTTATTTGATTGCTCCAACCAGTAGCATATGCTTGTCTCAAAGATTAAGCCACTCACATGTAAGTACACACAGCCAGAAGAGTGAACCTGCGAATGACTCATAAAATAAGTTATGCTTCTTTTGATCGTTCCATTTGTTACCTGGATAACTGTGGAAATTCTAGAGCTAATACATGCCTACAAGTGTTGACCAAACAGGATGAATGCATTTATCAGACCAAGAACAATCCGGCCTTTCCTGGCCGCTTTTGTAAATCTAGATAAACTCGGGCTCATCGCCCGGTTCTGTGATAGGGGCAATAAAGACGGATGCCTGCCCTGTCAACTTTTGATTATGCTTTCTGTGCCTGAGAAAAGGCTGCCGCATACAAGGAAGGCAGAAGGTGGGCAAATTATCCACTCCAGGCTCGGAGAGGTAGTGACAAAAAATAACAATATAGTACTCTTTCAACGCTCTGTAATTGGAATGATTACACTTTAAATCCTTTAACAAGGATCATTAGAGGGCAGGTCTTGTGCCAGCTGCTGTGGTAATTCCAGCTCCTATAGCACATTTTAGCATTGCTGCAGTTAAAACACTCATAGTTGGATTTGGGGAATGAGCTGGAGGTTTGCTGCAAAGTGAGCTACCACCTGTCCTAACCCCTTCCTCTCGATACCCCTGATGCTCTTGACTGAGTGTACTGGGGGTTTGAAGTGTTTACTTTGAAAAAATTGTTGAGTGTTAAAATTGGGCCAGTCACCTGAATACTTCATCTAGGAATAATGAAGTAGGACTCTGGTTCTATTTCGTTGGTTTTCGGAAATGGGGCCACGATGAAGAGGGACGGTTGTGGGCATTATTGCTACTAGAGGGGAAATTCTCAGACCGTCATAAGATGAACCAAAGTGAAAGCATTTTTCAAAAATGTTTATTAATCAAGAAAGAAATTCAGAGGTTCAAAGATGATCAGATATTGTTACAGTTCTGACCACAAACAATGTAGACTAGCAAGCACAAACAATACCGACTAGCGATCCAGTGGTGGAAAACCAAAGTATTTGGGGCTTTTGGGGGGGGTCGATGGAGAAGTATGGTTTCAAAGTGGAAACTTAAAGAAATTGACGGAAGGGCACCACCAGTAGTGGAGCCTGTGGCTTAATTTGACTCAAAGGGGAAACATGGCCTGGATTCTATGGTTGGTGGTGCATGATCATTCTTAGTTGGTAGATCAATTTGTCTGGTTAATTCCAATTTGGAACGAGACTCCACCATGCTAACGGTTGACGTTGAAATTCTTAGAGGGACAAGTAGTGTTCAGCCACATGAGATCTAGCAATAACAGGTCTATGATGGCCTTAGATGTCCCAGGCTGCATGTGAACTACACTGTGTCTTTCTTTCACAAACAGGTGTGGATAACCTGTGAAATCCCATTTGTGACAGGGATTGCAATTATTTCCCATGATTAAGGAATTCCCAGTAATGCTGGTCATATGCTTGCTTTGATTAAGTTCCTGTCCTCTGTACACACCGCCCATTGCTACTACTGATGGGATGGTTTAGTGAGGACCTCAGATGAGCCCTGCCGGGGTCAGCAATGGCTAGAGGAAGTACACGTTATAACAAGGTATCTGTAGGTGAACCTGTGGAAGGATCACGATCAGTGAAGTGGCCAGAGTGACTGACTATGACATCCTAAACCCTCTTGCATCTTCCAGATGATCCCCAAGGCACAATAGGACCTATCATCCCCTTGTGCACCCTAGCCTATGAAGCGGTCCATGGTGGCTGGGACTTTGGTGAGGACCTAGCACAGGGCAGGCTCCTCCAGCCAACACATTAGTGACCATGGCAGGGGAGCCCCGGTCCATCTGAGAGGGGCTTGTTGCAAGAGATAGCCCTCCTGAGATGGAACCCATGCTCACCCAGCATACACCACCTGGGCTTTCCCCAGCCTGCCGGGGTTTAGAGTGACTGAGGCTAGCCAGTCTTGTGTGGCAGGGCAGCCCGGATGAGAAGGAGCTAGGGCCATGAAAGAATCCTGGCCCCTCCCAGTAGAGATACTGTGCATCTCAAAGCCAGTGTCAACTGCTCCACGGGGTGGGGGAAGATGCTGCCCCCAGCCGCTTGAGCATCCACATCTGTACCCCGACGCGGGTGAATCACTTTGTAAGTGTAGGGAAACCTGGCTCATCTCTCTGAGGTTCACTTGAATGACAATCACCCTAGGGCTCTCCCAGGGTACAGTTGGGGCTCTCGCAAGGAGCTCTTCTCCCTTCATATTCCCAGGATCAGACGCCTGATCACCCATCTTAGAGAACCCCCCCTAGCCCCGCTGTAGAGGTACACTGACGGAGAGCATGGCCTTCCTCACCTCAGTGGTTTGGGTGGGTGCCTTATCTGTTCCAGGCCTGGAAAACACAGAGTACCTGGATGTGTGCTACGTGTTGGAATCTGTGGTGTCCCACTGCTGCCCATGTACACCGCCTTGGACACCTACCGCTGCAGCTATGGCAGGGAAGGTCCTCTGACCACCTGTGTGTACTGGTTTTCATGCTGACCTTCAAGGGCTTAGCTCTCCAATCTGGAAAAGGGTGTTCCTCTATGACCCCTGTGAGAAAGAGCACCCCACCCCCTTTCTGGCACCCAGGGAATTGGTCCGGCTCCCCCACACTTTGGCATCTCACTACGACCTCAGGTCAGTCATGGCGAACCACAAAGTTCATCTCCTGCTAGGGAGTGATTCAGTTACGGACTGGAATCAACATTTGCAGTGACCACAACATTGAAGCATATTTCTAAGCAGAGGAAAAGTAACTAACCATAATTCCCACACAAGTGGCACGTGAAGAGCCCTGCTCCAAATCTTTACCCGGCGGAGGGCATGGGAAATGTGGTGCACAGAAGACCGACTGGTGTCACCCAGGAAGGCCCAACTTCTTCTGATCGACGCTCACCCCGTGTACATTGTTAGGCCAGTAGAGGCCCCTGCTCTCCTGGATCAGGTCAAGTTTCTTGGGAGTGCAGACCAAAGCGTGTGAAAAACCCCATCCAAGTCTAAATACTGGCAAAGAAGTACCATAAGGAAAAGTTGAAAAGAACTTTGAAGAGAAGTTCAAGTATGTGTGAAACAGTTGAGTGGTAAATGGGTGGGGTCCATGCAGTTTGCCCAGAGGATTCAAAAAGACAGGAAGGACAGTCGCATGGGAGGGTGCATCCCCTCTGTGGGACCACTGCTTGGTTGCTCCCGGTCCCTGCAGGGTGCATTTCCTCTGTGGTGGTGCGCTGCAACCAGGTCTGGGTCGGCTGGGAAGGCTTCAGGGTGGCAGGTGACTCTCGGCTCCGGTGGGGAGAGTTACAGGTCTTCCTGGCAGCAGCTTCCTCATGTTTACAGATCTAAGGGAGATTGACTGCCTCTGCGTCCTCCCCCAGCAACTGCCTCAGCCTCTCTAACGTTGTGCAGAAGCGAATGATTAGAGGTCTTGGTGTCGAAACAACCTCAACTAATTCTCAAACTTTATATGTATGAATGGTATGGGGCTGGTGTTTGGCCTCAGTCGGTGCCTAGCAGCTGACTTAGAACTGGTGTGGATCAGGGAAACTCAACTGTTTTAATTAAAACAAAGCATTGTGAAGGCCTAAGCGAGTGTTGATGCAGTGTAATTTCTGCTCAGTGCTCTGAATGTCAAAGTGAAGAAAGTAAATGAAGTGCTGGGAAATGGCGAGAGTAACTTTGACTCCTTTAACCTCTTCATCGTAATGGCCTTTTGCCTCCAAGTGGTTCCACTGGTTAATATCTCTATACCAGAGTTCTTCAATCTGTGCGGCGCTCCCCCCTGGCGACACCATCTCAGGGGGGGCGCGCACTCCACTGTAATCTGACCTTCCTGCCCATGCTTTTGTCTTGCTAACTCTCCCATGAGGGGGTTAATTCATAGCTGAAATGCTTCAGCTGCAGTGGGAGGCAGGATGTCTGCTCTGCTAAAACTGAAACTGTTCCTTCCCTCCATATCCTAGCAGAGGAGACCCCTTGCCTCCCACTGCAGCTGAAGCATTTCAGCTCCATGAATTAACCCCCTCCTGGGAGAGTTAGCTCTTCCCAGAGAGGAGACAAAGTTTCCAGGGACGTTTTAAAGCATTGGCAAGGTGGGCTCTGGCCCAGGGCCACAGCCTTTCAAGGGGGAGGGGGGGGGGGGGGGGCAGGGGGGACTGAAAGAGCCAGCTCTGTTCTACAGAGTCTTGCCCTCATGACCTTGACATTTTTTTAAACACAATGTTGTAAATAGCGTTTTTCTATAATTCATTTTTAATGTGTAAGAGTCTATCACAGACATTTTGCAGACAAAATGTGTTTATGCGTCATGCAACATCCATGTAAAAAGATTATTTTATATCAATACAGGACCTCACATATGAGAAATGGGAGGGTGTGACAGAGATTATTTGCAGTAATGTTAGTGAACTGCTGTTGTTACATACTGAAAACACACATCACTATCCCTGAATATCAGATGTACACACATTTAGTATTTGACCAAAGAAGGCATGAAAGAGCTGAGACTGGTTCATAAAATCAAAGCTGGTCTGAACTGGGGCCCCCAAAATATATTTGGCCCAGGGCCCCCAAAATCCTTAAAATGTCCCTGAAAGTTTCTCTTAAAATTACACAGGCAGGCGCGCAAAATTCCAACCAGCCATGTGCTGTTTAAACAGCCTGCAAATTGCTTGTCTTGACACTAAATAGTGTATTCAGGGCCGGCTTTAGCGCTGGTGGCACATGGTGCGAGAATTATTTTTGGTGCCCCCAAACCCCATGACTGTCTCCTTGGATTCTCTCATCACCACCAGGCATATGTGGCATTCATAAGTTATTGCTAAACACAGTACCTCCCCATGAGGTTGGCGCTGCCTCCATAGGTCAGCGCCCGGTGCTGCCGCATCTGTTGCACTGCCCTAAACCCGGCCCTGTATGTATTCATCTGTAATGTGACTTTTCTGTCTTTGTTCCCTTTTATTATCAGTCATGGATCATTCAGGCGCTGCTCTAGAAAACAATTAAAAGTTCTTTCTATTTATGTTTTCTGTTTAAAGTATGCACAGACAAATGCTGAAAATACAGCTTTAGGTGACTGCTTATTTTGATACCATCTGTGACATCAAAGTAATGAGCTGGCAACCCTAATCATAAGACTGGAAGTTTATTGAGGGATGAGCACATTATTTCCTTCCATCACCCTGACCCCTGGTTACTGCCATAATAGCACTAGTTTAACACATTTGAAACCATACACTGCCGTCAATAACATGCTGAGTTATTACAAGTGTCTGGGATTGCACCTTGCATTCAGACAACTCGCTCCTCATTCTCGCCCTTCACTTTCACCCTCACCCTGCACTCACACTGATCCTGATACACTCAATCAATCAATCAATCAATCAGAGCATTTATATAGCGCACTACTCACCTGGAGGGTCTCAAGGCGCTGGGGAGGGGGGGGGTCCGCTACTGCTCGAACAGCCAGGTCTTGAGCTGCTTCCTGAAGGCGAGATGGTCTTGGGTCAGGCGGAGGTGGGTCGGGAGGGAGTTCCAAGTCTTGGGGGCCAGGTAGGAGGAGGACCTTCCTCCTGCTGTGGCTCTTCGGATGCGGGGGACGGCGGCGAGGGTGTGGCTGGTCGATCGAAGCTGGGGGGTGGGAGGATAGAAGTTGAGGCGGCTGTTGAGGTATCTTGGGCCTTGATTGTGTAGGGCTTTGTGAGCGTGGGTGAGGAGGCGGAAGGTGATTATCTTGTTGACCGGGAGTCAGTGCAGGTATCTCAGGACTCCGAAGATGTGGCTGTGTCGGGGGATGTCGAGGATGAGTCTTGCTGAGGCGTTCTGGATTCGCTGAAGTCTCTTCTGGAGCTTGGCGGTGGTTCCGGCGTAGAGGACGTTGCCGTAGTCCAGTCGGCTGGTGACGATGGCCTGGGTGACCGTCTTCCTGGTCTCGGTGGGGATCCACCGGAAGATCATACGTAGCATGCGCAGGATATTGAAGCAAGACGAGGAGACGGCGTTGACTTGTCTGGTCATGGAGAGGGAGGTGTCCAGGATGAAGCCCAGGTTGCGTGCGTGGACTGTCGGTTTGGGTGCGCTGCCCAGGGCGGGGGGCCACCAGGAGTCGTTCCAGGCGGAGGGTGAGGAGCCCAGGATGAGAACCTCCGTCTTGTCTGAGTTCAGTTCCAGGCGGCTGGTCGTCATCCACTCGGCTACGTCTGTCATCCCTTCGTGTAGGTTGTCTCTGGCAGTGGCGGGGTCGTTGGTGAGGGAGAGGATTAGCTGAGTGTCGTCGGAATAGGAGATGATGTTGAGGTTGTGTTGGCGTGCGATGGCCGAAAGGGGGCTCATGTAGACATTGAAGAGGAGGGGCTGAGCGATGAGCCCCGAGGAACGCCGCAGATGACTTCGGTGGCTTCTGATCTGAATGGGGGAAGGCGGACTCTCTGTGTCCTTCCGGCGAGGAAGGAGATGATCCATCCAGTGCCTTCTCCTGGATTCCGACGTTGCTGAGGAGCTGCACTAGGGTGCGGTGGCAGATAGTGTTGAATGCCGCTGAGAGGTCCAGGAGGATGAGGGCCGCTGTTTCTCCGTTGTCGAGCAGGGCTCGGATGTCATCGGTGGCAGCGATGAGGGCGGTCTCAAACCATTCACTCACTTATACTCCAGTCACAATGATCACTCTGCAATCACAGCGATCACAATGCGCTCACACTGATCACAATGCACTCACACCATTCACCCTGCACTCACACTGATCACCACGCACTCACACCATTCACCCACTTACCCTCCACTCACAGTGATCACTCTGCACTCACAATGCACTTGCACTGTTTACCCTTTACCTCACCCTACAGTCACACAAGCACACTACTTAACCTGCACTTGTGGCACTTCACTCACCTGTCCCCCTCACTGCTCAATCTGCAATCTCACTCAAATAAGCCCACCACTAACCATACATTCATTCGTCCCACTCTGCACTAACATGTGCACCCAAATTCATATGGTCACCTCACTAACCCTTGTACACAAGTATGGGCATGTCCTGCCCCATCAAGGTTTTCCTCCTAAATTACAAAAGGAGACATCTAAATGCACTGCAATTCAGCCTTCCAGGGGCCCCTTGACAGAAACAGTTCGTTTTTGCCCTGATGGCCTGGAATAATTCCTAAACAGATTCTTGCAAATACTGTTTTGTTAAATTTCTTTTTAATGTAATTAATGTGAGGGAGTCTATTACTATTTTCAGATAAATGTGTTTGTTTCATGCAACAACCAAAAAGAAGTTAACTATAAAAAAGTTAGATCCACGAGGGTCCTCACATATGAGAAATTGGAGGATATAACAGATATTATTCACTGTAAAATTGGTGGGCTGCTGCTTTGTTACAACAGTGAAAACTAAGCATGGGCGTAAAATCCGTTCCGTTCGCGGAATTTGCGGATTTTCTGCAATTTCGGTGTCCGCGAATCTCGCGAAATTGCAGAAAAATCCGCAAAATCGCATGCGGGACGGATTTTCAAAAACTGAAGTACATAAAGCACTTACAGGGTTACAGCAGGTGCCCAAGTTGAAGCAAATTTTTTTTTGTAACCATTTACAAAATGGTTACAAAGAAATTAACTTCAACTTGGGCCCCTGCTGTAATCCTGTAAGTGCTTCCTGAGCGGCGCCTCCAGAGTTGTTGCCTACTTGCAACTATTCTCTGACCTTGCTCTGACCCTCGAAGCAGGGTCAGAGAATAGTTACAAGTATGGCACAATGCTCCAGGCTGTCACAAAAATTAAACTACAACAGGAAGCACTTTCAGATAAGGAAGCAAGTTCCGGACTTGAAGCTCAAAGTCAGTAACACATTAACCAGCCCCCGGTTGAGGCTGGGCAGGTGTGCTTTCTCCCCATAATCTACAGTGGTGAACCAGAGGTTGCTGTGATGAACCAGAAGGTGCAGTTGTGAACCAGAGGGTGCTGTGATGAACCAGAGGGTGGCAGTGGTGAACCAGAGGGTGGCAGGGGTGAACCAGAGGGTGCTGTGAGGAACCAGAAGGCGCAGTTGTGAACCAGAGGGTGCTGTGATGAACCAAAGGGTGGCAGTGGTGAACCAGAGGGTGGCAGTGGTGAACCAGAGGGTTCTGTGATGAAACAGAGGGTGGCAGTGGTGAACCAGAGGGTGGCACTGATGAACCAGAGGGTGGCAGTGATGAACCAGAGGGTGGTAGTGGTGAACCAGAGGGAGCTGTGATGAACCAGAGGATGGCAGTGATCAACCAGAGGGTGGCAGTGGTGACTCAGAGGGTGGTAGTGATGAACCAGATGGTGGCAGTGGTGAACCAGGGGGTGACAGTGGTGAACCAGAGGGTGCTGTGATGAACCAGATGGTGGCAGGGGTGAACCAGAGGGTGGCAGTGGTGAACCAGAGGGTGGCAGTGGTGAACCAGAGGGTGCTGTGATGAACCAGAGGGTGGCAGTGGTGAACCAGAGGGTGGCAGTGATGAACCAGAGGGTGGCAGTGGTGAACCAGAGGGTTGCAGTGAGGAACCAGAGGGTGACAGTGATGAACCAGAGGGTGGCAGTGGTGAACCAGAGGGTACTGTGATGAAACAGAGGGTGGCAGTGATGAACCAGAGGGTGACAGTGATGAAACAGAAGGTGGCAGTGGTGAACCAGAGGGTGCTGTGATGAACCAGAGGGTGGCAGTGATGAACCAGAGGGTGACAGTGATGAACCAGAGGGTGAGAATGGTGAACCAGAGGGTGGCAGTGGTGAACCAGAGGGTGCTGTGATGTACCAGAGGGTGGTAGTGGTAAACCAGAGGGTGGCAGGGGTGAACCAGAGTGTGCTGTGGTGAACCAGAGGGTGGCAGTGGTGAACCCGAGGGTGGCAGTGATGAACCAGAGGGTGGCAGTGATGATCCAGAGGGTGGCAGTGGTGAACCAGAGAGTGGCAGTTATGAACTAGAGGGTGGCAGTGATGAACCAGAGGGTGGCAGTGGTGAACAAGAGGGTGGCAGTGATGAACCAGAGGGTGGAAGTGGTGAACCAGAGGGAGCTGTGATGAACCAGAGGGTGGCAGTGGTAAACCAGAGGGTGCTGTGATGAACCAGAGGATGGGAGTGATCAACCAGAGGGTGGCAGTGGTGAACCAGAGGGTGGCAGTGATGAACCAGAGGGTGACAGTGATGAACCAGAGGGTGGCAGTGACGAACCAGAGGGTGGCAGTGGTAAACCAGAGGGTGCTGTGATGAACCAGAGGGTGGCATTGGTGAACCAGAGGGTTCTGTGATGAACCAGAGGGTGGCAGTGATGAACCAGAGGGTGACAGTGATGAACCAAAGGGTGACAGTGGTGAACCAGAGGGTGGCAGTGGTGAACCAGAGGGTGGCAGTGATGAACCAGAGGGTGGTAGTGGTGTACCAGAGGGTGGCAGTGATGAACCAGAGGGTGGCAATGATGAACCAGAGGGTGGTGCTGCTAAACTGCCCGGGAGCCCTGTGGGTGTGAGCCCAAGCGCTGCTGAGCTGCCCAGGGGTTGTGAGCCCATGCGCTACTGAACTGCCCTGGGGCCCAGTGGGTGTGAGCCCCCGTGCTGCTGAACTGCCCCAGAGCCCTCTCACTGTGAAAATTATTCATGCTCAATTGACTGGGAGCCCTCTGGGTGTGAGCACACATTGTGCTAAGTGGCCCCTGGCCCCAGTACATATATACCCGTACCGCACAGCACCATTATACTCTTGCACCAAGAAGTCTGGTGCCTAGATGCTCCTAATCCGTGTAGGTGGTACCACTGTCTGGTGCAGTCAAAATGTAAAGTCATAACTTGCTACACAGCACCAATAAACATGTGTCCCCCCTGGCACCGGTATGCGCATGTATCAGGCGTGGAGCACCCGCATGCTACTGCACCCTACTGCCCAACGCCAGCATATGCCTGTACGTGGCAGTTTAGTAAGAGATGGGACATTGTCCAGCATGAGCAAGCTGCATGCGCCTGAACCCACTGAGCAGGATCAGAATGGCTTTGTACCAACACTTGCAGCAGAGCTATCTTGGACATCTGAAGGATTCTGGGGTCCCGTGCCAAACATATTTTTGCATCCATGAGTTTCCCGAGCGCCATCCCCGTGTAGCTCCTGTGACCAGGAGGATGCTTTCTCTTCATCTGCTGCTCTGTTCGGTCTCTGACCCTTTATAAAGAAGATGCATGTGAACTCGCATAGAAGCCCCGCCCGTTTGGACCCGTCCACCACACCTAGCGGTACGAAACGTCTTCCCACCCGTCCCCACTATAATGGCCGGCTCACTCAAGGGACTTCGGCGCCTTTTGGCGCGCTGGCAAAGTTACAGGCACACGTGGTCACATATTTGTGCAAATGGCACAAAAATCTGCAAGTTTGCGGGAAAATTTGCGAACTTGCGAATTTCTTTTGCCATTTCGCACGGATTTGCGGACCGCAAATTCGCAAATTTCGCCCATACTTAGTGAAAACACATCACTATATCTGAATATTAGATGTAAACGCTTTTAGAATTTCGACTAAAGCGCCTGTGCACTGTTAGTAGCCTGGCTAAATAGGGTATGGCAGAGCTGAAAGTAAATCATTTAAACTCAAATCTGTACTGAACAGGGGCCCCCAAAATAGTTTTGGCTCAGGGCACACAAAATCTGTAACATGTCCATGCCATCACAAAGTCTGTCAGACAACATTGCTCTGAAGTAAAATAGACAACATCATTAATTTATTATTAGTTTTATTTTTTAAACATAAGCCCGAGTCCTAAACCCCCATTGCTTCAGGCAAGCAACTTATTGTACCACTAAGGAATTCTCAATTAGGTGTTCGTTCAGCGCCCTCTCTGCGGAATTTCAACTGTCTTCAGATCCATAACTGGTTGGTGGGCAATTATCCCATTATAATGCTGCCTAAGACGTTTGTTAATGATTTCTAGAGAAGATTTGTTTCTCATGTATCAGCTTTGAGCTAGGGAGTGCTCGAAAAAACGGACAATACTGTCTCCCTTACAGTCCCCGTCTTGGCTGAAAATGTCTGCAGAATATTCAGCTTTGGGAGAAACTGCTATCAAACCTCTCTTGCCTTTCAGCTCGTCCTATTTATGTGAGATTGGGTTCTCAGCACTTGCAATATTAAAGGCTAAGTACCGTTCAAGACAGGATGTGGAGCACAACCTGAGGATGGCAGTAGCAAAAATCCATCCACAGATTGACCTCTCTGAAAAACAGGCACACCTGTCACATTTATGTTGGCGGTGTTTTTATCAATCTAGGTCATGTGTAAAACAAAGCATTCTAGTAAAAACAATTTGCGCACATTTTATCTTGGAAAGTGGTGTTTTGAGCTGTGTAATAAGCCTCTGTCATTTCACTACACCCACTCACACACCTGCAGTTTACTAAACACTCTTATTGTATTGAACATTATTTGCTGGATATACCCGGAATATGCGCGCGGGGGTCAATTCCAGAAATTTCCGTCAGGTGGTGGGGGGCCCAACATCTAAAAAAATTCAGCTGGGGGGCTCAGCCTACAAAAGATTGAAGACCTTTGCTCTATACTACTAATCCCTTTGAGGAGAAGTCTGTAAAGATTGACCAAATATCTATCATGGCTGTGAGCATTAAAGCAAGAAATGTTGAATCCAACAATCCCATATCAAGATGGATAGTTCCTAGATAACAAAATCCCTGTTGAGATGATGAAAGTAAATGCTATCTTTTCCTCAAATCATTAACCTCCTCATCAATTTTATGAAGTCTACATCCAACTCTAGCAACACAACTAATAGAAACGAATTGAATAGCACCTTATTGTCCTGTTCACTATCCATACTAATCAATAATGAGGTTAGTATTGACATCAGTGAAAGCAATGAATTTGGAGCCTCATCAGTTAAAAGCAAGCCATTCACATCAAAACTTTCAAAACTGACAGATGTTGATAAAGTCAATGACAAATTAAATGACAAATTAAATGACAAGAAAAGTGACGTCACAGAGAAAGTCACATACTTGAAAGATCCCAATGAAAAATATAACTGCAATTTGTGTGGAGACATAATGGCAACCTTCAAAGAATTTGAAAAACATGTCTTCAATAAAAACAAAGTACCATACCTACCACTATATTGTTTGAAATGTGACAAGGAAGCGGAGTTTCATAACTTTGTATGCCACTATGCAAAATGCAAAGGTAGAACACTGAAAGAAAGCTACAATTCCTATTTAGCTCTTGTGACCTGAGATTCGCACCAAAAATTGGAGTATTCCAGCATGGAAGACTGCATACACAGGAGCTAAAAGTGATGCTAGATTACTAGAAGCAAACCTTCAGATCTGTGGTCAAAATAAGAGATATTGCTGCTAACTGAATTTGGAAAATATATATGAAAACAAAACAAATATAAATGCACTCATGGTCCTGCACTTAGCTATCAGTTTTCTGTTTTTATTGTCAGAGATAAAAAGGCGGAGAAGAGAAAATAGAAGTGAAATTTTCAAATGATTTGCATCAAACATCCACCAATATGAAGAGCAACTCTAATGATAAGCACCAGCAACACCAGGCAGTGATCCTGGCCGAAAGTAAGGCCTTCTCGGCGACAACCCTGGCCTTTCCCTGTGGGGGTCAGGATGACCTCTCGACGGGCCCGCAGCACTCGATACGACCTCATCGGAGCCTACCAGCCTGCTTGCTTTAAGCCAGCGGGGATACCCTTGTCCCCTCCCCCACCGCAAAGACATGCAGTTTTTTACCCTCTCGCCCCTGTGGTGCCTGCAACAGTGTCCCCCCTCGCTCCCATCAAAGACAGCAACAGAAGCCTCAGCAGTGATAGGACGGTGTGCCGCCCCAGGACCGACTCTCCACGCGGCAATTGCCTGAATGGATTACCAGCCTTCCCTTGGGGGCCCTAAGGATACATTGAGCAGGCAGCAATACCAACCTCCCTCCCACCGGGCCTGCCCCAGGACATGATGGGCCTTCTCCCGATGACCTATGATGATGCCCCCCGGGCGGATACATAAAAAAACTTTGTTCTTAACACGGAGCCTGAGCAACCTTGGCCGATGCCCGATGGAGCTGTCCTATGCAGCTATCGAGGAGTCTGGCTCAGGTTCACCCCCTCGGCCTTCACCTACCCAGCAGGACATCTGACTTTGTTTTCCCCATCTCCCTGTTGAATCTCTTTCCCTCCCCTACCTCCTCCTTCCTTGATTCTTTGGCTTTCCGCCTGACTAAATCTGCATCCCTCCCTCCTGTTTACCATCCCCCCTCTACCCTCCTTTACCCCTAAGACGTGTTCTTCTGGCTATCGTACACACTAATAACTCATATTATTGTATAACCTCATGTTTCACTCCTATGTCTATACTTGGGACAATGTATAACTTATAGCTGATGTAACTTTTATTAATGTAACCTCATGTAAAGCGCTCTGATACCTTTGGCTCTAGCCAGCGCTATATAAAACTCATCAAATAAATAAATAAACGGAACAATAAACTTTATTAACAGGAAACAAGTGCCTAAAATCACTGTTTCATGATCTGATTGGCAAACTATCAGAAGCACAAAATGATTCCAAAAATCCGGAACATCATGAAGCTTGCGTTGAATTGATGGAAGAAACTGTGATTTATATTGTAGAAAATACCACTGATATTCATCCAAAACCAGTCAATTGAAATGAACCACCCACTGTAAATTGTAATAAAACTATGAGCACTGTTTACGATGAGAACCAAAATGTTTCACCCAAAGTGTCAAACCAAAGAAAGATAAGAAAAAGGAAATTCTCAATAAAAATGACATGAAAAGGTATGCAAAAGCAAAGGGAAGCTACAAAGAACATCAGGCAGTGTTCAAGAAAGATATAAAGAAAAGTTCCACAATATTCACTTATGGGGCAGACGAAGCCATTTGCCAGATTAGTGCTGATGAAATCTGTCAATATTAATCAAATATTGAAAAAGGAAACACGAAAAGCCCGAACTTCAACCCAATTAACCTGATTTCCTGAAGAATGGGAATACAAACATCTGGGTAAAGAAATTACACTTCTTGAAGTGACAAAGGCTTTTGAAGACACCAATTTCAACAAAGCAGTGGGCTATGACATTATTGGCTTAAATGTTTTGTACAATGTTCACTAAAAAGAGCCAAGGATGCTGCTCAATATACTATTAACTTGGTTAGCAATTAGAAGAGTGAGAGTGTATAAAAAATAACCAATCAATAATAATTCCCAAGAAAGTACCAATCAATGAGCTGAACAAAATAAGCAATTAGAGACTAATTATAATTAGTACATCATTCATGAAGTTGCTAACACAAATCCTGACCAAAAGACTCACCAGTCTCTTAAACTTAAATGCAAGACAGAAAAGCTTAATGAAAGCGAGAAGATGGCTTGAAAATCTGACATTGCTACAGAACATCATAAAAGTGGCACAAAAGAGTAGACACTCTCTTGCAGTAATGTTCATAGGCATCTCAAAAGCATTCAACTCTTTCAGTGACTGTCACATCATACAAAGTTTTGATAGAAATAGAGTTCTGTCATATATCTGAGATCTAATAAGAGTTTTACTCGCAGATTCATCTACGTACTTCAAGGGAAAAATAATGAATCTACACCAGAACAAACAATGAAGTCTGGTGTAAAATATGGTGACTCGATTCGATTCGATTCAAAATCTTTATTCGGATTCCAGCAAATCCATAAAAGCACAGTTAAAATACAATTCAACATTTTTTTAAAAACTACAATGGATGTAATAAAGTGCATATCAATACAATTGCAAAATTTCATATGTATCATTATATAAGGTGCAAGAGAGGTCAATGGTCATAGAAAGTGCAGATAAATCAAGGGCATTCCATAGTTTTGCGTACATTAAAAATAACTCTTAAGAAAGTGCTTGTGCGAAATATAAGTTCATCATCTTCTAATTTTAGGAGCATTAAATAGGACTGATTCAAGGAGAGCGGTCTATGTTTTTTAAAATATGGGGCTAAAAACCATTTAATATATTTCATGTAAAACTTGCAATTGAAAAAGAAGTGTAGGTCATTTTGTTTACTGACTCCATCGCAAGGGCACGGAATGTTTCCAGATGTGCTATGTCCCAAGGGAAAACAGAGTGAAAACTTAATAGTTTTGGCTCTCATTCGAAAAAGTAGAGATCTTTCCCAATTACACATTGGCAATATCAAATACAATGGAAGTTGTTGTATAAATAAGCCATTGTTGGTATAGGACGCAACAGTTTGTTTCCACATCTCATCTGACAATCTCTTTTCATTATAGGAGGCGTATAGTCCAAATTGCACTTCCTTTTTATCAGTACTCTTGATATGAGATGGGTTTTCAAAGAGATTACCTCTGCCTATGCTAGACAAACTTTCCTGTATAGCACGAAGCCATGGGATCCTATTTCATTTATCACAGGCTAGGCACTCCCTCAGGATATCCTGTGTTAAACTAGCATAGTCGTTAGCCCAAATGGCCAGCCAGAATAGTGCAGGCCTTGCAGCAATAAAATCACTGATATACGGTATATTCAACTCTGAATGACAAATGTACCCTGATGATGAAATGGGGGCCCCCAGCAATTTCCTACAGAGCCGATTCTCTTCTCTTTGTAGTGTAGGGGTTTTTACTAACCCCCAGATTTCGGAGCCGTAGGTTGCAACTGGAGTGCACTGTGGTCTGTATATCTTTAGGATTGCTTTGGTTGCTCCAATTCTCTTCGGTCTGGGAAGGGAGAGAATTGAGTTTATGGCCTTTGAGAACTTGCCTGTGGCGTGGGCAATGTGCCCACTCCACAGGCCGTTCGCAGCAAAGACCATACCTAAATATGGGAAAGTCTTGGTTGGAAGCAACTTATCAGCTCCTACCGTAATGGAATTTAGTTGTCTGGCGGCCGGCCCACAGGACATAATAAATGTTTTTTTTAAATTTACCGTAAGATCCAACAGCCTGATTCATGTACGGGCCGTTTTGCGTGGCCCTAATAGCGAATCATAGCGACTCGCTATTGAGGACACGCAAAACGGCATTCATGTAGGAATTGCTAAATAAATAGCGATTCCTACATGTTCTCTATTTGCGAGTAGCAATTTGCTACTCGCAAAAAAAGGAATATCTCCCCATTCATTCCTATGGGCCAAAAGGCCCATAGGAATGAATGGGGAGTATCCCTTATTTGCGAGTAGCAATTTGCTACTCGCAAATCAGATAGCGATTTTAAGGGTGCCAGGGGTGTCCAAAGGACACCCTGTAGCACCCCTTAAATGCAAATTGTAACAGTTGATGCGCACACACATGTCCAAAGGACATGTGTGTGTGCAACATGCAACTTAGAAAAATGCTTTTAAAAGCATTTTTCTAAGTTTTTGCTATTTACCGAGAGGTCTGACCTCTCGGTAAATAGCGGCCCCAAATTTGCCAAATCGCAATTTTGTAATGTGTCATGAATAGCATTTAAGGAATCTCTAATAGAGATTCCTTAAATGTAATTTCCTCGCACATTTGCGACATCGCAATTAGCGATTTTTGCTTTTGGGATGCTGAATCCCAAAAGCAAAAATCGCACTCACAAAGGGCCGGATTCTCAGAATCCGGCCCTTTGCGAGCCGATTTAGCCTTCATGAATAAGGCTGCATGTTCCCCATGTAATAAGAAAAATCCCTGACTAGTGCACGTAGGGCATTGGGTGTTAATCCCATAAGCACAGCGTCATCAGCATACAAAAGACAGGGTAGCAAACCTCCTTTAATTTTGGGAACATCAATCGATCAATCGAAGCATTTATATAGCGCACTACTCACCCAGAGGGTCTCAAGTCGCTGGGGAAGGGGGGTCCGCTACTGCTCGAACAGCCAGGTCTTGAGTTGCTTCCTGAAGGCGAGGTGGTCCTGGGTCAGGCGGAGGTGGGTCGGGAGGGAGTTCCATGTCTTGGCGGCGAGGTAGGAGAAGGACCGTCCCCCTGTGGTGGCTCTTCGGATGCGGGGGACGGCGGCAAGGGCGTGGCCGGTCGATCGAAGCTGGCGTTTGGGAGCGTAGAAGTTGAGGCGGTTGTTGAGGTATCCTGGGCCTTGGTTGTGTAGGGCTTTGTGTGCGTGGGTGAGGAGTCGGAAGGTGATTCTCTTGTTGACCAGGAGCCAGTGCAGGTCTCTCAGGTATCCGGAGATGTGGCTGCGACGGGGGATGTTCAGGATGAGTCGTGCTGAGGCGTTCTGGATCCGCTGGAGTCTCTTCTGGAGTTTGGCGGTGGTTCCGGCGTAGAGGGAGTTGCCGTAGGCCAGACGGCTGGTGACGAGGGCCGGGGTAACCGTCTTCCTGGTCTCGGTGGGGATCCACCGGAAGATCTTACGTAGCATGCGCAGGATGTTGAAGCACGACGAGGAGACGGCGTTGGCTTGTCTGGTCATGGAGAGGGAGGAGTCCAGGATGAAGCCCAGGTTGCGTGCGTGGTCTGTTGGTTTGGGTGCGCTGCCTAGGGCGGGGGGCCACCAGGAGTCATCCCAGGCGGAGGGTGAGGATCCCAGGATGAGGACTTCCGTCTTGTCCGAGTTCAGTTTCAGGCGGCTGTTCTTCATCCATTTGGCTACCTCTTTCATCCCTTCGTGAAGGTTGGCTCTGGCGGTGGCGGGGTCGTTGGTGAGGGAGAGAATCAGCTGGGTGTCGTCAGCGTAGGAGATGATGTTGAGGTTGTGCTGGCGTGCGATGTCTGTGAGGGGGCTCATGTAGACGCTGAAGAGGGTTGGACTGAGCGAGGAGCCTTGAGGAACGCCGCAGATGACTTCGGTGGCTTCAGATCTGAACGGGGGGAGGCGGACTCTCTGTGTCCTTCCGGCGAGGAAGGAGATGATCCACTCCAGTGCCTTCTCCTGGATTCCGACGTTGCTGAGTCGCTGCACTAGTGTACGGTGGCAGACAGTGTCGAAGGCCGCGGAGAGGTCTAGGAGGATGAGGGCTGCTGTTTCTCCGTGGTCAAGCAGTGCTCGGATGTCATCGGTGGCTGCGATCAGGGCGGTCTCGGTGCTGTGGTTGGCCCGGAAGCCAGACTGCGAGAGGTCGAGGGATCCGTTCATCTCGAGGAAGGCGGCCAGCTGCTTGTTGACGGTCTTCTCGATGACTTTTGCAGGAAACGGGAGCAGCGAGATGGGGCGGTAGTTCTTGAGGTCGGTGGGGTCGGCTGATGGCTTCTTTAGTAGAGCGCTGAGTTCGGCGTGCTTCCAGCTCTCCGGGAAGGTAGCGGTGTCGAAGGAGGTGTTGATGATGTCCCGCAGGTGGGGTGCGATGACAGCGTCGGCCTTGTTGAAGACGTGGTGAGGGCAGGGGTCGGTAGGAGATCCGGAGTGGATGGAGTTCATCGTGCGGACGGTGTCTTCGGTGCTGATCGGGGTCCAGGCGCGGAGGGTGGTGGTGGGGGGCGGTGGTTCGGTCGTGGCGTGCGTCGGTTGAGTGCTGAAGCTGTTGTGTATGTCCGCGATCTTGTTGTCGAAGTAGGAGGCGAGGGAGTTGCAGAGGTCTTGCGAAGGGGTGATGTTGTTGTTTCCGGCGTTGGGGTTGGAGAGCTCTTTAACGATGTTAAAGAGTTCCTTGCTGTTGTGTGCGTTGTTGTCCAGTCGTTCCTTGAATGCGGTTTTCTTGGTGGCGTGGATGAGTTGGTGGTGTTTTTGGGTGGCGAGCTTGAGGGCAGTCATGTTGTCCGGTGTTGGGTCTCTGCGCCATGTTCTCTCAAGGGCTCGGCAGTTCTTCTTCGAGCTCTTGAGTTCGTCGGTGAACCATGGGGCTTTCTTGCTACTGGGTCTGCTAGGCAGGGTCTTCAGAGGGGCGAGGTCATCTGCGCAGTTGTTGATCCACTTCGCGAGGTTGGTGGCCTCCTGGCTTGGGTTCGTTGCGCTGGTGGGAGGGTTCATGCTCAGGGAGGTCGCGAGCTGGTCGGCTGTGATCTTGTTCCAGCTTCTGCGTGCAACCTGTTGCTGGTGGTGGTGGATCGTGGTCCTTCTGAAGTTGAAGTGGACGCAGCTGTGGTCCGTCCAGTGGAGTCCGGTGGCGTGGCTGAAGGCGATGTCCTTGCTGGATGAGAAGACGGGGTCGAGTGTGTGTCCGGCGTAGTGGGTGGGGGTGGTGACCAGCTGCTTGAGTCCCAGGTTTGCGAGGTTGTCCAGCAGGGTGGTGGTGTTGCGGTCGTTGTTGTTCTCCAGGTGGAAGTTGAGGTCCCCGAGGAGAATGTAGTCAGCGGAGAGGAGGGCGTGCGGGCTGATGAAGTCGGCGATGTCTTCGCTGAATTGTGTGCGTGGTCCCGGGGGTCTGTAGATGAGGGTGCCTCTGAGGGTGGTCTTGGGGTTGATGTGGACCTGGAAGTTCAGGTGCTCGGCGGGTGCGAGGGTGTCGTCTGTGTTGGTCGTGATGCGGATCGTGTTCCTGTGGATGATGGCGATGCCTCCTCTGGTCTGGTTGATGCGGTCCCTTCAGATGATTTTGTAGCCGTCTGGGATGGCGATGGCGATGTCGGGCGCTGAAGAGGCGTTCATCCAGGTTTCCGTGAGGAAGGCGACGTCTGGTGAGGTTGTGTCGAGCAGGTTCCAGAGCTCGATGGCGTGTCTGTGGACGGGTGTTGAGCAGGATGCATTTCAGGTGGCTGCTGCTGTTGCTCGTCTTGGTCTTGGTTGGTGCTGGAGTAGTGCTGGTCCGGATGCAGGTGAACTTGCAGGCGTTGCAGCAGAAGGGTCCGTGGGTGCGTCTCGGGGTGGCTCGGTAGCATCCTGGGATTCGGCCGGCGTTGAGTGCGTTGAGGGTGGCGGCGTCGTACGTCCGGCGGGTGGGCTGGGGTCTGCGGGGGCCAGGGGTCCTGGCGCTGGGCGCGGTCCAGGCGCGGACGGGCGCAGACGGGCTTACCTTTGGCGCACCTTCGGCGCTCAGTCGGTGCTCCCGCTGCGCGCGTCCGCTGCGCGGTTGCTCTGGGGGCGTCATAAGAAGGGGGACGAGCGGGCGGGTCAGCTTGGCGGCGGGAGCGGCTCGGCCAATGGGCCGGTGGTGGGCGGGGCCTCCTGGTGAGCTGCGGAGGGAAACTGGCGAGCGGGCGGCTCTGCTGAGGCTGGGCCGCTCGGGAGGCCAGGGGGGCGTCTGCAGCGGTAAAATGCGGCAAGGCTGGCAGGCAAGAGCAGGAGGCGGCAGGAGGAGCAAGGGGGTGACCCGGCCTGGTGAGAGGCGCAGCGGTCACTCTGTGGTGGCCCTCTTCAGGGAATTACTCAGGCCATTTATGTAAATAATAAATAACAGGGGTGCTAAAACGCACCCCTGCCTCACACCTCTTTCAACATTAATTGGCCCGGAAACTGTGCCCTCCATATCAATCCGTACCTGCGCCTTTGTATCTTTATGCAGGTAGGCGAGGAAGTGTACCAAGGGGGCGTCTTGGCCGTAAGACAAAAGAGTCGACCACAATTTTGACCTATTTACCAGGTCAAATGCGGACGATAAATCCATAAATGCAAGGTAAATGGGCGATGCCTTAGCTATATTATATTTGTTTATTAAAAGATTTAAATTTAGGCATTGTTCGATAGTCCCAACCTTACATCTAAAACCCATTTGACAACGGTCTAGTACCCCCATTTCCTCAGCCCAGTCGTTGACTATATTATACAATACCCTACCCAAGATTTTCAGCGTGTTGTCCAGGAGCGAAATGGGCCTATAATTTACAGGGTCAGATCTTTCGCCCTTTTTATAAATAGGCACAATTATGCTCGTAGACCAGGTCGCAGGTATTGGGACAGACGGGAGACTATTAAAGGTGTTTACAAAAATCGGTCCCCACAGTTCCGGCTTATGCTTAATAATATCTATTGGGAAGCCATCGGACCCAGGTGCCTTATTACCAAGGCTCTGGTTAATGGCCACGGTGACTTCCCCCAGGGTGATTTCTAATGATTCCAGTGTTCCAGGGCAATAATCTCCTATGACAGCTCCCGGGCTAGCATATATTTGGGAAAAGTGTAATTCCCATTGCTCACTCGCTATGGTACAGCTTGTTGGGGTTAGCTGCTTACCCATGTCCCGCATCTTTTTAACAGCAGGCTAGAAAGTCGTACTGCTCCCTATTGCAGCAGCAGTTGTTAGAGCCTCCCATTGCTCAACTAATAAAGCCGACTTCCTTGAGCCTATAGCTGTTTTGTAATATTGTCTAGCAGCCCGTACATCCCTTATACTTCTAGGTTTACAGTTTAGAGCCCTGCGAAGGGCTTTGTTAGCTGCTGAACAGTAACAATCGAAACACCTTGGCTCAGAGGCAGTCAATTTAGTGGGGAAACTTAAAAGAGTTTTTATAATATAACAGAGTGTGGCAAAATCTTTTACTATCCTCTGATGATTCCCATCAACAAGAGAACAGGAGTCGACTATCGAGCCATGGTTACTCATAATTGTGTTTATTATTTGACTACTATCTACCCCCGCCATTTTAATCTTAAATTATTAGTCGAGGCCATGAAGTCCCTGGCTCCCAGAGTGCGAGCAAAGGCGTTGGAGGCACCTAAACCAATATTTACCTCCAATGCGTTATAGTCCCCGAAGGCGGTCTCAAGAACCCTAGCCTTCGTGACTCTATCTATTAGGTCAGAAGACATAAAGATATAGTCCACTGTGCTAGAGAATTCTCGACCTCTAAAAGTTGGGATGTAAGTAGGTGGCTCATTTTTATTGACATCCATTATATCTATTAGGATATGTTCGTTAATAAAACATTCTAATTCTTCACCACGTTTAAATGCCCTGTCTATTTGTGTGTTGTCCATTTTAGATTTTAAAAACTTTGCATTAAAATCTCCTGCAAGAATTTTCCTAGTGCTCACCTGATTATGAGAATTTTCCGCTATTTTGGATAGTTCTCCGAAGAGCTCTATATAGTTCTTGTTCGGAGTTGAATTAAAATCGTTATTATAAAAGTTAATTAAATAATATGGGAGCCTACGGGTGTACTCAATTATCTGAATGTTTGCACTTTTAGACAGAATCAATTTTATAGACCCCCCCTATACTTATCTTAAACACGATTAGTAGACCTCCAATCGGGCGGCCGAAAACAGGCTTTTGGGCCTTAATACAGTAACAATGAAAACCCTCTATATGCACCACAGTTGTCGCCCATGTTTCCTGCAACAGTATTTTATCCTTATCCGAGATAACCTTTAACCATTCCAAGTCAGAGACCCTTTGCTGGAGTCCTGCAACATTCCAGCTTATGATTCTGAGTTCTTTATTTGGCGCTTGTGAGTGTTGTCTGCCCATATTTAAGTTAGTGTCCTGAGTGCTGATGTGACAACCCGGGTCTTGAATCCTCTGTGCCACCGGCTCGTAAGGGGTAGCATGTTCTTCCCTTTCCGGGGGCAACCTCTGGCCCGGTGAGCTGACTAAGCCCCGAACTAGTCTAAGGTGTGCCTCATCAATTTGTGTACTTTCAAGCTCAACCTCACTGCTCTCTTTTCCCCCAGCATTGACATCCAGTGTAGTGTTTTGTGGTTCAGTTAGTGGTGGGAGTCAGTCAACCATATCCAGGCTGCTGAATCTATTAGATGTAGGGAACCCCCAAGTAGCATCCCTCGCTGGAACACATCTCTGATAATTTCTATAATTATTATACCTGTGGTCGTTTCTCCCCAATTCTCCCCAGTTGTTTCCTAGGTCCCTCTGCCCCACCCGGCACCATCCTTCATCCAATCCACGATCATAACGTTCTTGTCTAACGTTTCCCCTGGGTGGCTAGAAATATGAGAGATGCCTTGTTTCGATGCCCTCGTTATATCCCTCACTAACCCAGGAGCAGATATAATCTACTGTGCGGGGGTCATCGAAATTAATGATCACACAATCACCTTGTGCTTTCTTTTTCTCATGGCCTACCCAGGGTACTCTCCGTATTGTCAGGATTTTGCTTGCGCAGTATGGAGGTAAGGGCCTATTGTTGCTCAACCAGTGAGTAACTTTGTTTAATAGGGACCATGGTGGCTCATCTATGTTATCTGGGGTCTCTGGGACTCCCGTCATTACTACTACAAAAGGACTTGAACCTGGGGGGAGGTTGGCAGCGAATCGTCCTTTCTTCCCTTTATGCCACTGCTTTTCCTTATTCCCCTCATTAACTTTATCTTTCCCTTTTATAGAACTTTCCCCCTGGGTTTTTGAGTTATTACCTTGCAATTTTGCGGTTGGGGTGGGTACTATTGGTTTTGTTACCAAATCCTTAGCCGTTGAAACTGCCTTAGGTTTGGTAGTGGTGGTGGTGGAAGCTGGCATGGTTTTTATTACTGGCTGAACAGTTTTTTTTGGGGGGGGGACAAGGTTTTGCTACATTCAATGAGGATGTTGCTTTTACAGGGGGACTTCTAACTATAATACTTAGTTCAGTTAGTTGCTTTTCTATCAACCCCAATCGTGCATCTATGGTGGCTAGATGGGCGCTCACAAGTTCCCCAACCTTCATTATTAGTTGGC
The DNA here is from genome assembly GCF_964263255.1 of Lissotriton vulgaris. Classification (NCBI taxonomy): domain Eukaryota; kingdom Metazoa; phylum Chordata; class Amphibia; order Caudata; family Salamandridae; genus Lissotriton; species Lissotriton vulgaris. The sequence continues at coordinate 1,700,418,567 of NC_141685.1, read as the reverse complement.
TATTAGAGGTACAATCTTTGCATGTCAAACCCAGACTAGACATTTCCCCTAAGCATGCAGAATCTGTGGTCCCTTTCTTATTGCCTTTCTTAAAACTATTTGCTGAACCTTTCCCCTGCCTTTTCTGTACCTGGGGATTCTCCCTAGGGATAGTTGTATTTGTATTTAAGTTTGTATTTAAACTTTGGGGCAGTCGCTTCTGTATAGCCCCCTCCCTTAAACCTCTCAAGGTTCTTGAAATGGAGGTTGAATCATCCAGTGTGTTACTGATGACAGTAGGTGTATCAGGGATGGGGTTTGCAACTACCCGGTTCAGATTTATAGTCGGGGTATGATTGGCAATAGAACTGCTTACAATATCAATATTAGAAATAGCTTGAGGTGTCTCTACCATGATAGAGTTCTGGACTATTGCAGGACTTGCTGTTGGAATTGACTCAGTCACCATACCTAGTTCTGTGTTAAAATCATTTGACAAGTCTAAGTTTGGTGATTTTTCCAGGCTCAACTGTGAATCCGAAAATGACTGGGTTGCAGATAAGTCTACAATGTTTGGCATACTATGTATTTCCACTATTACACCAGGCGTGACAAGTGTTTCGGAATCTCGGTGAGGTGTTTTGGCTGAGGCAAACAGACCCAATGACGACCTTTTCGCCTCTGCCAGTTCTAGAGAAACTCGTTGTTCCAATAAGGATATTCCGTGGTCTATAGCCTCATTTGCTTTCGTGATGAAATTGTCAATAGGACCAGTAACCTTGGCTCCTCCTGCTGCAGTTTTACTACGGCTACCCCTTGTAGACATAATAGCAGGTATTTATCAAACAGGGGGTGATATATTGCAATGTTATTGAAAAGAGAGTACTTATCTTTAGGTGGAATTCACGTAATTGAGAGTCACAAAATCCAGAAGAAAGGGGGGTGGCCCGTCCCGTCCTCGGTCGTCCCCGGACGGCCACAGACGGTCCCGCCCTTGTCCCGGGCTTCTCCCGGCGCGCTCCCGCGCTGCGGTTCCACTGGTCTCCTTTAGACAACGTACAAATGGCTGATAGGCAGATAGGCGGGTGGGCGTGGCCAGCGGGGAGAGCCGCCCAGGTGTAATAGATCGGGCGCGCAGGGACTCCTGGACACTGGAGTCCCTGCCTGTATGCTCGCAGCCCCGCCGGCGCTTTCACCTGCCCCGCGTTCCTCCTAGGGATGCGCCCACACGGCCAGCAGCTTCAGCAGTTAAGAGCGCTGCGGGACCCGCGAAGCGGGTCCGGCGAGGCGCTACGGGGTTCCTTGAGGGCAGAGAGTCACTGGGAAGCAGCAGAAATCCAAAGGATCAGGTAAGGGGTATCAGCACAACACCAAATGGTCCCGGTGGGCTGAAGACAAGGCCCGTATTTCACTCCGTTGGCGGGGGGCGTGGCCAGCGGGGAGAGCAGCCCAGGTGTAATAGATCGGGCGTGCAGGGACTCCTGGACACTGGCCTGTATGCTCGCAGCCACGCCGGCGCTTTCACCTGCCCCGCGTTCCTCCTAGGGATGCGCCCACGCGACCAGCAGCTTCAGCAGTTAAGAGCGCTGCGGGACCGGCGAAGCGGGACCGGCGAGGCGCTACGGGGTTCCTTGAGTGCAGAGAGTCACTGGGAAGCAGCAGAAATCCAAAGGACCAGGTAAGGGGTATCAGCACAACACCAAATGGTCCCGGTGGGCTGAAGACAAGGCCCGTATTTCACTCCGTTGGTGGGGGGGGCGTGGCCAGCGGGGAGAGCAGCCCAGGTGTAATAGATTGGGCGCGCAGGGACTCCTGGACACTGGAGTCCCTGCCTGTATGCTCGCAGCCCCGCCGGCGCTTTCACCTGCCCCGCGTTCCTCCTAGGGATGCGCCCACACGGCCAGCAGCTTCAGCAGTTAAGAGCGCTGCGGGACCCGCGAAGCGGGTCCGGCGAGGCGCTACGGGGTTCCTTGAGTGCAGAGAGTCACTGGGAAGCAGCAGAAATCCAAAGGACCAGGTAAGGGGTATCAGCACAACACCAAATGGTCCCTCACTGTTGTTTAATATCACCATTACCCTTTAATATTTGGTCATCATAAATATGGCAAAGGCTTTACATTTGCCTCAGATGGATTCTTGAACAAACCGCTCCTTAAGCCTTTGCTAACGACATAGCAGTATTCAATAACACATGGGAGGGCAAGAGTGCTATCTTGAAGATCATTGAAAAATTCAGCAAAACAGGCTTAAAACTGGATGTCAAAAAGACACATGGTTTCTTCATAAGTCTTACCAAAGAAAACATTCTGGTAAATAACTGCAAACCATGGCAATTTGGAAAAAAAACATCGATAACATACATCCAGACAACTGTTTCCTCTAATTGAATTTGATCCTCACACAGGTCATACTAAAAACAGCAAAATAAATGCAGTACTAACAGGAAGGGTTAAAAAGAACTTGATAATCTAACACTCACACCCACACAAAAGATTGAAATGTTATATTAATGTCTGCTTCATATACTGTCATCTAAAATGGAAATGGCATGCACAGAAACAAATACTCTCATTGTGCTAGACCAGGCAATAAAGAGCTATATCAAACACTACCTCAATCTACCGGCTTACACATGCAAAGGTCTGCTTTGCTTAAAACGATCAAATGGTAGCCTAGGTATACTAATGTTATGTACAACTAGAGGAATCAACAAAGTCAACAATCTATTATATCTCAGAGAAACTCCAAATGTGTACATTGCTCACTCTTACTTGTACACAGGAGAGATAATAAACAATAGAATTGATAACATAATCAAAACTCACAACCTAAAACTATCAGATAGTAGATTCCTGGACTTTAGACTTTGACTTGAAAAAAAGTTTGGAAAATTGAAAAATCTCCCTGTACCGGCAGATGGTATTAAATACTTCGAAAATAATCCAACCTCAAATAGCAAAGTGCATAGAATTGAAGGAAAACCGAAACACAGCTGCACTGATGCTGAGAGAGAATATCATGCACAGGTGCATGTCTTAAAACAAAAGACATGGGAATCAAGAGATAACAACATTCCGGAGGTTTTCATTGATAAAGCGAAAAGATGTGGTTGGATGACATATAGAGAACCTCACTTAAGGAACAGTCATGGTGAGCTAAGAAAACCTGACGTAGTGTACACAAAAAAATGGCACTCCTGTAGTGATTGATGTTACTGTCTGACACGTAAATTTACAAAATCCTCGAGTAAGCATTTGAAAGTAAAAGTAATTATTACAGTGGACTGTCTTAAGAAATCAAATCTATCACAAACTATTCCACTGTAAAATGTCATGGATTCATAATAGGTTGTCAGGGGATGTGGCCTCAGTGTAACAACATTGCACTCGCTGATCTTGAACTTCAAATGTCATTCGGTTTCAAAAATAATGTTTGCCTTAGAAATGTACCAAGTATTCAAGGACAACTAATATATTAGCTCAATAGAAAATAATTGCGCTAATTTATATGTTGTATTTTGTTTCAATTAATGTGTTACTTTAGAAAAGTTGCCTTGGATTTAGTTGAATATACACTAAATAGAGGTGCGTGCACATTTAGGATAGATTAGATAATATTGAGTTAAATGCAGTGTTAGATTTAAATAATGTTTGCTAATTTTACATTGAAATTAAGTATTACAATTATTTTAATGTTTAGAATTTATTAGAGCAATAGTTGCGTGTGTGAATTTAGCGCAGATTAGATTATAGAGATCACACATTAGTATTATTTATAATATAAATACATGTAATCAGAGCAGGTCACATTATTGTATGCTAATCATATGCTAACCAAATATTACTCCGCACATGACATTTGTATCTGGATGGACCAGAAGTGCGGAAAAGTATAGACAAGATCTATTGCTATTTACAAGATGTAGTGTTAGAGTAGTACTGAAGGGTGCACTGACTCTATCTGAAATGTGATTCAATTTGAAGTGTAGTTGCATTCCAGGACAATCTCTGCGTTGTTGGAAACAAGACCAATTTGACACTGATGAGCAGCAATAGTAACCCAGAATGAGCCACTGTGTGGTGCTACAAAAATAGGCAAATGGCTTGTCGCCTAATTAGTGATGAAAATGAATGGATGACAAGATTCCCTCTGTCCCTACTTGTTATTTAGAGAAACTGCAGCCAAGGGAAAGGGCTTGGCAGAATCAGCAGGGAAAAAAGGCCCTGTTGAGCTTTTTGCATGCATCACCAGTGTTGCATTTGCATGACCAGGGATACAAATGGATCATCAGTGCTGCTTTGTATTACTGGTGATACACAGAAAGGCAAATTTACTGTAAATTGATTTAAAATTATTTGGTGATATATATTGGGTCTGGCATGTTATTAGGCCACTGTATTGTCCTTTTTTCATTTTAGTCAATATTTTAGCATTTGGGGCCGTATTATGGAAGTGCCGGACAGTTGCAACGGGCATTAGCACCCACTTGCGCATCCCCGCGGAACTTTGGTATTATAGAAGGGGACGCAGATGGTTGTGAGGCCCTTTCTGTAAGACAGCTAGTGCTGGCACACATATAGTACCAGCGCTATCCCCAGAGGGTGTTCCCTCATTTGCACGGGGGTGCGGCCTTTCCTCTGCGCCTGTGCCGCATTATAGACACCGGCGCAGAGGCAAAGAAGCTCTCAGGAGACACACTGAAAGTGCGCCACCTAAAAGGTAGTGCACTGTCAATGTGACCCCTGAAGACAGCCCTCTGGAGGGAGGAAGGGGAATCCTATGGACCCCCCCAGACAACCCCTTGCAGACAGATGCAGTCACTCACTACACCAGCCTGAAAGGGGATCTCTCTCCCCTCTTAAAAGTGCAGGCGGGTTGCTGCCTTCACAGTGAAACACAGAGCGGCTGTTTCAAAGCAGCTCTGTTTTTCACTTGAATGTGTGAATAATAGGGCATACTTTCCCTGTTTGCGCCCAGTGCACCAGTTTTAAGGTGTGCCATGGCACAAATGGGGAAGTGCACCCTAGCCATAATATCACCCTTCGTGAGCACTTTGAAGCCCTGGTGATACATTTGGAGTTTGTTCATTTTTATTATCAGGCATACTTCAAAAGTGCTGAAAATGTATTTGGGGGTAATCAGGATACTACAATTGCACCTATGCACACTTGTTATACATACAACAATTGCACCTATACCCATCTGTTATACACACAGCAATTGCACCTAAACACCCTTGTTAAAAACCTCAGATCATGTTTTTTTTCTATATCCCGAGAGGGGGAAAGCCTGAAATCTTACCCACCTCAAAATGTCATACATTTTACTAAAACAGGTGCCTCAAGGCTATAAATGGGTCCTAAACACTAAGTTATGCCATCTGAGGTAGAATATGGGGTGCTGATAACCACACAAACCCACAAACTGTAAACCAGGCAGAAAATATTTTCTGCCCGATTCTGCAAATTTTTCTAATAGCTCAGAATGAGTATCAGATTAACTTTTGAGTAGATGGGACCAAAATATACTTGCTAGAAAGCCCAGATCTGATGCTTTGATGGGGGTTAAGTACATTTTGGTTAATGTTGATATTTTTTCCTGGGAAACAATGCTTACATCGTGGATTTTACACCGCGTGGGAACACAACGCGGACGTTACAACAACTGTGTTGTTACGATGCAGTGCCATTACTATGCAAGTCATTACAACGACTTGCGCTAGATGGCGCTCTAGGATAAGGAATAGTATGATTAGCTATTCCCACACTTTCCCTAGTGTTGCACACACTGGAGTTGGGATAGTAAATCATAATATTACTAAGTCCAGTGTGCCATCTAGTGCAAGTCGTTGTAACGACTTGTGTTGTAATGGCACTGTGTTGTGACAACGCTGTTGTTGTAACGAACACGTTGTGAATGTATCGCAGAGTAAAATCTGCGATATAAAGTGTCATATTCTTTTTTTCCACTTTCAGCGAGGGCAACACCCTGAAATCTTACCTGACTCGGATTTCTCACGTTTAAATAGTGACTTTGTCCCCTTGAGCCTGAACACTTCAAAGTTTCACAAATATTATTAAAACAAGTGCCTGCAGGCTAGAAATGTGTCCTAGACACTACAATTATGCCATCTGATGTATAATATGGAGTCCTGATAACCACAGGGATCCACAAACTGCCATTAGGAAAATATTTTCTGTTTTTGCTACTTTTTCAAATAGCTCATACTGGATATCAGACTCATTTTGTCAGTGCACAGTACCTAAATGTATGGTATGTTTTTTTTCACATCTTGTTTGACGGTTCTGTTGTGTTTACATATAACATTTGAGGCACATTACAAGAAGGCAAACAGAATGTCAAAGCAATGTTGCATATCCACTTTCTGGTTGCTGAACATTCAACTTTGTTATACCAAACATCTTTACCTCAGGTTGTTGTGGGTACATGCACTGCATAAAACTGGATTTTGACATTCAATACGAGAAGATACATGGATTGCCACAGGGCACTCCCCACACATGCACACCAAGCCCTCAGAGGCCAAGTTTATTGTGGCCAAAGATTTCAACCATCTTTAAAATTCCCCATGGGTTATTCCCACCTACTAGGTTGTGCCACACATAAATATGATGCCTTCAGGCACCCTGTCAGAACACTCCTTGGCCTGTGGAAGATCAGCAGTGGACTGACCTTGATGTCTGTGACCTGAGAAGAGATCTAAAGGACTGGACCTGCTCCCATTCCTATCTCCAGGACAAAGAAGAGGACTTCAAGGATCATAAGGCTGACCCAACTGAAATTGGACATGACCCTGCCTGCCACTCTAGGTGCCTCCATAGCAGTCCTGGCTGGCTTTAAAAGTGTACTCCTGTGGTAGGTTGGGACTTAAAAGAATAAAGTCAGAAGGTAAAATCTTTGATCAGGACAACCCTGGTTAGTGTATCCAACCTGTGCTCCATCACTGTTTATGTCAAATTGCACCTAGGTCATGTTCGGCACTATTTTTACTTACATTTTAAAAAGTGGTTTTGTTTATTAAATTTTACTCTACATTTCTAAATTCCTCTAGGGATTCATATTATTGTGCATTTTTGCTTTAATACTGTTTAGTACTACAAAAATACTGTACACATTTCCTCTGAGGTCAACCTTGTCTGCTCTGCGCCGTAGCTTCCAGAGGGCAGAGCTCAGGTTTATTTAGTGACCTTAGTGGTTCATCTGATTCTTGACAAAGATTGTGGTAATTACTTGAAGTGGGTACTTACCCCCCTCCAATAATAACCCGATTTCTTGCAAAGATCAAATTCGCAATTATATAAATCAAACAACACTCTTTGTGATGCGCTATAGAAACTGTGACAAGTGTAGTTTTCAATCCGTTGAGCGACAAGCTCCAGGAGGCGACCTTTGCATGACAGGCTGAGACGAGATAAGAGAAGCCTGAAGAGATTTTTGTGTGCCTGGCTTTTTTCAGAGAATATTAACCACAGCAAGATAACTCAGGTGGTCAAAGTACTTGAGAAAGAGATCTGCGATTTGTCTAGTCAGTTTTGACTCTTGTTTAAATGGCAAAGAGGGTTGCTATTGCCGCTGCAAAGCACAGCAGGTAACATCCGGTTATCCAGATCACAGATTTTACGGCATTTTATGTAGATAGCTCTGTTGGGTACCAGTATGACCACATCATTCACCGTATCACGTTTCAAAAGTGATGCCAAAGGTTGTTTTGGGGTTTACTTTCCAGCACCAATCCTGAATTGTGTTGGACAGTATCCTAAAGTAACGAAAGATAGCACTATACACTACTTTCAATCAATGAGGTGTACCATGGGTGGTACAAGTGGTCATACATGCTTTGTCTTCTGGCATTTGACCAGTTTGGTGAGTTTGAAATTTCCCAATCAGGAGGCAACAGGGTCTCCTGCCATTTTAATGTAGGCACTAGCTTTCCAATTGGTAAGTCACCTAAAAAGAGAGGCCTTAGGTTCAATTGAGCAATTCTTTTTCTTACCTCCCTCTTACCTTTGATTTCTTTGCATGTACGGCAGGGCAGACATAAAACTGCAAGCACAAGCCAATCTCCATAAGATGTGCCATCTACCAGTGTGTAACACATTTTGATTACACAATACAACTTGCACTCTAATTTACCCTTTCATTATTTAAATCATTTAGATATGGTACCGTCAGTCCATCTGGAACTCAGCACCCCTCCATCTACTTCTCCAAGTAAATCTGCTTCCTCTTCTCCCTATTCCCCCTCAACCCAATCAGACTGTAGGTGGCTATTTTTTCTGATTATCTTACCCTCACCTCGCTCCAGATCCAGCACACCAGCCCTTGTTCCGAGAAGACTGTCAAGCCGCTAGGGGTCGGAACATGTCAACATAAGGCTGTCAAGGAAAACAAAGCCTTGAAAATGCAAAAAAATAGTCTATGATCACCTCACCAAATATAGAAATTAAGGTCATTCTTAAGTATTCAGCGGTCCCACCCTTGACTTTAAGACATTAACTGTGAGGTTTAAATAAACAGACTCTATACCCTTAAAGCCGCACACCCAATTACGCTGGTGCATAAAACTCCCTGTATATAGCAGATGTTGTAAATGAACATATTGAACCCTTTTGTAATACTCACATTCTATTTACCTCGATCTCCCACACTGATGAAGGATACATTTACCCTCTGCTCATTTCGTCACCATTCATTGTTGTTGTCATTGCTCAATTTTTTGTTCCAGGATTGTAAGTGATATATTTGGACTTCATATATTTAGTATTTTTTTGAAAGTATGGCAAAACATGGCACTACACTCCTGCATTTGTAATGCAAACATGCAACTGTTTGAAGCACATTTTGAATGTATGTGATTCATTCACTTAAAACAATGGAATTAATCTAATTGTACTAACAGTGTTCTCTAAATTCTAGCAGGGGAGGTACACTTGTTTTCTATTTTAGAAGAGGAGCAGCACCATATCTTAGTAGATATGGTGCTGTTGTTCTCCCTCCTTTTCATGCAACACAGCACAGCCGCTCTGGTTACTGCACTGTGTAACAACTTATTACATTTGGTTCTTCGTTTCTCCAGATCACTTACTCTCGACATATAATGCCTTTATGTGACTCTCACATCTTGTAGTTCTCATTGTGTTAAGTAACATTTCCTTTACCTTGATTTACACGCTTCTATGACTCATTGTCTCTGCATGATATGTTTGTGATGTAAAGCTTTCTGGCACTTTACATTGGGATGAATAGTGCTGTAAAATAAATAAACATGAGAGAGAGGTTAAGGAGAGATGAGGGAAACCATTGGACAATGGTAGTGAGGGAATCTGTGATGGGAGTGGTCATTTCCAGGAGGGTCATCAACAAAGATTGTCACACTGGGCACCAACGACGCTGAAGTCGGCCCTGTTCACAATGGGTCTTACCATTAAAACCTTAATGAGTGAGAACAGTAACACGTTCATAAATTGCCTTCGTGCAGATGTTTATCGTTTCTCTATAGCGGGCTAAAGAGACGTGAATATGTAGCAAGGAAAATGATAGCCATTATTTGATAATAACATTCGAAGTGCTTGTTATGTCACAAAATAGTGATTTTTGGGTTTGGGAATGAGTTGATTTTGAAAGAAGACATGACATGTTAAAATGAAGACATAATAAATCGGAGTTGTTTCCACTGTGTAACCATTACAAAAGTAAGGTTAATATGCCTTGGCCGCAGTCATCAACATGGAGGAGCTGCAAAAGCATCAGACAAAAGTCATCAGTGAGTTGGGTAACGTCAGAAGAAGGTTGACACTATTCAGAGTCACATCACAACGACCTCATGATCACCTACTCACACTTTGTGCTAGGTATTCCACACCCAACATTTTGGTGAAGCTTATATGAGAATTAATTTTTAGGTCAAAACATGCCAGCCAGCTGTGAAAGTCTTATTGGGGACATGTCGATAGCTGACCTGGAAACTCCGCCCATTACTTTCTATTGGCTTTTTGTTTTGCTGTTCTTATTTTCTTCTGTTCAATGTTTTAGCCCATCCATCCAGTCTTTGTCCCTTCCTTGGAACATAGTTTGTGTAGCATTTCTCAGAATGGGGCCTTTTAAGCCTTCCAGAAGGGTCTGTTTTTTGGTAACTTTTTTCTTTTTCTAAATGCACTCCATGAGAGTGTTAGTGGTTCCGCTATTCTCTGTGTTTCCCCACTTTTACTAGCACTTGTTTTTTCCATAACTGTCTAAAAATTAAATTTTCCATATCTTTGTACGTCAAGCCAATCATGCGTATGCTTTCACTTTTAAACAGCTTCATCCTTTGCAACAATTTCCTATGTGCTTTACCACCACCTTGCACTCTCTTGTTTGGTCGCTTGCTTGCCCTCCAAGTTGATATGTCTCAGTATGCTTCCCTCCCCATGCAGTCAGTGTTTCCCTCCCATCTAACCCATCTGTGTTGCCTCCCCACCCTATGTGATTACATCCTCTGAGTTGCTTCCCACACCTGCATTCTTTTCCCCTACCCACCCGCATTATTATTTTTTTTTTTACTGATCCAACTCAAATAGGTAAGTAAAAAAGAAAAAAAAAAGTCTTCTAGTGGGCGCACACTTGCTTAGTGTGTGCACTTTTAACATTACACAGCTGACTGAATAGGCCTTTTTCCCTCTTTATTAGCCATGCTGTACAGCATCAGGGATGTGCAGCATGGCTAAAATCATTAGCAAAGCCTCAAAGGTGGGACCTACTGCCTTTGCCAATGCTTGTTTATGCTGCCACTTTCTTTTGAGAAGTTCGTGTATAAGGAGTGTTTAGAAAGGGAGAGCTTAGACAGCAGCAGTTGCAATTGCTTAAGATAATATTTGTGTCATTGACACTGAATTGGGAGTGATCTGCATATCCAAGACAAACATTTCCACTTTCCCCAGCTGCCTGGTCAATTGGTGCCTGCTCCAGAGACACAAACCACAAAGTCATTCTATTTTTCTTTTTTATCATACGAGAGACAAAAACTAAACTAAACCACGGTGTTCAGTTTGTATTCTTTGAACTGATTTTAACGTTTTCCAATCAATTTAGATACGAATATTTAAAAATCATACTGTATGCTACTGCATACAATGAAGCACAAGCCATACCAGTATGCTTAGTCAGGTTGATTACATTTTTACAAGATATGCTTTGCGATTTAAGGCTTTGCATTCCATACATAATATATTATTTCATTGCATCTGCAGTGAAAAATAAAACTGAAATTGCCATAATGCAAAGAAATAAGAGGACTGGATAAATTAGACACACCAAGGTGTGTCCCATAGTGCCACCCCTTTTAACTGTTGCAGGGCTATTACTTGCAAATGCTTTAGATATCTCAAGTCACCTCATGCTAGGCAATGGGAGCACGACTTATTATTCTGTTTCTGTACATTCTGGTACCTGTAGTTCTGCTATTTTCAAGTTTAATTAAAACTGGCAGTCAAAGGCAAGCAAGAGAAATTAACAGAGCAGGAAAAACACTCACACCTATCAGGAGGTTCAGACTATCCTAATGCTGCATATACTGCATCTGATATGTATGAATGGAACAATGCCGCATCTCGTACTGTACCTGCCCCTTGTTTTTGTCTAAGAGAACCTTGTGTTGCTGATGTTGTTGTATCTATTTCTGTCTTTGTGATAAAAGCTTGACCTCTAACTACTTTGTTTACACCCTCTCATTAGCGCCCAAACCAGTGGAGTTTCTTACTTGACACTAAACATCATAGCCAGTTATAGGACTTCAGAAATGCCTTTATGAGCAAATTCATCCTTCAAAAAATTCCACAACTGGGCTTGTCCTGACAGAACTCACACATCTTGTGGTAACCCATTTTGTACATCACCCATCAGCAAAATGGCAAACTTCAAGGTCGTTACTGGTCAAATAGGGTAAAAATGCCCATCACTAACTTGGACATTGTTTAATTTATAACCTCTACCCATGATAAGAGAGTTTGCGTGGGTACCGTTTTCACCACAACTTCCTCCATCCATTCCATCTTGGGCCACCAATACGGTCCCATAAGATGAGCATTAGTCAGATATTCCCCAAGATGCCCCTTGTGGGCCAAATTGACAATTGTCTCCCCAACACCAGTTGTAGACACCCACCTTTTAGTCCTGCATACCTCCATCATGTATGCACAACTATTGTGTGTCTGTCCAAAGCTCGTTTTCCGACTCTAATAAAGCAATATAGTTATGCCACCTGTGAAAAACCAAAACGTCATTCACTGTATAACTCCATATCCTCAAGCATGGCTTCTACCAACTACTTTTTGTCCATAGTTTGCTCACAAACCCACCTAATAAGACAAGCACTGGCGTTGCCAATAGGTCTCGCATTAGGAAAGTTTGAGCTATTGGTCTTGTAAATGATTTTTTTTTTATTTATGTGTTGGTTTTGAAAATAGCTTAATTAATAGCTTTGCCATTTACAATGCCAATAGTTATAACTTTCGCAAATGTGACACCTATAGCAAAGCGCTGCAAGCTGAGATGGAATTAGCCGCCAGCACCATTCGTAAACTACGGCAGGTCAGGACGAGGAGCAGGCTGTACTCGCTCACATCACATCCACATTATCCTATTAGCGCGCACTCCGTGTCCAGTCAAATCCCCGTCTGCAACATGATGGAGGTCCCCCCTTCGCAGCCGCCTGGTAAGTTTATCCTTCCACGTTATTCACCTCTTTTCCTCTTTGGCGACTGGTTGCTGAAAAAGCAACAGGCTTTTTTTTTACTTGATTGGGGGGCACGGTATGTGGGCTCTTGATACTTTACCTGGAGTCCCTGAGTGATGTGGTGTTATGTTATGTTATGTTATGTTAAATTTGATTTATAAAGCGCGCGTACGCCCGTAGGCTTCATGGCGCTGTAGGAAGTTTTCCAGAAACACAACACAACAACAGAAGGACAGCCTGAAACATCTAAGGATAGGCTTCTCTAAAGAGCCAGGTCTTAAAGGCTTGTCTGAAGGCCAGAATATCCTCGTGTGACCTTAAAGAAGCTGGCAGGGAATTCCAGAGGGAGGCAGCAAGAAAGTAAAAGGAGCTGCCGCCCTGACGTGGTGGTGTCCCTGATTGATTTTGAGGTGTACATCAGTGATGTGGTGGTCTCCCAGAGTGCTGTGTTGGTGTCCCTAAGGGCTGTGGTGGTGTCCCTGAGTGCCGTGTTGGTGTCCCTGAGGGCTGTGGTGGTGTCCCTGAGGGCTGCGGTGGTGTCCCTCAGTGCTGTGGTGGTGTCCCTGAGTGGTGTGGTGGTGTCCCTGAGTGGTGTGGTGGTGTCCCTGAGTAGTGTGGTGGTGTCCCTGAGTGATGATGTGGTGGTGTCCCTGAGTGATGTAGTGGTGTCCCTGAGTGATGTGGTGGTGTCTCTGAGTGGTGTGGTGATGTCCCTGAGTGGTGTGGTGATGTCCCTGACTGGTGTGGTGGTGTTGCTGAGTGGTGTGATGGTGTCCCTGAGTGATGTGGTGGTGTCCCTTAATATTTAACACAGAAACTGTAGTAATGGCCCGGACTACATTGCAACATTCTGCTTAACAGTATCTAAGGGGATATTTTTTAAGCGAACGAGCCTGTAGACAAATATGTCAAGTAATACCATCCTAAGGGTTTCAATCTATCCATATGAGGTGCTGTGTTACTCAAAAAAGTACACCAAATCAAGTAATGGGAATTTGGCTAACTTCAGTGGTGTGATCAGAATTTCACCCTGGCATGATTTTATAGGAGCTGGAGTATGGCGAGAATGGAGTATGGTGAGAATGGAGTATGGTGAGAATGGAGTGGTGAGAATGGAGTATGGCGAGAATGGAGGATGGTGAGAATGGAGTATAGTGAGAATGGAGTATAGCGAGAATGGAGTATGGTGAGAATGGAGTATGGTGAGAATGGCCTATGGTGTGTAATCCGGGGTGGGGAACAGCAGCAGTCTCGCATGGGAGGTAGTTTGACTGTGGTCAGTCTTACACTGTCCCTAAAATCATCTGAATAATTTGGCTGAAGAGATAGCTTCCCTTGTATAGGCGTCCCGCAATGTATAGAAATTGTCTTAAAGCTTCCTAGAAGATTGTGCCCACTCCTAACTGAGGGAGGAATTGGCCCCTCGCCAGACCACATGGCCAAGCTCGAGCAGCGCAAAGCACGACTGGCGACGTGTTGTCACAATGCGCTAATTGCACAAAGCAGGCCTTCAAGGCGCTGCTCGGGCGCGTCCCGGCAGATGACTGGGTGAAAGGGCCCGTCTGCCTGCAGCTCTCTGCAGACAGGGAGACGGAGGGCCCCGGGTCTCAGACAGGCTGACTGGCTGCTGTGACTCTGCATGCTGTGCCTTTATCTGAGCGGCGCAGCCCTGCAGATGGCCGGGGGGTCTCACGGGCGATGTCGGGGCAGATAGATCTGGGAGCCGAAGTGGAGGCGCGGGAACACGCCCAGGTGAGACAGCGAAGAACAGGGTCTGGCACAGACAGAGACTGAGGAACAGAGGCACAACGGTCGGTGACAACGGAGGGAACCTGCTTAGAAGTAATCACAGAAAGTCTTGAAACAAGGCGTTCAGGATAAAATACAAAATCGGAAAGAAAGAATGAGGCAAAAGAGGATGTGGTGGCGGCCGTGAAAAAAATGCAGTTAGGAGGGAGGGAGGGAGGCTGATGGGCGAGCTTGTTTGGTCACGTGATTCACGTGAACTCAAAGAAAACCGCACGAACAAAACCCTTGGTTTCACGATTATTTTGAGCACTTGAATTCTCGCTCCGCTCAATGCGCATGCGCATTAATAAGTCGCGAGACCTAAAAAACCTCATCCACAACACCATGCCATTCGACAGACAACATGGAAAGGTAACCACCTGCCGTATTCTTTCATCGTGGCAAGCAGTTTACAGAAATATTAAATTCTCCAACTTGCTTCTACCCAATGGCGATCCGGGGAATTGTTCTCTCACATCCGTTGCACAACAACACAATAAGATGAAGATGATGTTCCTTCAAAATTGCAATATATAAACCCCAATGAGAAAACTAGAAAATAGCCCACACATAGATCTTTGCCTCCTGCTCAATCACTGAGTAGATAACTTCTGCTCCTTTGAGAAAAAAATAAAAATGCCACCACCATCTCTTCACCATTCCTTGTCTGTGCAATACCACAGCAAGACCACGCAAACTGGCATCCATTGCTCTCTTTTTTTCATCAATGCTCTTTAGAGATGCACATTGCTAAACCTTCTGATGAATTGAAAATACTCAGCCAGTCATTGGAACCAATGCAGCTGATGTTGCCCGGGGGCAAAGGTACTTTAACTATTGAATACACACTCTGTGGAAAAAGACTGCCCTCACTCACAATTTGTGACATGCTTCTTCGTCGGGCTTGCTAACTGACACTCCTGCACAGGCCAATGCCTGGAGTGGAGCGAAGGGGAGGGGAAGATAATACAAACATAAAAAAATGTGGGATCACCAATTGTCATTAATTCCAGGTCAAGTGATACTTCGGCAGTTAGGAAGGGTGAATTGATCCTAATATTCTTCTTTCACTAACATCATTCATGTTTTTAACCCTGGCCAGATGGTCCAGGAATAAAATAGTACAATGGATACACCCAAGCTACTTTTAACCTTGACATACTGCACATTCTTTGGTGATCCCGCTATTTTCTGTTTGTATTGTATTCCCCTCCCCTTTGCCACACCAAAGGCGTTAGCCTGCGCAGGGGTGTCAGTTAGCAAGCACGATGATGAAGCATGTCCCAAATTGTTAGTGAGGGCAGCCTTTTTGCATAGAGCACATGCCACACACATTCAACTAGTGAACCACAGCTAACATTCCTACCTCTCTGTTGTGTGTATTGTATCTTGACTGGGGAGATCGGGTAGGAATGCAACCTCTCCCCCCTTGATTGTGTGGATTAACTTTAACTATTGACTCTGCCAGATCCATAGGTCTTATGCCTTTACTTTGATGATGTGCCCCAGGTATGGTACTGTGCCAACACGAAACTGACACTTTTCTCTCTTTATTGCAATGCCTCTTTTATAGATTTCTTCAACACCACCATCAAGACTTTATCATATTCCTCCCTCTTCCTTTCATTCATCAATATGGTATCTTAAAAAAAATACTTGCTTTACCAGATCAATTACTTTTTGCATCAACTTATGGAAACATACTGCAGCAGATGCCTGCCCAAAAGACGTCCTAACAAAGCGATATGACCCTAACGGGCTACAAAGGACACCAAAGGCTTTGAAACCTCCCAAAACAGCACTTGACCATACGCAGTTACCAAACCTGATCCACTAAACATGTGTCTCCCCGAGAACTACCAATTCATTATAAATGTTGTGTAGGTGTTGCTTGTCAAGTCAAATGTTTGTATTCTAAGGTTGACATGCATTCCGACGAACTTTCCCCATTTTTAGGTGCCAAAACTACCAACACCAGCCATTCTGAAGCCTCTATCTGCTCGCTCACTTCCGTTCACAACAGTTCCAACTTTAGATCTAGCAGCTTTCTGACTTTACGTGCAACTGGTTTTACACTCTTTCTTTTTACAGAAAGAATGAGGAATTTGCTGTATTCGATATGCACATCAACACTTGTCTCTTTGTAATTCTAGAACATGTAATTATGGATGGTTTGAGTGCAACCTTGATGTAAAGTGCTTTTCCTCCTCAAGCACTACCTATGTACAAACTGCCCCACAGCCGTGTTGCAGGTTGTTACATCCATATACGATACAGAAACATCAATTGCACATCACAAAAAAAGTCTCTTTCAGTCATTTGCTGTAAGCACGTATAAACCCGATTTCTTTGTCCAAAGGAATCACGTAGTATTATCCAAAATCCAAGCTTTATTTCTTTTTAAGACACAGTTCTTGACAGCCGACGCGCGTTTCGCCCCCTATGGGCTTTCTCAAGGCTGCAAGTCATACATAAAACAATACATTACACACTAAATTACCCTAATGTTTTAAATACCATATAAGTACAATAATTTAAGCTTCATCCATCCATCTAAATAGATGTTGCAATCTATTATTAAAAAATCTAAACATAGCCATATGTGAAGTGACCACCCATGAGTTCTTTATTAACATCCTTATATCTATTACACTCTCCATGTGTTGAAGCATATGAAAATGCTACCACACATGTGGCATAGTAGTGCACACCGACCCGTTACCACATGAGAAAACCAATATAAGTGCCATGCCCAAAGCCATTATTGTCCAACCACTACAATCCAATCCAAAAACACCCAAAATACATTAAGGCAGGAAAGACCAAGAGTCCGCTATAGATAGTAAAGCCCACGAAAAAACAAAACCAATGCATGTGCTCAGTGAGAAACCAAGTGTGCATTACCTCTTTCTTTGAGGCAATATTGTGTTTAAATTTACTCAGGGTCCCTAGTCCCTCCTCAACAATTCTGGAGAATGTATCCACAATACTATCATCTTCTCACAACCACGAGATCATTACCTGGAACAATAGGATTAATGTTATACCTACACTGTGCAGATGACTCCAGCCCAACAAATTACGCCCTTCATTGGCAAAATAAACCCCACCAATGGTGTACCTTCACTAGAACATTATTTTTATAGGAGATATTCTAATCAATCTTGGATCCTCCATATCATCTTGATTTGTGACAGGTCCTTGTAACTTAATACCTTTAACAATAAACACCCTTTCCCATACTTGAGCCTTAGTCAAGGTTTAAAGTGAACCTGAGTCAGCCGATAGAGTTACATCGTTTACATTAACTCAGTCGCACTTTGTGGCATTGTAAATGTTCTTATTTCTCATCCACCACCATGATAGCAGTAACTTGCAAAACACTCCTCTTCAACTCTTCCTGCACATCCTCTGAATGCTGGACCTAAATATCTTTCTGGCTTACTTCCACTGTGAATAATGACCATGTTTCCCACATTTTCTATCGGTAACACCTAAATCTATTGGCACACACACACACGTATTCTTCTCACATTCTTCTTTGCAGTTTTCCTTTCTCATCACTATTAGGTTCATTTACTCTGGCTTTTTCAACAACACTTTTGTTATCACTTCTCATTATCTTCACCTGGCCAGATGTGTGGTCCATCCCATCCACAATAGCAAAGGTCTTGTTTGTGTATGGGTTTTTGCTAATAATTTCTCTTGCAACTTTTAGTTGTTTGTGCAACACATCGACCAATCACAAATACAAAAGTCTTTTAAATCACCAAACTCACATGTTCTGGTCATGTTTAAGGACATTACATGGTTTCTGACTATCTCAGTTCTCCCTTGCTGCTATGCACAGAAATGTATATGTCTCGGATACAAAATGAATGTGTGCGTCAGCATGTCCATCTAACATTTTTACCAAAATTTCAAGTACGTCTCGAGTTTCACTGTAATTTATTCAGTACTTTCATATATGGTCGTCCCATCGATGCATACATTATGAATCATCACTCCGTGCTATCTGGCGAGTGAGAACTTTTCTCCTCAGCACCAAACAGGTACGAGACACATAATGTCTTCCAACATTTAACTGTGTAACTGTACCAATGATTTTCTAGCATCAAAAAGGAATAATGGTAGCTGCAGCATACTGGCTGCATCCACGTTCACAGCATATAAATAAAAAACATGCCAAAACAATTATTTACCATAACCTATAAATTAAAATAAAGTCTTGTTTTCCACATTATAATAATAACACTCCACTAGCAGTGTCGAAAGCAACTCTTGAAGAATTGTAATGCGATTCTGTTTTATTTCCTTCAGTAGCAATGTCAGTGGTAAGTTTAATTGATCCAGTGATTATGGTACCTTAAGAAGCTCCATAGTTCTGTAATTTGAGTGATGAGGTTCCTGTAGTCTTCATCAAGTTTGCAGAAGTTGACATTTTTGACATAAAATTAGCCTTCTGACAATGTAGAAATGTGCCTTTATATTAATGTGGAAACTGAGTGCTAATTTAGAGGTTAGGGAAATGTGATTTTATTAAATGTTCAAAAACGAAATGATGTTTATTTTTTTTTAATAGTAGGAACCCATTTCTATCGTTCCCTCACTAATATGTTTAAATCTTCTTTTTCCGTCACTGTCCCTTTAAATAAAATAACTGCTTTTGGTAAAACGCTGATTTAATGTTAGACTTGAGCTGCAGAACTTGACCTTTTGAGAAATGTGCTGTTTGCTGTAAAGAAAAATCTTCTTTCCTCACCCCACAGGACTTCATTCCATTTAGATAGCTTCCTCTTCCACATGCTTATAATGAACCAGTATATTAATGAAAGACAATGTTTGCTATAGAGTGCTCTGCATGATCTAAGCAGGACATGCTTGAGATTAATGTTTCGTTTTACAGAGAAGACCAATGTTACACAATGGAACGACTAAACAGCTAACAGAGTAGACTTGCAAAGGTTCTCATGAGAACCTTCTTCGATTTAACTTGTAGAAATATGCTGTAGCAGTTCAAGAATAACAACTTGTCGACGAGAACGTTTACAATGGGAATTGAGAGAGAAGTTGACCACCAGAAGATCTTTTTCTATTGGACAGTTATAAGCCCATCGACTGAAGTTTGCAACATGTTTTATGCCTTTCTATATAGTATGTGATCCTTGTTAGAGAGTTACCATGCTGCATTCTATGCACATCTTCCCTGCCTTGTCCGAATCTACTGTGAGCTACTGCGAACAGTGATTTTCTGTTTCCTGATGATTATTGGGAGACTTTCTCTATTTTAATCATAGCTACTGCTGGGATCTTCTCGTATATGTCTTGCGGACGCTACTGCAGCCATTGGAAAACTCGGCTGAGTTTTCCCTGAGCTACCCTTTACAAGAAGTTTGGTTTTCTTATAGGTATTCGCCTATTGCTCCAAGATTCTCTTAATCTTTTCCAAAGGTACTCTTCGTGGTTTCTGACTAGTTTATGTCTCTTTTTTAGTTAGAATAGGGTATATTTCCTTAATTAAACATGCTATTATTTTCATGTATGCTGTTTCTAACCAATATTTTTCTTGATGTGTCTGTAATCAGACTTATCTGACTAACTTGAATACAAAGACCAACATTATTGACTAATCACTAACTGAGAAAAATAAAGATTTTAAAACTACTTCAAACCTCTCCTCATTGACTGGACATTAAATACTATAAGTTGATGATTTAGTTGAAAATGTGTTTGAGTTATGCTCCATTCTAACCCAGCCGCAAAGATTCCTTGGCTGAAGAGAAATTGGCGTGGAAACTGGAGATCACTTGAGTAAATTTATGAATAGGTCTAATTATAAAACGTTTCCTGAGATTTCCGGGATTACAAAACTGGTAGCAGAGGATAGGTTTAACACCCTGAATGGAGCTATAAAATATTACCTAGTAATATTGTTTAAACATTTCCTGAGTCTTGATTCCAATGTTCAGAGCTTGAGGAGCTGACAAGATGATATTTGAAAGCGGTATTCAAAGGCGGTTGCTGTATTGAAGGTGTTAGTATTGATAGGGTAAATGTGTTACAGTTTTGATTGTGACATTCTTCTTCTGGGTTTGAGTGTTTGAATGGAATGAGTGAGTAGGAGAAAAGATTGCCAAAAAGAGGTAGAAGTGTTCGAAGATTTAAGACTTGTTGTTGAAAGATTCCAGAATAATACCAATTAGAATTGAAAACGTGTTTGCAGCGAGTTTAGGTGTAATGGCTGAGGTACCATCACCTATACTATTGAGATAGGGACAAGGAGCTTGGTTGTGAATGCTTAATATTGATTTGTGTTAGTGGAATCTATTTGCGCAAACAGGGGAAACTGCATTAATTTGAGTGATTTCGTGATGGTCGAGATTTCACTTGTGCCAAAAAGCTTAGAAATGTATTCATTTTTCCGTCTATTGGCTGTTCAACATCAACAAATATAAATTATTGTGTTGGTGCTGCAGCATAAGCAAACAAAGAAAAAGAAAAAGCATGATAAATTGTAGAAAGTTGAAAGACATGTTCCATGGGTAAGGAGTTGTGATGATGGGGTTGGGACACATAGAATCACAGCATATAAACTGTGTATGAGACAGCATCAAATATATCATAGCATTGTCTTTGTTACCCTCAACCATCTCTTCCTCCCCTTGCTCCTCCACAGTCTACCTTTTATTCCAGTGGATGATATTCCTGATCCTCCAAATTGGATAACAGCTAGCCATGTGTGTAGAAGACACCTCTGACACCTTGAAATGCAAGATATCCTAAACCTAAAGATGATGCAGGAACTTAGTAATGGCAATTAGAGAGGCCATCTGTGCTCTAGTATTGATTACGCCAGTAAGTGTGCGCAAGGTCTACTGATGCAGTATTGCCCATCTGCTGCTGGGAGTGTACTTTGCAACAAATGTTCTTGGTCTTATGGGAGTCACCTTTAATGCATTGTGAAATACTTGGAATTACCTAGGTGTACCCCCATCAGAATCTGAGCTTTCATCTACACTTACTTGTAAGGTCTTGTGTCACATTTTGGTCAAATGATGTCAAAAGAGTAGCCAGCTACTTCCTTTTGTTGTGCACATGTTGCACAGGTACAGATTGCATTTGGCTGCATACAGGGTGTAGTGCTCATATAATTCTGCATGTCATGAACCCACGACTTGGGGCACTTCATTGAATAACAACATTCAAAAGTACACATGTTTAGCCACACTACACAGCCATTCGACTAATCTCTTAAGTGAAGCCTCTATTAACGTACTTGACACGCTCTGGTTCCACTTCTACATGCGACTGTCTGCCCAGAGGGTGCCCGTGTCACATACATTAGCTCCATGGTACTCATAGTATGGCCTGCGGGACACCAGCGGCCCGCCTGGCCTTCCTTGGCAGCCCGCAAACCTTGCAGATAATGTACCAATGGCCCCTCAGAAAGAGTGGAGAGAGAGTAGAGAGAGGGAGCGCGAGAGGAGAGAGAGAGTGGAGTGAGATTAGAGAGAGGGTACAGAGAGGAAGGTGGAGAGAGAGGTGGAGAGAGAGAGTGGAGAGAGAGTAAAGGGAGAGAGAGGGAGAGAGTGGAGAGAGAGAGAGTGGAGAGAGAGAGAGTAGAGAGAGATACGGACTGAGATACTGACTGACTTAGAGACTGAGATACTGACTGAGAGATTGACTGACAGAGAGAGAATGGCATACTCAGAGAGAGACTGACTGAGAGAGAGAGAGACTGCATGAGAGGGAGAGACTGGCTGAGAGAGAGAGACTGACTGGAGATTTCATCATGGTGGTGTACCACTTCATGGGTAAATTATGCTCATGTGGAAAACGAGTGTTAAGAAAGATAACATTTGAAAAGAAATCTGATTATACCATAACTGTCTTTTAAGCATCATGGTTAATCAGTGTAAATAATTTCACTTTACCTGTACAGAAGTGGACACTTGTCTGTCAGTCAGTCTGAGAGAGACTGACTGAGAGAGACTGACTGACTGAGAGACAGACTGACCGACTGTGAGAGAGACTGACAGAGAGAAAGACTGACTGACTGAGAGAGAGCTGACTGACTGAGAGAGACTGATTGAGAGAGAGACTGACTGAGAGAGACTGACTGAGACTGACTTAGAGCGAGAGAGAGACTGACAGAGAGAGAGAGACTGACTCTGACTGACTAAGAGACTGACTGACTGATTGAGAGACTGGCTAGGAGAGAGACTGACTGACTGAGAGAGACTGGATGACAGAAAGAAAGAGACTGACTGAGAGAAAGAGAGAGGCTGACAGAGAGAGACTGAGTGAGACTGACTAAGAGAGTGAGACTGACTGACAGAGAGAGACTGATTGACTGACTAAGAGAGAAACTGACTAACCGACTATGAGAGGGACTGACTAAGACTGACTGCCTGAGAGAGAGACTGACTGACTGAGAGAGAGACTGGCTGACAGAGAGACTGACAGAGAGAGATTGACTGGCTGAGACAGAGATTGACTGCAAGAGAGACTGACTGAGAGAGAGAGAGAGACTGACAGAGAGACTGACTGGCTGACAGAGAGAGAGACTGACTGACAGAGAGAGAGACTGACTGACTAACAGAGAGAGAGGCTGACTGCCATAGAGAGACTGACTGAGGAGAGAGAGACTGACTGACTGACAGAGAGAGAGAGACTGACTGACAGAGAGAGAGAGAGAGAGAGACTGTGATGGAATTGGGGTCAAAGTGTGTATGAAGCTCTGCAATACCTCTTAAGATTGTTATTGTCTGCTAATAAAAAATGTATTATCAAAATGTGCTCTTTGTAGTTACATCAGCTTTTGAAATACAGCAGTCGCATTGTTTAATGTATTGAAACCTTTTTTTTTACTCTAGCCCGCCTCCCACTGACCCCACCCCTACCGGTGAAGCTCTCGGCCATAAACCACACTGTAATTTTAGCCCAGACAGAAAGTTTGTGAGTACCCATACATTCGCTTCCAAGGACATAGTGGCATATGTATCATGCCCTTTTCCCGTTCACAAATGGGCCGATTCTCAGAATCGGCCCGTGTACGAACGGGAAAAGGTCTTTTGGGATGTATCATCCCAAAAGGGCATCACAAATGAGAAAATTGTTAAATTTCCACTTCTCTATTTTGCGATAGCATTTAAGGAATCGCAAATTGCGATTCCTTAAATGCAATGTATGAAGCACAGAAAAAGTGCAATTTGGCTTTAAGAAATCGCAAATTACCACCAACCTCAAGTTGGTGGTAATTTGCGATTTCTTTGAAAAATGCATTGTTTGCATTTTTCAAAGTGCCATGTGGCGCACATACAGGCCCCTAGGGCCTGTATGTGCACCACATGTGTACACATACATATTTCAGGGGTGCAACAAGCTGTCCTTTTGACACCCTGGCACCCTTGAAATTGCATTTTCAATTTGTGATTCTCTAATTGAGAATCGCAAATTGAGAATGCCTTCCTATTCATTCCTATGGGCCTCGTAGTCCATAGGAATGAATGGGAAGGTATTCCTTAATTGCGAATCGTGATTTGCGGTTTGCAATTAAGGAATATTAAGGAATCACAATTATTATTGCAATTCCTACATACATAGCATTTTGCGATTCCTTAATAGCAATTAGTTAAAAATCTCTATTAAGGAATCGCAAAAGGGCTTGTTCATACATATGCCCCCTGGTGCTTAATTTCGGAGGTGTGCCTTTGGCAGTAGTCGTGGACTCGATCTGGATTCTATGAGATCTGATACACTGCTTCCGATAGTGCCACTTAGTCTTAATGTCATTGACTGACACTGGTGAGTTGAAGGCTTCAATTGCACAGACCTGTGTTGGTTGGAGGTTTGTTCAGACAGAGCCTTTGTGTGTCAATGTACCAAACAGCTTGGGTCCCAGACAAGATATGGCTGAGCAGGACCTCCAGCTCTGCCTTCCTGAGTATTTAATGTCAGCCATGTTCCATGTTAAATATTTTCTACAGAATGATGAGTGATGTTACTCCCTTCACAGTGTTCTAATAAGTTCATGCAGCAATTTCTGCATCACTGGAGATTTCATCAATGGTGGTGGACCACTTCATGCCTAGGTTATGCTCGTGTGGAAAACGAGTGTTAAGAAAGATAAAATTAGAAAAGAAATCTGATAATACCATAACTGGCGTTTAAGCATCATGGTTAATCAGTGTAAATAATTTCACTTTACCTGTACAGAAGAGGACAATTGTCTGTCGGTCAGTCTGCTTCAGAGCTGGCCAAACCTTGCAACGACTGCAACCATTTCCAACGTGGCCACCACCATCGCCTGAAATTAAATAGTCCTGAAACAGTCCCAGTCAATGTGACATACTGCATATATCTGGTGGCCATGTTTAAATGATCACCAAAGCTGTGTTTATTATTTTGGGATGTGCAGAGAAGGCAGCAAGTTTCTCGGCTGCCCAGCAGAAGCAGTGGTGTAACAAAAGTCCCTACGGTGTGTGTGTGTGGGGGGGGGGGGGGGGGGGGCGAGGTCCAGGGGGCCCCCTCCGTCACTAGCACAAGCAGCAAACCATTGCCGGAGATATCCTGCCTGAATCTAGAGTGTGGTGGGCCCCCTCCTCCATGAACTTTGCAGGGGGAGCCTCAAGTTTCTTTATGCCACTGAGCAGACGTGAGCAAAACTACAAGAGCAGAGTTATAGGACCTGCTGAGTGCTCTTGAGGAGCGTGTCTGTCAGACAGGAGCACATCAGCAAGAGTTACATTACATATTGTGCCAGACACACATGGATGTAAGCAAAAAAAACAGATGATGGACGAATTGCTGAACAATGCAAACATTTACCCCAGTCACAAATCTGGGTTTAATCCATCGTTTTTTTGCTCACCGTGCCACTCCAGTATGGACCCAGCCATACTACGGAAGCACCACTCTTTGCGGTCTTCCAAAATACAAACTAGCACCGCTCAGGGCATCGCTTAATGCTGCGGCCAGGCTGGTCTCCGGAATAAAAAGAAATAACCACATCACTCCGGCCCTGAAGGCTTTGAACTGGCTACCATACGAGTCGAGAATACAACTAAAGATCGCCTGCATGACACATAAAGCCATACATAGCAACACCCCCAGCTACTTAGCACAAAAGTTAGAGCGGTCGGGAGGTGGTAGACATCTGCGAAGCGCAAGCTCACTACTACTAAAACCTTAATCCTTCCACAAAAAGAGAACTGGGTGCAGAGCCTTCTCAGGTATTGCACCGAAGATCTGGAAAAACCTTCCCCCACACTAACGCAGAATCCCTTCTTTTACCACCTTTAAAAAGGAAACGAAAAACAACAAATTATCATCTTAAACCTTTAACTTCTAGAAGCCTACTTACCACCGCTTTTAATCAAACTGCAATGTTTACCTCATTTGTATTATATGCGATTCCCGATTGTATGTATAACTTGTGATAATTATGTACTGTAAAGCGCTCTGATACCCCCGTGGGTCATGTCCCCGCTATATAAAACTTTATAAATAAAAGCAAATCGAACTGCCAGACCAGTTCCTCCTTGAACCGGTACCAAGCATCCTGGTACCGGTTTTGGAGCATCATCCCCTCATTAGCCAGGCTAGCTTGAATCCAACGGTACGGTACAGTGAGCACGGGTCCCGCTTTTAGGTATACCCTTCCCACTTAGGGCAACAAAAGCAAAAAGAACAGATGATGGATGGAAAGCTGAACAATGCAAACATTCACCCCTAGTCACAGATCTAAGTTTAATCCATCGTTTTTTTTGCTCACCACACCACTTTATTTTGGACCTAGCCATATGCAAATCAATCTTGACCCTGCTACTCATGTGAACAGTCCAGCCCAATACACATGGATTAGCAGCATCCCAGGTGAGCAGGTGCACAACAGCAAAAGCTGAATTAGAAGACTCACTGGGTGCACATGGGGACATCAGCCGAATAGGAGGGAGCAAAGCATCAAGAGCTGCAGTATGTGACCTGCCAGGTGTTCATGGTAAGTGTACTGAGCCACCTGGGCAATACAATACGCCCTGATGTCAGCACGCACCACCTTGGTTGGTGGTGACAAAGTTGTTAAATAAAAGGGGGCTGGTCACTCTGTGTCAGTCCCTAAGTACCAACTATGGTGTGCGTGTGAACTCCCTTTGCGCACACAGATCGTGGAGTTTGGCCTACACGGTTTCCTCAGCCCTGCCTGGATCTCGCATCAACACACTGGCGACGAGGGCAGACTGAAGCTCACTGCCTGAGGTGCCTGGGTGTGCACAGGGGGCTCGCATCTACTCCTGCAGCATAGCGGCCCACGGGACATCGACCAGGAGGACTCTGAGCCGACTGCTAGGAACATGGCGGGTGGTAAAAGAAGAGTCCAATCCTTCTGTGCCGCACCGCAGGGTGTGAGAGTGTAGCCTGGCGAGCCACCGATGCCCTATACCCCCACCCCCGAATGGCACCCTCTAGCTGAGGAAGGCTGTGACAGTGCTACAAGGTACAGTGCCACCTGGAGGGGGAAGACGCTCCTTGCACTGCCACTTCCTGCGCCGCCTGGAGGACGGGACGCCCTCATTGGGCCTAACCATCTGTGACACAGTAACTTGCTTCCAGGGCACCCTGAAGGTATGAACATAAAAACAGA
Source organism: Lissotriton vulgaris (assembly GCF_964263255.1). NCBI lineage: Eukaryota > Metazoa > Chordata > Amphibia > Caudata > Salamandridae > Lissotriton > Lissotriton vulgaris. The sequence goes on along the minus strand of NC_141685.1, from coordinate 1,700,391,424 downwards.
CTTAAAATAACAGTCCCTTCTACTGTACCTTGTGGGGGAAGAAATATATCAACTGTTTCAGCACCTCCCAGATAAGAGGGACATTGATGACTATGATGCAGCAATCATCGCTCTCAATGTGCATTTTGATCCACAATTGAATCCTTATTTCGAACTCTTTAAATTACGCCAGGCATGGCAGCGAAAGGGGGAATCCATGGACAGTTTCTACACCCAACTCAAGGCTATGGCAAGAACCGGCACAGATGGCGCACAGCAGACTGAGGTGAGGGCACAACTCATACAGAGGTGCAGATCAGCCAACCTACGGAGGCGGATCCTCAAGCTACCAGGAATAAAAATGTAGGACATGCTCATTTTCGCTCGCCCATATAACTTGTGCAGAGCAAGGCTGGAAAAAATGGAAGTGGTGCTGAACCGAGGGGCAGGAATGCCTTCCAGCACCAAACCTCCACCTCATAGGGGGAAAACCCAGAGTGCCTCAGAACCATTGTGTAAGAACTGTGGGATGGAACAACATCCTGCAGACAAATGCCCTGCGGTAGGGTGCACATGCTTGGCATGCCACAAGCCCAATCACTTAATTTGGGTCTGCAGAAGCAGGGACCAGGGTCACCGAGCCCAAGCCATTTACCACCAGTCCATAGGTGATCACTCACAGCTCAGCAGTAGCAGTTGAGAGTGGTGGGGAGAAGGGGACTTTGAAGATGGGGACCTGGAAGAAAAGGAGGCATTCCTCATTTCATATGCAGTGCCAGGAACCCGAGGGCAACACCCACAGATGATTTGCCACATCACCATCACAATGATACAAGGCTTCACCGATGTTGGAAGCCTCAGTCAATGTCATGAACCATCACAGTACCAGAAAGCGAACCCACAGCTGTCTCAACGACCTTCCCGTACCAAGAAAAATGCCCATGGTGGTTCAAAACCACTCCCGCTGATGGAAACAATGGATGCCTACGTTAAACATAAAGACAGAGAAGCAACAACCATGTTTCATGTGATGAAAGGTGGAAAAAAGACGCTGCTTGGCTGCAGCATGATTGAAGACTTCGGGCTGGTCTTCTTCGCCAGGGAAATCCATGTTCTGCAAGTGGGTCATCTCTTCAACCAATTCATGAAGCTCTTCCAAGGGCTAGGAGCACCGGTAAGACTTCACATTGATAAGACAGTGCAAGCATCCGCGCTTCGACAACAACGAGTACCATTCAACCTAGGAGTCCAAGTTGAGGCGCAGCAATACACATTAGAGCACATGTTCTCCAGGGAAGGCCTGCAAGTAGACCACCACTTGTCAACAGCGATCAAGGGGGACCCAGCATCATAACCGCGACTGAGCTACGCAGTTTTCTATGGATGGCAACTTACTGCAGGAACACAGTGGAAATGGGACCCAAAGGAGCAAGAGGCACTCAACATGATCAAGGACACTCTACTCACAGATGCCACAATGGCACACTTTCACCATGACAAGACAACCAAAATGTTGCTATATGCAAGCCCAGTGGGCCTGGGAGCTGTCCTGACACAGGAGCAGGAGCTGAGTTTGAGGGCACCCTGGGGGTTCACAAGCAGAGTGCTCATGGCAACCGAAGCACAATACACGCAGATAGAAAGGGAGGCCCTAGCCATCAAATGGACTTGTCACCACTTTCCCCGGTACATTTATGGATGGGACTTCAAGGTGATAACAGATCACAAACATCTAATGAGCCTGTTTGGAAGGATGGCCCCACACCCACCTCCATGCATAGAGCGGTGGGCGGTGCAGCTGCTACCTTACCGTTTCTGCATGGTGTATCGGTTTGGAGATTGCAACCCGACAGACTTCCTGTCTAGGCACCCACCTGATGAGCTAACAGAGTAACCAAGGACAGTGAGGGGGCAGAGGAATTTGCCCACATGGTGGTAACAGCAGCATACCTGACCGCACTTACAGTTGAGAACATCCGGTAAGCCACGAACACTGATGATTTCCTCAGAAGAGTAGTGGAGGCCATTGACACCAATGTATGGAACCTGTTCCTTCAAGACACCAACCAATGGGGCACAGCAGAGAGAAATGGCTGTCACAAATATGGAGAATAAGGGACGAGCTGAGCTCTGTGGCAGGAGGCATCATAATGCAAAGCTACTGCATCTTTGTTACCAAGTCACTGTAGGAATGAATAATTGACTTGGCCCACGAGGGACACCAATGGGCTGAAAAGACTGAGGCCTGAATGAGGGGAAAGGTATGATTCCCTGGTATAGACACCAGAGTAAAAGAGGCTCTGTGGCACTGCTCAACCTGGCAGTTCATGGGGAGCCTGCTATGCTGATGCTCATTGCTACAGAAATGTAAATGTAAATACGTATTTGTAAAGCGCAAACTACTCACCCTTACGTGTGTCAAGGCGCTGGGGCATCATGGAAATTAAGTGAGTCACACAATGCTGAGCTGAGCTGCCGCTAGGACGGATTAGAGTACAGTGACATTTGATCATTGGTAGAGTCAGTATCTGGGAAACAGGGTGGTTTTCAATGTTTTTCTAAACAACAGGTAGTCGTCTGTCAGATGAAAAATCAAGGGGTAAGTTGTTCTAAAGGATTGCGGCTGATTTGGAGAAGGACCAGACACCCATTCTGACCTTGGATGTGCGCTTGATAGAGGCGAGAGCTTGATGGTGTGATCTCAGGTTCCGCGAAAAGATGTGGAATTGTAACTTATCTGGTCAAATGTGTGGTCTTTTTTATGCAAGGTTCTATGCTCGAAACAGAGGAGCTTGAAGTTGGCTCTCTGGCGGACTGGTAGCCAGTGTATTTCCTTCACGCAGAGGGCTGCTGAACTGTATTTTTCTTTATTACATATTAGTTTGGCGGCTAAGTGATTGAACAGATCGAATAGTAAAAAATCTTAATCAAATTCTGTTTCATGAAATATATAATACGTTGATATGCCCCCTTCTATATAGAACCTGTGGCACTCATTTGACCTTATATGCATGAAACAAAGACAATATTGATTAGGGTTGCCATACATCTGATTCTCGCATGTTTTATGGTGTTGGTTTATTCACAGTATATTTAACTGACTATTTGCACACCTTTTCTCATATGGTGTAACATGTCCGAGCACAATCCTTGGATAGGTTTTCTAAATATGGTTTTGGCTCATGGACTAAGTTCAGATCTCTTCCACAATTCTATTTCAAATTCTATGTTTACTTGCGGTGCGACACATCTAGGTTTCTTTGTTCAGGTACCCCACTCTTACTCAACATGTACACATTTATGTTAATAATATTTTTTTTAGCCTTTTGTGATTCATTTGTTTATTTATAGGACCTCACTCTGAAAATTGTCTTAGTTTGTTTTCCTCCCTCTTGGTTGGTTTTTAGGTTTAAATCTTTTTATTGGGAAACAATGTAGTAAGATACATAGTTCACAAGAATAACACAGGTCTTCGCCCGTCGGGCTCCGTAGAAAGTTCAATAGGGGCCCGGGGGCCCGCAGTGTTGGGTAAGTTCGACCTGTCTGGAAGAAGGCAGTTGTGATCAACATCAAATTCGGTAACTTCCCAAAGAAAACTCCCCCACCCTCTGTCCCATTCCCCTCCCCCCATCGGGCCCCACCCCCTCCCTCCCCTTGTCCGGTGCTCAAGTTTCTTCTCGGAAGGTTGAGTTTCTGAGCCGGCGAGATCACCTCGGTAATGTGAGTATCACTGATCCGTGGTCGTTGGTATGGTAAGGCGTAGAAGTCTGACATAGCGTGGGCACGTGATTTCCGTGAATTCAGTGAGTAGTAGAGACCGGAGTGACTGCCAGAGCTCTTTGAATTGGTCTCTATCTCCGGCTAGAGTGAGGGATATCTTCTCCATACTTAACACATGCCACAGCCGGTGGAGCCAGCCGGTGGTAGAGGGCACCGTGGCTGTGCGCCAGTGTGTGAGAATGTTTTGCACTGCTGACCCCAATGCAATGGCGATCTGACGCCCTCTGCGAGACCGAAGGGGATACATCAACGCATTAGGGAGTCCTAACAGAACGCATGCAGGGAGGCGTGGTATGTTGGTTTGGAAATGGGTGTCCACTTCATCGAGTATATGCATCCAGTAGGATTGGAGGTGAGGGCATTCAAGGTTACCTACTTGGTCGCAACCCCTTCAGCAGCGTTTGTCTTTGGATTGGTCCATCTCGTGTAACCTTTCCGGGGTGTAGTACCAATATGTGGAGATTTTCGTGAGGGTTTCAGTGAGTCCCATGTGATACGCAGAGTGGTGCGCACTGTAGGAGATCCCATCCCATTCTTTATGGCTGAGAGCCCTGTCCAGTTCTCTTTCCCAGCGTTCCCGACCGGGGATGTGGATATGTGTGGGAAGTTTATGGACCATCTTGTAGATGTCGGAGATAAGTTTGGCATTGGAGGTGCGTGTTACTAGCCACCTTTCATATGGTGTGAGGCGTCTGTCCGCCGTCTTCCTCACCTCCGGCTGAAGCGCCCAGTGCCTCATCTGAAGGTAGCACAGGCGTTTGGTCTCGGTAAAGCCGTATTCCTGCTTGAAGAGTGGAAAGGGGAGCACGCCGTCTGGGCCGTATACGTGGTATAAGAACCGGCAGCCTGCTGGGCGCCAATGCGCAAAGGCTCCCTTCTCCATACCTGGGGTAAAGTCTGGGTTGTCCACCAGTGGACTCAGCGGGGAGGGAAAGGTAGTCAGCTCATGAGAGCTGTTGGTTGCGTCCCAGACTTCCAGCGAGGCCCGGGTTACATGGGAGGCGTAGAAATTTGCGGGTCTATGTGATTTCGGTAGGAAGGGGCCCTCTTGCAGAGGGTGCCGGCTACCGCCTGGTCCTGGAAAAGCCAATGTTTCCCAGATTCCCACCGGCTCCACTCGACCAGGTAACAGAGTTGTGCTGCCTGGTAATATTTATGCAGGTCTGGTATGCCTAACCCCCCGGATTCTGGTGCCATCGTGGCGATTGTCCTCTTCATTCGTGGCTTCCGGCCCAGCCAAATAAACTGAGCTAAGTCTGCTTGTGTCTGTCTGATCCAGCCTGCAGGTGGTCGTAGTGGCAAGGCTCGGAAAAGGTAGAGGGCCTGCGACAAGATGGTCATTTTGACTGCGGCAATTCTCCCCATCCAGGAAAGGGGGAGATGTTTCCAGCGGCTCAGTTCTCCCCGAATCCGTGTGCGGAGGATAGCGTAGTTCGCCGTCGTCATTCCTCCGAGCGTCGGGCCAGATGAATCCCCAAATAGGGGACAGTGTCAGTCGCCCACCGAATGGGGAGGAGGCCCCGCAGGAAGGTCTTGGTGAAGGCAGAGAGAGACAGGTCCAGTGCTGTGGATTTGTCCACGTTCATTTTGAACCCCGCCACTGCCGCGAAGGCATCGAGCTCGGTGATGCAAGCCGGTAGGGCTGTGCGTGGATGTTCTAGGGAGATTAGTATGTCTGCCGCTTAGAGACTGATGGCATGCACGTCTCCGCCAAACTTTATGCCGGTGGCCTCCCTGTTTTGTCGTATTCTTGCGCGAGTGGCTCAATGTATAGGGCGAAGAGCAGGGGCGACAACGGGCACCCCTGCCGTGTCCCTCTTTCAATCTCAAAGCTGGATGAACTGCAGCCATTAACCCGCACTACAGCGGTAGGGGATTTGTAACAGTTGAAGATCAGGGTACGGAACTTTTCCCCAATCCCGACCTTGGCCAAGACTAGTTCCAAATAGGGCCAGTGTACCCGATCAAATGCTTTCTCGGCATCGACTGCCAACATCATACGTTCCCCTGGTATGCCGGAGGCTTTCTCAATTAAGTGAACCACTCGCTTGGTGTTGTCTACCGTTTGTCTTTCGGGGATGAAACCGGCTTGATCCGGGTCAATGAGGCCCGGGAGATAAGGGGCAAGCCGTGCTGCCAGTATGCCAGTGTAAAGTTTAAGGTCGACATTAAGGAGCGAGATCGGCCTGTAGGCTCCGCATTTGGTTCTGTCTTTCCCAGGTTTCGGGATGACCCAGAGGGATGCTTGGAGGAGGTCCGGTGGAATGGCCCCTGGCTCAGCGAAGGAGCTAAAAAGGCGGGTGAGGAGGGGGGCCAACTTGGTGCAAAAGGTTTTGTAACAAATAGCAGAAAAACCGTCCGGGCCGGACTCCTTTCCTATCTTCAATCGGGCAAAAGCGGCAACCACCTCCTCAATTTGGATCTCCCTCTCTAGAAAGGTTGTCTGTACCGGAGCCAGGGAGGGAGCTCAACCGTGTCTAGGTAATGTGTGGCTGCCGTTACATTTGGGGGGTCGCCAGAGTACAGGTCGGCATAGAAGTCACGGAAGGTCTCTGCTATTTGCACGTCTCCTATCGCCGTGGATCCGTCCGACCTGGAAATCTCTTTAACATTCCGTTGTTGTTGCGCAGCCCGAAGCCGGTTGGCGAGCAAGAGACCGCATCTGTCCCCCCCTGTGTAATAGGTGTGTTTGAGGCGCAATGCTGCATATTCAGCGCGGTCCAAGTCTAGAGCTGTTAGCAGCTGCCAGGCCACTTTGAGCTGTTTCCATATTCGAGAGGCCCCTGTCCGCTGGTGCATTTGTTCTAGTTTGTGCACTCTTTGTGTAAGTTTGTCCCGTTTAATCTGCCTGGCCCTATTCTCCGCAGAGGAGAGGGCTATAAACTCTCCCCTAAGTACTGCTTTCATGGCGGCCCACTGAGTCGCAAGGGTGGTGTCCGAGTTGGCATTATGGGTCAGATAATCTTGGATAGCGGTCTGTATATGTGTGACTACTTCTTTCCTATGTAAGATAGTGTCTCTAAGTCTCCATACCCTGGGTGGACGTGTTGTAGGGGCAGGGTTGGTGTGGTGGTGACTAGGGCATGATCTGATAGTGAGATGACCTCAATGTCAGTGGATGTCGCAAGGGCGCATACTGGGCTTGTGGTAAGGAGATAGTCCAGCCGTGCATATGTTTTGTGTGCGTTAGAGTAGGAGGAGTAAACCTTCTCCCATGGGTGGTTGAGGCGCCACAAATCATGTAGATCGAGCTCTGTCAGCCTCTCTAAGCAAGAAGGGGAGAATGTCCCTGCCTGGTGGGAGCGTTGCCCCGATCTGTCCAGAGCCGTGTCGAAAACCATGTTCATGTCCCCCCCAATATGATATGCCTGTCTTGCGTGGCAGTGATGTCAGTGAGAGCTGAGTGGAAAAATCGGTCCTGTCCCTCGTTGGGGAAGTACAGGGAGCCTATTGTGCAGGTGAGGCCGCCTAAGGCGACGCGGTATGCCAGTAGTCTGCCCCGCAGTTCTGCACTCTTATGGAGGATTTCCCCCTTGAAGTGGCGCGCCACCAGGATCACCACCCCGCTGTTTTAGTATGGCTAGAGGAGAAGTATTGACTAGGGAATTTCCGTGAGCGGAGTCTGTGGCAGTCCCGGGCCAGTAGGTGTGTCTCCTAGAGTAGACAGATGTCTGCCTGCGTGCTTTCAAGGTAGGACAGGACAGTCCTTCTCTGAACTGGGTTGTTAAGCCCCGCACATTAAGGGTCAGTATCTTTAGGGTGGTAGGTGTCATGATGTGTGGGTCATTAAAGTTCGGCTGTTGTGTCGATCAGATATCCTCTGGCACGCAGGGGATTGGAAAGCCCCTAGATGGCACCCACTGACGTGGACGGAAACGAAGATGTGAGTAAAAAGACTTAAAGAAAAAGGGAGCACTGGACAACCCACCCCCCCCACCCGATCCCCCCCTTTCAGCCCCCCTTCCCATTCCTCCCATCAGACTCCCCACTGTAACTCCCTCTTCCCCAACTGTCCCCCCTCCAACCCCAACCCCAACCAACCCCAGAACATTCGGATCCTTCCCCCACTCCCCGCCACCCGGATCCCAACTTCCCAACTTTGTGAGTAGTTCAGTGTCCCAGTCTTGCCAGTCCATCGCAGGGCTGTGGTAACGTTACTTAGTGGAGCGTGTCCAAGTGACGGCCGTCGTGGCCCCCCATCCGCCCCCCCCCGGCACCTGCACAGAAGAAGCGAGGAGTCGACCCCACCTCGAAGGAGATCATTCTGATGTCGACGTTTCTTTGGTCACCTCTTGAATGGCTGTGGCCCGTTCCTGCAAGATGACATGGGCCTCTGGTTTGGAGTGGAGCTTGGGCGATCATCTGCGTCTTACCCTCTGCCAGCCCTCCGAAGGTTGTCCCTGGGACTGTGTCATAGGTGTCTGGTCTTCCGGTTGTTCCAGGCCCAGCAGTGTGCACGTGTCTTGCAGGGATCGTAGTTGCTGAATGGTCCCCCTCCATTTAAAGATTAACCTGAACGGGTGGCCCCAGGAGTATGGGATCTCCTCTTTGCATAGAAAGTCCGTGACCACTTTGAACGACTTCCGCTTCTGCAGGGTTATGGCCGATAGGTCTTGATAAAGTGCAATAGGACAGTTGCGTAATCGGAGTGGTTGCTTCTGTCTCGCTTCCCTGAGAATCCGTTCTTTGAGGGGGAAGTCTTTTAGGAAAGCCAGGATGTCGGGTGGAGGGGCGGGTGCCCGTCTGTGGAGTCCCACTATGTGTGCTCTGTCAATCCTGATTTGGAAGTCTGACGGTTCCCCCAAGACGTCGCGAAAGAGAGCTTGTAAGTAGGCTGTAATGACCGTTCCCTCCTCCTTCAAAGGGACTCCCCGTACCCGTATGTTGTTGCGGCGGGACTGGTTTTCCAAATCTTCCGCGTGTGCTTGCAGGTCCAGTTGCTGATCTCTCAGGCAGATGACCTCCTGTTGTAGTTGGTCTATTTCCTCGCTCCTGGCCTCATCTTTCCCCTTGATGGCCATCACCCGTTCCCCGAGGTCATCTACGTCGCGTCTGATATCTTTGACTTCTCCCGCCACCTCCTGCTGCAGCGTTTTAAAGTCGTCCCTGAGCGAGTTGAAGAGCGATTCTAGAAAGGCCTTGGTAATTGGCATGTCCGCTCTGGCGGGGTTAGGGTGCGGTTTCACGGGTTCCGGCGTGGGTGGCCCTTTTTCAGTCTTTGTCTGGCCCTTTGCCAGCATGTCAGGGAGCGTACGTTCTCCTTTCTTCCAAAGGCCCGCCATGGTGCCCCTCCGCTGGCCCTTCTCAGTCCTCACTCGTCCTTGTCCTCGCCTCTGACAGGGTATTCAGACCGGGAGAGGGTCACTCAGCGGCAGTGAGCGACCGAGTCCGGTCAGGGTAGACGTGGAAGACGTGCCGATGTTCTCCCGGCCCCCGCCTTGTAGAGCTCAGCCCGTGGCCTGAACCTGCTGTGGAACCTGTCTGCCGGGTCTCGTAGCCTCCGCAGAGTGTCCCTGACGCGTTGCTACTCCCTCACTCTCCTTTGTCGCCTTGAATGCCCCTATCGTCGTTCTGGTTGGCGTTCCAGTTGCCCCGGGGCAGCGCCGTCTCGCAGTGCTCACTTTGGGCTGGGAGGCAAATGCACCGGGGGCTCAGTTATGTCCCCGGGAGGTCCTCCCCAAGCTGCTCTGCGTCGCGCCACCTCCTTCTTGCAAGGGCCCCCAGGGGATCACACTTCGGCTGTGTCTGCTGGTTACTGCCTGATCTGGCTAGTGTTGTTCAACAACTCCCGGGGTCCAGCACAGGCCAAGAGCCGGGACTTCAAGTTCTCTTCCACCGGCCCGTCCCCAGTCGGGGTCTCGCCGCTCAGCCTTTCCGCGTCCTTCCCCGGTCTGTCAGGGTTGAGGCCTACCTCGCGCCTCGCTGTCTTTCCGGGTTTTTGTCGGGGCTACATGACAGGCGGGCCCCTGCTGTTTCTCCGCCGGGGGCTCGGTTATGCCCCCCGAGTTAAGCACTCCCACCAGCCTCACTCTGCATACCTCACCTCTCAGGGGGCCTCGGGGGATCACAGCTTGGCCTTCTGTCTCGTCTGTTTCCTGGGCTCTGCTTTCGCCGTCATCCGGTCCCTGGTGCGCCTGGGGGCTCGCGCCGCGATCTCAGTGTAGGCCCAAAGCCGGGGCCTCGATTTCGGCTTCTCCGGCCAATCCCTCCGATGTTGCCACGAATGTCACGGTGGCAGTAGTTCGCTTCGTTTGCTGTCTGCCCTCGGCCCTTGGGTTGCTTCACCAAGCGGGAAGCGCGGGTGGTCCACGACAGGGGACCCAGTCAGCCGCTAACAGTCGGCCAGCCCAGCCGCCATTTCCTTTCCGGCTGCCCGGGCGGGTCACTTTCGGCCTGGGACGTTCCCGGGGGTCCCGCCGAGTGATTCCTGGGCTCACCGGGCTGTTCTCGTCACTCCTGTCAAGGCAGCTGGGCTTTGAGGTGCTAGAGGGGGTCACATGAATATAATAAGGGGCGCTAAGGGGGTTTGGACGGGGAGCCTCCGGCACAGACGTCCGCTCAGTCCACCATCTTGGCCACGCCCCCTCTTGGTTGGTTTTTAGTCATACTTTGCCCTTAATAAGATGTGACCAATATCTGGGTCTTCACTGAAACATGCGTCGGCACATATGGAAGACGGGAAGACAAGGACCAGAACATTTTGAATTAATTTATGGTTGGGTTGCTATGATCTATTATGAAGTTTCGAATATATGATCAATACACATGATTTATGAATAGATTGAACAAAAGACTGTTACTTTGGTCCTTGTTACTCTTTATGATTATTCAAGTCTTATTTTTATATGTGTTTTCTGTATGAATGGTATTTGGGATATGACAGTGAGGTGTGTAATGTGTGAATGAGCAGGAATGTTTGATTGCGGGGCAACGTATATTTCTACACAGAGCGAGTATTTCTATATTTCCTGTATTTGTTTTATGTGAGTTACTAATTTATGTGTACTTAAAAAACTATATTGTCAATTTGAAATAAAAGCAATGTGATAGATTTCATGAAAGAGAATTTAATTTAGATGTTTTACTATTTGATCTGTTGAATCACTTAGCTCCAGTGTGACGCTTCAGCACTTTATATTGAGCGAGGTGAGTCATTCCGCCCTTTTGTACATGTGGGCTGGTTGTTTTTGTCTGCTACGTTGGTTTCTTCCCCCCTGTTTTTCCTGCCTGCATATTTACTATATCAGGGCCCTCTTCTTTTTGATGAGTGTTTTCCCAGCCTGGCCTGGATGTCGCACCAGCACAGGGAGCATATGCCAAGTGGGAGGGAAAGTAGAGGGGGCTGTATGGGTCCTGCTGGGCACACATGTGGGGCAACACGAGGATAAGGGTGGGTAGGAAACTGTGCAGCGTCCAGTGGTCTGACATTGTGTGTAATTAAAGGCACTACTTCTCAGATGTTTAAATCCGCGAAATGCCATGGTTTGCTACCAACACTTGATGTACAGATCTGGGAGCCATATCTTAAATCCAGCTAAACCTCAGTAGGGGATGTGTGTGAGTTTTTTTGGTGCGCCCATGCAGCTGAATCTTAAACTGCTTTTGTGGAGTAAAGAGCTCTAAAGAGGGGCTTGGAGTGCATGGAACTTCGGAGCCGTGAGGCTTCTAACAGGGCACCAAATGTTGTTTTATGGTTTACTTGATCTGATACTGCATGTGCTGAAGGTGTTATTAAAGATGTGTAAGATAAATTCCAGAAGTTAGTTTTCAGTATCAAAAGTTGTCAGAAGTCAATCCCCTGGGGTGACAGATAACAATATAGAAATATAACAGGAGAATAAAACTGTTTCAGATAAGAGGACATTTAAAACACGCCTGAAGGTCACTGCCCATTTCCCTCCAACAGCAGGAAGCTTGGGTGACCTGTCTGCAGCAGGCATCCCTCTCTATGCCAGCTGGGAGCTCTCCTGTCAGTGGCACGCCCAGAAACACAAACAATCCTGCTGCAACTAAATATATGTGCAAATCTTTAGAATTAGTACACTGAAACAACGCAGTTCAGGCAGGGACATAGAAACAGCATCATTGCAAATGACGCGTAGACATGGAATTCTGTACCTCACTTATCCCGTCACCTGACTCTTGTGACCTAGATAGCGACTCTGTGCCAAAGTGCGTGCAAGTGACTCACTGCCTTTTACTTCCTGCCATCTACAACACAGGCAGTAAATCGAAAGCTAAATGAGGCGTCTGCAAACTGGCGGTGATGACGTCGCCTCACCACGAGTTCTGGAAGGGAAGTTTACTAATGCAGTGAATGGTTTTCTCCAGTTGTAGCAGAATGCAGCAAATGGAGAGGGGTGATAAAAAAGACCAGCTTTCAACAATGCTTTATTTCCGATGTTGCAATCAGATAGTAGGCATTTATTTGTACTGCCGTTTGGGAGATTACGGCGGGGTTTTGTTTTTGATGCAACATGAGGGGCCTTCGGCTGGAAAAGTGAATTAGCGGCCATAGAGGCTTTCGCTGGCTGATGTTACTTTCTTTTCAGCTTGCTAGTTTTAGATTAATTAAGTCTTCATAGCTGCAAAGTTTCCCCAGGCCACGCGGGGCGCCTTCAGTCACAGCCAGGGCCGGCTTTAGGGCAGTGCTACTGGTGCGGCCGCTGTGACTTCAGGGGGGCACTGTGTTTAGCAATATCTTATGATAGGAGAGATGAAGGGCACCTGTGCAGGTAGTAGGGAGAGAATTCGAGGAGGTGGTCTTGGAACATGGGGCGTCAAAAGTGATTGTCCCACCGGGCGCCACCAGCGCTAAAGCCGCCCCTGGCCAGAGTCATGTGGTGTGCATTTCATCCGCTAGCAGTTGTCATGCTGGAGACTGTAATGGGAAACTCAAAATACCAGCCGGAACCAGAGTTCTAGTTGCTGCAGGTTTAAAACAAGCATTAAAAATGCAATAGGTCTCGCCTTTGATTAAGTTAAAGCCATTTGCTTTGCTATACAATATCAGTAGCAAAGCAAATGGCTGAGGAGGCATTTATGTTCCATTAATGAGGCTCTCTCTGGGATTTTATGGAACAAAGCCAGCAGTGTAATAGGATAAATAAATACACTGTGCAGGGAGAGAGCTACTGATTCACATTGTCCATTGCACTTCGTTAGGGTAACAATAAATGGGAAATAGTTTTCACTCATCTGACAGCATCTGTAACGCTACACCTTTGGCATAGCCTTACAGGTGCTGCCAGACGGCCCATGATATGACTCTGTTGCAGGTATTTGTGGTGTCTGGTAAGGGTGAGGAACAACTGTTATGAGAGAGCTAGTGAGTAAGGAAGGGATGGTCTGTACTGGCTGCTGTGGAGCAGAACTGAGAGATGAATACGAACTTTATAGAGTAGCAGTGCATGGGGATCAACTGTGCCTACAGTCATGCAAGGCACACTGGAGGAGAAATAATGTGGAGCATTTGTAAGGGAAACTTTGTACCTTTACTGCCATCTTATACTCCTGAGACTGAATATAGAGCACTGGAGGTCTAAAAATGGGAATACTTGATTGTATATAAGGATATTAGGCATTTTACTTGTGGCTCCTGAAAGGTATGGGATCTGAGGATGGTATGTTTTATACGTTCACCCATCTATCCTTAGAAGCATGCCAAGGAAGGATGTATGCACTATACTCGATATGAAGTTTTACCCTATATTTTTAAAGCAAATGGTATATAGACTACATTGACATTAGGATACATGGAAATGCCTCCACCATCACACTTTCTTCGACAAGTTGATATTCATTAAACGTGAACTGCCTGCCCTTCCTCGTAGAATGGCATGGTAAGTCAGAATGAAAATTCAGGAAGGTATCCAGAAAACGTATAAGATATCATGAAAATAAGAATGGTATCCAGAAAACGTAGGATGATCATAGCTTGTAGAGGTTATTATATGAAGCAAGCATGCACCACATGTACTGCCAGCTACTCAGAGTAGTACTGTGACAGGATACTAGATACAGTACTTGTGCTGACACAGCAGCCAAATCACCACTTTTACACTTAACGCTTACACAAACCGATTGCACCTTGCGTATTTGTGAAGAATAAAATACAACTATTAGAAGGCGAGGTTCTGCTAGTTTAGCATATTAATCTGGCTAACTGGCAAAACCCTTCGCCGATTGGTCTGTTTTGTTCCCAATCACAATACAGAAGCGCATGCTTCCTTTCTGGTCCGCAGTGTGTCTTTAACCACATGCGCGCTGCTCTGATTCTACTGGAATGCTGACTTTTTAAAAAACCCATTGTTCATGACGAGCTGGGCTCGTCATCAGTGTTTGAGGAGGCTACACCATGACGAGCCCAGCTCGTCATCAGCCTCGAAGGGGTTAACTCCTAACACACCGGTATGCCTGCTACCTTCCCCTCGGCTCAGAAGGCAGCTGGAGGTACCGACGGATAGGTGGGTCTCTGTCCTTTGACACGTCTCTTGTGAGGGATTGGCCCTAGAGCGTTTCCTTAGAGGACGCGCCTTTGACAATTTGTTTTGGGGTACCAGCTCCAATCACTATTTAAGATCAACTTAGCATCACCCCAGAGTATGGAGTAAAGCATTTTTTTGACAAACAAGTCCACCTTTTTACAACTATGATATGGGGACTTTTTTCATTATATTCTTTCGAGCTTATTCTTCGTCATTTCCTGCTGGGCTTTGGAGTTTCCTCTTTGTGTTTGCCTTTTCTACTCAGAGTCATCTCTCTGAAGCCTACTAATTCAAAAATTCAAAAATATAATGAATTATATGTTTTCTCCCTCTCATCTCTTTAGAGCAGGGCCTCTTTTTTGACCTGAGCGAGTGCCAGGCGAGGTGAGGCCATCTCCATATAAATTTATGGGTGAGTTTACTCAACTTTGAACCTGAAATGTGGACTATTCACACACTCATTTCACGGCTTCTGTTTACTACAATAATGTAATTACATTTGTATTTGTTATAGGAGAGTTCTTTGTTCATGATGTTGAGACCACCACATAAATAAATAATTTATATCTGGTAGGTCATTTATTTTTCTTTTTTCACTTTTTACAGTTGCAGTAGTGTAAATCCAACAGGTCCTGACGAAAGCCTTGTATGGCTGAAACATGTTGACCAATCTATTTTCACAACTGGTAGTGATATTTGTTTAACTCACTATCTTCACTCTGCTTTTAATCTTGCCAGTATGAAGACCCCCATTAATAAAGTTGTTTCTTGGCATCACACTAGACAATCTTAACACACACACCCTTTCACCACTCCACAAAATTTCTTTTTAGCACTGCAACAATACTCCATCTTCAACCCACCTACACTTTTTTACTGGCTCTCTATCACTGGTGGATCTGTCGCTAGTATTCCTCTACATACAATCAAGGAGGTACTTAGCAGATACCAGTTCTTAACAAAACCCAGATGACGAGACTCCGCCATTGGGTGGGCTGATGGGTATTATTTCACACTCTTCCTGCTCTCCTTATACAAACTACTTATGAATGTACTGGTTCTTTGTAGCTTTCTCTTTAGACCCTTAGCATCCCTGTTGTGTTTTTTGTTAGCTAGATTGGGGGATAGGATGCAGGCTGGTCTTTAAATACTCCCCTTAGACCTCTCTCACGTTGTGTTTTTTAACTGACAAACTTGCCATACAATGTGTAACTAAAAACTTTAGATGTGCATGTATGTCACGCACACAAGGGAATGGCTGCAAACAGTGGACAACGTTTCTGGCAAATGAGTTAGCAGACACTTCTAAAGTAAAGGGATTAAATCAAATTACTTTCTGAAGGTACCAGGTGTGGTAGCCTGTTTTCATCCTTAGAAAAAAAGTACAATGATCGAATGCTGCAAATAGACGGCATGGGGTGGACCTGTGTGCCAGCATTTGCTAAATGTACCATACTTTTTCTCTAACTTTACTAGCTGCCTCTGTGAGAGTTCATCTCGTTAGATCTTATGAACTGCGCATGTTTGCTGGGCCTTAGGATGAATGCTATGCCAGAATGATGTCTGGGTAAAGCATCACGCTTTCAGCTCTTGGTATTGTGTGCTAAGCCTGGGGGTCGATGGACTGCAGCTCTTTGTCAGGGGTGTTAAAAAGGCAATAGGTATACTTGAGGCGGTGTGCATTAAACTTATCTTTTTTGCATTTGCCTCGGAGGATCAATAACTACAATACAATGTGACAGTTCGCAGAAGGAGGGATAAATGTACCTGTACTGCCAACCTTTGCCGCAGCTGCAGTCAGTACCCCCTGGCGGGACAAGTAATGACACCACAGCCACTACGCTTCCGGTGCCCTGCAGAACAGACGCTGGGATACCCTTCTGAAGTAAAAATAGCACAATTTGGTTAAGGAGCAATGCATGAACAATAGAACCAGAAAATGCTAGAACGTCACTGTTCAAAGATCAGAAACCAAATTTGAAAAACACATTCTTTAAGAGTAAACTACTGAAAATAGCAGAAAACGCAAACTGTAATGGAAGATAAGAATGCAACAAAAGTGAGCGTATGCATTTCTTAATATTCTTATTTTGTATCTATCTTAAATTAATCTTCTAGATTTGTAAAAAAATATATACAATTTAAAATTGATATACTACAAACCTAAAATGTATAATGACAAACATCTATTGGTATTCCTATGTTAAAAGTCCCAGGACCATCATGCAGTCTCCATTTGAATATGCTGCTTTTTGTTATTCACGCAGGAACATTTACAGACAATCTTCCTGAAAAACAGTCAGAAGGCGACAGCCTGCAGTACGCAAAGGGCCACACACTCTGAAAAGGGTTTGCTAATCGTAGACTTGAGTAATGATAGATAAACAAGCCCGAGCCGAGCCAAGCCGAGGGTTTGACTGGGCTCTTTAAAAGCATGTGCACAAGCCGATCACTAGAAATGTTTGGCATGTAAGCTGTACAATAATCACCATATAAATATGATAAAGACCATCCAAAATTAATAACGCAAAAATAGAAACGCAATAGAAACGCAAACTCTTCGCCTACTACAGGACAGCCAACGCGCCACGCTGGGAGTCAGCAGCAGGGCAGACGTGGTGGATTACAGCAGTTCTATGGAACGCGCGCTTGCAAGAAGAGACAGACGGAGGACCCAAGCAAATAGTGTTTACAGAGTAATTGAAGGAGGCTGTGTCCCTCCGCAAGTAAACGATCCAATCCCGGTGGGCGGGGCCAAAAGGGGACAGGGTGGCAACCCTCAGTGTAATGATTGCCTCCTGTGCAATCATTACACTGCGTTTTGCATCAGCCATGACGCAAAATTACGCGCACCAATGAAAATTGGAGGCAGAGCCGCGAGACGACTTCGGGAATCGTATAGCTTCCAAGAAGCGCTCGTATGACGAGAGCAGCGCATGCGCGCTGCTTTCGCCAGCCGAGACTTAAACATGCCGGGCTTTAGGGGTTGGTTCATTCAGAGGTGGGAGAGCCGCGGATTGTGTGCGGGTGGAGATGTCCGGTGCACACAGTCATCGACGAGGACCTGTCCCCGACAAGGCTGCCCGCCGCCGTAGTACATCAGGGAAATTCAACAGTGCTTCTAGCGTGTAGAGAGAAAATTCACTGCAAATCAGAGACAACAACTGAAAAAAAGCCTTTCTTTGAGTTTTGCTTCTGAAAAACTAGGTGTCAAGAACTGCAAGCATTTTGCACGATAGTGCTTGCAGTAGGCCTGTGGGAGCATCTTTTCAGAAATGAACCACCATACTCCCTAAAAGAAGGAGAGCAGTGTGTGGTATTCCAAATTTTTTGCCTGCAGTGTCATACCCAGGACAGCACCTACCAGTAATGCTAACTTACAACATTCTCCTTTTAAATATTTTTGGCAAATTTTTAAATGTACCCTAAACATTCCAGGCCTAGAGTTAGAATAGCAAACAAGCCCCCAGGAAGATCCAGAGAAAACTTGCACATTCCCCTACTATTCTAGGACTGGATTTAGAAAAGCACCACAAAACCCTTTACTAAACAGAGAGCACTACTGAAGGCCAAACACTCAAGTCACAGAGGCAGGGCCTCTGGAAGCCTTGAAGGGGCATATGGTGGGGTCTAAATCACCCCCACCATTGTTTGTGATAGGAAAGACCCCCCTCTCCACCTGTGAGGATTCAGGCATATTAGGTTATAGTTGTTCCACCTTACAGTGTAATACACTTGCAAAACTGTCTTGGGTCCAGTAAGACTCATTTCTAAAACCTTTAGTTCAACCCTGGGTAGCTTTGGTTTTGAACAGCTAGACTTAAACAAAGGAACTAGTGTAAAGCATTTAGAAGCACCAAACAACGAAAAAAGGAAGTCACACAACGCAAAAGGAATCCAACATCAATTTATAAAACTAGATTATATTTTTAATTAATCTATAGACACCAAGATGAGTAAAATCCACCAGAGGGGTTTGGAGATATAGCTTTTAAGTAAACTGAAATCTCAGATGTTTAGTCCAAAGTGCAAACAAGCATTGGTAACAAAAAGTTTAGAAACTTTTGAAAGTTGAAAAGAGTTATGTTCGCCTTCTCCAGCCCGAGTTGGGGTAACCAATAATTACAGGGAGAATGTCAGGCAGGGGCAATCAGGATTATTTGAACAGTTACCTGCTCACCAAAGCAATTTAAAGTCTAGATCCACACTTTACATGGAGACTGCCATAGAATTCAATGGAGTGGTCCCGATACTGGGGATGCAGAATGCTGAGGAAGATGAAAATGCTCTGGGTGCTGTGCAATCAACAGGGTATCTTTGCAGTTACTTCCCGGTCCATGGGTAAAGAGGGGGTGACTTTGGCCACAGGGGTCAGTGTCCCTTGAAGTCCTACTTGAGTCAGTCAAAGGGCAGCTGCGACTGGGCTACCGATCTCTGTACACAGCAGGTCTAGCTGTATCCTTTGGTGAAGGCTGGTGCCAGTCTTTAGTGGCCAATCTGGACTCAAATGGCACTCCCACGTCCAGCAGACTTGGGTGCAACTTTTGGCAGTTGAAGTTCGGTCCCTTGGGTTGCCCTGCGATTCAAAGAATGTGGCTTCCGACATGCCTGAATGAGCTACTTTAGCTTTGATGGATCTGGTGCTGGTTCCAATGGGTCAGCCAACTGACTCTTGGAGTCAATTCTTTGGTCAGGGCCCGGGAAAGACTTTTCAACAAGCCAGGAGCCACAGGCACAATCCTCTCTTTGCTAGCCCAAGTTGCAGTAGGTGCAGTCCAATAGTCGGTGCAGCATCTCTTGGCCGTATCCAGGAGTCAGCAGGGAGGTCTTTCTTCAGTTCTTTTCTCCAATTCATTCAGGATCTGAGATTCAGGACATGAGGGATGCCACATTTATGCCCAGAAAGTGCCTTGGAAGGATGACGCAGTCCCCAACCAATGGATTGCCAGGGTCCCTCCTGCCTTGTGACGACTTCTGGCTATGTGTGCATCTAGCAACTCCAGAGTGCACTATCCTGCCCACTCTCAAGTTGTCTGAATCTGTCCTAGGAGCTTGGTAGCTCACCCTGGAGGTGTGGCTACCCGTGGGCTACATAGCAACATCACAAAAGAAAATGATGGACAGAGTGTTGAAACAGTTGCCCCCCCCAGTCACAGATCTCCATGTGTATCGGGCTGGACTGTTCCCATGGGGAGCAGGGGCAAGAATGATTTGCATATGGCTGGGTCCAAACTGGGGTGATGTGGCAAGCAAAATAACAATGGATTAAAACCATATCTGTGACTGGGGGTTGGTGTTTGAAAAGTTTCAACACTCCGTCCATCATTTTATTTTGATGTTACCTGTGGGCCTCACCACCACAGAAATACATTAAGCTACTGGTTTCCCCTCTCTGTTCCCATCGCCAGTCTGTCTAGCTGAACAAATAGTAGTCCTACATGAGTTTGATCACCATATGCCCCCAAAGCGGATTCGCCTTTGAAGCTTACTTTTTGGGTCACCACCGTGTGGGGCTTCCTGCAAGGGCGAGTTCACACCTCTTTTTTGTTACTTCTGTAGCAGACTACTATTGTTCCTGAGCCTGGGAATCCTTCACACTACTCCCCAGGATGGCAGAAGGTTTTCGGGTGGCCAGCAACTCTGCAAGGCCACTTGAAAAACTGGGCAACAGGAGTCCAACTTTCAAAAAGTTGCCTTTCCTTAATAGTGACATTAAATTCAACTTGGGCATCAAGTTGGGTTTAATGCTACAATTAATTTATTACCTTGTAGTACCCATTTTAGTAATCCCATTCAGACCTTAGCTGTACTGAGGTGTCAGCCTGTAACTCAGTGTTAGACAATGGGGCTACTAACTTTTCTACAGCAATGTGGAAGTTTTGCTGTTAGGACATATCAAAAGTATATGCCCCACTTAACAATATATAGCTCTCTGGTTTAGGGCTCAATAGACCTTTCTTAGGGGAGTCATATATATATTGTTGAAGGAAGTGGGGGCTTTGCCATTGGTTTATATGGCAAAATTGAACGAGCAGTTTTAAACTCCTCTTCCAGGCTGCAGTGGCAGGCTGGGAAACATTTTGTACTCTCTCACATGTGGGATGACACAATCAGTGCTGAAGCCCTGGGTGGACACTACCTTACATGCCTTTGGTACCATATACTAGGAACGTATAAGTAAGGCAGTCTATGCCATTTGGGGGTAGCCAATTCAACACACATTTTACAATAGGTTAGAACACTGGCACCGAGATGTGGTCAGTAGACCTCAGTGCACTCTCAGAGTCGAAACACCAGCAGCATTAGTCCAAAACATTGGGGCTGATCATGCAAAAAAGAGGCTTTTCCTTGCTTTCTTCATTTACTCAGCCATTCTGGAGCAAAGGCCTAGCACACAATCCAGGATATCTTGTTTTGGTTCCTTGAGAGGTGCTGGCCAACGTTCTCTCACCAAACTCAAGAGATTGGTAGTTGCTCTGGGTTATCGGTAGACAACGTTAAGCAAAGTGTCCTTTGTTACAGTTTAGGAGTTGCGATGTATATTAATGAAGAAAAGGGTTCACGTTCTGTTTGTGTTCAAATCGTTTTATTCAAACTGTTGAAATATAACAAGCATACATAAGGAAACATAGGAGAAGAAGTAAGAAATATGTTATACATGTATTTCCATGTACAATTTGTTACAACACAATTAACCGCATTACCTATGCAATTTAAAGGCTAATAAATCCTCTATGAGACAAATTCACACAAAGGGCAGTTAATGATACATAACACCAGATCATCTGTGCAACAGACTAACATACCCTTGAAGAAAGATGAGATAAAAAAGAAAAGAATGAATAAGAGGGAGCGACAATATGCATATCTGAGTAAAGGTCAACTTTAAATGTATATAATATGAAGAAGACTTGTAGTCTTCATTATATACAAGCCATAGATATCTGTGCACCAATGTAGCTTGCACTCCATAATTACAATATAGGCAGGAGTTGCGGGTGTGCAGATACTCAATGGGTATACTCAGGGGCATATTTATGGAGCTTTCACGAAGCGCAGTGCAGCAAGCCACTTTCTGCACTGAGTACATGAAAGAGAAAGGGCAGGAACGAACCGTATTTAACATAATACCACACATTCCTGTCCTTTTTCTTGCTCTTGCAACGCAGGTGCATGGCGGAAGGATATCTGTGTTGTAAGCAGGATTGTTTTTGTGCAGGAAGGGGCTCCTTCCTGCACAAAAGCAAACAAGCCCCTGAGGCATGTTCCTCTTTCTATGTGTGCTAGAGAATGCAACACACATAGAAAGAGGAAACAATGGGGAAAAATAAAGCTATTTCTCCTCATTACGCCTCACCTGGGGAGTCATAGCATTATGAACAATTCCCAGGCTTACCACTGATGGTAAATCTGAGAATGCTCCAAGATCCATTGGTGGATGCGTGGGACACAAACGCTCCACCCTTGGATCGCCTGCATGGAGCAGAGTAATGCAATGCTGTGTTGCGTTACTCTAGATTTATCAAGCCATGCATGACCACTCAAGATGGCCCTGTGTGGCTTGAAAAATAAAACTAAAGAGTTGCACCGCTCTTGCATTCTGTTGCACGGCGCAAGGGCGACGCAAATCTTTAATACATATGCCTTACTGTTTAGCTTTAACGCTTTCTGGCAAAAATTATAATCATATCATCCGAAAGCTGTCAAAGACAAATATCTCTGGAACATAGCCGACAGTCAATGGCTCAGTTTGTCCCATCCAGGTGGTGTAGTCGACATACTTCCTCCCACAAGGGTTTTTTCTCTTCTTTCTTGAACTTTTTCTGGGGCGACAGGCACTCTGCAAGTTTTTTCATGGGCAGTTCTAAGCCCAGAGGGCAGAGCAGCGGGGTGGGGGGTATTTGGTGGGAATGTTTAATTTTTTGTTTGAAGTTTTGATTGCATCAGCAACTGCTTTTGACATATTGATAGGGGGAGTGGCATGGCACTCAGTGAATTTTATACTACTTGGATATGGCACCAGTCGGAGAAAGTGGGGTTAAACTGCTGAGTTGGAACGTCAATGGGCTGGGGGACAAGATTAAACGTAGTGTGGTTCTCCAGTATATTAAGCACCAGGCCCCTGACATTGTCCTATTGCAAGAAACCCATCTAGTTGGAAATACATGCAGAGCGTTGCATAGAGGGGGCTTCGTCTTACTGGCTCATGCAGGGTTCACCACGGGCTCCCGGGGGGGTTGGCATATTGATGAAAAAATCCTTTCCTCTTGTGGTGCAGGACACCTGGTCGGATGCTAGAGGACGGTATGTTGGAGTCTCGGGCCCATTGGAGGGTCACCCTGTCACCTTCCTTTCGACTTATGTATCCCTGGGCCTTCGGGCAACCACGTTCAGGGACTTGGGTATACTACTGTTAGAGGTCTCGGAGGGTCTCTTGGTTCTGGGAGGGGATTTACCCTCCGCGCGCTCTCCCTCGTTCGCAAAACTGGCTGCCCGACTTCCTGGACTCCTTGGGGCTGGTGGATGGGTGAAGAGTTTTTCACCCTGACACATCCCAGTATACCTTCCACTCCGGGGCTCACCGGGAGTCCATCCAGACTTGACTACTTTCCTTTACCCGCATCCCAAACTCCTCATGTCCGGGAGGTTAAACACCTAGCTAGGGGCATATCAGATCACTCACCATTGTGGTTCCAATTGACATTTGGTCACCAAGAGGTGGGACGGGTAGTCACACCAATCCATGGTATCTGCTTGACCCCCATATTCAGCGAGAACTCCTTATGGCCATTGACATTTATTTTAATGAAAATGAAGGCTCGGTGGAATCCCCTCAGATGCTATGGGAAGCGTTTAGGATACTTTTCAGTTTCAAGAAACACACTGTTGTTCTTGATGGCCTCCAACCATACCTCATGAGATATTTTTCCTTCAGGTATTACACTCACATACGCCACCACCCAATCATCTTCCTCACTCACAGAACTCGCCACTTCCCAGAGGTCAACCAGACCAAGCAATCAGCTAACCCATTTTTCTTTCCAGGAACATATTCCATGCAAACATTGTTATCTAGCCTACTCATAGTCCATTGAGCCAGCCTGGGAGAGGCTCTCCTTCCGCCAATTGCTGAGAACACCTCCACAAACAGACGATTGTCAGTCCTTACTGTAAAACAGGTTCCCCACATGTACGTCCTAAAATGGTTTACTCCCCACCACACAGTTAACTTTTCTCTCTCTACAGTGGAGTAATTTTCTATGCATCTTTCAATTATCTAGAAGCATATGCAATTGTGACATTTACACCGTTCTTCCTTTGTAGTAACACTGCACCTAATCCCACAAGACTTGCATCAGTGTTTACTATTGTGGGATCATTGGTGTCAAAATGTTCAAGTGCTGGTGACATTGTGATGTTTGTTTTCAACTCTTTAAATTAATTCTTGCAATTCTCACACCAAACAAACTTCTCATTCTTAACCATGAGTTTGCACATATGTTTGGTTTTGTCTGCAAACATGGGCATAAAACGAGAATAATACTCTGCTAATGCCAAGAATGATCTTAACTGGTATTTACACGTTGGAGTAGGGGCTTCCTCTATTACAGAGAGTAATTTCAATCTAGGAGCTATTCCATC
The DNA here is from genome assembly GCF_964263255.1 of Lissotriton vulgaris. Lineage (NCBI taxonomy): Eukaryota > Metazoa > Chordata > Amphibia > Caudata > Salamandridae > Lissotriton > Lissotriton vulgaris. The sequence goes on along the minus strand of NC_141685.1, from coordinate 1,700,367,536 downwards.
CCCATGAATCCAGTGCCCTAGATATTCCACTCCTTTTACTTTAAACTTGCTCTTCTCTTACTTGATTGTTAATCCACTCCGTAGCAAAATTCTCAGCACATTTTTCAATCTTTTATTTCATTTTTCCAAAATACCAGGATGTCAATTGGGCAACACCTCACACTTGGTATAGCTTTTAACAAATAGTCCGTAGCTCTCTGGAACACAGCAGTCGCCGACGCTAAGCCAAAAGGCATACGTTTACAACTATATGCTCTTTCAGGTATGACAAAAGATGTTAGTGGGCTATAAGTGTGCAGTACAATTTGGTGGTAGGCAGAGGAAAGAGCCAGAGTGGAGAACACTATTGCTTCCTTAATGGTGGTCAACATTCTCCTATGTTAGGGAGAGCATGCCTGTTCTCCCAGATTGCCTTATTTAAATCCCTTAAGTCTACACTGATTTATGTCACCATTGTCCTTTTTACCAATCACCAATGGAGCTAGCCACTCGGATTATTCAATTTCTTCGATTGTACCACTCTTGCATAACCTTCGCAGTTCTTTATGCAGAGATTACCGCATCACCAATGGTACCACCCAAGGTTTGTGGGCTTTAGAAGTTACACCATCCCTTGGCAGAATCTTATGCATGACTCTTTGCAAGTTCCCAAATGATCATTAAAAACTTCAGGGTACTCAGTGATGTGCGGCAGTCCCATATCTACAACGCACATTTCTGACTGTGCTCTCAGCACCTGATCAGAATGATTCGGATGTAAACAAACTCCTAAGTCCCTTTGTTGAGGCCAACCCAACAGACACAAACCCTCCTTGGGGTTGTGCTTCAATTAAATCCACTAATTCAATTGACTTTTTACCATAGGCACCAACCTCACATCCAGACTCTTGAGTAAATGATCTGGAAATTTACTTATGTATGCCTCTCCAGTAAGAGTATACCTGGCTCCAGAGTCTGCCATCATGTAAGAATGCCATCATTCTTACATCAACACTGTCTATTCCGATAGCACAAAATGGATTATCTTCAACAACTTTACTGATCTGTTGAATTTCTAAAATTACATCTTTGCATTCCTCATTATTCTCAGCTCCGTCTATCATACTCACTGAGGCTCTATTTTTTCTCATCCCCATCCTTTCTTTACACATCTTTGCAAAGTGTTTCTTATTTTAACACCTTCTACATACTTTTCTTATAGACAGGACACAATTCATCAGTTGCTACATGACCCCTATAACCACACTTATATCAAGTCAAAATGTTCTTGCCCCCTTTTCTCTTGAGGCTACTGTCCTCTTCTTTTCTTGGCTTGCGTGTTTCTCTTTGGCTACTTCAACCTTTTCTTCAGACCAACTCTTTCAACCCTTCATTGTAATTTCTGCCCTTTTCATTAAATCAATAGCCATTTGAAAAGTTAATCCTTCTGTGTTCAACAGTTTCCCTTGCACTTTCCGGTTAATAAAAAATATGTATTCAGTATGTAAAAACAACCATAAAAGAAAAGGATAAAACAGCATGCACTGCAGTGCAAATATAAAACATGTGAATAAGTTATAAATAGATCAAATTGATTGCCCGATATCAATAAAACAAAAATAAAAACGTTTCAGTAGCAGCAATACAATCAATTGGGCCTAGAAAGCCTTGACCTCAGTGTGGCTCCTAAAAAGCAGGTCATTTATAAACCATGGTTATTTGGAAGCAACTGCAAGTACATGATGGTGGATGTACTTGGATAAAGTTCAAGGTCTTTAACAGGGGAACAATAAACTGCTTTTTTTGCATACTAAAATATTTGCAGAACATAACAAAATGTAAAGAGTCCTGGGGAGACATATTGTTGCAGCCGCAGGGCAACACGGAGCATGGGTGAATCCACACACTCGGTGATGCCAAGAGATGGTGTAGAAAATTAAATCTGAACCTAGCTAAGACAAATCTCTCCCTCTTGTTATGTACCTGAGAAATGTTAGGGTTCAAGGCCTTGTAATAGTTCAGAAGCATATGACCCCTCGCTGAGGGTTTCAACAATTCAGCCTATTCTCTGTTTATCAATGCACGCTCAAAAAACAGGTCCTTCACCCTTTTTAATTCTGAAGGCATCAAGGAGTGATGATCCAAAAATATATCCGCCTTCCCTAAGGCATTTTCCGGTTATTAACTTTTAAGACCAGTTGATCCCTTAACATTTCATCTTGGAAACCATTGTAGTTACGCATTGCAGCAAGTGATCAGAAACTGCCAAAATAACTGTCCACTGATTTGACAGGAAATTGACTTCTTTTCAAGAATCCAAACCCCTCTACTACTTCATTTTTTTCCTTTCCAAAATGTGCGTCCAATTTCCCTATTACAATTTCATATTCATTGTTTACTTCACTTTCTTTGTCCTCCTCTTCCTCAACTTCGGACGATAAAGCAGGCAGGTGCTTCAATATTCGCCTTCCCTCTGCCCTTGAACGGTGTTTTACCATGACTAACTTCCTGACTGCCATAAAAATGTCGTATACTATGGACAAGACATAGGCTTCAAAACCCTTCTGCCAGTTTTCCCAGGGCATTATCGACTTTCCAGGGCTTCGCATAAAATAAGTGGATAATACTAAACCTTCCATTATCGGAGTCTAAGGAGAGTTCTAACTAATTTTCACCTTCACGACCTCTGTTACAATGAAGTACAGTTAGAAAATGCAAACTGTACCGTTTTGCTTGCTAATTGTCTATGTTGTTAATGCATAACAAACTGTTTTACAGTTTTTTAAAAGTTTTAGTACCAATTATGCATTTCTTTTTCACGGAACGCACTGTTGCACTCTAGTGTGTATGACACTGAAAAGGTGCTAATGAGCAGTGTAACACTCAATATTGTTTCCCAGTCTGCATGTCACTGAGTAAGTAAAGGCTTGAATGATTGTTCTGTTGGCTGCACAGTTGAAGCTGGCTTTTCCTTCAAGGCCATCAGCATTCAACATATAATAATAATTCAACCGCAACAAGCTGTGATCACTCCTGGCAGCTGGGACACACCACTTGTAACAAATGGTAATGTTGTAATAGTGCCTCCACCACCATACTTCACCCTCACTGACCCACTTCAGGAAGGGACTCAAGACCTGGCACTTTGACTGACACCGCAGCATAGCGCCTGGATACCCTCTTGGGTGATAAGCAGTGCAATACAAGTACCGCCTGATTGATTGATGTGCAGCGAACACTCCTTGCAGCTGAGACACACCCCTAGCAACAGTTGCTGATGCCATAAAGATGCTGGCTTAATGCGTGGTGACTCTCCTAGTGACCCCCGCATGACTTTGCTGGGCAACGTGCACAAAACACTTTGTCCTAGATATGCAGTGATTTCTTCTTGTGACCCCGCATATGTTACTGGGCCACTCCCTCAACAAATTATGTGGCACAGTGTCCACACTCTAAAATTACAAATTTACCCAAAATAACTAAAAGTCTTACTGACAGGCGTTCAACACAGTGACGATCAGCAGTTAGCCTATCACATGGACTTGAGACAAAGACTTTGCAGGGAATGATTGCCAGGGAGCACCACTGGGGAGTATTTGCCAGTCTTCAGACTGCCCTTCTCCCAGTCAGAAAACCGTCCTACGGGTGTGGTTTCGGCACCACGCAAGATGGCGGCTTGAAGGCGCATCTCCGCCGAACCGGAACTTTTGTTTGCCGTTTTTGTTCTCTTCACGGCATGTTCCGGGCCTCAGAAACGGTGTGCCTCCATCGGAAGGTAATCGCTGCAACTTGAGTACATTTTCGTCTCTCACCGCGCAACGCTTGCCCGAAAATGTTCGTTGCAGCGTCTCTCAGCTGAGCTGTGACGGCCACCATTTCCCTGACGTGCGTTCTCCTCACAAACCGAAACGAACTACTGTTATGCTGCCTTTAGCCTCCGGCTTCATTTGTGACTGTTATTTCTTTTTTTCTGCCAGAAGCCTGCCACTTACATGGAATTCTTGTGGCTTATTCAGACCTCTCCTGCTTTCTTTGTTATGCCTTCATACCTCCTCAGAGCATAGGGATATCGACTGCATTATGCTGTTTTGCTTCTCTCAATGCCTCAGCTATCATATATAATTGGTTTGTCTCTCTGGCATCCACATATTTGGCATGTGCATCTGACATTTATTCCTGACAAGTGCTACTGCTGTGTGCTTCCTCTATTAACCGTTACGCTGCTGTTTTTTTGGAGTTGTCTCGCCTGTCAGTTTGCCACCTGTTATTTTCCTGGCATGCACTTCTTTTCATACGTCTCCACAAGTCCGCCATTTAAAATACTACGTCTTGAGACGTCCTGTAAGTGCCTTTTTCTAATATTTCGGTGTGCTACATGAAGGGAGACTCTTTCTGCTGTTTTTGGATTTTTGAGGAATATATCTTTTGATTTGTTGCTGCGTTGTATCACCTTCTGCGCTCTGAGACTGCCACTTTTGGCTGCAACGTTGTCAATATACACATTTTTGTGTCAAAGTGTTAATTGCTATGTACATTACTCTCTGGACTTTCTCACATTGAAGGTTGTTACTACGTTGGTGCCATCATCTTCAAATCTTCATTTTCTAGCTTATTCCTGGCTGTCGCTATATGGGCAAACTGCGCAAACCAAAATTTATCTTTGTCTCTTCTCGTTGCTGTGTTGAGGATTTGAATTCTCCATCTACTCCTCTCCTTGCTTCTTTAACTCAAATGGCTGGGGTCCCTCCTAACCGCTCTTCTGCATCGCAATCCACTTCATCTAAATCCTCTCTTCCTGTTACCTCGTCCAAGTGGTTGAAGCAGGATCCTCCTTCCCCTGATAAATCATCCTCTCCAATTTCCATGGAATTAATTTTAGAGGAGATTCGTGCTCTACGTCCATTTGTTGAAGATACAAACAATGATTTGAAATTTCTGAAAGAGAAGTGGTCAGTTATGGATGACAGAATCACCTCGGTGGAACAGCAAGTCGCGGAGATTCCAACACATACTCAAAGCATATCTTCCCTGGAGAAGTCCGTTCTTGCTCTTCAGCAGCACACAAGGATTTGGAAAACAGGAATAGAAGGAATAATCTGCGCATTTACGGTCTTCCTGAATCTTTGGAAGGTGATGATCCTGTTACTTTCTTTACTTCTTTTCTTCCAAAACTGTTGGATATGCCGCCCACCAATTCTCTCATCATCCAAAGAGCACATAGACTGGGTCCTCGTTCTTCCACCTCACCGAAAGTGCGAGGAGTCATCATCTTATTCTTGAAATTCACTGATCTTTTATCAGTTCTTTCTGCAGTTAGGTCCAAGCGTCAAGTTTCCTGGTTGGGACATAGAGTTTTCCTCTCTCAAGATGTCTCCAATGCCATGGCAGCCAGAAGAAAGGAATTTCTCAATCTTCATGCGCCATTGCTCTCCCTTGGTGCAAGATATGGCTTGTTTCATCCATGTATCGTTAAGGTCACTCATCAGAATCGAACATAGTCTTTTCAAGATCCTGTAGAACTTAGGAACTTTATTCACATTCAATCTAATACTTCCATGGATACCTCCACCTCTTCTAGTGGCTGATTTATTGGTCGTTTATATTTGTTGATTGGTCTGTTATGATAATGTTTTCTGTTCTTTATTTACCTGCTCCTGGTTCTTTTTGAATATGTTTGACGTAATTCTCGTCGTCCTGTTTTCGTTGTTCTTTATTGCTATTATGGTGTTGTGGTGTATTTGTTATCATTTACTTCCTCCCTTTAGTTTTCACTCAGGTTCCTGGTATTTGTATCCTCATTCATTGTGGCTTCTTATCTTCGATTTCCTTGTTCTGGTTCGGTTGGACTTTCGCTTTCCGAGCGATCCGTCTTGTTGAGTGTCGATATCGCTCCGCTTCCCTCTTGTTTGTCCCCCTCAGGTATGTTTCTCTCAGTCATCCTCTGGATCTGTACTGTCTACTCTTTTCTTTCATTCTCACCTTCCTTTCCTACTTTCCCTTTTTCTCCCATTTTTCAATCCCTTGGTTTTATTCTCTCTTCTCTCCTTACTCTTTTTTCTCTCAGGCTACATTTGCAATATATGTCTTGTTTGTTTTGTTTCTATGATGTATACATATTGTTTGCATTTATTGTTCTAATTATTTTCCCCCTATTTTAAAATTTAGAGTTATTTCCTGGAATGTAAAAGGTTTTGTTAATTCCATTAAACGGCAGAGAGTTGTATCTCACTTAGCTTCCTACACCCCTGACATTGTCCTTTTACAAGAAACTCATCTTAATGAACTTGAGTCCCTTAAATCAAAACGGAATTGGGTTGGTACGGTTCTTTTTTCCCCCTCTAACAACAAGAAGAATGGAGTTGCCATCCTTTTTCATAAAAAGTTGAATTGTAAGGTTTTGTCTGAGGATAAAGATGATGATGGCAGATGGATTCTTGCTAATATCCTAGTTAACTCAATTCCATTAACTGTTTTTAATGTTTATGGCCCCACCCAACCTGACTGTACTTTTTGGTCTTTAATTATGAGCAAATGCATTCAACATAAAAATGATTTATTTCTCTTCGGTGGTGATTGTAATGAAATAATGGACCCATTCCTTGATTGCAAATCCACGGTTCGTTTTACTCCTCACAAGTCTCATAAACAATTTCTTGATACCATTTCACAAACTCATCTCACTGACTCCTGGAGACTCTTACACCCTGACACTTTGGACTACTCTTTCTTTTCTCCTACTCATTCATCCCTTTCTTGATTGGACTATATATTTCTTTCTCAATCCTTATCTCAGAACTTACTTTCCTCCTCCATCGAGCCTATAGTTCTCTCTGACCATGCTCCAATTGTGCCAGATCTTGATTTGCTCCCACCTCATTCTAAATCATCTCGTTGGCGTTTCAACTGAGCCCTCCTTTCAGATCCTAACTTCTCTTCTTTATTCCGCTCCTTCACTAATGATTTCTTTCAAATTAATTCTGATCTTCATACACCTCCTTATATTCTGTGGGATTCTCATAAAGCTACTGCAAGGGGTTTTATTATTGTTTTTGTTTCTAGGAAGAAGAAACAGTGTCTTCAGAAACGGAAGCTCTCTTTAGCTCATATAAAACGACTAGAACATTTTTTTACACCTCTTCAGACAAATGTATGTCACCAGATCTTCTCCGTGCTAAAATTGACTTTATTAAACTTACAACTGATAATGCATCTTCTATTCATCTCCGTAGTAGTGCCCGTTATTATGGAGGTCGCAATAAATCGGGTAAACTCTTAGCTAACTATCTTAAATCTCGTAAAGAACGCACTTTTATAGATTCCATCTATTCTTCTGATAATATTCTTCTTCATAAGGACAAAGACATACTTGATCAGTTCCAATTGTTTAATCAACAGCTTTATACTCCAGAATCTCCCCGTTCCCCTGCCCTTATTCACTCTTATTTTAAGAAATGACCCAAACCTGCGACTTCCCATCTTAACTTTCCTGCTCTGAACTTGATCTCTCACTGCAATAAGTTTCTGCTGCTTTATCTTCCTTTACTACAGGTAAAACACCGGGTCCTGATGGTTTTCCTGTCGAATTTTATTTACACTTCACTGACCTTTTATTACCCAAACTTCTGTCACTTTTCCAATCATTTTATTCTACCGGCAAGGCTGAGGGTTCCTTTCAGGATGTGACCATTTGCTTGATTCCAAAGGATGGCCGTGACCCCAAGTATTGTAAGAATTACCGTCCAATCTTACTAGCAAATGTTGACTATAAACTTCTTTCGCTAAACTACTTGCTTTGCGTTTAGATCCCCTTATGCCTCATCCTATTGGTAAGGAACAGTGCGGTTTTGTTAAAGGTCTCTGACAATTCCCGATTCTTTCTTAATGTTTTGAACAAAGCCTCCTCTCTTTCCATTCCTTTAGCTGCTATTTCTGTTGATGCGTAGAAGGCCTTTGATAGAGTAGATTGGTCCTTTTTGTTTGCTTCCTTACGTTGGCATGGTTTTGGTCCTAAATGTATCTCTCTTATCTGCTTGCTTGTTATATTCTGCTCCCAAAGCCTCAGTCCTTGTAAATGGTCAGCTCTCTTCCTCCCTCAACCTTCAAAGAGGTGTGCGTCAGGGGTGCCCACTTTCTCCACTTCTTTTTATTTTGGCCCTTGAACCATTTCTCACTTCCCTTCGCAATAATAAATCTATTTCTGGCTTTCCTTACGGTGATGAGCATATAAAACTCTCTGCTTATGCGGATGATATTCTTTTGTTTATTTCCGATCCAGAGTCATCTCTTCCCCCCTTATTATCCGAATTTGAAGATTTTTGTTCTGTCTCGGGATATAAAATCAATTATGACAAAACAGAAATTCTCCCCTTGACCAATAGTTGTCTCCCACATATGTTCTCCTTGACTGGCTTTGCTTTGAGTAGCACAAAGATCAAATACCTTGGAATCCTATTTTCTAAGTCCATTTCTTCCTCTATCACGTTAAACATGTCTGCAGTTTTGTCTCGAATTGAGAAATTATTCTCCTTAAGGAACCCTCTTTTCCTCTCCTGGTGGGGTCGACTCGACTCTATCAAAATGATGGTTGCCCCTATTCTTATTTATATTCTTTCTATGCTACCTGTCCACATCCCTGCTCTTTATTTCAAACGCATTGACTCCTCTCTCTCCAAATTTCTTTGGAAAGGCAAAAAATCTAGAATTTCTTTGGTAGCTCTTCGAAGATCGAAATTGAATGGTGGTGTTAACTTTCCAGACTTTCGCCTTTATCATAAATCCTTTTCTCTATGACTAGCTTCCCGATGGCTATCTCCAGATACTTCTCCCTTCTCTCCTCTTGGGCTTGATATTGAAGGCACCCTGTTGCTCCCCTTTTTTTTTTTAAAGAAATGTTGGGATTCTCTACCAAAACTCCTTATACTTCCCTTTCTTACACACTTCTCTTCTAAAACTGTTGCTCTTTCCCCATGATATTTTGAAGGAATCCTTTCTAAATACCCCATGTTGGACAGGCCCCAGAAGGGGGCTCGCTCCCTCCCCGCATGACAGAGCCAGGACACCAACTCTCCAGAAGCTACCCACAGAAGCAACCCGTAACCCGTCCCACACGGGACGCCTGGCCCCGAACATCTCCGTATCACCGGCCCGGGCCACCGCCAGCACCAGTGCCCGGGCCCAGCCGCCATCTTGGACACTGCACCACGAGGCCGCGTGGCCTCAGCTCGACCCTAACCCTGGGCCTGGCCAGGTCCCGACATCCCGGCACCACCATCCACCCAGGAGGTGAACGGACCACTTGGCAGGTCAATGGGAGAGAGGAGTTTTGATGGCTCTCCCCCGCCAGGTGCCGATCGCCCCAGCCTCCCCGGGCGCTGGCTCCACCCCCCTGCTGGGTGTCTGGACTCCCTCATCCCGGACCTCCCGACCTCCAAGTGCGAGGGTCCGGACATCAAAGGGCACCAGACCTATAACTGGGGCAGCTCCAGAGCAGGAAGGCAGTTGTATCCTGGAGTCGAGAGACACTGTGAAGAACTCATCCTTGACGGACTGTTGGCGCTGCCGCAGCCCTGCCTTGTGAACTGTCGTCCTGCCTGCTGGCGCTGCCGCGGCCTTCTGCAACCTTTACCTCGTCGGGACCTGCTGGCGCTGCTGCGGCCCGTTGCAACCACCATCTTCGTTGGGACCTGCTGGCGCTGCCGTGGCCCGTTACCACCTACGATCTCCTCGGGACCTGCTGGCGCTGCCGCGGCCCGACCTCCTAGAACGCCGAGCTCGAGGATTGTGAGCTAACCATCGGTCCATCGCAACTACCAGATTGGTAACAAGACTGTCCCGCTACCCCCTTTTCCCTTCAAAGAGACTAGAATCGAGGGGACCCCTGAGTCCTGACCTCCTTGTACCATTCTACCGTACTTCAAGATTTGCTTATAAAGAACGTTAAACCTTATCTTTGTGTGGTGTCCATCTGTGGGGGGGGAAGTTACTTGTCTGTACGATCGCTGGAGACGGCTCTCCCCGGAGGCCTCTCCCCTTGTCCTCGGCCGACCCTCCAGGTCCCGTCTAACATTGGTGGCCAGCGGCGCAATCCGAACCAATGCGTACCGTACAGAGAGTAACTCACCCCACGACTAAACCACAATGTCAACCAAAGAGAGCGGATCCACAGAGAAATTCCAGATGGAGAAATTAGAAGAGTATAGCCATCGAGAGCTAAAACAATTTTGCATCGAACTAGGCATTGCTACCACCGGTCTGAGTACGAAAGACGACTTCAAGAACGCCCTAGAATCTTGGGCGGAAACCGGTGCCGTCAGACCCCGGGACCAAAACGCCGAAGCACCAGAGACCAACACCACTCCTCCCGAAGAAAGGAGAGCGGGTCTCTCCCCGGAAGAGATCCAAGAACGAGAAAAAACCAGACTACACGAATTAGAGTTGGCACGGCTCAAGTTGGACGGAGAGCTGAAACTAGCGGAACAAAAACTGAACTTAGAACACTTACGGCTCCGAGAAGTGCGGGAGGAAAAGCAAAGACAAAGAGAACTCGAAGAGAAAAGACTGGCATACGAACACGAGCGCAAGCTAGCTGAAATCGAACTATGAAAACAAAACAAAGAACTAGGGGTGCCCGAGCAACCGCGCACCCCGGGCGCTACAGAACAAAAGGTCCACATCCCCAAAGACGCCGTCCGAGAATATTATCGGAACGACGATATACAACAATGGTTCAAGGCCTATGAGATCGCCATGACCTCCCACCGGATCGATCGAAGTGACTGGGGAGCCGGCCTATGGGGAAGGTTCGTCAATGAAGGCCGCGATGCCCTGCTACAGCTCCCGGACCATCAGATGACGTCCTATGATCACATGAAGGCCGCCCTCCTCACTCGATATGGGCTCACGCCCGAGATGTACCGCCAGAGGTTCCGCGACTGCACCCGGATCCCGGGTACAACTTGGGTGGAATATGTGAACTATTTCAGCCGAGCCTTCGAGGGATGGATCAAGGGTAGCCGCGTAACCACCTACGAGCAACTCTTCAACCTCATTGTATGGGAGCACCTCTCCAACAACTGCTTCGTCGAGCTCAGGCAGCACCTCCTCGACAGTAAATTGACTGACCCTCGGCAACTCGCCGCTGAGGCTGACCGTTGGGAGAGCACCCGAGTGGCCCGGAGTGGGCCAAACGAGCAGAACCGAAACAACCAAGGTCACCATCGTCCCCGAGGAGGAGGAGGAGGCCAGGGCCGGGGCAGAGATGCCGTCCCGGCAGCTCCCGCCAACAACACCCCGCCCCCGGCTGGGCGGGGGAACCCCCCGATGCGCCCAGGGTTCCGAGCCAATGTCACTTGCCATCGGTGCCAGCGGGTCGGCCACTATGCCAGCGACCCGAACTGCCCAAAGAACCAGACTCCCGGGCCCCGCCAGGTCGCGGCCGCCGCCCTAGGAGAAGAACAAACTTCCGAAGAGCATGAAGAATACGAACAGGAGCAGCCCGAGTGGGAACCTGCCGCCATGGTCCTGACTTGCCTAGGGGGAAGAGACATGATCCCGCGGGTCCCCCTACCCGCAAACACCAGAAAATACAGCCAGTGGGTGAACATAAATGGACGCAAGGCCGAAGCCCTGCGTGACACGGGAGCCAGTGTGACGGCCGTCCGCTATCACCTGGTGACCCCAGAACAAATCCTGCCAAACGTCCTTTGCCCTGTCCGATCGGCAGACAATTCTGAGAGCCTGTGTCGGATGGCCTGTGTCCCCTTCGTATGGGGAGGAGTGTCCGGCATGCTGAAAGTGACTGTCCGCGATGATGCCCCCGTGGACTGCCTCCTGGGAAACGATCTCGAGAGTTCCCCGTGGGCGGCCGTTGAGAGAAGAGAACACCTGGGGATGCTGGGCCTCCCGGACTGGGCGTGCGTAACAACCCGGTCCATGGCCGCCCGTGCCATCCCCAGACCCGAAGAACCCGAATGGCCAGCACCTCCTCCCCCGATCACTCCAGAGGAAGACACCGTCCATACTGACCCCCCCGAACAAGCCCAGGAAGAGCCCGCTCAGCCTCAGGACCTTCCAGACCTGGCTCAGTGGCGTCAAGAGGGGGGCCCACCCAAGAACAATTCCGGCAGGAGCAAAAGACCTGTCCCTCCCTCAAGGGACTCCGACAGCAAGCCCTCGCCCAGAGTGCGGGAGACACCGCAGGGGCGCACTGGATCTACTGGGACAACGACCTACTGTACAGCGAGCAAAGAATCGCAGAATTGGGGGCCAGTCGAGTGCTGGTGGTGCCCCTCTGCTTCAGAGACTTCCTTTTGAACTTGGCACACAATGTCCCCCTGGCTGGGCACCTGGGGCAAGATAAAACTTACAACCGTCTGGTGACCCACTTTTACTGGCCAAAGATGCGAAATGACGTTTCCAACCACTGCCAGACCTGCCCCACCTGCCAGGCCAGCGGAAAGAGCGGCCGAAAACTCAAGGCACCCCTGCAACCATTCCCCGTTGTCACCACCCCGTTCGAACGAGTGGGAATAGACATTGTGGGGCCCCTGGACCCCCGAACAGCACAAGGGCACCGATTCATCCTGGTCCTGGTGGACCACGCCACCCGCAATCCCGAGGCCATTCCCCTTCGAACAGTGACAGCGCCAGTGGTAGGCCGAGCCTTGATGGGGATCTTCTCGCGAGTGGGCTTCCCCCGGGAGGTCGTCAGTGACCGGGGCACGAACTTTATTTCGAAATATATGAAATCCCTCTGGCAGCAGTGCGGAGTCACCTACCGATTCACAACCCCCTATCACCCGCAAGGAAACGGACTGGTCGAGCGGTTCAACCGCACACTTAAGGGGATGATTATGGGGCTGGAGGAGCCCCTACGCTGCCAGTGGGACGTGCTACTACCGTGCCTCCTCTTCGCCTACCGAGAGGTCCCCCAGAAGTCCCTCGGTTTCAGCCCCTTCGAGCTCCTGTACGGACACCCTGTCCGAGGGCCTCTCAGCCTAGTTAAAGAAGAATGGGAAATGGCCCCCCTGAAAACCCCTCCAGACGTCTACAAGTACCTCCTGACCCTCCGCAACCAGACCAGGCGATTCAGGGAGATCGCTAAAGCCAATCTAGAGGCCAGTCAGGAGGACATGAAGAAATGGTACGATCAACATGCCTCCTCCATTGAGTTCGAACCTGGTCAGCAGGTGTGGGTGATGTCCCCCACTGAACCTTGTGCCTTGCAAGATAAATGGACAGGACCCTTCAAGGTGGTCGAACGCAAGGGCCCTGTCACCAATCTCATCGACATGGAGTCCCCCCGAAACCCCCTCCGGGTCCTCCACCCCAACAGACTCAAACCGCACTTCGTGCGCTCGGAGCTCAGCCTACTGATGGCTACAGACAGTGGGGCGGAAGAAGACTCCGAGCCCCTCCCTGACCTACTGAGGACCGGTGAAAGAGATGGTTCCGTGGACGGGGTCCGACTCTCCAATGCCCTGACCCCGGAGCAGCACCAAGACTGTCGAACCCTCCTGCTGCAATTTGCAGACCTGTTTTCCCTCACCCCCGGGGTCACCCCCTGGTGCCTTCACGACGTGGACACCGGGGACAGTCCTCCTATCCGACACCGGGCGTACCGAGTCCCAGACCGGGTGCGCGCCTGCATCCAAGAAGAGGTCACCAAAATGCTCACACTCAGAGTCATCAAGCCCTCAGACAGCCCCTGGGCCAGCCCAGTCGTACTGGTACCCAAAGCAGCTGCCCCGGGCACCACACCCGAGCTCCGGTTCTGCGTCGACTATCGGGGTCTGAACGCTGTCACCCGAACTGACGCTCATCCTATCCCCCGAGCAGATGAACTGGTCGACCGCATGGGGGCTGCCCGCTACCTAAGCATCTTCGACCTGACAGCGGGTTACTGGCAGATCGGCCTCACCCCCAGGGCCCAAGAACGATCCGCTTTCTCCACCCCGGATGGACACTACCAGTTCACAGTGATGCCCTTCGGTATGAAAAACGCTCCAGCCACTTTTCAACGACTTGTGAACCAGGTATTGGCGGGCCTCGAAGACTTCAGCGCCGCCTACCTGGACGACATCGCGGTATACAGCCGCCACTGGTCAGACCACCTCTGCCACCTCCGAGAGGTCCTGCAGGCCCTTCAGCGAGCTGGCCTCACCATCAAGGCCAGCAAATGCCAAATCGGCCAAGGGTCCGTGACCTACCTTGGACACCAAGTGGGGAGCGGTCTGGTGGCCCCTCTCCAACTCAAGATCGCTGCCATCCAGTCCTGGCAGCCCCCGTCACCCAAACCGAGGTACGAGCCTTCTTGGGACTCACCGGATACTACCGGCGGTTTGTGAAGGACTATGGCAGCATTGTGGGGCCCCTCACGGAACTCACATCTAAGAAGCACCCCAAAACGGTCAACTGGACCCCAGACTGTCAAGCGGCCTTTGAGAAGCTGAAGACCGCCATGTGCACCGCCCCGGTACTCCAGGCTCCCGACTACAGCCGGGAGTTCATCGTCCAGACCGATGCCTCAGACCATGGCATTGGGGCCGTCCTCTCGCAACTCAACCCCGAGGGAGTCGATCAGCCAGTGGCCTTCCTCAGCCGACGCCTACTGGCCAGAGAACAGCGCTGGAGTACCATCGAGCGGGAGGCCTTCGCAGTGGTGTGGGCCCTCAAGAAGCTCCGGCCCTACCTCTTCGGTACCCACTTCCGGGTACAAACAGACCATCGCCCCCTGCAATGGTTAATGCAGATACGGGGGGAGAATCCCAAACTGCTGCGATGGTCCATCTCCCTACAGGGGATGGGCTTCACTGTGGAGCATCGCCCTGGTCAAGATCACGCCAATGCGGATGGCCTGTCACGCTTTTTCCACCTCGACGGAGAGAGTCCCCAAGAGGATGGGTGACTCTCCCCGCCTTCAGCTGGGGGGGACGCATGTTGGACAGGCCCCAGAAGGGGGCTCGCTCCCTCCCCGCATGACAGAGCCAGGACACCAACTCTCCAGAAGCTACCCACAGAAGCAACCCGTAACCCGTCCCACACGGGACGCCTGTCCCCGAACATCTCCGTATCACCGGCCCGCGCCACCGCCAGCACCAGTGCCCGGGCCCAGCCGCCATCTTGGACACTGCACCACGAGGCCGCGTGGCCTCAGCTCGACCCTAACCCTGGGCCTGGCCAGGCCCCGACATCCCGGCACCACCATCCACCCAGGAGGTGAACGGACCACTTGGCAGGTCAATGGGAGAGAGGAGTTTCGATGGCTCTCCCCCGCGAGGTGCCGATCGCCCCAGCCTCCCCAGGCGCTGGCTCCACCCCCCTGCTGGGTGTCTGGACTCCCTCATCCTGGACCTCCCGACCTCCAAGTGCGAGGGTCCGGACATCAAAGGGCACAAGACCTATAACTGGGGCAGCTCCAGAGCAGGAAGGCAGTTGTATTCTGGAGTCGAGAGACACTGTGAAGAACTCATCCTTGACAGACTGTTGGCGCTGCCGCAGCCCTGCCTTGTGAACTGTCGTCCTGCCTGCTGGCGCTGCCGCGGCCTTCTGCAACCTTCATCCTCGTTGGGACCTGCTGGCGCTGCCACAGCCCGTTGCAACCACCATCTTCGTTGGGACCTGCTGGCGCTGCCGCGGCCCGTTACCACCTACGATCTCCTCGGGACCTGCTGGCGCTGCCGCGGCCCCACCTCCTAGAACGCCGAGCTCGAGGATTGTGAGCTAACCATCGGTCCATCGCAACTACCAGATTGGTAACAAGACTGTCCCACTACTCCCTTTTCCCTTCAAAGAGACTAGAATCGAGGGGACCCCTGAGTCCTGACCTCCTTGTACCATTCTACCGTACTTCAAGATTTGCTTATAAAGAACGTTAAACCTTATCTTTGTGTGGTGTCCATCTGTGGGGGGGAAGTTACTTGTCTGTATGATCGCTGGAGACGGCTCTCCCCGGAGGCCTCTCCCCTTGTCCTCGGCCGACCCTCCAGGTCCCGTCTAACACCCCAATTTGGTATAATTCTCTTATACTTTTTAACAATAGACCCATTTGTTGGTCCTCTTGGAGGTTAAGAGGTATTATGTGGGTCAACCATCTCTTTGACGGTGTTTCACCTCGTTCCTTTCCCCAATTTCAGCTTCTGTTTCGCTGCCCTCATTCTTTCTTACATAAATTTACTATTCTCATGGAGACAATTCTTGATCGTTATTATTCTCTTCCCTCTTCTGCCTCATTACCCCTCCATCTCCTCTTCTTGTTATTCTTTCTACTCTTCCTAAGGCATCCTTAATTTACAAGTTCTTCTCCTCTCCCAACCCGAAGCGTTCCAAAACCAAAGTGGAATTTTTTTGGGAACATGATTTTGATTGTTCTTGGTCTGTTACTCTCTGGGATAAGCTCTGGTCTAGATCTCTAAAGGTTTCTCGCTCTGCTTCTCTCACTCAATCTTTATTTTTCCTATACCATTTTCTCCTCTAGTTTTATCTCGATTCTCTTCCTCTTCTGTTTCTAAATGCTGGACCTGTGGCTCTTTAAATGCTGATCTTTTAAATCTATTTTTTCTTTGTCCCCCTGTCTCTGCTTTTTGGGATAAAATATGGTCTTGCCTTTCTCGTATTTTTGCACTTTCTATTTCTTCTTCAAACATTAATTTCTTTCTAGGCAGTCTCTCAGACTCTATAGATCTTCCCCCACACTCACACGGTCTTTATAATCTTGTGTTAGCACTTGCATTCCAACACATTTCTTCCAATTGGAAATCTTTCTCAAACATTTCTGTACAACAATGCTGGAACTCTTTGTGTCATTTTCACAGACTTGATGTTGCCTTTGATTCTTCTTGCAAACCACGACATAATGTGGAACTTTATTGGTTACCCCTGACTACATATCTAGACCAGTTGGCTCGTACATCATCCAATCATACCACCTCAGAGAATTTTAAACCGCCTTGAAGGACTTATATTCTCTCCTTCTCTGTTTACTTGTTCTTTTTGAAACGTTTTCTCTTTTTTAATCTACTTCTTACATATGTATACTGATATTTAATCGATTGTTTCTTCTCACTGTTTGCATTGCCATTATTTTTTTATATTATTATTATTCTGCCGTAGTATTTCCCCTTTGTCCTCCCCCTTCCCCCCTCTTCCTTTTAACCTTAAAAACCCCATGAAATGCTTTCTTTTTCTGTTGTGGCATTAGCAACCATATTGCTTCAGTTTTTTGTTCTTGTATTTTTCACTTCCTGCTGATGTCTCTTGTTGTTTACCATTTTATTGCTCTTAATAAAGCTTTCAAACATAAAAAAGAAGACCATCCTGCATCACCAATGAAAAGAACCAAGGCTGAGATGATGTGAAGATTTAAGGTAAGCTTAATGCGACTGACCAGGAGGGAGACTAAAAGCCAACTATTCACAATCTTAGTATTCTAGAGCTTGGGCACAGCCAAGCTCTAGAACTCACCCCAACCTTCTGTCTAAACACTTAAGACAAAAACACAACACCTCTATCACAGGGTTTCACGCAAGAATCAAGCATAAAAGCACATGGGTTAATGAACACAGTGCAGTGGTAACTTCTGGCACACAAAAGTTCAGGCAGGCACTCTGCAAAGCCACATAATTCATGTAGGAAACATGGATTTTTCTGGGTGCATGCAATCCAAAAGAGCAGGAAAGAAAAGGTCCAATGTTGTTTTTATTATATCGCACCCAGTGCTAATATCAGCAGCCATGGGCGTCCTCAGAAATGTTTATGGGGGGGGGCTAACCAGGCTAATGTTAATCAATAGGGGCGTGGCTAAAGTGGCAGACAATCAGGATCGGATAATGCTCAGGCCAATTGCGAGACCTATTGGCTATGCTAATGCTTGTTGTTATATCTGGGCATGTTGAGAGGCTAGGGGACTCTGCCTCAATGTCGGGTTGGGAGCACAGCAATGACCTACTCAATTTGAATACGTAGGTAATACAACCGGAGGCGTGAAATGAAAGGTTCACTCTCAGAAATAAAAGGGAAGGTAGAAAGTTAGGCTGGTTAGAAAGGTAAGGAGGGTGGTGATGACGGTAGAAAGAGATGCATGTTAGGAGAGCGCTGTGAGGGAGGGAGCCGAAATGGGAAGAGGCACTGAAAGGTGGGTCGGGTAAAGACCGTAGTGAGGCAAACAGAAGGGTAGCGAGGGGTGAAGGGTAGACAAAGAAGTGAGGTGTAGAAGAAAAAGATTCAGGAGACGGGACAGGTAAATCAAAGATAGAGAGGGGAGAATAACGCAGTTGTTGAATGTGAGAGGGTCAGGTAGAGAGAGGGTGAGGTGTGTCAGGGACAGGTAGAGACAGCTGAGGAAAAGGGAATAATAAAGGCTGAGGTAGACAGGTGAGGTAGAGGGGTGCGTTGATATAAAGGAAGAGCAGAGGTGTGTCAGAGAGATGTTACTGAAGAGGAAAAGAAGTAGAGGTATTGAGAAAGGAATAAGGTACTAAAAGAAGTAAGGTGGTGAACAGAGGTAAAACGAGTTGAAGGGGAGAGAACACGTAGAAGATGTATTGCAGGGGAAAGTGTGATACAGAGGGATATGTGGCAGTGAGCGCAAGGTGTGGGGTACAGAGGGATATGTTGTGGCAGTGAGCATGAGGTGTGGGGTACAGAGGGATATGTTGTGACAGTGAGCGCAAGGTGTGGGGTACAGAGGGATTTTAGGCAGTCAGCGCAGGGAGTGGGGTACAGAGGGATATGTTGTGGCAGTGAGCACGAGGTGTGGGGTACAGAGGGATATGTTGTGGCAGTGAGCGCGAGGTGTGGGGTACAGAGGGATATTAGGCAGTGAGCGCAAGGTGTGAGGTACAGAGGGATATAAGGCAGTGAGCGCAAGGTGTGGGGTACAGAGGGATATAAGGCAGTGAGCAAGAGGTGTGGGGTACAGAGGATTTTAGGCAGTGACTGCGGGGAGTGGGGCACAGAGGGATATGTTGTGGCAGTGAGCACAAGGTATGGGGTACAGAGGGATATAAGGCAGTGAGCACAAGGTGTGGGGTACAGAGGGAAATAAGGTAGTGAGCGCAAGGTGTGGGGTACAGAGGGATATAAGGTAGTGAGCGCAAGGTGTGGGGTACAGAGGGATATGTTGTGGCAGTGAGCACGAGGTGTGGGGTACAGAGGGATATGTTGTGGCAGTGAGCGCGAGGTGTGGGGTACAGAGGGATATAAGGCAGTGGGCAATGGTAGTGTGGGGGTTAAAACGTTCCACAGCTTATGCCTCTGCCCCTTGCATCAGGTCTCTCACATGTGCAAGTCCGTTTCAATAAGGGACCAGTATAAGCCGGGAGGCATCCACCAAAATACCCACGGTGGAAAGGAAGAGCACAGATTCAAAAATGGGTGCAGCCCTGTGTGCTAGTTAGCAATGGAGTCATTGGTGTGGGCAATTTATATTAAGCTATAGCTTTCAGCCTTTATCTCCAACAGCCTGCTCTCGGGGTGACCCAGGCCATGATAGGCACAGATCAGCCAGGTTCACCTCCAGCCATAGGCGCAACTAGAGTTAAATTTCGGGGGGGAGGGGGGGGGGGGGCTAAGAAAAAAATCAGGGAGGGCTCATTCTTCAAGCAAAAGGCAGAGTGGAGCTGCTGAGGCTCTAAGCAGGGGGGACATCAAAGCCTCATTAACAAGCAGAAGATCTTTAAAAGACCCATGAAGTACTCGGGTGCAGCTGTGTATGTGCCCGGGAAGCTGTCTCATCCCAGGCTGCCACACACGACGGGGGGGCTGAAGCCCTTTGAGGTCAATGGGCGTTGGGCGCCCTTCCGCCAGCCCTAGTACTCTGGCGCCTTAGGGCCATATGCTCCAGTCCGCGAGCTCACCACACCGTTGGTGAACCCCCCTTCTGGTTCTCACCTCCATTGTAATCATGCAGTGCTGTCCCTATCACCGTGCTCCAGCGGGTCCCAGGATCATGGCCCCAGCTCCCAGACGCAGGCCTCCAGACTGCGGCACCATGGGCATCTGCGGGGGGGGCAAGGAGGGTTGCTCCAGGGGGGGGCGAGCACCCCTCCTTGCCCCCCCTGCAGATGCCCATGTCAGCAGCACTAACAACTAAAATAAAATAAAACAATACATTCACTGTTCCGGCTCCAGGGCAGCAATGGCCTGTTTCATGAGTCTGGTAAGTTTACCCACATGGCTGTAAAATCAACCAGTCTGGCTTCCAAAATGTTGGCTCCCCGCGACCAATTTAAAACAGATGGGTTTGGCAAATCAAGAGTGATTTAACTACACAAGGCAAAATAAATGCATTTGGATCTGTCAAAGCTTTTATATCAAGTGTAGGCTAATGAAAACTGTTTGTTGATCAATCACAGATGGCATTGCCTCTTAATTATTTCACAGTTGGCAGTAACGGCGCCTCAACCTGCTTTAGCTGCTAGTAGACGGAAAATCCAGAGATGAATACAGGCTGGCGAGGGCACCTCCATTTGTAGCTCTGAACCCTACAGGGAAGGCTGCTGCAGAGCCTTGTTAACCAAATATACATTTATTTAGGGGGCCGCTGGCCCCTGTTAGGAACAGCTTTGAATATTTGGTCCAGTTTCAACTGTTTCCTGCCCTCTTTGACCAGGTCACTGGCGTTGCACAGCTATTCCTCCAAAATTCAAAATTTGTTTGCGTCTATAATATTGATGGATAGTGATGGAAGACACCACCAATGAGAAAAAGTGAGCTAAAACTGAGAGCGCCCAAGAAGGTGCCATAAGACTGAGTCAGCAAGATGTTAGATTTCACCAAAGTTGAAATGTCCGTCCTTTGGTATGTGTATGGCCTCACTTGAAGCTGCTCCACCATCCAATCAAAGCCCAAAGGCCCTGGAGAAGTTCACGTCAGAGGCCGTTCTGTGCCCAAGAGCAAACAAGAGCACAGTGTAACATTAAATCGAGGCATCGTTCTCAGTCCGTGGCCTCAACAATGTCAATAAAGTTCATGCATATGGCTTGCTAGAGTAGTATCAGGGCCGGCTCTAGGCTCATGGCGGCCCTGGGCAGGGAGCGTAGGTAGGGGGCCCCAGAAGAGGGGGTCCGGGCAGGGCAGAGCACGGAAGACAGTGAAGAAGGGGGGGGATCAGGGTGTTTGGAAGTGGAACAGAGCCGGAGGCCACCAAATCCCTGCCAGGGTCCGCCACACAAATATGTATCCATCCTCAGAGGATTATTATATTAAGGATATATATTGGCGTGGTGGCCCCTGGGGTTTGGTGGCCCTGTGCAGGTGCACAGCTTGCACATGCCTAAGGCCGGCCCTGGTAGTATAGACACCTTCGATGCGTGCACACCGCCCACTCTCTCCGTCATGAATTGTGCACTAGCGTTGGGTGATGCTGCCTCATTGCAGTATGGCAGATGTTCACTTCAATGCCAATGAAAGGGAATGAGCCAATGAGATATTCTGCAATACCTTCACCAGGCGGGTACACACACAGGAGCAGGCATCTCGGCAGACACAAGCTGCACCGGCCCCCTCTGTATTTACAATCTCTAAATGCCTGCCTGGCCTCCTGTGCGGGAGTGTGAGGCAGACATGGGCAACACTCCCAGTGGCACCTTGCAGTCTGAGCCCCTCTAGCCTTGTGGGCATTAGTCAGTTGTCTGCCCCTCTTAGTCACACCCCCTGTCAATTCACTCTCTCCTCGCGGCTTCCCCTGTTTCTCTCCCATTGTAAAACCCTCCTCTTTCTACCTCCCTCGCGTTTTCCACCTCACCATCTTTGATCCGTTGCTTTTTCCATGTGTTTCTCTCCGGTCTTTCTTCCCTCTTGTTGTGTCACCTTTTTCTCTCCAATCTGCTTCACATTCTGGCTTCTGCTTTTCTTTTTTCCCCTCCCTCTGTTTCTGTAACCTTGTCTCCTGTTTCTCTCTCCCCTTTTCTCTCTCCCTTCTGCATCTCGTTTGTCGACGTTTCACTACACCCTGACCCTCTCTCTCTCACACACAGGCTTGTCTCTAGCTTTCCTTTGTTTCTCACACTTGTGTGAGCCTTCTTGCACTCTCGGGCCCTGCAGTTCACTCCCCTCCCCGCCTGTGTTTCCCCTAACGTCTCACCAGCAATGCTTCTCACCCCCGCCCTATCCTCTTGGGTCTCTCCTCTGTTTCTCACACTCCCTTCTCCACTACCCCATGGATCTGATGCCCCCTCTTACTCCATCCTTCTCTACCCTTCAACCTCCTCCTGCACACACAAGCTATGCAGTTTCAACTTTGCGCCCTAGAGAGCCTTCACGGATATCCCCAGTACACCCTGCAACTCGAGCCCCTTCTTTTGTTTTTCCTTGTCTTAAGGGGTTCACAGCTCTCTCACATGCTTTTCAACCTCACTGCGACTTGCCCCCTCTCTGATTCTCTGCCTCTCTCTCTTTCTGCCCGCAGTCTCGTTCTTTGTCTCCCCTTACAGACGGGTCTCTGTAGCCCCCGTGTTCCCTAACACTCTCCAGATTATGCACTGCTGCTCGCCACCCTATCTGGGGGTCGTTGATCACCTGCTGCTACCTAGAGCTCCTTCTGCCCAGTGGATTCCTTGCAAGCCGAGACTGTGGCTAGCTCGCAGCTTCTGGCTATGGCTTCTGCTTAAGGGAGCTTTTCCTTCACCGCTTTTATGTGTTCATTGGCTCACGTGCGCTCTGTCCAGGGCACAGAAGCCCGCTACCCGCTAAGCTCCGGCTCCGTCTGCAAGCCCGCCTCACATCTCACTTTCGCACCGCAGTGACTTTTCCAGTTTAGACCTCCAAACGTGCAAATAGTGTACAACTCCTTGTAACACCAATTGGGTGACAGAGGTGGTTATTGACTAGAAAACTATCATGCAGTGCACAGATTCATGGGAGTAACAAACAACCCCGTGGTGCGGGGGCCCCAAGTCTTCAGTATGTGAAAGGGGCCCCTCAGCTCATCTGTAGAGAGTTGTGAGAGGCTTGCCCTAAGGCAGCTACAGTGTGCAGCCTGCTCTGAGCTCCTTGCACTGACCCAGGACTGAAGAGAAACAAAGTAACAGCGTACATTGTTTCTTTTCAGTCAGAGCCAGGTCCAGGAAAAGGATGGGGGTGGGGGCCCCAGAGAGAGCATTCTCCACAGGGCACTGCTCCTCTGACAAGGATGGGGTGGGCCCTCAGAGAGAGCATTCTCCACAGGGCACTGCTCAAGTTCCTGAAAAGGGTGGGGCTGGGGGTCCCCAGAAAGAGCATTCTCCACAGGGCACTGCTACTCTGAGAAGGGATGAGGCAGCACAGAGCTGACAGGGGCAGGAGAAGGATTGCAGCTCCAGGAACAGTGTCTTCTGGGACACATTGGAAGATAAACAAGCATTTGCAATGCATTTTGTCTCGCATTTGTGAGAGTTAGAACTATTGATATTGTAAATGTGATTTCTGTTTGGAGTGGAGTGAATGTGTGCGGTGTTAAGTGGACATATATGGTTTGTTAGTTGTGGAATTGTGTTGTGTGGATTGGATCTGTGTAGTGAAATAATGTGGCATGGTGTGCAGTGTAATTATGTGGATCGTAATTGTGTGGTGTTGAGTGTACTGGAATTAAGTGGAGTAGGATTATGTGTCATGAGTGTGATAGTGTGATTGTGTGTCTTGGAGTGAGATTATCTGGAATGGTACTTTGTGTTGTGGAGTGGTATGTAGTGGAGTTTACTTATGTGGTGTGCTGTTAAATATTGTAGCATGATGTAGAATTTTGTGGTGTAGATTGGATGTATGTGGTGTGTTGTGTAATTGTGTTGTTGGTTTGAATTATGTTGTTTGTTGTTGAATTATGTGGTGTCGAATAGAAATGTGTAGAGTTGAATTTGTGTGACGTGGAAGTGTGCGCTGTTGAGTGGTATTATGAGGCATGGTGTGAAGTGCAGTTATGGGGAATGTTGCTATGTGGCATAGACTGGATTTATGTGGAGTGTATTTATGCAATATGGAGTACTGCATAGTTATGTGGAAGTAAATTATGTGTTGCTGAGTGGTATGGTATTATGTGGAGTGTAAATATGTTGTGAGATGAATTGTGTCCGGATGAATTGTGTAATTGTGTGACGTGTGGAATTATGTGATATGGTGTGGTGTATAATTGTGCGGAGTGGAATTATGCAGCATGTTGCAGAGTTTTATTTTGTGGAGGGTAATTATGTGTTTTGGAGTTGAGTGTAAATATGTTGTGTGAATTATAATTATATAGGCTGAAGTGGAATTATGTGGAGTTGAATTGTGTTGTGTGGAGTGTAATTATGTGGGTTGGAGTGGTATTAAGTTGTGTGGAAAGTTATTATGTGATGTGGAATTATGTGGTATGGAGTGAGGTGGAAATATGTGTTTTTTTATTTTTAGGATTGTAATTATGTGGTATGGAATGCTGTAGGGTTACATTATTTATGGTTGAACTGTGTGGCATGGAATTATGAGATTTTCAAATGTGCTGTGTGTGGTAGAGTTAGCATAGCTGCCAACGTTTGAGATTGCTATGTGTGATATTTTCATAATTTCAGTGTAATTATGAGTGACATTTCAAGGACTAGGAGTGACTCTTTCTCGTAAGCAAAATCAAGCAATGAAGAAGATGGAAACATATCAATATCAGAAACTGCACCCATTTCAACAACTAGAAATGCTAAGAAAGTCACTGAACTAAAGTGCGCTAACAGCATGTCACCCATTATTACAATTAAATTATGAAAACGTCACACTTATCAATCTGAAACCTTGGAATCTATGAGTGAATCAGTGTGAAAATTTGCTCTAATTGAGGTATATTCCTCTGCACACTCATGGTGACCAGCCTGCCAGGTGTCTTTGCAAATTTGCAATCGACTAGCAGTTTTCCATCAGCTACATGCTAATGTAACTCTACAAAAAAATACAAAGGATGTTCTCTGCAGAAATCAGAGGTTTGCCTGTGCCAGGTTACACTTACTCCAGCACTTTAAAAGTGGCAGTTCATTCAAGGTCCAATCAGGGCTTCCATAATGTCTGGTTACTCTGTGTAGAAATGCTGCAAAGCTTTTTTTAAATGCTAACCAGTGGTCAGATTAAACCTTTCAAAAAGAGCTGCTTTCATCTGTGAGTAATCAGTCCTTTTCTGAAATGCTAAAATCACAGTGAGACCCAGTGACCTACCCTCTAGTGCCTCCTCAGTGATCTTCTCTCTGAGGTAGGGTGTAACTGGGATCTAACATGTTTTAGGACTATGTGGTCTAGACTGCCCTGGGCTGAATTGTTTCGTCCATTTCGCCAGGAGTGTGAGAGGAGGGGAGATCCAAGCCTGAGGCAGTGTGTGCAGTGGTGCCTCGGATGCTCTCAGACTAGAATAAGGCTACAGTTCACTGCGCCACGGTAGGCACTCAGACCATCAGCGCAATCAGCTTGTCTGTGGACAAGGTCTTTAGGTGCATTAATACAACACCTTCTGGATGGTGGGGGACCTAAGGCCTCTTACGTGTGTGTGTGTGTGTAAATTGAGCCTCACGGACCTGCGACCCGAAGGCAGAGGCCTGAACTTGAAAGGCTGGATGATGCAATATAGTAGACTGTTAGAACATGCCTCTTGGTGGACTCTCGTCAAAAGAAGGGCATTGAGGACCGCAGGAGGGCCAACAGGCGTTGGATGGCTGTGAGGTGACTGACCGCAGTAACAGGTGACACTACGAGAGATGGCTGGAGGCGCTAACCCTATGAGGAGCAATAATTCATGGCTGTAAGGCGAAGAGAGGTTATGTCTATGCACTCAGAGAGTGTAATGTGTGGTATCAATGCAATGTCACCTGGGTACAGTAACGCTTTTGGAAACCATTGTCACGCATTTAGCAATTACTCAATGTAACACCCCTAATCAGTGCAGCTATATATCTATCTTGCATCTGAAGAAATCAATGCTCTGACATAGGGAAGAGTTACCAATACACCTAGGTCACAGGAGTTACAGGTCCTCCACAAGTAACGTTTTTGTTTTTCATTCCGGTATGTCTGCTGCTGAAAGCAGCTATTACCGCCATGTGAAAGTTTCGAAGAAAACAAGTAGGAATCAGCATGGGAACAGACTCCGGCATGTTATTCCTTTAATACTTACTCAGCATTATTTCCATTTCCCCAACAACAAAACAGCAATTAAATTGGGCACTTCAGCGCTGTGGTGTCATCGGGTTGGAATCTTAGATCCCGACTCCTCCAAGCAGAGCGGGCATTTTTGCACATCGCTCCCCGCAGGGAGTTGGAGGTTCTCCTCCCGGGTCACATCACCCACTCCAGAACCTCAGTGCCCTTCTCAAGCCCCTAGCTCCTGTCAGGAACCAGTCCGTGCAGATGTCGCACTCGAATCGGCTGACATCGTAGGGCTGCCGGTGCATGGCACGCGAGCGCGCGCCCGCAAAAAATCCTCGCAAGACCTAACTTTATGGACACACTACGGAAATATGGCATAATGTTGTGGGCATAGAAAAGGAACATTCATTACAGGACTACCACACAGGCAGCCGTACTGCATAATGAAATTTACCACATCGCGTTTAGGAGACGGGAAGCACCAGAAAACAGACGGCGGCCACATGGAAATAATACTACACCAGAATTGATAAGCAGCACTGGTACCCGAGGAGGCGCGATGCCTGTTATGCATGATTTTGCATTTCAGTGTGATGATGCAGATCACCACACTGAAATGCGTCAGTCTAATGCCAGATGCGTGGTACTCGGCAGGGTTGAATTAGGTGGCATCGATTTGGACAAGTTGTGCACGCTAAGGCTTTTATGTCATGGGGCATAAAGTGTTTGTTTGTCTATTTTTCTTTGTAAAAATAATATGGGCTGTTTCTTTACCCTCCGGTACATTTCTGAACAATTTGTTAAGCTAAATTGTATTGTTGCATTGGGTGCGCATGCAGGGAGGAATGAGTGTCTGACAGAGATGCAAAAAATCATCCTACATCTCAGCATTAACTTCCACACTTCTAAGCAGTAATTTCAATCTTAGAATGAGTTACCTGTTTCCTTTACAACGACAGTTTGTAAAACAAGTAAGTGCTTTGCAAGCCTGTATAAGTAGCAAAGGTTTTAAAGGGATGTGTTTTCGTCCAAGGTATTGCTTTCCACAGTTCACGGAAGGGATAAAAAACATCTCCAGATAATGATAGGGTTGACAGGATGGTGTGATAGCAGAATATTGATACATGTGGATCTGGTGAGGACGGCGGACAGGAAATGCTTGATAGGCTATTTGCATAAGAAAATACTATTTTTTTTGTTATATTCCATTAGTTATTATTAAGGAAGGGGGAAGAGAAGCGTTCACCTACAGCATTCGGTTAGTCTTAGGGAGACAAAAAATGCTGTGGTCTGTGGTAGATGCCGCCCAGAAGTTATAGGTATATGTATCCGAAGCTGACATTGGAAGGAAGTGGAAATGCGCTTTAGATGTTGCCGGTATTGATGGCTACTGTACGGTTGCAGACTTTGCTGGGCTGACAGTGTGTGGATAAATACTATGTTGTCACTGTAGTTTTAGTCACATGAATCGCACATTCTATCTGGTGTTTGTCCATGGGGTACTTGCTGACTGGTGCTACACATGGGATCAGGTTTGCCTTTGACAGGAGGTATGGTTAAGTGGGGTACATAGTGTAAATTAATGTTGGTGTGAGGAAACAAAAATCAAACCTTTTGTACATTTAATATTACTGGGTGCATCATGGTGAGGATGAAAAGTAGCAGGAATTTCTTTGATGCCGTAGAGGGTAGCAGGAAGAACTGTTTTGGGGTAGTCAGTTGGAGAGATTGTTTAAGATGTTTTAAACTACTACAGTGGCATTGGGGAGGGCAGCAGCTGAAAGGCTCTGTCTTTACTTGCAGGCAGTGGAGAGATGGGGACTGGCCATCAGTATTTCTGTCGATGGTGGACAGGGGAGCAGTGGGCGGCGGTCACAGGTTCACAGTGAAATCCGATGGATGGTTTTAAAGGCGGGTGGAAAAGTATAACTGCGGGTTTCGTATGGGTGAGAGTAGAGTGTAATGGCTACGTTAGTAGCAGGCACGAAGGCAGTGGTCTGTGGTTGGAGGTGGTCAACTGAGCGGACTTTGCATGAAGGTGGGTCATCAAGTGGCAGGATGTGTTTGGTGGGCCGGCTGGAGGCAGTGTTATGTAACTTTGCTGGAGGGCGCAGCAGTAGTATTTACTGATGTATGTAAATCGCCTGATGAAAGGGCGGATGTGACCAATGGAGGAAGCAGAATCTTTTTTTTATGGCTGGGGTGAGCCCCTGCAGTATGGCCGGTCACTTACCTGAGAGTTCTTGACTGATGCAGAGAAGTGGGGGGCCCCTCCATGCACTTTGCAGGGGTTCAACATTAAGTTTCGTTACGTCACTGCACAGATTGGTTATCAAAACACTGTAAAGCAATTTGGCAAACGAAAACTGGCATTTATGTGGAAATTTAAGGGTCTAAAATTAGAGACAGTTACACTGTCAATATGTTTCCTCTACCTGTTTGTATGTGTGTATAAATGCCATAATATCTGTCCCTGCTCGCAGTAAATACAGTAAAAATGACATTCAGTAAAGGAGGCCTTTTCAAATTACTCTTTTTTAAAGGCACTGCTGTTCTATTTATTAGGAAAAGTCTCATTTCCATGTAGCGTACTTAGAGTTTCGATCTGCATTCAAATAGATCATTGCCTCATTTTTGCACCCAGAGGTAAAGAAGCGTGATGCACTATTTGAATAAGGGTGGCAAATACGGTGCATCCCGTACCTGAATTACGGAGTCTCGCTCCATACCGTTTTATTACAAGTGCACCACTATGGCAAAAGCATAACATACAGGTACAGTTTGGCCTTTTCCGATGGCAGGGTGCTTCCTTTTGCATTGCTGCACACCTCTAGAGACTGTTTAGTACAGCGGCCATCTGTCCGCTTTCTTTTGCACAGTTGCAATTCTAAATTGCACGCCAGACCCTTGTGATGAGTTAACAAAGATAGCACAGGTGCATGTAGTTGGTTGATAAAACAGAAGTGTTCTCACCCGAACCTTCCACTGTGACAGCACACTGAAGTATATATTTTGCGTGCCAGTGCTGGTTTCCCTCCTGAACGATAAACAGCCAACACGAACACCTGCTGCGTGCTCATAATCATGGAAATGAAATCGGAGCTGCGTAGACAAACTCTTGCACAGCCCACTCCCCCAGCTTCCATTGTCCAATCAGGAGGCTTAAACAGTGGTGCAAACATGAAGGGAGTGCTTCAGTTATTATTATTATTATGTTTGAGCTTGTAAAGCGCACTGTTACCCGGAGGTTTCCTGGCGCTGTGTAACGCTGGGGAACCCGTCCTGGCTTTCCCTGTGGGATGGTCCCTGCTGGGAGTCCCCAAGATGGAGCCAAGCATCCCCGGCGTTGGAGGGGCCGTTGTGGAGATTAGGCAAGCTGATGCCCAGAGTTGCCGAGTGGGACCCCTGAATTAGAGTAGGCACCGAAGCGAGAATTATCGAGTCCGCTGACGAAAAGTCCACGGCCCTGCCGCGTCGGGAATTGAACCCTGGTCCCGGCCGACTTCTGCTCCCGGGTCTGCCGCCTCTAACCAGTGAGCCACACCACCCACTTCACTTTGTCGATGTAGACCAGCCCTGCCCCTTACCATTTAGTTCAATGACGCTCTGCTGAAAACGTCTGGGCTACAGCATAAGCGCCCCATTTAAAAGTCAATGCCGCTTCCTCCTCCCAATCCCATCATTCTGACATCACTCACCTTGTGTGTTCCTCGAGGGCAAGCACATGCATAGGAGGACTCGTCTATGACCTCACCCCTTCCTTTAAAAAAAAAAACAACAACTAGAATTTGCACGAAGCAGTCAGCGCTTAATTTAAATCTGCTCCACGTGCTGTCATTCTCTCTCTTCTCCCGGAGGATAGTAGGGCAACGCCCCTTTCGCCCATTTAAACCAGTCGTCACTGCTATGCACCAGTAAATCTAAAAAATTAAAATGATGAAGTTAGGAAAAAAGTAAAGCATCAGATATGTTGTAAATGCGTGAAGGACCGAAAAGGTGTCAGGACGCTTCTTATGATGGAGCAGTGGTTCTTTAGAAGTATAATTTCATTCATGCATTCATTCAAGGCTCAAAACATCTGGAAGTTGTAAATCAGAGGCTAGATAAGCACTTGACATCTATCTCATAGGCAATAACAAAAAATTGTGATGTTGTAAAACTGCAGAGTCAAATCCAATACTTGTGAAGCAGAAGCAAGAAGCGACTGATTTGCTCCTCTGAGATACTCACTCTGCAGCGCCTCTAGGAGGGCAGGGGAACATCTGGTGTTAGGGCTCAGAGGTGGTGAGTCATTCACTACAGGGAAAGAAAGATAAAGGGCCTGCCTGTGACAGACACAGCGGGCTACGCTCCCTGTACTTCTCAGCTGGAAAATCAGAACTCTAAAAGAGACCAGAATGGATAAATCAGGAGATGGCCCTACACCTATAAACATGTCTCTTTAAAAAAAAAAATACAAATGTGAAAGACTTTACTGCAGGTCTCTTCCCAGTACAGGGGATTAAGAGAAAGGGAACAGAGAGGTCGTTCAAATTGGCACCCCAGATACGGAACCATCCGAAAAAGTCATGCACACAACAAAGCAAACCTCGCACCTTAATGACTCTATTGTTGATTGGGAGCCAGTGGAGCTGTTAGAGGTGTTGCATGATGTGGCTGCAGCAGGGGATGTTGAGGACTAGTCTGGCTGTGGCGTTTTGGAGGTTCTGTAGTTTCTTGAGCTGTTTCTGGGTGACGCCGGAAGAGTGAGTATTGCCGTAGTCGAGCCTGCTGGTGATGACTGCGTGGGTGACAGTCTTTCTGGATCCTGCAGGGATCCATCTGAATGTCTTTCAAAGCAGGTGGAGCATGTGAAAGCAGACTGAGGAAACTACATTGTTTTGACGGTTCATTGTGAGCAACAAGTCCAGTATGATGCCATGGTTGCGTGCGTGGTCCATTGGGGTTGGGGGCAGGTGGGTCCCAGAACAGTTGGCCACCAGGAGTCGTCACAGGCTGAAGGGGGGGGGGCCAGGATGAGTACTTCGGTCTTGTCTGAGTTGAGCTTGAGGCAGCTGTCTTAAATCTATTTAGCGACAGCCTTCTTTCCACTGTGGAACTTGGTTTTGGCAGTTGTGGGTTCATTGGTGAGGGAGAGAATCAGCTAGGTGTAGTCGGAATAGGAGACTGTGTTGAGACCGTGACTTCTGACGATGGCAGCGAGGAGGGCCATGTAGATGTTAAAGAGGTTGGGGCTCAGGGAGCAACCCTGCTGAACTCCACTGCTAATCTCTGTAGGTTCTGAGAGGAACTGTGGTAGTCTGATTTGCTGGATCTGGCCGGTGAGGAAGGAGCGGATCCTGTCCAGGGGCTTGTCATGGATGCCGGCGTTTAGGAGTCTGGTGATTAGGGTGCGGTGGGAGACGGTGTCAAAGGTGGCCACGAGGTCTAGTAGGATGAGGGCTGAGGCCTCGCCCCAGGCGAGGAGGGAGTGGATGTCATCTGTGATGGTGAGGAGTGCAGTCTCTGTGCTGTGGTTGCTTCAGAAGCCAGATTGGGAGGTGTCCAGGACATGGTTTGCTTCGATGAACTCAGAGAGCTGGGCATTGATGGCCTTCTCTCTGACTTCAGCTGGGAAGGGGAGGAGAGAGATCGGTCTGAAGTTCTTGAGGTCTGACGGGTATGAGGAGGGCTTCTTCAGCAGATAGTTGATCTCGGCATGGATCCAGTTGACGGGGAAGGTGGTGGTTTCGATGGAGCAGTTGATGGTGCAGCAATGCTGGGAGGCGATGGCTTTGGCTGCCCTGCTTAAGATGAGGTACAGGCTCCTGAGTTGCTTTTCTTCATGGTCTTGAGCGTGTCCTCTGTGGTCAGCGGGGTCCAGGAGAGCATGGTCTGTTGGGGGGTGGCTTGGTTGTGTGCGATGGTGACAGGCGTGGCGGTCTGGTCTAGGACGTCAAAGCTGTCGTAGATCTTCATGATCTTGTGGTGGAAGAAAGTTCTGAGTTTGTTACAGAGGTCTTGGGAGGGAGGCACGTCTGTGGTCTCGGTGGTGGGCCTGGAGAACTCCTTGATGATGGTGAAGTGTTCTTTGCTGTTATGTGCGTTGGTGTTTTGGATTTTCATTGTGGTTTTCAGGAGGAGGTGGTGAGCGTTGACAGTGCATGATTTTCTATTTTATTTGCTCCTCCATCTCTTCTCAAGACATCTGCAGGTGCAGCTGGACTTGTGGGGGGTGGGGGTGAAACAGCTGGCTGCCTTGGAGCGTTGTTTGTCTGGTCTTCTCTTGAGGGGATCAGGGTGTCAACGCAGTGGAGATCCATTTGTGGAGGTTGTGTGCTTCGGTGTTGGCGTTTGTAGCCATTGATGGAGTGGATGTGATGTTGATGAGAGGTTTTTCGGTGGCATTGGTCCAGCTGCGGCTAGGGGGGGCGATGATGACGGTGGTGTAGGATGGGCATGTCTAAGGCAAAATGTACGCAATGATGGCTGGTCCACAAGAGTTTGGTGGTGTGGCTGTAGCCAATGTTCCTCCTGGTGGAGAAGATGAGGTTGAGCGGGTGTCCGGCTGTGTGGGTTGGTGCAGTTACTAGCTGTTTGAGACCAATGTTGGTGAGGTTCTCCAGGAGGGAAGCGGTATTCTTGTTGTTGGGATTGTCCAGGTGGTAGTAGAGGTCTCAGAGTAGGATGTAGTCGGTGTATACGAGGGCCTGGGGTGCGATGAGGTCTACGATGGAGTCGGTAAATGGGGGTCGGAAGCCAGGGGGCCTGTAGACTAGGGTGTCCGATAAGGGTAGTGATGGGGTTGGTCTGGATCTGGCAGTGGAGGTGTTCCATGGTTGTCATTGGGTCATTAGAGTGGAGAGTCGGAGCGTGCTATTGTTAATGATAGCAATGCCTCATCCCGGGTGGTCCTTGTGGGTGATCTGTTAGCCGTCGGGGATGGCGATTACGATGTCTGGTCCAGAGCAGGGGTTGGTCCAGGTTTCTGTGAAGAGAGTGATGTCAGGAGAGGCGGTGTCAAGGAGGTCCCAGATTTCTGTGGCGTGTTTGTGGAGGGAGCGCATGTTGAGAAGGATGCAGTTGAGCCGGACGGGTGCACTGTTGGTCAGTTGGGCAGCGAGAGGAGCTGGCATGATGGCGTGACTGAAGGTGCGGTTACAGTCCTAGCAGGTGAAGGGTCCAAGAGGCTTCTTCGGTGCTGCTAGGTGGCAGGCGATGCATCGTACCGGTTTGAGGGCGAGGAGGGTGCTGGCGTCGTAGTGGTGGGGTGTCTGATAGGCAGGGTCCCTAGTGCTGGGTGCAGTCCAAGCGTGGGCAGGTGCGGGTGGGCTTGCCTTTGGCGTGGCCACGCAGCGACCCCCATTAAGTAGTGCTGTGGGGGAGCTGGACAGCTGGGAGGCGGGAAACATGGGAAAGAACACTTAAGGGGGCAGGGCCATGGGGGATCGCAACTGCTATGAGGGAGAGGGCAGAAAAAACAGGCTAACAGGGAGGAAAAAACGCAAAGTCAAGAGAAAAGAGAAATAGAAAACAGAGAGCGACAGAAAACAGCAAAAGAGGGAGAGGAGGGCAGTCAAGCAACACAGCGGTTACTCTCTACCATTGGACCACCAGGAATAAGGGGCAGGCAGGAGCCTGAGGGTGAGGGAGGGCCTCGAACTCCTGACCTCTGGGTCAGAGGCGCCAAGAGCAGCTGAAGGGGACCGCAGCAGCAGCTACGAGATGGCGCTGCGCTGTGGAATGAGCAAATTCACTAAGGATAGTGGACTTGCCAAGCTGCAGCGCTTTAGCCATGGCAAACCAAACAGAGTTGGAACAGAGCTTTATTTTTAATTGGCAACATTTACAAAGTACCTTATTTGAAATGCTTCATAAAGAAAGGCATGTCCCTTTGTAGTGCACAGTGCTACTAAAGCTACGGTTTACTACGACATAACTGACATTTCAAAGCTCCTGTTGTGCAAGTGGATTCAACTTGCATTGTCCCTTAAAGAGCTCCAACATCACAAGGGGCAGTTCATTCAGTATGTGTCTTTATAACACAATGGGCATTGTGCACATAGCTGATCTCTTTATCTCTGCATTCAAACTTCCTGTCATATCTGAAGCATTCTTTGTGACCACAGCTTGCTTAACCAATTTTCCATTTACGTAGTTTCTGAATATATATATTTCGAAACCAATGTCAGTTTCCTTGGAAACTTCACTAGTTGTCACAATGTAATACAACTATGTATTCAGAACTTGGTAGGTAGCCCAGCCTGATGATTGCTCCCATGGTTAATGCATCTGCAACAGAATTCTGTGAAAAGACTCAGGGCCAGATGTACGACCCTAAATTGCATGCGCAAACAGGGCTGCGACCCGCTTGCGCATGCAATTCCTAAAAAGCGAGTCGCAATTTATTTGTGATTCGCTATTTAGGAATTGTTTGGGGTGTTCCCTTCCTAATAGCGTCCGCAATTCAATGTATGAATGCAGTCGCAAAACACTCGCAAATGACCACCCTCTTCAAGAGGGTGGTATTGCAGTCGCAATTTGGAAGGGATTCCCAGGGGACCCCTTCCACTTTGTGACTGTCTCTAAAAAAAATATTTAAGGGGAGTCAGTGTTCTGAGGGACCATTGCCTGCCCTTAAAAAATTAAACGAAAAAGTGCAGCTCGCTCGGGGTAGCCAACTTGACGTTGAGGACCGCAAGCAAGCAAAAAATGCCTGCTACAGTAAGCGTTTTTGCACTGTACTATGTGCAATTCCTGTAGCGTGTAGTTGCGCAAACTACGTGAGCGTAGCGTAGTCCTACTCCCAGGGTTACTTCAAACCCAATCTTGAAAATTGTTAGATTGCTGCACAATGCCATTTTCTACTGCTCACCTGGCATGGATGTGCTGCTGTTTATCGTCCATGTTTAACCCCTTCCATGCTCATGACGGAACGGTTCCGTCATGAGCGTCGGTTGAGCTGTGCTCATGACGGAACCATTCCGACATGAGCCGATAGGCTCATTAGAACCTTCAGTATAGCGCGAAAATTCGCGCGCGCTGAAGGGGTTAAACTACAGGTACATTCCATATCAGTAGTAGACTTCTTCCTTAATAAAGAGGGCTAATAACACAAGAATGGGTCAATGGATGACCACTCATCTTTTAAAAGTCTTATAACTTTACACGTGTTAAATGTCTTTCTTCTCATAGTGTCATTTGTTTTTATGTTAGTCCTTTTTTACCTTCAAGGATTACAGGAGAGTTGTATATAACAATCTAATTACCTCATTTACTCACTAAATATTGTATGCAATAATCCAACACCTCAAATTAAAGCAAATTTTGACAGCTTACTAAATGTCTACTTTAGTGCCTTGTTTAAAGTTATTCAGTAGACGCGGTGAAGTATGTCTAAGAAACATACAGCAGAATGAATGAAAAATTGGAATACAAAGACATTTTCATTAAGGCTTCTTGTCGCAAAAACCTGTGATTGTGCACTAGTATATAGCGTAGTTCGTGAATTCTGATAGCTAGATGGTATAGGTTTCTCATTGCTAGGCCTAAAGCTAGAGGAAAAAGTTCTCCACATATTTTTGTCTCCACCAGCGGCCGAGGTCAGGTCAGGTTAGGTCTGCATGGCTTTAGTAATTAGGATGCAAAGTACAAATAATTATGATAGTGTCAAGGGAGATGTATTTTTTTCGGTAGTGGGGGAGTGATTCCTGGGAATTTGTTTCTGGGCCATGTTTGGTGCTTACTTAAAAGGACTAATGGGTCCAATTTATAAACAGAACCTGAGTTAGATGTGTAGGTTTGGCTAGGTAAGGCAATCCCGAGTATTCCTGTTTTCAATAAATTATTAGAGACTTTTCTTTTGCCATCTATCTCCAACTCCAACACGGTTCTGACATATCCTGCAACTTGAGGCAATCCATGTACGCAACAAGCAGTGTTATGTTACAGAACCATTGCTTTTACAAGGCACAACATGGAGTTGATTGCAGATTTCAAAATAACATTTCTAGAAATGTACATCTTACAAGCATTAAGAAAATATTTTGTCAACTTTTGGTGACAGCCGAGTACAGTTGCGATACCTGCATTGATTTACCTTTGAAATGTCATTCGTCCAGGGCAGCACTAATGTAAATATCTTTCTGCTGTGCGATAAATAAGCACATTGGTCCGACGTTCAGAGGTAGCGGTAGTAATTAGGGGGTATCGAGTGGGGGCGCAGAAAGAAGGATAGAAGTTATAAAGGAAACTGTAATTCGACTGACAGCCCGCTAGAATGCAAATGCAAACGTGCGAACATTTGA
This sequence comes from Lissotriton vulgaris, assembly GCF_964263255.1. NCBI lineage: Eukaryota > Metazoa > Chordata > Amphibia > Caudata > Salamandridae > Lissotriton > Lissotriton vulgaris. The sequence goes on along the minus strand of NC_141685.1, from coordinate 1,700,331,207 downwards.
ATAGCTTAACCATAAGACTCGAGTTGTTTCTTAGCAATTCATCTTTAACCAATCATTTCGAAAGAGCGGCTTTATGTACAGATACACAGAGACTAAGCCATGTCACCAGAGAGGCCAGGCACGGGATGGGGATGGATATTTGAGTTTACGGTGAGCAGAGTGGGGCCCGTGTGGACCTGGGTACTGAGCTCCGAGGTCCCTCAGTGTGCATGCACCCTCAAAGACCCCGAGAGTTAACTCTGGGGTCTCTTCCTATGCCAATCACTTTGTGTGCAGAGTGACTGTACCCCCTCTCACCCCAAATGCCCATTATTGACTTGTGTAGACACAAAGGGGCAGATTTACAATAACTGGCGCATCCACAGGGGGCGCCAGTTATTGTACGCCGCAGCTCCGCCACCCATGGTGCGCCGCATTTACAATGCGGCGCACCATGGGGCAAAAACGGCACAGTTGCGTGACGAATCTGTGCTGTAAAGGCGGCGCATTGCTGGAGTTGCTTCGCAAGCGCGAAGCAGCTCTAGCAATGCTCTGGGGGGCCCTATCTGTCCAATGCTGCCTTAAGCCTTACGCCTGCTTCAAGCAGGCGCAGGGTTTTGACGCAGCATTGGCCTAAAAGTGACTGAGTGAAATCTTGGAGATTTCACTCAGCCACTTTTATGAGGTGTTCCTGCGCAGGAACGCCTCCCCCTGTGCCGGAACGCCTCCTTATGGTGCAGGGCTTTACAACGTAACGCATCTCCCAGATGCGTCCCGTTGTAAATACTCCGCACCATGGCGCATCTTTTGCGCCGCCGATGCGTCACAAAAGTGCTGCAATGGTGGCGTAAAAGCGGCGCAAGGGGCTTGTAAATCTGCCCCAAAGACTGATCTCCCAGCTCGCTGGATATGCCGGTCACAGGGTGTCTATGGAGGTTGATGTCCCAGGTCCAGGGCGGGGCAGCTAAATTCATAAAGCCTTTATTGCAGCTGTTCTTCAGTCAGGAGTAGTTGTACATCACACGGCGTGGGTTCACTAGGACCCTGGCTGCCACTGAGATCTTTGTGAGGCAGCAGTTAAGACAAACTATTTTGCTCTAGCTCTAGTCCAGAGAGTGTTTGTACTATCAGCAGATGCTGTTTATGTTTGGGATGCATTTGTGGAACCTGGAAGTTTCGTTTATCGGAGGGAAATTTTTGCATCTTCTGGGAAACAGTTCAAGATCTGGAAGACAAAGAGGTCATTATTGAGACCGCCCTGTGTGCATAAAGGGACGGACAGGGCGGCCGCAGACCCGGCAGCAGAGAGGAAATTGCTTCTTCGAGGCTGTGAACCTAGGGTGACTCAGCACATTCAGGCCAGAGTCAATATTGACTGAGAGAGGGGCTTACACATAAGGAAGGAAGTGATGAAAAAAATCACTGCACGTTTGTCTCAACAGAAGAATGATGGCTGCTGTGTCCCAGAGAGCGGCGGCATGACTCATACCCGCCTGACAGCACAATGTGACGGTGTCCATTCCTGGGAGCTTAGGCGAAAATCAGATGACGTAACTATTACACTATTGGCAGGATGCCCGCCTGCTTCCTTATTACCGGGGAATGGCCTAAGCTTAGTTGTCTAACTTGATTTTGAATACCCACACCTTGTTTTGCTTGTGCTCTCTCTTTATATAAAAATAGAACAAAATAATAAGATTCACTCTTACATAACATGTAAGGCACAAAAACCATCGATAGATTCAGCTGTCTGTTGTGGGAGGCCGTTGGGGGTCTCCTGGTGATAAAAGGATACATTGAGTGCGGTACGAGGCATGTCAGCATCAGCTCTGGAAGGATGGTGGGAAGAGAGAGGATTATGGGAACCCAGTTCCACAGCAGAGGTGTATTAGCGAGAGGCTCAAGGAGAACCTGTGTAGGGAATCATCAAACTAGGAGGTATTGAGGCCTCAATTTGTAAAAATATAAGTGCCAGGACACTTGTAAGGAGGCCAATGGAGCTGGCATCACCCATTGCCCCAACAGCACTGCTAAAGGCAGCAGCAATACAACTGCCAGCCATAACACCCCTACAATTGTGGCAATTCAGACGATTCCAGGCCACCAAAGCTATAAGAGTGGCTTGAGTGATAGGTATTAGTCATCTTCAATACATTTTGGATTATCAAAAAAGGGATATTTTGCTAATCTCTAAATTAGACAAACAGCGCCATCATGTGGCAGGGTGTCAGAAGTGTTGGGGCTGACAATTAAGTGCGGGTGCTGACAATTAAGTGCCGGTGCTGACCACTGGGAACCACTGCTTCAAATTAAGCACTGGAGGCATTATTGGTACAATGTGTCTGTCCAGCAGGATGGACGTAGTGTAGTGCTGAGTAACAGCACACTGTCCCAGCACGAAATGAGACAGCACATTTGGAACCAGGGCCAGGCTAGCCTACAGGGCAATCTGGCAGTGCCCGAAGGGCTAGTCTGAAAGATCATTATTTGGGCTGGTTTCTTGGCTATTTGTAGGCCTTTTTTGTGGTGTGGTGGGCCGTTTTCACTGTTGATTTACCAGAAATATTGACTGCAGTAAGCACAAATGCATATAGGCATTAGAAGTATGTAGAAACATATACACTTCCAAAGACAGTTGAAAATGCGCCTGTTTCCTAGATAACTGCACCACCTGCATTCGGGCAACAGAGTGTCGAACAGCAGTGCTTAATTTGAGCCAATGGTTTCCGATGCTTGGCACGAGCACTTCATTGTCACCTGCACTTTTTACAGTCTGCCACATGTTGGTGCTGTTGTCCACTTTTGAGTTTCCTAAGAGGAGTTGTCCAGCTGGATGGGATGATCTTGTGATGTGTTGAAGGGTGTGACCTGCGATTTTTGTGTTGGGGTTAGGGACAGAGTCCAAGGACTTCAGCCATGCATTGAGGGGAGAGAGCATCTTAGAACGAGCTCTGTAGCTTTATGCTACTTGACCCATTCAATGTAAGTGCACTTCTTAGGAAGCTTCACGTGCTGACACCTTTTCTGGAACTTGCCTGGGAAGAGTTAAGTAGGGATGTCACAATAGTAATAGTGTTGGGATCGATTCATGCTTTTTACCTACGAATCTCAAATGAAGAAGACTCTTGACATTGGTGCAGTTATATATGTTATGTTATGTTATTAGATTTTTTAAGCGCAACAGCTGCCCCAGCAAAGGGGCGTCCCAGCGCTGCCAGATAAAGAAACAAAAAGCGGAGGCCGTCCAGAAGGCTTCAAGGGGGAAGGCTATGGTAGTGGAAACGGAAAAGTTTTAATGGCCTTCCGGAAGTCTAGCATATTCTCAATGCCACGGATATAGGTCGGCAGGGAGTTCCATGATTTAGCTGCCGACACCTGGAAAGAACGGCCACCCATGCAGCATAATTTGAAGCGCGGCACCTTCACCAAATGTTGCCCCAGCGAGTGCAGACTGCGCTGCGGGACATACCAGGTCAGCAGAGGGCGTAATAAGGCCAGGCTCTCAGTCTTAAGAATCTTAAAGGCCATCACCAGGGCTTTAAACTGGATCCGAGATGAAATCGGTAGCCAGTATAGTTTTTTCATTATAGCTCTGACAGAGCACCAACGAGGGAGCCCTATCAGTGTTCTCGCGGCCATATTTTGAACTCTTTGCAGTCGTAGGATCTCAGATTTATTAGCACCCAGAAACAACACACTGGCATAATCCAAGCAGGTAGCTGCCACTCTCTTAATATGGGTCTGGGAATATTGCATCTTGATTCTGGAAATGGTTACTCTATGTATGCTGCATAGACTTAACCTCACCCATACATTTGGCTTTGTATTCGTTCCAATGTATCTTTACACCCTCATTCTGAGGTGTTTGTACGTTGAGCGGTTTTTGGCTTCGTAACAAACTAACAAATTTAGAATTGGGAGTCTGTGATTCATCAGAGTTATGGTTAATTGGAAATGTAATGTATAATTGGTGAAGAACTTTCTCTTCCCTCCACACGCTCAAGCAGGAAACAAAAGAGCCATTGACCCGGGGTTCCACAGTAAGTCTAGAACGTGGAACCTGGCTCCTTCAGTTGGTAGCAGAGTAGGATGGTTTCCTCTTGAAGTTAGGAGAGAATCTAGAAATTTCCAAGAAGATTTAGACCTATAGAGTCCCAAAGAAAGAGAGCCCAATGATCGAGAACGGAGAACAACAGACTTTGCCAGAGGCTAACGGAGATTGACGGTGCGGAGAGAACAGTGGTAAAACGGTGGAGTGAGTATGAATAGGGATGCGTTGTGTGCTAGATTTCAGGAATGATTTGATTGTGTGATGTCTTGCGGAGTTGGGATGAGAGTCAAGTGAATGTGGTTTCGGACCAGATGTGCACGGTCTATGAGTTTCATTTTGTTTTTCAGGCTAAAGAGTAGTCTAAGATCCCAGGACATATTTGTGGTGTAGAAAACACTGATTGTTGAAATTGTCTGGCTGATGGTTTGTTTAGAAGTCATGAAGCGCTATTGACAACCCGCCTGTGTCAAGAAACTTTGTGTGAGTGGATCGGGTGAAAAGCCTTGTGCGCAGAGGTGGACTACAGCGATTCAACTGACCAGCACAGGTCGAGGGTCATGGTGTATGAATGTTCTTGAGTGATTGGATTCTATTGATCTTTCAGTTAGGCAGACAATTACTTGTTTCGATGATTGCGAGTGTGAATATGTAAGGTGAGATTGTGAAGGAGGGTGAACCACTGTGAGGGGGGAATAAGTGACGGAGTGTGCCGTGCTGCAATAGGTCGGTTGGTGTAACGCCACGCTGGGATTAGTTGGTTGTCATCAGGAAGTGAAAAGAGGAAATCTTGTCATTGGGAAAATTTGGTTTAATCATGCAATGCTTTGAGGTATTACGCGATCTTTGTAGGGGAGAAAGAGGAGTGGTAACTTGAGTGGGTGAAGAAGCACCACCCGAGGATGTTGTATGACATTACAACGCAGGCTTTTACCCTGCGTGCCATTACGACGTTACAACGACTTGCGCTGTAAGCGCTGGATAGTGGAATAGTTTTATTTTCTATTCCAACTCCAGCCCACGTTACAGTAGAGAAGGTGTTGGAATAGAACATTAAACTATTCCTTTTCCAACAGCGCCCTCCAGCGCAAGTCGTTGAAACGACTTGCGTTGTAAAAGCAGCGTTGTAATGGCAGCGCGTGGTAATGCCCACTTTGTGATGGCTGCTCACCCCCGAGGATACCCCAGCACATTACATGGCAATGAATGTAGGTCTCCATGCTATAATGTAGCATCAAAATTGGCACAAAATGACTGAAAGAAGAGGGAGATTTGGATTTTCCATGTTAGGGTTCATTTTGATTGGAGGTATTATATCAATTGAGGAGAGTGATGTCTTCATTATGGCCCCACCTAGACCAACTCAGTTTGAGGCATTAGATGCTTGCATGTAAGCAGCACAGGCAAAGAACAGGGAAAATGTCAGGGAAGGATGGAAAATGTGATGTGATGCACAATTGAAGAGGTGGAGAAAAGGCACCATTGAGGGAGAGAGATTGTACCAGCTCTTAGTGAAGGAAGGAGGTGCTCAGAGCAGGTATGAAGGGGATGGGAGAGACACCGATCACAGCTTGTTAGACAGATTATTAGTAGAGCGCCCTCCACCACACAATCTACATTCAGAAGAAGGAAGACACAAATTGGCAAACGCAGTGGGCATGGAAAGAATGGCAGTGCTGCATACAGGCCCCATTGCAGGAATAGTGGGGAGGATTTCAACAGGGACAGAAGGGACAGGGATGCCAGCACTCGGAGGCGCAGGGACGAGTGAGATCAACGCTGCTGTGCAGTTACCGGAAGCCTTTACATACTGGTTACCATTGGACCTGTAGTCTCAGTGTACGACCCAAGTTTAGGGGAAAGCAGTAGTCAGTCCCAGAAAGAATTAGGAGAGAGGGACAACTCAAGAGGAATTGTAACGGTGGATGGAAATGATCCATTGTATATGCCTGTGGAAGCCAGTACTCCATTACCAGCAACTGTGGACCTTTCAAAGGTGTGTGTTGGGTCTACTACAATACGATCAGTGTCACTGGCAAATTCAAATTCGGATTTGAGGATGTGGGAAGCTCCAGTTTGACGACCCATGGGGAGGATGTCAGAGGTAGGAGTGAATCAGGGAGTTTCAGGAGATCAGAATGTCTTGCAGACTACGGCGGCAGGAAATCGTCAGAGGAATCAAAGTAGACAGAGAAGCGTTTAAAGTCAGGGAATGATCAATGCTGCAGTAAAGGCAAATTTGTTAGACGTAGTGAGGCTGAAGGCTGAAGCAGATGAGATAACTAGTGGGAGTTTCCTTTATGAGCAGGATGAGTTGCTATTTGTGGCGAAGGTCTTTACTCGTAAGGCAAGGCGAGCACATGAGAAATTGACAGAATTGGCCCAGAATTATGATGTGGATCTGTCTAAAATTAAAATATTGGAGTTAAGTCATAGGTTGCATTACAGTGGCCAGGAATTGGAAGAGAAAAGGGTTAATGGGTTGTAAACACTTATCCGGGAATTGGTGGTAGGGATTCGTGCATGAAGCATGCTTGACAAGTGGGACAAAAATGGTCAAAGAAAACGAGTGTCCTGAAGGGAACAGGAGAGCAGCCGCCTCTGGGTGGAGGGACAACAGGAGTAGAGGCTTACCCCATTGCATGAGGTACCGAGCGGAGGGTATGTGCATGTGTCTTGGAGCAGGGGTGTTTGGACAGCGTTTACGAACGATTTCCCTCGGCTGAAGGAGAAGCCTGCTGAATGGGCACAAACAAGTTGATCATTTTGTAAAAATCTCAAAAGTGTTATGGATTGATTTAAAAACCCCATTTGATATTGTGGTTCCCAGCGATTTGTGGTCCGCTTGTAAAATTGCTGATAATTGGTCAACTGCTGAACCAGAGAGCGATCCTATAACACATGGTGCTTCACCCTTGGGCATGAAAACGTTTTAGCAGGTAATCCCATGCTTACAGTCTAAGATTACCCCACAAGATATTGATTAGGTTAAGATAGATCCAATGACCCAAGAGCCCAAAGAACCACTACATTCTTATTATGAAAGGCTCCTACAAGCTTTTAAGCAGTACAGTGGATTGGATACTCTAGACCCTAAGGATATGGGACAGTTTGTTTCCAAGTTTCTGTTGGATCTGAGACCAGAGATTAGTTTTATGATCCAACAGCATTTGATTTGCTGGCAGAACAATTCAGTGGACGAAATCCTACAATATGCCAGGTACTGTAGTGATGAGGTGGATTCTAAGCACAGGAAAATAAAGGATAAACTAATGCTGGTCCAAATAAGGAATGCAGGTAAGGTAGAACAAACCCAGGTGGGCAGAGAAACTTTGGGTCGAAAGCAGGGAAATAGTCATGGAGGGACCCAAAATGCATCAACCCACACTGGACAGGGAAAAGGGATGGGAACAGATCCAAAGACTGGAGTGGACATTGGTACTCTCAAGAGAACCACTGCTTGTCATTATTGTCACAAAATCAGGCATTGGCAGGGCCAGTGTCAAGAAAATCCAGCAAATCAGTTTCAGAATAAGGTGATTGTGCAAGTACCTGATGTTATAAATACTGTGACAAGACCCAGATCTGTCAATGGGGGGGTCCAAGTCAGCAAGTACAGATACGTCAACCTCAGAGAATTTCACAGAGTAACCAAGAGTACCATCAGATGCCCTTCATGGAAACTCTAGATGAGTTTGATCCATATTAGTTACAATGACGGTGCCTGAGGAAGACTGTACACTTGGAGCAGTCCTGGAGGTAGACCACATGGGACTGTATGTGGAGACAGATGTAGGTGGTCATCCTATTATATTCTTGATTGATTCTGGTGCTACCCGTTCTACTGTGAGGTCCGCAGTAGTCCCAAACCTACCCCTCTCGGGACAATCTATCCATGTTATAGAAGAATGAGAAATCCATTACCAGAGGGAATACCTGTGAGAATAGGAAAGTTTCAGGATCAACACCAGTTTGTGGTGTGCAATTCGAGTCTGGTTTGCTTGCTGGGACGTGACCTTTTGTGTAAACTGAATTGTATCATCTATTGCACGCCACAAGGAGTAGAATTACAGCCCAATAATGATGACATTGCATTCAAACTGGCGAACCAGAATCTCTGTAGAGAGATGTTCCCTGTGTTAACGGTGAATGACCTGCCATGTGACTTGAGAGACACTGTCTCTCCGGTGGTGTGGGACTTCACAGAAAAATATATGAGATTGATTTGAGGAGTTGAGCCTGTGAAGATACAGATCAAACCCAATGCCGAATTTCCAAGAATGCCCCAACAGACCCTGACCTCAGAAACGGTGGCAAGAATTACACCTATGACTGAGTCAGTGATCACACAGTGCATCCTAAAGGAGATCATGGGGAGCCCGTGCAATTCACCTAAAATGGGGTTGCAGAAGCTGAGTGGAAAGTACAGGATCATGCAGAACCTGCGAAAGGTCAATGCAATCATGGTTCCATGTTGCCCTGTGGTACCGAATCCATCTGTGATCCTGTTTCAGATCCCTTGCGAAGCAGAATGGTTTACTGCAATTGATTTGTGCCAAGCATTCTTCTCTATGCCCTTAGACGAGGAAAGTCTGTTCCTATTTGCTTTCCGGCTGGAAAACCATATGTTAACTTGGTGTTGTATCCCACAAGGGTATACTGAGAGTCCATCGATCTTTAATCAGATCTTGAAGAAGAATCTTGAGGGTCTAGTACTGCTGCAAAGTTCAGTGCTCGTACAGTAAATTGAAGCTTCCTGTTGCTTCAGAGACTGAGGTGGCTTGTAGGGTTGATGCCATTGCTCTGTTGAACCACGTGGCAGAAAATGGACACAAGGTGTCCCCGAGAAAACTTCAGTACTGTTTGCCTGAGGTACAGTATTTGGGTCATCGCATTGGGAAAGGCAAGAGAAAGGTGTTACCTGACCGCATTGAGGCAATCATGAAAATGAATGCGCCTACTACACAAAAGGAAGTCCGGATGTTCCTGGGAATAGTTGGTTACTGCCAACAGCGGATTCCCAACTTCTCTTTGAAGGCATAGCCTTTACAGAGATTGACGCACAAGGATGTGAGTGATCTGGTACCATGGGAGAATGACTGTTTGGTTTCCTTCTTGGAGCTGAGGAAAAGCCTATGTCGCGCTCTGGCTCTAGGAATGCCTGATTGCACCATAGCTTTTTCCCTATTTTGCTACAAGAGGGAACGATGTGCACTGTCTCTACTCACCCAGACAAATCGAGGTGTCCGTAGATCAGTAGCCTACTTCTCAGCTACATTAGATCCTATAGCTTCAGTGTTGCGCGGAAGTCTCAGATTCGTTGCTGGAACTGGTGTCAGCATTGAAAGATGTGAAAGTATTGTGATGGGTCATCCTTTTACTGTCTATGCTCCACACTCAGTTGAGCTCCTGATGACAAGAACCAAAACACAGCATTTGACTAATAACAGGCTCACACGTTATGAGTGGGTTATACTGATCTCAGAGAATATTACCTTGAAAAGATGTTCTGTATTAAATCCTGCTACCTTGATGCCTATTCCAAATGTTGATGAGGAAGATTGTGAGGACCATGACTGTCTGGATGTGGCTGAACTTCGTACCAAACCGAGACTCAATATTGTTGATGAGCCTCTGCCTGACTCAGATCAAGTCCTTTTTGTTGATGGTTCATGTTTAAGAGACAATGGTGGTTGTCTAAGAGCAGCATTTGCTGTCTTTACCTTTTCTGGAGTCGTAGAAGCTGCTTGTTTACAGGGAGTACACTCAACACAAGTAGCTGAAATCATTGCTTTGACACATGCATGCCTGGTTTCTGATCAAATCATCAGAGTCACCATCTATACCAGAGGTCTTCAAACTGTGGGGTGCGCCCCCCTGGGGGTCAGTGGATGGTTTCCAAGGGGGGGCGCAAATGCCTCTTCAATGACATGTAAATGAAGATGGCCTGGAACTGATGCGTTATTCATTTGCATTTCCTGACTGTCTTCATTTACACGCAGCTCGGAGTGCTGTGAAGGGAGGTCACTGAGTGTCAAGAAGTTGGCTAAAAGAAAAGAAGTAAATAGTCTGAGTATTTTGTTTTTTCGTTGTCTAGCGTATAAAATAATAAGCAAACAGATTCATTGAACCCTAGTTTACCAAATGGGGACCTTTGTACTAATAGTGCTGCGAGGGTGCAGAGTGTGACTGAAAGCACTGTGAATATGTAAGTTAAAATTTTAACCCTGCATTACACACAGACTAACATAGGCTGCTGCAAAATGATGCAGTGTTTGAAATAAAAACATGTTCCTACAAATATAGCTTTTAGTAATAAGTGATCAGACTGTTCCATATGCAAGCATTTTTATTAGTATAACACCCCTACATTACCTAAAAAAAAATCTTTGTCACTTTGACGCATTAAGCAGGGCCACTGGAATTATGTGGCAAGAGAGGACCAAATTACGCAACAGGTTGATTAAATTATGCAATAAGAAAAGGTAAATAATGCAGCACACATTTTGTGGTTAGGTTGATTTCATTTTTTTCTCATTTTTAGTCACGGTAACACTGTCGGGTGAAATATTACACCTCATCAGTACCAATGTAACATCCAAATACATCAATAAGCAACTGCACTTACCACCTCACACTTGCTTTAAAGCAAAGGCACCTCAGCACTGACCATTGAGGGGCAGTTGTTTTTGTAAAAGGTCTTTGTAAAAGGTTAGTCCAGAAGGTAGCAGGGAGGACGTCAGCAGGGTTCCATTCAGATGCAGAGCTCTGGTCCTCTTGACCCCTAGGGCCTCAGAGTAATGGTCCAGGAGAAAGAGGAAAAGAGTGAGATTCATAAATATAGCCAGCGAGATGGCTCAGAGAGAAAGCACGGTGTGGGGGCTTCATTTTTATGGTTACAAACGGCCAGAGACCACTTTCTCAGAGGAATACCCCAAGGAAGAGAACGTTATAAGGGATCCTTTTTTATATAGATAAATAAAGGCTTCCATTACTGCCGCAGGTAACGCTGTCAGGTGTGTAATTGGCCACTGCTGCTCAATTATGGCTGTCTTACCATAAAGTAGAGTGGGTGCCCATTCTCCTTGCAAGCATTAGAACCCAGGTTACCCATGTTACTTTTTAACATAAAGGGGCAGAAAGAATCATTGGTAATGCAGGTACAGTGGCACCAGGAACCAGAGGTATGAGGAGCCAGCTGAACCTTAATTACAGCTGTTTACTATCCTTCCTTCTTCGCATTAAGGCCCACTGTACACTTGCTAGTGTTGATTTGGGCCTCAGAGCAATGGCCCACAGGAGGAGAAAAATGTATGCAGTGGAGACACTTTTTTTTGGCCCGAGAGACGGCAGAGAAGGGTGTGTGGCTAGATGGAAGTCAGGTTTTTATAAAGGGCAGGAGACTGCCCTCTTTGCAAGGCAGTAGCTAACATTAGTGAAGTTGGTTCAGCAGCACAGGGGTCCAGGGGTCAGAGTGGCCCACAGCATCAAAATTATGACTGTCTCTAAAAAAAAGTGCATGGGAGCTTATTTTCTAACATTAGGACAAAGGGCACCATTGCAAATAAAGGAAGACAACATCTGGGAGCTCTTTTTTCTGAAAGGGTCTGTTTCAAGATTAGTGCACTGATCCAGCATGGTGGCGAAGGGGTATAAGAGGCAGAGGAGATAGCCTGCTACTCAGGACTGAAGTTATCATTTGTGCAGCAAGTATAGTTGAGATGAAGATCAGTAGTGCAAGGGGCTCACAACACCTCAATTATAGGGGGCTGTATTTTTGCGTCAATAGCTGTTTTTGTTTGTTTCATTTGCTGTTTCATAAGTCTCATAGTTAGTGTGGTTTATGAGCTAATGACAAAGTACTCCTGAAATGATCTCATGAGCCATGCCTCCTGCATGCAGCCCTTTCCCTCCCGCTCACCCAATCCTTGCCGTAAAGTTTTGGAGGGGGGCCTGACAATAAAACATTTTGCTTAGGTGGGCTCAGAGCAAAAAAGTTTGAAGACCTCTGATCTATACCAATAGCCAGTACGGGTTTGGTGTGGTTCATGACTTCGGACAGCTATGGTCACAGAGGGGGTTCCTAACATCATCAGGATCTCCTATTAGGCATGGGGAATGAGTGAGACAACTTTTGGAAGCTTTGCAGCAGCCGAAAGAAGTGGCAGTGGTAAAATTTGCTGCTCATGGGAAGGGGGAGGATTTTGTCACCAAGGGTAACAGGTATGTGGGTGAAGCTGCATGCTTTTGTGCTGCACATGCCTGCATTTTCAATGGGGATTATTCAGGAGAGAGCACAGAAAGAACCAAGCTCAGCATGATGTTAGCCATAGTAGACACCTGGGATGAGGTCAAGCGTCTGCAGGGAGAAGTGTCAGACCAAGAAGAAGCTGGTTGGATCAAGGCAGGTTGTGGGAAAAGAGATGATGGCATTTGGGCTTCAATAGATAAAAGAACAGTGTTGCCAAATTGTTTACTGAGCCCTATGGTGAGACAGATTTACGGTGCAGTTCACATTGGAAGAGATGCCATGGTGCGAGTGTTCAGACAAATGTGGTTTAATCTGAGGTTTCGTGTGTTTGGTGAAGTGGTGCGCCACAGGTGTGTTACGTGTCAACAGATGAATGCTGGAAAGAAAACTGTGGTTGCATTGAGTCACATAGGAGGGTCGGGGGTCCCTTTAATAGGATTCAGTTGGATTTTGTCGAGATGCCTAGGTGCAATGTGCAGAGGTACATACTTGGTGTGGTGTGTGCCTTTTCACGATGGGTAGAGGCATATCCAACTAGAAGATGTGATAGTCTCACAGTACCAAAGCTGTTACTTAGGGAACTTATTACATGTTTCAGAATTCATTGGAGTCGGATAGGGAGAAGAATTTCCATAGTGAGATTATGAAGCTGTTGCGCACTGCCTTACAAGTTGCTCAGAGTTTGCACTGTAGCTACAGACTGGAGGCATCCGGCATGGCAGAGCAAATAAATGGGATTCTCAAGATAAGAATGGCGAAAGTCTGCTTTTCGATGTCTCTAAATTGGCCTGATGCATTGCCTTTGGTGCTGATGAGTTTGCGTAGCATTCCAGATAAGAGAACAGTGCTCTGGTCACATGAGATATTAATGGGGAGGGCAATACACTTGCCAGCAGTGCCATCCGCAGCATTGATAAACATCACCGATGATTTGATTCTTGATTATTGCAAAGGACTGGCTGTTGTGGTCCATTCTGGGTCTCCAGGTTGAAGCTGCGACTGCGCCGACTTCGAAGGACCTCTGTCATGATTTGTGTCCAGGTGACTCGGTATTGGTCCGGAAACATGAGTGGTAGAACTGTCTTGATACCCATTGGTGAGGACTGTACTAGGTGATTTTGGTGACAAACACAGCTGTAAATTGCAGAGGCTTGCCAAACTGGATTCACACCTCCCATACCCGCAGAGTTTCAGGAGTCTCGGAAGAAACAGCTTCTCTCCCTGAAGAAATCCAGCTGTGGCTGCAAGGCCACTGGAGAGGGCAAGCCAAGCTGTGGGGGCTCCTGATGAGGCTGGTTACCCACCACATCGAGCTGAGAAGGGTCACGCTACACAAGGCCCAGGTAGTGACTCTGAGGGAGACGGTAACGTTCAGAGTGGTATAGAGTCAGACTCAGCTAAAGAGACAGGTGTGCAGAATGGTCAATTGCTGTGGAGAAGAACTGAAGTTGCAAGAGATATGTGGCCTGTGAGACAAAGGAGGCAGAATTTGAGACTTGCATCTGAAAGATACCTTGCTCCCATATCTGAAACGTCTGAATCAGAGCAAAGGGATACAGAACCAGGCCAAGGAAGCATGAGGAGATCGAGGAGAGTAAGAGTACTGTGCCAAAGATACGCTGCCTGAGATGACTTATCTGCTTACAGATGACGGGAATAGTCAAGTTCGGGAGACTGAGACCGGGACGAGTGCGGTGTGGAACATCAGTACTGATAATGGAGATTGAACTGTTGGTCCCTGGAGTAGAAGCTAATGGAGTTTTTAGGTTTAAATCTTTTTATTGATTTAGCAACAAACAAGATGCAGTGAGAAATGAAGCCCAGGTCATGGGCCGACAACCATCTTATTGCTTCGAAGAGCATCAACATAAAACTAAAATGAACCTTCCCGCCACCCTCCCTCTCCCAACCCTCTCCTCCCCCCTCCCATCTCCTCCCCCATTCCAGCTGCCAGGACAGAAAAGCGAAAGTCGGGCTTAGCACCCTATTGCTCAGAGTGGTGGTATTTGGGTAGCATCTTGGTTTAGTGTGGGAAGTCGCAGAAGCCGCAAGTATCTAGGGCAGGATAGCTTGCGGAATTTAGATCATAGCAAAGTGACAAAGGGTCCACACGTGTCAGTGAAGGAAGCCCCATCTCCATGAAGCGAGAAAGAGATGCGCGCCGTGCCGAGAACATACCACAGTCGGTGGAGTTGGTGATCTGTCTGTGCCCCAGTGTGATAGTATATTCTGTAATGCTACCCTTAGAGCTATGCCTGGTTGCTTGCCTTTACAAGACTTGAGGGGGAAGGTAAGTCTCTTGGACACTCCTAAGACCACATATTCGGGGATGCGTAGTAGCTCAGTATCAAAGTGACGGTCAATCTCGTCCAGTACTTGCGTCCAATAAGTTGTGAGGGTGGGGCATTCCCACAATCTGCCCATTCCTTGGGGGTCAGTGCCCATCCAAGCTCAGCCTCCCTTCGTCTTTGGCCTGCTGACTTGACCACCTGTTCTGGGGGACGTAAAATGTGATATAATTCTGTAATGAGTCGCTTTGTAGAGTGTTTCAAGAGCAGCCTGCGCTCATAACGAGTGAGGAGCCTCTCCGCTCCCAGACGAACCTTGAGCTGCATGACCCAATGTTGTATTTGCAAGTAGTGGTATCGCTTGGTTTTGGGTATGTTAAAGTCAGGTCCCTCTATGTCAAAGAAATGCCCTGTGGACCTGTGCCTCGCTTTGTCCCAGTGACTAAATGCCTCCCAATCAAGGCCCAGTGAGTTCAGGTTTTCGGTAATAGGAGTGAGGCAGTGATGGAAAAGTTGTCAAACTGTTGGGTGTGGCTGTAGCATCCCAAGATTTCAATGTAGCTCGTGCCACAGGTGAGCCATACAGCCCAGGGGGTCTGGAGGCTTTGCAAAGGAAGGGAACATTCCATAGAGACTTTCCTGCTAATGCGCGCTCCATGAAGAGCCAGCTCTTCTCGGATTTCAGTTGGGCCCATTCTAATAAAGTTCGTAGCTGTGAAGCTTTATAATAGCGGTCAAGGTCAGGAATCCCCAGTCCCCCCTCTTCATGAGATATGAAGCTCAGGTCCCAATTTATTCACGAAATCTTATCTGCCCAGACAAAAGCGAGAAATTCGGACTGAAGCTGCTTCAATACACCCGATGGTGGTTCTACCGGAAGGGTTTGAAAAAGGTATAAGACTTTGGGGAGGTTGCTCATCTTGAGAGCTGCCACCGACCCAGCCAGGAGAGATTAAACAGCCGCCATCTCCTGCCTAGTCTGTCACAATAACGAGTATAGTTTAGGGATATCGTCTTGGCGGTGGATAATGACAGGATGATGGCCAGGTATGGGATGGCCTTCTGATCCCAGCAAATGGGGCACACCAGAGCCAAATCAGCGGCAGTTATCTGCTTCTAAGAGAAGCCCAACGTTTTGGACTTGGCCACATTGACCTTAAATCCGGAGGCTACCACGAAGTCCTCTAACTTGGCCAAAAAAGCCGGAACTGAGGTCTGGGGGACTCTAGCGTGGTGATGAAATTGTCGGCCTAAAGGCTGATGGTATGCCGCTCTCCCCCAAAAAAGGATCCCTTTGATCTGCTGATTCTCCCAGACCCTCTGAGCGAACAGCTCCATATAGAGAGCAAACAGGAGGGGGGAGAGCGGACAGCCCTGTTGCGTCTCTCTGGTGATGTGAAAGGTGTCAGAGGTGAAGCCATTCACCCGAACAGTGGCTGAGGGACGGCTACAGCCGCTGAACATCCCTTGGCAGAATCAGCGCCCTATCCCAAACCTCTCCAGGACAGTCTCCAGAAAGGGCCAATGGACCCTATTGAACGCCTTTTCGGCGTCTATCGATAGGAATATGCGCTCTTCTGACTGACGGTGCGACTTATCCAAAAGATGCAGTAGCCTTCTGGTATTGTCTCTACACTGCCTAGTCATAACAAATCCGGCCTGGTCCAGTTCTATCAATCCCGCCCTCATAGGTCCCAACCTAGCCGCTAGGATCTCTGTGAAGATCTTAAAATCAATGTTCAAAAGGGCTATCGGCCTATAGGAGGCACAGTATCTGTTGCCAAAAGGATCATGGGCGACAGCTCCATGGTGTCGTCGATAGTATTAAAAATCCGAGTCAGTATTGGGGCTAGGATTGAACAAAAGGTTTTTATTAAAAAAATGGTGGTAAATCCGTCTGGGCCAGGGGATTTAAGAAGTTTAAGTCGAGCTAAGTCATTCTTGTCGAACGTACGTGAGACAAGAATGGCGACCCCAGCCTTCTTGGTGGGAAGGGAAGAGAAGTATCGCTGTAGGAAGACCTTTGAGCGAATCCTATGTCTGTCACGGGGCAGCAAGTGAGTCTCTTGTAGTAAACAGATATGGGCTCTGGAATTTACCAATAAGACAGGATAGCTCTGTGTGTAATGGGGTTATTAAACCCTTTCATGTTCAACGTCAGGATTGTGACACTCATCTATGTAGGTGGGGAGGGCGCTATGCGTTACAGGTGCAAAAGGGCCAGACTAACCACTGATAGCCGGGTCCCGTGGTATCCCAGACAGAGTGCCTGTAATGTACAAGGGCCGTGCATCTGTGCACCGGTCAGGAGATGCAGCAGGGGGGAGGAGACCCCAATGATGAAAACAACAAAACCCCCATTCATTCGAAAACATGAACAGAATAAAAAAGAACTAGAGTCTATGTCCAGAGCATCCTGCTCTTAGGAAAGGGATAGAAAGGTACCTGTGGCCCGTGGCTCCCCGCTCCCACCAAGTAAGGCCTATAAAGAAATTGTTGATACCATCGGCATAGGGCAAGGGTGCACTGTCAAAGTGTCAGAATGCAGTTGGTGCGAGTTCTCCCTCACTCCGAAGATGCCCCTGCGAGGGATGACAGCACTGCTTGCCTCTCTTTGGCCATTGTGTCCGGGTCAGGCCGTGCCACCGGGCTCGGGGGCTTAATGGTGATTATCCATAGCATCTGATGGGCAGGAGTCCCTGCTAGGCTGGTCAGGCGCGGGTTTGTCAATGCCCAAGAGTTTATAGGCCGCTGGGAGTGACCGGTTTTGCCTCAATACCCGCTTGCAGGGAAAGATCAACATGAACGGGTGTCCACAAGAATATTTTATGCCAGATTCCTGAAGATGGAGTGTGATCGGCCGAAAGGACTTGTGTTTAAGCAGGGTGGAGGCAGGCAGGTCCTGGAATAGCGTGGGTTTCTGCCTCTGACATGTAAAGTCCGGGTTTCGCCAAGACTGGCAAAGGATCCTCTCCTTCAGCTGATAGTCATGGACACAGGTCAGTATGTCCACCAGAGGCGCAGAGGCTGCTCTCCATGGGCCCACCTTGTGAGTGCGATCTAAGCATGGGCGAATTTTGCGAATCTCGCGTTCGCGAATTTTGCGGATTTGCGAACTCGCAATCCGCAAAATCCGCGAATTCCTGCGAATTTGCGGATTTTTTTTTTTTTGTGTTCGCCCGTGTTTCTGCCAGTTCGCGAGGGTTTTTACAATTTCGCAATTTGCGAACTTACCTGTCGGGTCGCAAGTTTTGCGAACTTGTTGTTTCTACGTGTCCAGCCTGTTTGGGACACTCTTCTTCATCACTGCCACTCTCTGTCACCACTGCCACTCTCTGACTACTCATGCCACCCTCTGGCCCACCCATGCCACCCTCTGTTTCATCACCACACCCTCTGGTTGTCCAGTGTACATTATTTTCGGCAAAGCAAACCACACCTTCCCTGCCTCAAGTGACCTGAATTAATTTGGGGCTGATTAATGTGTCACAGAATATTTTTTTAGCTGGCACCTGCTTCCTTAGTGCTTCCTGATTAGTGATCTTTTGCACTTGCTAAGTGCTTTCATTGTTGCAAAATTAGTTACAACACCTGCCCTGCCCCAACTGACAATAATGAATTAGGGGCTGATTAATGGATTTTAACTTCCAGCCTGGCTCCTGCTTGTCTCCCTTAGCTGTAATTCAGGACCTTTGTGGCATATGTGTAACTATTCTGAGGTTCAGAGCAGGGTCACATAATAGTTGCAACTGGCAACTGAACTCTGGAGGGGCCCTCAGGAAGCACTACAGGAAATGGCTACTAATGATGAGCCTGAACTTTTGAACCTGGTAAGTAGTTTCAGTTTTAGCACTTATTCGCGGGGCGCGAAGTTGTACTGGGAAGCCGCGAACTCACGCGAACAGTGCGAGCAGTGCGAGCAAAATCCGCTGCTCGCGGATTTGCGGATTTTGCGGGAGATTCGCGAATCTCGCGGATTGCGAATTTCCCGAAAATCCGCAAAATCCGCGAGCGAAACGGATTTTCCGCCCATGCTTAGTGCGATCAAGCTTGACCGGGTATTCCGGGGGTTCTCCGAGGATGGAGCGGAAGAGGCCTGCCGCTACACTGACCCCCAGGAGCGAAGCACTGCCTTTGGGAGGTCCTCAGGAGAGTTTTCTACAGCTCCGGTGTCCCACTCACCACCAGTAATGCTATAAAAGGCATGGAGGGAGTGGAGAGCCTCAAAGCTGCGTCCTAACACAACGCCATCTTGGCCACACCACCCACTAATGGAGTTTTGGAAATTAACTGTACCAGATCCTCCGAGACTGAGTGGCTTGCACAGCCTGATTGTGCAAGATTTTTAGTTTCTGACTTTTTGAGTATCAGCCACCAGCTCAGGAGATTGCAGCTTTTCGTCTTGAACTTTTACAGCATGTCATTGAGGAAATTGGCTCTGATCTCATAAGGGATATTAACTGAACCGTAAACTGTAAATAAAAAGTTTTGCTATAAAGAAGATAACCTACCCCCGAGTTGAAGAATAAACTTT
Organism: Lissotriton vulgaris; assembly: GCF_964263255.1. Lineage (NCBI taxonomy): Eukaryota > Metazoa > Chordata > Amphibia > Caudata > Salamandridae > Lissotriton > Lissotriton vulgaris. The sequence goes on along the minus strand of NC_141685.1, from coordinate 1,700,312,107 downwards.
GGGATCTTTCCGTAGAAGAAAAAAGAGGGCTAATGAAGTCTTTGAACTGTGTAAAAAGTTGTGCAACGAACTGTGAAAACTGTTTCCACAACTTCAAAAACTGTGTATAACCATTGTTTACCAGCAGTGAGAGTCAGAGAAAGAAACTTTGCATTGATCCTCTAGCTGTGGTAACCTAAACTCGTCTGAAAATGGAGTCTGGAAATTCAAACCGTAGAGCAAAATGTGTAATAAGTACACTCATAGTAGGAGTGATCGTAGTTATAGCACTATTCATTATTATGTCTGTAATAGGTTCACACGAAGCCCCACGGCCACCAGCTGCTGCGTGTGCCCCTTGCCTGCCCTCTGCCTCGCTGCTGCCTCGTTTGCCGATTGCCGGTTGTTTTTGCCCTTGTTTTGTCGAGAATTTGTGCCTGTGTTGTTCAACTTTCATTTTGCCCTTTTTCCCTTGTTTTGTCGATAATTTGTGCCTGTGTAGTTTTATTTCATTTTCCCCGTGTTTTGGTTTTCCTTCCTTGTTGTCCGCCTACCTCGCCGCCCTCCGCCCTCCCTTCCCGCCACCGCCGCTTTTCCCCGCCCCTTTTTTCTATTCTGTACCCTCCCCGCTCCCGCCTCCCAGCTGCTCCGCCCACCCGCGCACTTCGCCTTAAATGGCAACCGTGCAAACGCGCAGCGGTCACGCGCAGCGGGCGCGCCCATTGTGCGCCGAAGGCGCGCCAAAGGTAAGCCCGTCTACGCCCGTCCGCGCCTGGACCGCGCCCAGTGCCAGGACCCCTGGCCCACGAGGACCCCGACCGACCCGCCTGACGTACACCGCCTCCACCCTCACCGCTCTCAACACCGGCCGACTCCCAGAATGCCATCAAGCCACTCCACGACGTACCCACGGACCTTTCAGCTGCCACGCCTGCAAGTTCACCTGCATCCGGACCAGCCTCGCACCAGCACCCGCCAAGTCGAACACCAGCAGCACCCACCTCAAGTGCATCCTGCTCAACACCCGCTCCGTCCACAGACACACCATCGAACTCTGGAACCTCCTAGACGCCACAGCCCCTGACGTTGCCTTCCTCACGGAGACCTGGATGAACGCCTCTTCAGCTCCCGACATCGCCATCCCAGAGGGCTACAAGATCGTCCGGAGGGACCAAAACGCCAACCAGATGGGAGGAGGCATCGCCATCATCCACAGGAGCACCATCCGTCTCACGACCAGCACCGACAACACCCTGACCAGCACCGAACACCTGCATTTCCAGATCCACACCAACCCGAACACCACCCTCAGAGGCACCCTGATCTACCGACCCCCTGGACCACGCACGCAATTCAGCGAGGACATCGCCGACTTCGTCAGCCCGCATGCCCTCCCCTCCGCTGACTACATCCTCCTGGGAGACCTCAACTTCCATCTGGAGAACAACAACGACCGCAACACCAGCACCCTGCTCGACAACCTCGCCAACCTGGGACTCAAGCAACTGGTGTCCACCCCCCCCCACCTCGCCGGACACACACTCGACGCAGTCTTCTCTTCCAGCACAGACATCGACTTCAGCCACGCCACAGAGCTTCAATGGACGGACCACAGCTGCGTCCACTTCACCTTCAAGAGAACGACGACCCACCAACACCAGCAACAGGCCGCCCGCAGAAGCTGGAACAAGATCACAGCAGACCAGCTCGCCACCTCCCTGAGCCAGCACCCTCCTGCCAGCTCAGCGAACCCCAGCCAGGCCGCCGACAACCTCACGAAGTGGATCAGCAACTGCGCGGACGAACTCGCCCCACTGAGGACCCCGCCTAGCAGACCCGGCAGCAAGAAAGCCCCATGGTTCACCGACGAACTCAAGAGCTCCAAGAAGAACTGCCGAGCCCTCGAGAAAGTCTGGAGAAGAGAACCGACACCGGACAACAGGACCTCCTTCAAACTTGCCACCCGGAAACACCACCAGCTGATCCGCGCCGCCAAGAAAACAGCATTCAAGGACCGGTTGGACAACAACGCACACAACTGCAAGGAACTCTTCAACATCGTGAAAGAGCTTTCCAACCCCAGCGCAGGAAACAACGACATCACCCCATCGCAAGACCTCTGCAACTCCCTCGCTTCATACTTCCACAACAAGATCGCGGACATACACAACAGCTTCAACAACCAACCAACGCACACCATGACCGAGCAACCACCCCCCACCACCACCCTCCACGCCTGGACCCCGATCAGCACCGAAGACACCATCCGCACGATGAACTCCATCCACTCCGGATCACCGACCGACCCCTGCCCTCACCACGTCTTCAACAAGGCCGACGCTGTCATCGCACCCCACCTGCGAGACATCATCAACACATCCTTCGACACCACCATCTTCCCTGAGAGCTGGAAACACGCCGAACTCAGCGCTCTACTCAAGAAACCAACAGCGGACCCCACCGACCTCAAGAATTACCGCCCCATCTCGCTCCTCCCGTTTCCAGCCAAAGTCATCGAGAAGACCGTCAACAAGCAGATGGCCGCTTTCCTCGAGACGAACGGATCCCTCGACCCCTCACAGTCCGGCTTCCGAGCCAACCACAGCACCGAGACCGCCCTCATCGCCGCCACCGATGACATCCGAGCCCTGATGGACAATGGAGAAACAGCGGCCCTCATCCTCCTAGACCTCTCCGCGGCATTCGACACGGTCTGCCACCGCACCCTAGTACGGCGCCTCAGTAACATCGGAATCCAAGACAAGGCGCTGGAATGGATCATCTCCTTCCTCGACGGAAGAACACAGAGAGCCCGCCTACCACCGTACAAGTCAGAGGCCTCCGAAGTCATCTGCGGCGTCCCCCAAGGATCATCTCTGAGCCCCACCCTCTTCAACGTCTACATGAGCCCCCTCGCGGCCATCGTACGCAAACACAACCTCAGCATAATCTCCTACGCCGACGACACCCAGCTGATCCTCTCCCTGACCAACGACCCCGCCGCCGCCAGAGCCAACCTGCACGAAGGGATGAAAGAGGTAGCCGAGTGGATGACGACCAGCCGCCTGAAACTGAACTCGGACAAGACGGAGGTCCTCATCCTGGGCTCCTCACCCTCCGCCTGGGACGACTCCTGGTGGCCTCCCGCCCTGGGCACCGCACCCAAACCGACAGACCATGCACGCAACCTGGGCTTCATCCTGGACCCCTCCCTCTCCATGACCAGGCAAGTCAACAACGTCTCCTCGGCGTGCTTCAACATCCTACGCATGCTACGGAAGATCTTCTGGTGGATCCCCACCGAGACCAGGAAGACCGTCACCCAGGCCCTCGTCACCAGCCGACTGGACTACGGCAACGCCCTCTACGCCGGTACCACCGCCAAGCTCCAGAAGAGACTCCAGCGGATCCAGAACGCCTCAGCCAGACTCATCCTCGACATCCCACGAACCAGCCACATCTCCGGACATCTGAGAGACCTTCACTGGCTCCCCGTCAACAAAAGAATCACCTTCCGCCTCCTCACCCACGCACACAAAGCCCTACACGACCAAGGCCCGAGCTACCTCAACAACCGAGTCAACTTCTACGCTCCCAAACGCCACCTCCGATCAGCCAACCACGCCCTCGCCGCCGTCCCCCGCATCCGAAGAGCGACTACAGGAGGAAGGTCCTTCTCCTACCTGGCCGCCAAGACCTGGAACTCCCTCCCGACCGACCTGCGCCTGACCCAAGACCACCTCTCCTTCAGGAAGAAGCTGAAGACCTGGCTGTTCGAGCAGTAGCGGCACCCCCCTCCCCGACCCCCCCAAGCGCCTTGAGACCCTACGGGTATGTAGCGCGCTTTATAAGTATCATTGATTGATTGATTGAAGCTGATGGGGTGGGGTGGGAGTACAAGGGACATCCATACCTACCACTTCTGGCACACAAGAGGGTACATTAGGAGCTGATGATTGTTCAAATTAGTTGTTTGTTGCATGCAGATCTGCATAAAGGTGATTATACGTTGAATGCTTATGCAAAGTTGTTGTACAAGTATGTAAATACGATGTGAGAGATCGTTATGTGTGTATGCAATTACCAGCATCAGTTGAGGAGGGTATGAGGTACCACCGCCTGCCTCTGATGTATGGTTTCACTTGTAGCTCATCGCTTAGTATGTTTAACATGGTAATTATGAGTATTTATTTTTCTAAATTATGATATGGTTCTTTCAGAGGTTCCAGCTTACAAGCAACTGAACAAGTATGACTATTGCAAACAAGAGGAGAGAATAGGGAAATATTTCATACCTATGGTTACATTAGATAAGGCTTATGCACATAGACATAACCTAACATGTATGCTGACTGACATAGAAAAAAGTTTGTAGATCAGGTAGAAGATTGGCATAGACAATTAGATGCTAGTCTTAACAATAGAGAAGGGATGGGTCATGGCTTGCTGACAAGCATGATGGCCGTAGCCTAGGAAAGCTCAGAGACTACTGTGAGGTTTCCCCTTAAATCCGTGCAATAATCCGTCTGTAATATAGCCCCAACACGCTTTAGCGACGATCGGAAGGTGTTTGCTCCCTGATGAGCGACTCTCAGTGACCAACTTGCAGCGACGTGGCCCCAGCGACCGAAGAACATCTGAGGCCTGTGCGCGCCTCACAGCCGCAGCCTCGAGTGTGAGAGAGGCCCGGAGGAGGGATGTCCGAACTGCGGTGGCAGCACCCTGAACGGCGGGCCCCCTCCCGCGCTAATACGGAACCGGATGGTATCGGACCTCGAGGAATGTGAACGTGACGCTGTGCAGCCTGAGTGCGGAGGAACCATCCGCGGCCTGCGCGCACCCCTGCAGCAGCAGCCTCGAGGGCAGAGGAGGTCCGGTGAGGGAGAACTTGGACTGCAGTGGCGGTGCCCGAAGCTGTAGAGCCCACCCTCTCTCCTACGGGGGACAGGTGAAGAGTGGCCACAGTGCACCAGGATATACCCAGGCCCTCCCTTGCAATCCAGAAAACCCTGAGGCCCCGTCCAGAGACCTCACAGCGGCCTACACATCGCTGACTTCCACTGCAGTATGGCCACCCGCATCTGAAGGTACAGTGGGGATTAGTCAAGGCTTTGGGAAGGGCGGCCTCATAAGGAACTAAGCGAGCTTGAGGGGCAAAGATAGAACCCTTACTTGGGTGAAGGACCCAGGAAGGCACTAGGCCTATAGGAGATGGTTGGTGCCCCGGGGTGTCACCAGCTCTAGGCGCAGGACGCCATACCACCCTCCCGACCGGCGGGTGCTACACAGGCCCCATCAGAAACAGTGCAGACCATCCAGCATGATAGAGGGAACAGACCCAAGGCTGACTGCCTTGACCCCCCAAATACCCCTCCAGTTACAGCTGTGCGACAACATTCTCCACCTACTATGGAGACGTTGCCCCTGCCATAACGAGTAAACCGAGAGGCCGGCGCAGAATTAACCCGTGAAGCAGGCGGAAGTAACTAATGCTCCATATCTAGGGTGGGCACTCTCAGCCCACGCACAGCAATATAACGGGAAGTAAGGGCCAGCGAGCGCCACTAGACACATTTGCCTATTCTAAGGACTTCCCTGCACTGCCTGACAAAACGGCCACCAAAGAATAAGCCCCCACGCAGGATGTACCGCAGGAAGTAACACTACAGGACATAATGGCCGCTCTGACTAATGTACAGATGACAGTGGGGTCCATTTCAACAGACGTCTCATTTCTCTGCCCTGACTTCCAGAAAATGGCCACATGAGTAAAGGAAGTGGAAGTGGTAACGGCATCCCTGGTCAGTGACACCACCGCCTTGCAACAAAAGGTCAAGCACCTAGAAGCAGAAAATAAGCTCATGGCCGAAAAGCTGGACGACCAGGAAGGGCGCTCTCGGCGCAACAACGTCAGGATCACGGGCATTCCGGAGAGTGAAGGGGGACCAGCAATGGACTTGTACGTGGAAGAGCTTATCAAGACAAGACTCCAGCGAGGGGTCTTTCTAGCTTCTTCTCTGTCGAAAGAGCACACATGGTGCCAGGAGGCAAACCTAAACCGGGGGCTTCCCCAAGGTGCTGGCCCATATCTTCAACTTTCGCAACCGCGACGCCATTCTGCAGCCGGCACGGGTGGCCCCGCCATTGCGCATCATGAACTCGGTGGTGTCCTTTTTCCCGGACTACACAGCGGCAGTAACCAAGAGACAGCGCAACTTTCTAGAGGTAAAAAAGGAACTACGACGCAGAGAAATCTCTTATTCTATGTTGTTCCCAGTGAGGTTGAGGGTCGTGGCCGACGGAAAAACCTGGTTCTTTGAGGCGCATGACTGGTGGAGGGTTGGCGACAAGTGGGACGTGCAGGAAGGTCGGCGAGCCAACACCAACGACGTATGCCGCGGGACTGATCGTCAAGCGAGAAGACCGGCAAGGTACTACAAAACGCCTCACAAGGGAAGGCTGCATAGTGAAGTCAAGAAACCCACAGTTCGAGCGATCACATAACTATCAAAGGGCAAACTTGAAGACAATGGCGCGCTCAGTTATAATGCCGATGGACCCCTGCGGTCAGACAGGACCGGCTAGCGGTGTGACAAATAAAGACGCTACAGAAGTCAACACTGACAAGGATACTGGTGACACCATGTTTTGTAAAACTGGGATAATGGGGAGCCTCGGGGGACGTCTTGGGCTTCGTCTCCCACACGCAAGTACAGTTTACGGGGTTGAAGCACTTTGCAATGTTGGGGTGGTGGTGTTGCAGGGATTCTGCTCAGTCAGAGAACTGTGCACAGAGACTCAGGGCCTCAGTGAATTAGGGTGTACCAAAAACTCACCTTAGTACCCAAAATCCCCTACCAGACTAGCATCAGTGTCTCATTAGCTCTTCGTCCTATAGCAAAGTCACCAATGATTAGACAACCCAGAACATGCGACTTAGGATACCTCAGGTACGGTGGGAAACATGGGCACTCTTTCGTTATATTCTCATACCAGTCCAGAACAGGGAGTAAAGGGAGACACGAGCAAGTTTAAAATGTTTTTTTTAACGCCGTGATCTCAGGTGCAGCATCTTAGCTAATACAAGCAGACATATGATAAGAAATAAGACTGTCAGCATAGTTACTATTCCATAAAATACAAAGGGAGAAAGCATGTTATAATGCTAAATGGAAACAGGTTAAATATATACCTATATTTCACCCTCCCTTGCTATTTGGATATTTCATAACTAAAGAAGGTGTCTTAGGCTTGCATAGGCGACCTCAGAGATTAGCAGGAGTGTATCAGATCGAATTCTGCACAAGCTCTCAGCATATGAATGTTCTCCAAGTGTATTCAATCATGCCTACACAGTGTATTATTAAAGGCGTCAGTATCTGAGCTGTCCACAGCTGCATATATGTTATGTCTAGAACGTGCGCTGATCAGTTCGAACAACAGCAACAGTGTTGATAACCTTGAAGGCCTCGGCACTCACTGTTCAGACTAAGCTTACGAAGCAAGTCTAGCAATGTAAAAAAACAAGTTATTCTCATGTGAAGCAAAACACTCAGCCTAACGCGAAACAATATCTAACGTGTGTGCCATGTGCAAAAGAAAGCAAAAGGTAAAATGGCGTTTAAACTTCTAATAAACTCATGGTAACTTAACACTGTATGAATGCAAGGCTCAGTCCCACTACAGCGGGTAGTTGGGAATCCGTCTTGCAGGGAAGCAGTGAGGGGGGTTGAGGGAGGGTTGTTGTTTAAGTTGATGTTCCTTACACTAAAGGTAGTTTCAAAAGAATATTCACAGCCGAAAAACTTTGCCGATGAGATAGGGCCTCATAAACCCAGATTGCCCTCAGACTCTAGAAACAGCAATGCGCAGCCCCCCCCCCCCCGCTCACAGTCTCCAGTACTTCACACACTAGGGGCCCCACTAACGATTATATCCTGGAATGTGAATGGCCTGGGTAACAAAATACAGAGGGGATTAGTGTTACAATGTCTTAAAAGGCACGTCCCATCGGGGGTCCTCATTCAGGAATCTCACCTTGTCAGTACGGCGACCAAGGCATTGGACAGATGGGGATTTCGTGTGGCGGTTCACGCAGAGTTTACATCGGGTTCGAGAGGAGTTGGGATCCTTCTGAGGAAAAGCTGTCCCCTAATAATAACAGGGACATGGACGGACGATTAAGGGCAGTTTGCTGCGCTATCCTGTCAGTGGGAGGGGCGACTGTACAACATAGTGACAGTCTACATTCTTCCGAAGCTTCACGGCCTCGCCCTCCCAGCCCTAGGTAAATTTCTGTTGAGACTTTCCCCCCGGGGAATTAATTGTAGGAGGCGACTTTAACACCACCGTAGACGCAACTCTCGATAGATATCCACATGGGGAACATGGGGCTACTTCCTCTCCCCTCCGAGAATTCCTAGAAGCAATTGGGCTGGTGGATGTCTGGCACATGCGACACCCTGACACACTACAATACACCTTCCACTCAGGGGTACACAACAGCTTATCGCGTATCGACTATGTATTTACTTCCCCAGCTAGCCTAGAAGGAATACGCAACATTGAACATCTCCCAAGAGGTATTTCAGATCATGGGCCCATACGTATGACATATAACTCTCACCTAATGGGAAGGAGACGCACATACGCATTACACTCGGGATTTCTTAAAGATCCCAAAATTTGGAAAAACCTACATAAAACCTCTAAACACTATTTCCAAACAAATATACACTCAGTGGCCTCACCTGTCATCCTATGGGAAACTTTAGTTAGAGCGCCACTTCCTCAGAGTCTGTACGTTGCTCTATGGGCTCACCTCTCGGTACCTCCAATTCAGGATGCTATTACAGCACTGAAAGTTAGAGTGACCAAGTGGGGGGAAGGGTTTGAGGAAGGGAACAGCTGGGAGGGAGACCTGTAAAACAAACAGTTAAGCATACAAACAATAACAATCAGTATAAATAATTCTCAGGTACCAGAATCTGCTATGTGGAGTCTAATTGCTAATGAGTCTCTACTTTATCACGAGCCCGTGATACAAGTTATACAGAAAATACACTTCTTAGGAATGTGTTACAATCACACCTTCCTAACTGTAAAGTTCAATATTATACAGAGCATATACTCATAATTATGACACAGTATACAAATGAGCCCCTGTGCAAGCTTGCCCAAGCACTTGAAACATCAACATACCAAAAGTACCAAAGGGCTAATCTGAAAAGTTCCACATACACCATGCCAATGGACCCAGAGCACTAGTCCCAATGTTCACCAACTCAATATGCAAAAAAGGAGCCAGAACTCTAAATCATAATGCTGGACCTAATGCTCGACAACACATTGTTTTAATGAATTCCAAAACGCGCAATCAAACAGTGTGAGAGTAATCATACAATAGTCAAAATAAACTCCAGAGTGCACAGTTGTATGCTTGCCAAAATGTAGTTTGCAAAATGAGTCCCAAAGCGCACAATAGTGTGCTGCCAAAAACACTGAATGCAGCAAATGACCTCCAAAGCACACCGAATCCCAACAAGGAAATGAAGTTACTCTGTTGCCTTCAAACAACAGAGGCTTACCTGCAGGCTCAAAGTAAATTGGAATGAACTCACGAGTCAGCAGGAGAGAGAGAGGCTGCTTCCACACAGGATGCAGAATAGTGAGCCACGCCCAATAGGTGTGGCTCCTTTTATAGGCAGACCACACCCATAGGCAACCACACCCAAAGTGACTGCTGTGTGGGGATTCTGGGATACGACCACACCCATAGGCAACCACACCCATAGGCAACCAGGCCCAAAAACTGCTGTGTGGGGATATTGGAACATGTAGTCCACTATAGTTACATCCAGTAGGGAAAAAGGAGAACATATAAAGGAAAATGAACAATTAAAGAGAAATACAGAGAAAACATATTGCAATGGTTAATGTACATTTACAGGACACCGCAGCCACCATTTAGCAACAGGAAAATGTAGTTTCCCACATCGTACCACAGTGGGGGCGGGCCCTAGAACATGCGCCACAGAGGCGACGCTAACAGTATTCCCCCCTCCCAAGCTCGTTCTAGGGCCCGGCTTTGAAGGATGGAGGAGATGAAAGCGTCAAATAAGACGAGGTGCATGCACATCCCGAGCAGGCACCCAAGAGTCATTTTCCGGACCACAACCTTTCCAGGATACTAAACTGATGAACAATTTCCAAAAATACAGCAGAGGAGTCAATACAACAGGATTCCTTACATTGATAGACATTAGTTTTTATTTTTAAATGAAAGAACTTTTCAAATACAATATGGATTGTGTGCGTTTGTGATGAAAGGCAGGCATTTTTTGGATGCGTGTCTATTGAGGAGCACCCAGAGACTGGGGGTTGTTCTGTTACTGAGTCTAAGTGTGGTTAAGGATGACAAACATAACAGGGAGTTTCGATAGGCATCTGTAGATTCTACTTAATCAGTGGAGATTTGATGTCTTCCCCCTGTTTGCATCTGTTTAATCCAATAGAGCGGGCCTCTTATACCTGAGCACGGTCCAGGTGAGATGAGGTCCAGTCCCCTGTCATTCTGGGTGAGAAAAAATCTTTTTTATTATTGGATATACAAGATACTATGGGAGCACATGTGATTGCGAACTATGTAATACCTTGTACTAATAGGCCTATATTTTTCCACAGATTACTTTTGACATCCATTGACATGGAGGATTAGTACATAACTGTTGGTACAGGTTGTATCGTTTCCAACCTCTAATATCTACTTTTCTCACTAATTTGTTTGGTGCACTATCTAGTTCATTTATACACTTTGACAGTAGCAACAAGTTAAGAGCAGTGGCCCTGATGAAAGCCAAGGGATTCTTTGCCCGGTAGGCAGAAATATGTTGGCCCATATCGCGACAGATATTTGGTCATACTGTCGTTTGAGCTGTTTCTGTTTTTTAATTAGGGGATGTGCCTTGTTTTCCATTAAAATAGTTTGTTTAAGACACATCATCCTATTTTAAATCACAACCTTTGGTTAGTTGCACTGTGTTTTCACGATTTTCTCCACCATCAAAGATTGGCTATCAGTTGGTGGTTCATAGTTAACTGTGGACCAGATCCAGTATCAATAACTTACTTTGCGGCATGTGGTCTCGATGATAAAGGGGCCTGCCAGTTCACAAGTTGGACGGCCAAATGATATGAATGATCACCTCGTGTGTTTGATGGTTATCCAACATGAGATGATCTGGATCTTGTCAACCAGTTTTTGAATAAGCTCCACATTGTGTTTGCTGGGTCTATTGCACATGTGTTTCTCCTTTCTCTTTCTCCTTGGAAATTGCTTAACGGTGACTGTAGCACCTACTGACACAGTGTAATCAATGTCAGTTAGGCCAGAATAATTGGCTTGTAGACCTCCTGGGTTCTTTGTGTTGTTCATATTGTGTAGCTGGGGAAGTGAACCAGGAGTAGGTCTTTAAACTCTGTTTCCCTATGACCCTCTTTTCTCGGTTTGTAGTGATACACACCCATAGGCAACCACACCCAAAGTGACTGCTGTGTGGGGATTCTGGGACATGTAGTCCACTATAGTTACATCCAGCAGGGAAAAAGGAGAACATATAAAGGAAAATGAACAAGGAAAGAGAAATACAAAGAAAACATTTTGCAATGGTTAATGTACATTTACAGGACACCACAGCCACCATTTAGCAACAGGAAGATGTAGTTTCCCACATCATACCACAGTGGGGGCGGCCCTAGAACGCGCGCCACAGAGGCGACGCTAACAGCTTTCAAAACGGTCTTCCGCGGGCGGGCCACCTCAGTGATCACTGCCCATAAACGGGAACAAAACCGCGAGATAGAGGAGCTTGAGCGGACGGTTAGCTTAGCTGCAAGTGCGCACGCTGCGGACCCCACAGATCACACGACCCACTCACTCCGACTCGCACAACAAGCACATAAGGATTACGCATGGGAACGCGCCAAGAGTAGGATCGCCACAACGCAACACACCATTTAAGAAGTTGGGGACAAGGCGGGTAGGTTGCTGGCCTGGTTGGAAAAAAAAGAATGAGCCCGCCCCTGTGTGGACCTAATTCGTCTTCCCTCGGGGGAATTGGTGACAGACCCTAATGACATAGTCACCGCATTTACACAGTACTTTGAAGAAGTATACTCCCGCGCAGCGACGATCTCAGAAGACGAAAGTCTAACATACATAAAAAACATACCTATGCCAAAATTGGCATCTCAAGACACTCAGGCATTGGAGATTGGCATTACGCTGGAGGAAATCACTGCCGCCATTAAAGGGCTGCAGTCAGGGAACGCCTTAGGTCCTAACGGAATACCAATAGAACTCTACAATGAAGACTCTGACATGCTGGCACCTCATTTACTGAATATGTTCAAGACTAGCTTGGAAATGGGAATTCTCCCCAGGGACCAACGAACAACAAATCTTATTGCAATCCCAAAACCGAGCAAGCCTCCACAAGAATGTTCTTCCTACCGCCCAATCTCCCTACTAAACGCTGAGGCGAAGATTTTGGCCAAGGTATTAGCCAACAGGCTACAACCCCATTTTGCAACGTTAATACACCCCAACTACTCAGGCTTCATGCCGGGTAGAAACACAGCAATGAATTTGCGAAGGCTATACAGGGTGTTGGCAAGGTTACCTACCATACAGGAGGAGGCGGTCATCCTCTACCTAGATGCTAGTATGTCCTTCGACCGGGTCGAATGGCCTTTTCTTTTTGCAGTCCTGCAGGACCTCGGCTTCGGGCCCAACTTTTGTGCATGGGCCAGGTTGCTATAGACGAATCCTCTTGCACAAGGGGTGGTCAATGGAGTTCCCCTTAGGGCGTGGAACCAGACAGGGGTGTCCCTTATCACCGCTACTATTCGCTCTGGTGCTGGAGCCTCTGGCGGCATGGATCAGGTGGTACCCGGAAATAAGGGTATTGGCCTGGACGGAGGGATGGGAGGACAGCATATCCCTCTATGCCGATGATATCCTGCTCTATATGGCGAACCCCCGAAAATCCATTTTTTGTTTGCTAGATATCTGCAACATATACGGCAGAGTTTCAGGCTACACCATAAATTGGACAGAGTCGGTTCTCTACATACTCAAAGGTCCCCCCCCCCCACGTCTCCACTGCGCTATCCGTGGGGGCTTTCCCTCCTTCAGAGGTATCCCACCTCCGCCTCAATTGATTTGAAGTAGGAGTCCGGAACAGGTGAGGGGGTGTTCTGTAGTGCGTATAAGAATCTGGGCAGATCCATCATCTTGAATAAAGCTGCCCTCCCTAGTAGTGTCAAGGGGAGGGAGTGCCACCATCTCACGTCACTGCCGAGTCTCTTCAGTGGGGGCAGGAGATTATATTCATAAAATTGTGTGGGGTGTGGTGTGATGTATATACCAAGATATCCCCCTGGATATTTCTATGCCCTGTGGGCATAGAAATATCTCTGGCAACTGAAGGATTTAGATATCTTGGTATATACATCATACAGTGACCTAGAGAAAAGGAGTCAAAAACAGGCATTACTCATTCTCGAAGATAACATTTGTCAGCTGGGACACAGTCCAACTTTTCCTGTCCGGGTTTCATGACTATTATTGTATTATCGCTGCCCGTGGCGATTATTTCCGCCGGTTCAGGGGGTTGATTGGGTGACTGAACCCACGCTCCTGGATTTTTATCAGTTGAACCAAAACCTCCTTCTCCACGTACAGTTAGGAGGGTTGGGGCAGTCCCCTTTCTCACCACACTTCCAAAGACTGGCATTATAACTGATCCAGCGCTCTGATTGAAAAACTGTCTCATAAACACAACCTATCTCCATAATACTGACCATTAATCATAAATCACATCTAAAGGCCCATAAACCATTGAGACAATTTTTGAGCAACTGAATCATGTGGCCTAATTAATCAAAGCTATTCACAAACTATTTACATAATTATATACAACTGCAGTTTATTAATTCTCACCATGGTTTTAAAATCATAACATTTATAATTAAGCCACCAAGGCAAATGGATCAACTAATGGAAACTAGACCATGAATAAACAAAACCAGCTTGTCTTTTCAAAACTATTTATTAACTTTATTTATCATAAGGAAAAAGCATTTACGTTTGAATTCTTTATTGCAAATGAGAAAGCAGCATTTTTAATAAGGAAATGAATTAATGAACTGACATTTTAAAAAGCAAATTCAGAAACATGAAAATTAGCAAATAACAGTTTCCATTCCCTAAAACTATTTCCGTGACTATTTCTCACTCCACCTAGAAAGGAAAAATCATTTAAAGTCTGTTGTCCTTACGTGCGCCAAAGTCCATCAGCATGTCACGTCAATCAGGCAAGAGGGTTTTTGCCCTACTTATGATGTCAGGTTTTATACCTTTCTTTTTATCTAAACTTTCTACATTTTACATTCAATGAAATCCAGGCTCCTTATTGGCTGATTCATGTCAGTCCACTGTTAGGTCATCTCCGAGTTTGACCAAGTTCAGGCTTCACATAAGCCCTATTGTCTATTCAATTCCACGTGTCTCCGTTTCCTCAGGAAAGTTACTTTCCCTCAAGTTCTGAACATTACTTCCTAATCTTGGCAGACACACTTTCTTCCTGTCCTTGAGCCTTCTCTCCGTGAGCACATTTTATTCAAGCAACGAATTGTTCTTTCAATTAATGATAGCTGTGCAGCAAAAATCTCCATTATGTTATGTTATGTTATTTTTATTTGTACCGCGCACAGCTGCCCCAGCAAAGGGGCGTCCTGGCGCTTTGAGAAGGTAAACACAACACAGCATTAAAAGCGGGCAGAAAGGAGAAGAGACACAACAGATGAGCTAAACAAATAAAAAGGTCTTGATAGCCCGTCTAAACTGAAGGAGCTCATCGATGGCCCGGATTTGTGGAGGAAGAGAATTCCACCAGCTCGCTGCCAGGACTCGAAAGGAGCGGCCACCAATTCTGCTCAACTTAAAACGCGGGACCACTGCTAAGTTCTGGCCTAGCGATCTAAGAGTGCGAGAGGGGACATAGGGGATCAGCACTTTCTCCAAGATTTGTGGGGAAGAACCCTTGAGGATTTTAAATGCAAGGCAGAGAACCTTGAATCTAATCCTCTGCTGCACAGGGAGCCAGTGGAGAGAGCACAGGGCATTGGACACCGAGCACCGCCTAGGCAGACCTGTCACCAGTCGGGCCGCAGCGTTTTGAACCTGCTGGAGCCGCAGAAATTCTGACTGGTTAACCCCCGCCAGTAGGGAGCTGGCATAGTCCAGCTTGGACAGCACTGATGCTTGGACCACCAGCTGTCTTGTGCACAGAGTGCAGTTACTGCGCAAATGCACTCTGGATAAGGATTTCATGAGGGCTCAAGCCTGTTTTCCTATCTGGAGTGCTTCTCAAAGACATCAAAACAAGTGGAAGTGCATCAGTCCACTTCATTCCTGTCGCTAAACACATTTTAGCTATTCTGTTTTTTATTGTATCATTCACTTGCTCAACAACACCTGATGCTTCTGGTCTGTAGGCACAATGCAGTTTTTGCTTTATATCCAATGCTTCACAAATCAATTTTAGCAACCTGTTTTCAAAATGTGTACCACGATCAGTCTCAACCATCACTGGAAATCCATACCTTGGTATGATTTCTCTCAAAAGCAATTTTGCCACAGTAACTGAATCATTGTGACGTGTTGGAAATGCTTCGACCCATCTTGAAAACAGACAAACTATCACCAAGACATATCCGAGTTTGTTGTGAGGTGGCATGTCAATGAAATAAGCTGTATTCTGGTAAATGGACCACCTTCCCGACCTATGGTTCCCATGCTCACAACAGTTTTTCTGTTTGGATTAATCTGCTGGCAGATCAAGCACCTCTAACAAAAACATTCTGCAATTATTCTGAATTTTGGATTGTACCATGTCTGCCTAAATAATCTGATCATAGAATCTCTTCCAATATGTCCTGGACCATGATACATGCGTGCCATGTCAGAAATCATACTATCTGGCATGACTGGTCTGTCATCTTTGTAAACCCAAATCTCATCTTCTTCTCTCTGTCTGTATCCTGCTTTTAACCATGTGTCTTTCTCCTCATCATTTGCCATTTACTCCTTGCCAAGTTTCAACTACAGATGTTACCATAAGTGAGTTCAAAACATGTTCATTTTCTTTTTCCCGATTAATGGACACATTTTCTTTAGCACAAAATGTGGCTATTGTATCAGCATATGCATTTCCTTTTGTTATGTAATCTTCTCCTCTCTTGTGCGCTGTGCACTTTACCACTGCAATTTTTTCTGGAATCTGAATCCCGTCGATCAATCTTTTGATCAACTGTGCATTTCTGATTGGTGATCCCGCAGAAGTTAAAAAACCTCTTTGTTTTTTTTGTTTTTTTTAATAATAATAATAATAATAATAATTTGTGACCAGAGCTGGCCATAGTCATGGACTACGCCATAACCATATTGACTATCAGTCACTATGGTAATTCTTTGCTCTTTTCCCTTCTCACATGCACGAATCAAAGCAATTAATTCTGCTACTTGAGCTGAACGAATTCCTTTGAGACATGAGGCTTTAATTACATCTGCAACTGTACAGACTGAGTATGCTGCGCTCAGAACACCATCATCTGTTCTTAAGCATGAACCATCAACAAACAAAACATAATCTGATTCAGCTAATGGGACATCTTTGATATCTTGCCTTGGTTTTGTGCAATACTCTAATACATCCAGGCATTCATGATCAACCTCATCCCTGACTTCTGTTTCAATACCATCAGGTAATAATGTGGAAGGATTTAAATTCACACATCTTGCAATAGAAATGTTATCTGAAGCAAGAATAACTTTTTCATATTTTGTTAGTCTATTGTTTGTCAAATGCTGTGTTTTGCTTCTAGTGAGGAGAATTTCAACTGAGTGTGGGACATATACTTTTACAGGAAATCCCATAATTATTCCTTCACTTTGCTTCAAACTTACACTTGTTGCAGCTACTGCTTTTAAGCAACCTGGTAATGCTTTTGCAACAGGGCCAAGAACAGCTGAGAAATATGCTATTGGCTTTCTCAGTTTTCCATGTCTTTGAATTAGAACTGATAATGCACATCCTTCTCTCTCACTGCAATACAGCTCAAACTCTTTTTCATAATCAGGCATTCCCAATGCTGGAGCTTCACACAAACTTTTCTTTAATTGCTCAAAAGCTTTTAATTCAGTTTCTGTTAAGCTAATCGGGTCCTTAATGTCTGCTTTTGTCAATCTTTGCAGTGGCTTTGCAATTACTGAAAATCCACTAATCCATTGGCAACAATAACCTACCATTCCTAGAAACATTCTAACCTGTCTCTGTGTTTTTGGAGGTTGCATTGCTTGAATCATTTTTATTCTTTCTGTTGTCACTTGTCTGATTCCTTTTGCAATTCTGTGACCAAGATATTTTACTTCTTGTTTGCAAAACTGTAATTTTGCAGGAGACACTTTATGTCCCTTATCTGCCAGATGGTTCAGAAGAGTAATGGTATCCGTTACACAATTATCTCTTGTTTTTGAAGCTACAAGGAGATCATCTATGTATTGCACTAACATAGATTTTCCAGGCAAATCTAGAGTTTCCAATGATTTCTTTAGCAATTGATTAAAAATAGATGGACTTTCAGTATACCCTTGAGGGATTCTACACCATGCTAAAATACCCTCTTTGAACTGGAACGCAAACATTTGTTGGCTTTCTGGATGCAATGGAACAGTAAATAATGCGTTACATAAATCAATAACTGTATACCATTCTGCATCATGCGGAATCTGATATAAAATTACCGCTGGGTTTGGTACAACTGGGCAACATGGAACAGCGATTTTATTAATCTTTCTCAGGTCCTGAACAATTCTGAAAGTTCCATTTGGCTTTTTAATTCCCATAATCGGTGAATTACATGGACTGCTCTCAATTTCTTTTAAAACACCTTGTTTTATAAATTTGTCTATTACAGGTGTGACACCTTCAATCACTTCTGCTTTCATTTTATACTGAGGAATGTTTGGATAATCTGCTCCTTGTTTTACTGAAATTTTAACTGGGTCTACATTTTTCATCAAACCCATTTCATCTCCAGTGAAATCCCAAATTTTTATATTCACTCTCTCTTTTAATTCTTCAGGTAAATGACTTTTATCAAACACAGGAAATAATTTATTTTCCTCTGCCTCAACCATTAACATTGTTAATTTGTAAAGCCCATCTTCCTCAGGAGTTTGAAGCTCTATACCATCCGGTGAGCAGTATATTTTACAATTCATCTTACAGAGTATATCCCTTCCTAATAGATTCACAGGACTGCTGTCACATACTACAAATCTATGCATGTCCTTAAATTTACCAATTTCAACTTCAACTGGCTCAGTTAAATCTGTTTTTATTTGTTAATTAGCTACACCTACTACTTGGATTTTCTCACCAGCGAGAGGCTGGTTTTCTATTTCCACTGATCTAACAGTAGAACGGGTAGCACCTGTATCCACTAGGAAAGTAATTTCTACATCATTCACTTTACCATTTACAAATGGACCAGATTGATCTACCTCAAGAGTGGCTCCAAGTACACACTCTTCCTCCTCTCTCAGGCACCGTCGGAAGTAATCCTCAGATTCACTCCCTCCATCTTCTTTCATACAAAATTGTTGAGAAACATTTGACACATTCACTCTTGGCGATCTGTTTACCTGTTCACCTCCGCTGAATCCTGTTTCTGCACTGTATATCTGCACATTTACACAGTTTGGAAGTGGCGGTTGTGGTATCTGACTTTGCTGATTCACTACCTGTTGCTGTAGCTGTTGCTGCTGATTTATCTCATGTATCTGTCGCTGTAGCTGTTGCTGCTGATTTATCTCATTCTGCATCTGTGGATTTAATAATGTATTTTTTGAAAAATTTCTGGGTGGATTCTTACATTCGCGCTTCCAGTGTCCAATTACGCCACAATTAAAACATGGGAGTTTCTGTAAAAATCTTCTATATTTACCATCAAATTTGGCTTATTATAATTACCTTTAAATTTCCCTTGATTCTGATCAACATTTTTATTTCCTAAAGTTGCTATTTGTTGTTCAGCCACTTTTACCTGTGCCCACATAGCCTTTTCTTTCAGCTTCTTTAGTTTCGCATCCAATTCATCACTGAAGTATTTTGCTTTTCTCAAAATATCATCCACTGTGAGTGACTGCCAGCCAACTATTCCAGATCTTATAATTTCACCATTTTCAGGTCTTAAGCCATATACAAATCTGTATATAAAATGGCTCATATCCTTTTCACTTAAATTTTCATAACCACTGTATTGTTTAAATACCAGCAGTAATCTTTCATAGAATGAATGTACTGATTCTTTCGGCTCTTGGGTTGTTCTATCTATTTTAACCCAATCTACCTCTTTGGGGGGAATCTTGTTTTTCAAAAAAACAATTACTTTATCGTACATTTTAATTTCATCTGGTGAAGGAGCACCTGTTACCTTATCTCGAAAAGGTTCTTCTCTAGGCCAATCTATAGACATTTTATATTCTGTCCATAGATCTGATGGGACAACTATGTCAAATAATCCATCAAGATCAACCCACAAAACCTTTGAAACCTTTACAAATCTGTCTACCTGTCGATACCATTTTACAGGTTTTTCTCTGTCGAGGAAAATCATTTGTAAACAGTAAAATATCCTGTCTTGTCCATGGGACATGTACATATCCTCCTCCTGGTATTTCCCTCATTGGAAACTCATTTACTACTTCTTCTTTTTCTCTGACAGGAATAGTTCAATTTGCTCTGTCTTCCTCTCTTTTCTTTGACCATTTTATTCTCCATTTGCTTAATTCACCCCATTTTCTCAGAATTACAATTAATTCTTTTATATAAATTATTCTTCCTGTTGTATTCAAATTTTCAATATCTTTTTCAGAGAAATCCACTCTGTATGTTTTCTGCAAATTCTTCTGCTTAGTTAAATCTACTTCTAATTCAAAAGCGATTTCTTCTAATTGATCATATTTGTTTTTCGTTTTCCAGGTTATGCTTTTACAAATAAATAATAATTCATCATCCTGATATGCCTTCAAATTGTCAGTTCCAATCGTTCCAATTATCAATTCCTCTATATCTGCTTTCAATTTTGCAACATCAAGTAATTTAGATTCTGAGCTTTGTGTTAAATCTATTTTACTCGGGCTCTTTTCTGGAGATCCAGAGTCAGATTCTGCACCAGATGGAGTTTTACTTGCCAAACTTTGATTAAAAGTTAAGTCATGCATCATTGTTTTCTCTCGATGTAATTCAGATTAATCTGAATAAAAATTTTCGGCCATTTTCAGAATTTCTGAATTTATTGGAACAGTTAATGTAGTGTTCTAATCTAGGACCCCGATCAATACTATGACCTTATGCCCCTATACGGCTATAATCCATTCATACCCCTATAATGGCATAAACGGTCAAGAGCGATATTCAGAAACTCGTCTCTGGCCTCACACGATCAGAGCCACATTTCAGAATCTCTTCCTCTGCAGCTCATTACAGAAGATGACATGGCAGAAGCCACTATCTTAGAATCCTAGATTACACTCCGAGTTCTTCAACAAGATAAAACTCAGCAACCTGGGAAAGCCCCGCTTGCTATGTTTTGATTAGTAATAGAACTCTAAAGAGCACTGAGAGACGATCACTTCCTAGTGACATCTTTATTGACGTCTTATGTCCAAAAACTTACGTCAAACAAGGCACCTTTCAGGTATAAATATTACCAGCGTTGCCTTAAGCAAACGCTGCCTCAACGATATCGACGATAGCGATGGTGTGGTGAACACAGGAGCAGAACAGCTGTCCCTTGCAGAGCCCAGCAAATGCAAGCTGCCCACGGACGCTGCCCCTCCTCCTCCTCGACGCGCTGAGAGAGACGCTGTCTTTTCTCCTGTCGAGAAAATCCAGCTCCGGCGTTTCCAGCCTACTCTTGCGAGTGACTGGGATATCGAGTCCTGGAAGGAGATACAAGACCTCCAACATTCTATTCCAGAGGTATGGTGTTGACTAAACCCTTAGAGAGAATTCTTGAAGCAAACCTTGGCAAAACCAACTTAACTTAAACTGCTACTTACTCCCTTCCAATTGTTAGGCTTAGGTCAGGTACACTGGGGTAGGAGTAGTTGGAAGCACCAGTTGAGTACGTTAGCCTAATGTATATATGAATGTATATATTTTATTCATTTTAACCATTGTATGGCTGAGAAACCATATCAATGCTTTTACAGTATTATTTCGCAATCCTCCTTTTACTGTATGCACTTTTTATAATAACTAGTCTTGCAATTGTGGCAATTCATTTCTCTTGCATGAGAAGAAAGACTGTTCAATAAATAATACCTTTTATTGAAAACGCCCGTCTCTCTATTCTCTGCACCTTGGTGAAAGTAATCTGCACAAAACTGACTGAGTAAAATAACTGTCTATTGTTTCACACGACTCTAGAGATTGACTCTTATTCTAAGGAGCAAAGTTGTCATGTTTATGCGGTTGTTGGAAAACTGAACCCCTTCTTGCCTGTACCAGGGAAGCTGATCACTTCCTATTCAGTCAAGAAAGTTTCCAGTGACCTCTGAGCTAGTTGGTAACAAACCCAATTAAGTTTAGCATAGTCAGTAGAGACCTGGAAGACCGCACTTCTACGTCTATACTGCTGTTTATGTTATTCCAATGCGCAGGGCCTATAGGGAAAATAGGAACTACACTACATTAAAGCTGAATGTCTAACTTCTTTTTGATCAAATACTGGAAGAACAGGTCCAATCGTTACAGGTACTGTTACTGCTTTCATACTTTTAGTTAACTGCTGTATTAATTCATCTTTTGAACGAAAATATTCTGAAGTATTTGGTAATTCCTCACACCTTTCTGTTCTCATTTCATTTCTTGGGGTCTCATTTCTCAGAACCGGAGTTTCATAATTATTTCTATTTTCTTCTGATATATTAGAATTACATCTTGTTTCTACTCTTTCAGGTGTTTTTCTATTATCCGAATTTGTTTTGGGAGATGTCTCATCATTAATTTCTCTTGGTGGGGCACTTGGGGTAGACCATGAACAAACTGGTTGATAAGGTGGCGGTTTTCTATAAAAAGTTCTTCTAAAACCACATCTTCTGAATCGCTTTCTTCACTATTTTTCTTTTTCTTTTTGGGAACTCTTTTGTCCAGTTGCATCACCAACTAATCTTGCAGGGTACAAACCATCACACATATCTGCTCGTCTCCAACGACGCATTCTATCCTCATGTGT
This sequence comes from Lissotriton vulgaris, assembly GCF_964263255.1. Taxonomy (NCBI): domain Eukaryota; kingdom Metazoa; phylum Chordata; class Amphibia; order Caudata; family Salamandridae; genus Lissotriton; species Lissotriton vulgaris. The sequence goes on along the minus strand of NC_141685.1, from coordinate 1,700,289,760 downwards.
TTCTCTATGAAGACCTAATCCAGCACCTCTTGGAATTCCTCTATTTTCTCGTTCTAATTCAAACATTTCATCCTCTCATTCAGCTAAAGCTTCAAATTGAGTAGGTCTAGGCTTTGGTACAAGATTCATCATCTTTTCTCTTAAATTCTTCAAAACTCCAATATTAAATGATCCATCTTCGGGCCAGGCTAATACACCATAATTTTGGGTATATTCCATCCAATTCTCAATCCAAAGACATGTATGATAGCCATATTCACCCAACATATAAGCTGCAAGTGTCTTATACTTATGAATTAATTTTCCACCTTGCGTAGAAATTTTCTTGTCAGTTTTAATTTTATTTTTCAATTTCTGAAAGCTTCTTTTTCTCTTTCATGTAATAATAATCCATGTTTTTAAACAATTTCCCTTTTTTCAGTAAAGAGCGTAACCTCTTCCTTGTTATTCCGCAGCACCAACCAATCCGTGCGCGCAACTCACCAACAAGCCAATCACGTTAAGCTTCGTCACTATTCTGCTCAACCAATAGAATTACTGTTTTTTCAGGATGAGCCAATCATCTGTAAGCTCGTCTTAGTCACATGAACCAATCAGTGCGCGAATACTGTGACGTATGTTAGCCAATCACAGCGCGACTCTTGTGACGTATGCTGCCGCTGCAGCTTCTCTGTCCCTCGCTCCGCTCATTGAGCTAACACCTCCTTTACAAAATATTTTCACTGCGCCATATTTACAAATCTTTCAATTGAATTCAGTTAGTAACTCCACAAAAACAAACCATTTGTCTGTTTCGCTAAATAAAGTGATAGCTTTTCCAAACATCCAAGTATTCTTTTGCGTGAAATAGACGACGCTATTCTCACAGAATATTATAAATTTGTTGATAAAGTAAGATTACTTTACCCTTCTAACAAGTAATAACAAACTCGTTTCCCTCTGAATGCACATATAGTAACAATTCAGAGTTTCACTTGATCGTATATTACAAAAACATTTACGCACATTCATACGGAAAAAATCCCTAAGCATGCATATGAAATCTTTTAGTAGGACTTTAACCCACCAATAGAAATCCTCACTCGCCAGTAAGATAGACAACGCTTCCTTACCCTTCACTCCAGCTTAGATAACTTCTACTACTCTTTTCACAGTAAGTTTTAGAACAGGACACCAGTCCCTATTCTCGAAAGCTACGAGTTCATAGACAATCCTCACTATACATTCTACCTTTCACACCTAGAGTCCCTAAACTTGTGCTGTACGTCCACAACACTTGTGATATACGGTGATACCACTATTTTGAAACAGAACAAATGCACTGTGTAACTTTACACTACTCATGCCGGCACAACCAGGAATTTTCACACTGCTGGAAAAAATCAGCTACATATAACAACTGAACAAACTTAAAATGTTTTAGTCATGAATCCTATGTAATTACCATGTAACATGTCAGTTACCATAGTAACCGAACTCTGCTACCAAGAAATTGATCCAGCGCTCTGATTGAAAAACTGTCTCATAAACACAACCCATCTCCATAATACTCACCATTAATCATGAATCACATATAAAGGCCCATAAACCATTGAGACAATTTTTGAGCAACTGAATCATGTGGCCTAATTATTCAAAGCTATTAACAAACTATTACAGAATTATATACAACTGCAGTTTATTAATTCTCACCATGGTTTTAAAATCATAACATTTATAATTAAGCCACTAAGGCGAATGGATCAACTAATGGAAACTAGACCATGAATAAACAAGACCAGCTTGTCTTTTCAAAACTATTTATTAACTTTATTTATCATAAGGAAAAAGCATTTACTTTTTAATTCTTTATTGCAAATAAGAAAGCAGCATTTTTAATAAGGAAATGAATTAATGAACTGACATTTTAAAAAGCAAATTCAGAAACATGAAAATTAGCAAATAACAGTTTCCATTCCCTAAAACTATTTCCGTGACTATTTCTCACTCCACCTAGAAAGGTAAAATCATTTAAAGTCTGCTGTCCTTACGTGCGCCAAAGTCCATCAGCATGCCACGTCAATCAGGCAAGAGAGTTTTTGCCCTACTCATGATGTCAGGTTTTATACCTTTATTTTTATCTAAAATTTCTACATTTTACATTCTTTCAATGAAATCCAGGCTCCTTATTGGCTGACTCATGTCAGTCCACTGTTAGGTCGTCTCCGAGTTTGACCAAGTTCAGGCTTCACATAAGCCCTATTGTCTATTCAATTCCAAGTTTCTCCGTTTCCTCAGGAAAGTTACTTTCCCTCGAGTTCTGAACATTACTTCCTAATCTTGGCAGACACACTTTCTTCCTGTCCTTGAGCCTTCTCTCCGTGAGCACATTTTATTCAAGCAACAAATTGTTCTTTCAATTAATGATAGCTGTGCAGCAAAAATCTCCATTACTGCGCAAATGCAAGGCTCCACTCTGGACAAGGTTTCACGTCTGCATCTCTGTCAGGCATTTTTCGAACCATCTTTAGGCCTCACTCTTGGAAACTATTATTAAACAAACACAGGACATCAATCAATTAAGGAATTGAAACCCATTCTGTTACCCACCCCCAATGCTAATTAACCCTGGTAATTATGTTACCTAGCAAAGCACATATAAGCAGCATAATATTTACCTTTCCTAAAGGAACTGCATGAATCTCCACGAGCTTTTATCACAGAAAAGACATAACATAAGCACATAAATAAGCATATGCCATTAATTAAACAGCCGCATTTAGTAATGACAAAGACAATAGACAAGGTTAATTTATTATTTTTCTTTGCGTTTGCAACATAAAGCACATTAGTTTATCCCGCGTGTACTGATAAATGCATTTTTAAACTAAGTTGATTAATAATTTTCACCACAAACTATTAGTTTTATTAAGATTATGGGAGATTAACTTCGCAAGTCTGAGACAAATTTTGCTCTTCACCTTGCTTCATTATAACCAACTGGGCAACTCAATCTCCGGGCTGGACTGTTAAATCCCGATCACCACAGAATAATTTTGATTTCACCTTGATAATCAGAGTCAATTAAGCCTGGGTGCCTTTTAGCGCTAGTCCAGAGTGTGGGGTGATCAGACCAAAGTGGCCTGCTGGTATTTGGACACCAATTCCAGTTTCAATGAGGACAATATCTCTTTGTTTTAACGCATGCTGTTTCAAAGTATGCAAATCTAAGCCAGCTTCTTCACGGGTCGCTCTATGTGGAACCAAGGCTCCTTGAGTAATTTCCCAATAGACAATGGTAGCCACCGCCGTATGGGGTTGCACATTTATAGAAGGGGTCAACATTCGCATAATGGGTGTTTCAGAGTTATTCAAAGGACGAATATTTAAAATTTGTAGGGCATTAACCAAATGGCTTCTCCAGTTATGAAATGAACCATTAGATAATTTTCTCAGTTGATCTTTTAAAAGGCCATTTGTGCATTCAATTAAACCTGCAGCTTGTGGGTGATGAGGAATATGAAAAATCCACTCGATATTGTGTCGAGCACAATATTCTTGTACCATTCTCCCTTTAAAGTGTGAGCCGTTGTCCGATTGAATTTGTTATGGATTAGATAATAGAGGGCAAGTAAATCTAGAGTCTTAAGTGTATTCATCTGAGTAGCACGTTTGTAAGGGGATGCAATCAAATATCCTGAGTGCGTGTCTACGACTGTGCATACATACTGACAACCTCTGCACATTGGTAAGGGACCTATGTAGTCTATCTGCCAAATCTGTGCTGGTGACTTACCTCGATGTAACTGACCTCTCACTATCTGTGGTATCTCTCGTTGACGGGAATGCTGGCAAATGGGGCACTGTAAAATTACAGTTCTAATCACATCGTGGGGGAGATATATCCCTCTATCTGCTTCCCACCTGCTAGTGATCTTTTCTCCAAAATGTCCACACTTCTGATGTGCCCACCTTGCCAATCCAACCAGGTCAGAATTCTGCGTCTCCACCTCTGCCTCAGAGATTTTAGCATTTTCGTCTGCAATGAGGTTAAACCATCTATCAAGTGAATCAATTGAACAGTGAGCGTCCACATAAAACAGAGACACAACACTTTGGGGGAGCATATCCCACACCTCTTTCCACAACTCTTTTCCCCATAATTCTTTATTATTATTATTTTTTTTTTTGGTAAACCTTTATTGACATTTCACAGTTACATTCAAAGTCTATCAACCGTCACGGTTGAACAAGGGTACAGAGGCAGTACAGTCAAACAATGTAGACCAGGATCAATGCAAAAGTACACCTCACAGTATCAATGCGCAACTCAGGAGAGCTTAATAGAACATGGTCACAGGATTATAAAGGTTTGTTTTTTAAATTAAGGGAAAGCAGGATCTGATATAACACAGTTAAACCTCGCCAATACTAGGGTTACACTTGAGACAGGATATTTACGGCAGGACCATCATAGGCAGGGTATTCGTAGCAGAACGTAAAATCAGGATATTCAACAAGCAGTACATAACCCCACCCAAACCGTACCTGTCCGCCACGTAATAAAACATTAGAACAGAAACCCTTTTACTGAACTAGAGAAACGCATAGTGAGTTACCTCTAATCAGACTCACAGAAAAAGAGGAAGAAAGAAAAAAAGGGGAAAGAAAAGCCAAAGTATGAACATGAAAAATAAGGCCATAGAACTAAAAGTGAATCAAAAACGATACCCCACCCCCATCCCCCCACCCTGCACCCCTGCATACGGCCACGGCCTACCCCCCTAGCAGCGTGCCTGTCGCCCAGTGTCTAAACCCGAAATATAGTAAGAAAGAGACGAAGAGGAGAGAAAGAGACAATACTCAACACGAAGTAAAGGAAGAAAAGAAGAAGAAATGAACGAAAACCCCACGAAAGGGGAAAAGAAACTAGGGGGGTCCCCAATACAGGCAACCGACCCCCCCCCCCGCCGCCCCGCACCCCTGCAATAATACTGTGGTGGATAATAAAATGTAAAAGACATAAACAGAGTCAAAATCACATATACAGCCCACCCCCGCAAGCCATCTGGGCAAGGTGGAAAACTCCCCGTGCTAGGGAAAAGAGTCGAGTGTCATTGATGTACATACATTTCGCCGGCCCGAGTCAGAAACATAGCGCAAAATTACAAGCGGGAGAGAACAAGTAGAGCAACACAGTGAGCGGGCAGGCCAACTCAAAAAGAATAGGGTGCCCTGCAATGTTCCAATTAGCTGCATTGTCAGGGGCGTCCACCGCCATTTTGCGTCTGCAATTCCAAGAACATTAGATACGAGAACCAGGACGGCCATTTCGTAGTTGTAAAGCTCAACATCAGGAAAGGCAAGTAAAAGGAAGATGTATCAAATGTGTCCAGCGTACACCCCGAGTACATGACAAATTGTCAAAGAAGCAGTCAATGAAGAGCATACAGGAAGTGATACTTGCGTAAACATCCTCCCACGTCGCAGAGAAAGTCCGAGCAGGGTCCCACCACAAAGCCTGTGCAATAAAGGCCGAACAAGGGCTACATGGACAAGGTCTCGCAACCAAGATGCCTGCGACAATGTGTCTCCCCGTACCGATGGCATCCGGCACCCCCTTGCAGTAAACCATGTCCAATTCCTTCCTTTCAGCGCACGGGGGACGTCCGCTCCACTCCCCTCCATCCACCGTGCGCACTTCCAACGCCTACTGTGGTCTCACCATTGTAAATCACCACTCGCAGGTACTCGTATTTGATACTGCAAGATACAAACAGCAGAGGGGACGAATAACTTTCCGGTAAAGACAGCAGCTAAAAGTTGCCAAATATTGAACCAACATACTGGTTTCTACATGAAAGAAGATTTCCTTACACTTACGACATCCCCACAAGAACCCCTTCGAGGGTTGGAATTATCACCTCGATAAATAACGAACGATATATTGGAGAATAGCCTTGAAAAGGTCGGGGGTTACATTCCCCAAAACGACGAAACACGTGTCGGCTGTGACGTCTCCTGAAATAAACATCAACCACCCTGAATAAAAGGACTGAAAATCAATTTTGTGTGTCAAATGTATGGTGGAAACACATGTTTATATTTGCATTAGTTTATAAAAAGCGTGTGCAAAGGAGTATCAAGCATCTTGTGGCATCTGCCGAAACCAGAAGAGGGAAGTGGTTCTCTTCTCCATTTAGCACCGCTGAATAGTCATAATCAGAGTACCTACAACTAGGCAAAGTGTACACTCCTCTGTAGCGCCATCGCCTAGTAACATTACCACTACCCTAGCAGCAAAATAGTCCTTCCATTAATCTGTGTGCATTATCTAGGAAAATAGAGGTTTTCATCACCTCTTCCTTTAATCTCTGTGTCGCGTCTCTCAACATATACCATGGTTTCTCATTTACTGGCCAGTCTGATTCAGTCGGGTATTTGTGACTACATCCAGCCACAGCCAGTTGTAATAGACTAATCTGGTCATTAAGCCCATAGTTTCTGAAATGTTCCTGAATTGTCTGATCAGTGCTTATCGTACAGAATTTTAATGCATCTCCTTGGACTAACATCATGCCTGCAGCACCCAAGTCATAGATGTAAACCATCCATGTACGTAAGTTCTCACCAGGTCTCTGCCGAAACCTGTCCATAATATCATTAATTTCTTGTTGCGTAAAATCCTCCAAGCTATCTAAAGCTATTCCCCGCTGGGGGTATTGTGGACCACCCTGCAATTTTCTCCGATGTATCGGCTTCGCATGCACCTCTCTACGCTCTTCTGATTTATTCTCGGTCTCAGTCCTAATAGGCTCTGTTTTTTTGTCCTCTTCCTCACCGGAACCTGAAAACTCTGAAGAATCCCAAATATTTCCATCCCACTTCTCGGGATCCCAATCAAGTCCTGCTTTTGCAACGACTAAGTGTACTTTCCTCTTATTAACTCTCTCTCGCTTGTTCCTGTATTTGTATTTGCAATGTGCACTGCAGCCCTTTCCGCTACGATCTGATAAGTCTCTATCTTGTCCAGCAATAATTTATTTTGACATGTTAACAACGTAGTGGCACTTTTGCTTCAACATACTGTTCTTCAAATTCTTTACACTCACACTGCAACTTCACACATTTCTCATATATTACTCTGTAATCATTTAGCAAAATCCATCCTCTCCTTCCTAATATAGGAAGCTCTTCTCCTTTTGTTACCGGCACTTTTTGCAAACATGACACCACCTGAGCCAGTTCGGCTTCAAACAGACACGCATTCCAGTTTTCACTCAAACCAGCACATTTAGCCCAATCATGGGCCAATACTCCATACGGAGTCGATTCCCATCCAGGAATTTCCATTGACAACTGAGAGTCAACCTTTGTTTTCCTAGAAAACATAATTCTCTTTTTCCCCTATCCACCTCTTCCATCCTGTGAGTCACGATGCCAAGATGTAATGACCTGATAATTCTGCCAATTATCAGGACATACGACTGTATCCCCTCTTGGGACCCAAAAGGACACAATACTTCACAATACTTACCCAAGAAAGGAATAATACTAACAACTAACTAAAAATATGGCCATTGCCGAGGAGCTCGCAAATAACAATGACAACAACAACAACTGGCGACAACAACGCAAGAGACCAAAGGCAACAACGTCAACGTACCCCAAGGCACGACAGCACAATACCAAGGGCCACGAGGTGACAACAATGTGAACAAAGTCCACCCAGGTGGGACTACATTAATGCACACTCCTCCTAACAAGGCCTGGGGTGGAAGAATTAGAATTTCGCTCCCGTTAAGGACCAGACAACCTTCTGAAACATTAACTGTCCATTAGAAGGGAAGTCACCCATCCTTCTATAAGCATTTGGTAAAAAAAGGAGCCTGTTCTCCCTTCAAAAAGAATACAGACAAATAATTATATGCTTTGGGGTTTCTTTTATTATACAATGATAAGATGGAAAAGAAATACTACAATGTCACGATAGACATCCTTCATATCAGCACCTAAGCAATTGCTAAACGCAATCAGTGAAACATATAAATTTATAGAACTTATATGTATATAAATGTATGGAACCTGAAAATAGGAGAGGATAGTTAGACGAGAACAGTAAGAATATAAGAGTTAGTGGAACACCTCACCAAGTATCTACACATCCTGTTTCCACTTCGCCAGAGGGGAGTCCGTTTCTCCAGCCGAATCAGGATTCTCTGCTCCACTGTCACAGCTACACGTCTGTACTGTGATGAACTACCAGTGGTCAAGACCAAAAAAAAACCTTTAGTACAAGTGGAAACGTAAGACAAAGCTTTCAGTGAGCCTCGCCCCCTTTTCCCATCAGATTCCATACCACTCCGCGCCAAGGCCACAGCATCGGCTAGCTAGGCGTCTGTTATGACTCCGGAGCAGAGTGAGCACATTCCTCCGACAAGAACCGGTTTCTACCAGCATATGAGGTGCAGAAAACAAGGGAAAAGCATAACACGACTTCTCACCTAGAAAGTCTCAGAAGATGGCGACAGCTTAGAAAATGGAGTCACATAAGCATAGGTCACTACACTCGTAAATGAACAAAATTAGTATGCAAGATGGCATGAGAGTATGCCAAAGCCAATAGGTAAGCACTACCATGGAGCAAGATACAATCAGAAACAGAAAAGGCATCAGCAAGCCCTACTTTGTAGATAATTCATATTATGCAGGCCTACATATCACTATATTAGATCAAAATATACTGAGATGGTAGTGGGCAACGGTCATAATCGAGCCATTTATCCATAAAAATAGCTCAGTCACTACAGGGATGTGACCTTTTGATTTTGTGTTGGGGTTAGGGACAGAGTTTAGGGACTTCTGCCATGCCTTGAGAGGCGAGAGCATCTTAGATCGAGCTCTGTAGCTTTATGCCACCTGACCCATTCAACGTGAGTGCACTTCTTAGGAAGCTTCACGTGCTGACACCTTTTCTGGAACCTGCCTGGGAAATGTTAAGTATGGATGTTACAATAGTGATAGTGTAGGGATAGATTAATGCTTTTTACCTATGAATCTCAAATTAAGTTGACTCTTGACATGGGTGCAGTTATATACTGAGTCATGATTCTGGAACAGGTTACTCTATGTATGCTGCATAGACTCAACTTCACCTATAGATTTGGCTTTGTATTAGTTCCAATGTATCTTTACACCCTCATTTTGAGGTATTTGTATGTCCTGCTGATTTTGCCTTTGGAATAAACTAACAAACTTAGAATTGGGAGTCTGTGATTCATCGGAGTTATGGTTCATTGGAAATGTAATGCATAATTGGTGAAGAACTTTCTCTCCCCTCCACACTCTCAAGCAGGAAACAAAAGGCCATCGACCAGGGGTTCTAGAATAAGTCTAGATTGTTGAACACAGCTCCTTCAGTATGATACTCATGTAGGCAAGTGCTTCTGCGCCCCACATGAGGGTAGTGAATGCTGCAATACAATACAATACAGGCTTCCATACCTTGCAGAACACTTACGCTGTGTTTTTAGAAGTTCAAAACGTCACTGATTTACAAATGTGGACCACTTTTTTAACTATTTGGTTCACTGATGGGGAACACTTTTATTTTGGTACCCAGGACTATCCTCTGTCCCAGTCCGACCTTGTTTGGAACTCGCACATATACAAAATATAATATATAAGCAATGTGAAACATAACAATATAGCATGCAATGCAACTCATCAAAACCTTTTTATTTATAGACATCAGTCAATGTTGCCATCCAGCTTTTCTGACCACTTTATTGAGGGAGGATACACAAGGAGACTGTAGAACACGAAATCGACAATTCTGAGCCTTACACCATACAGAGGAGTATGTTAGCCAAAAAAGCATTGACATGACACTACTTGATGGTAAAGCCTCTTTCGTGAGGCAAGTCTCAGCAGCCTGGTCAGTTGACGTAGAAGCAACAGTTTGCCCATAGTGCTTGGGACCTGAGGCCTGTAGAATGTCGTGTACACAGTAGAGGGGGTTTGACCTCATCTTTCTTCTTTATCCATAGCAAATGATGCATTGTGGCTTCAGTGCAGGGTAATGTGGTCCAAAGGTGTTGCAGTAGCCAGTACTGAAATGGATCAGTGCAAGGACCAGAGGCCGATGGAGATTCCTGCAGGAGAGGCATAAGTGGTGCTATTAATGTTTGATCATCAATTTACTTGTGATCCAATTTGTCAGCGTGGATTCAATGTTGGAATCAAGTATGCGGAACAAGCGTTATGTCAGGTTCGGAGTCCATTAGTCCATTAACAGAATCATCAAAAGGCTCCTTCATGTTTTCTCAACAGAAAAGTAGCAGAATTTTCCTTTTAGAGCCATTAACGTAGTAAATTCACCCATTCTTATGTTATAAAATTTGTAAAATGCTCAGTTACCTAAAAAAGGGTGTCATCTCAAGAACTCCAGTGACAAACAGCCTGATTCATCATTGTCCCGTTTTGCGAGTCAATAATAGCGATTCATAAGGAATCGCTATTACAGACTCGCAAAACGGGATTCATGTAGGAATTGCAAAAAGAATTGCGATTCCTACACATTCCTTATTTGCGATTAGCAAATTGCTAATCGCAAATAAGGAATAACTCCCCATTCATTCCTATGGGCCAAAAGGCCCATAGGAATGAATGTGGAGTATTCCTTATTTGCGATTAGCAATTAGCTAATCGCAAATAAGATAGCGATTTAAAGGGTGCCAGGGGTGTCCAAAGGACACCCTGTAGCACCCCTTAAATGCTAATTGAAACAGGTGTTGCGCACACACATGTCCAAAGGACATTTGTGTGTGCAACATGCAACTTAGAAAAATGCTTTTAAAAGCATTTTTCTGAGTTTTCGCTATTTACAGCGAGGTTTGACCTCGCGGTAAATAGCGGGCCGAAATTGCGAATTCGCAAATTTTAAATGGATGATGAATTGCATTTAAGGAATCTCAAATAGAGATTCCTTAAATGTAATTCCTCGCAAAATTGCGAAATCGCTATTACCGATTTTTGCATTTGGGATGATGAATCCCAAATGCAAAAATAGCACTTCCAAAGGGCCAGATTCTCAGAATCTGGCCCTTTGCGAGCCCATTTCGGCTTGATGAATCAGGCTGTAAGAGAACTGTTCAGATGTATCACCATAGCATAGATGAGAAGTCACTATGCTCTCTTTTTAATGTGATGGAGTGTCAGCTGAAGTGATTTATCGCTCAAAAATGACGTGATTGATTTATGAGTTAATGCTACGTTTAATGTGAATTTATGACATGGTTTCTGTCTTGATCTATGTCTTAACCCCTTCCATGCTCATGACGAGCTCAGATCGTCATGCAGTACACTGCTCGTGTGCTCATGGAGAGCTGAGCTCGTCATGAACAAAGGGATTCTAAAGAGTTCAGCACCAAGGGAGAATTGCTGTAGCATTGAAGGTGTTAACATGATTTACGACTTCAGTTATGACCTGAGTGATTTATGACTGAATGTCTGTGTGCCGATCGACATTGGTGATTAAACTGTGGCCTACATTCCATTTTCCGTGACTGTCTGGCCTGGTTAATAGTGAATATAGATGGAGTAAACGGAGTGTCTGTTAGATGTCTGAAGCTCAGCAGACGAGCACTGACTTTCTCCACTCCTACGCCGAGTTGCCACCTATAATCGACACAGTGTTACTTGCATCCTGCAGTAGCAGCCTAGAAACAACCTTCTCATTATCTGGGCTTCCATACGCCAGAGAGAAACGGGTTTCGGACCACAGCTTAGCGCGGCTTTACTTCACTTGCCTTTACTATGCCACCAATACCTTGCTAGGTTTTTAGGTCGAGCCTAGAGCAGCTCATGCGATGCTTGCTCTACTTTTAGTAAGGGGGTTTTCAAAGTGCTACCAGAGACTTTTGCTGGCCTCAAGCTTGCGTGCGCGTGCACGTGCGCAGCTGCCATGTGGGTTTCTGTCAAGGCTCATTGAGCCTTGCATGTGCCAGCCCATCTGCATTCACACAATCTGTACTTAACTTGGATTTTTCATTATTCAAATTTCTTTTGAGCAGCATAGCATGCCGTTTTTCTTTTCTTGTTGTTTGTCTCTAGGCTTTTTAGTTTATACATATATATCTCCTTCTCCAGTGAACAGAACAAAAAGTAATAACTTTCTCTGCCGTGCCACCGTCACCGTGTTTCTCTTGTCATTGTCAGCGCTTTCCACTTGAATCTTGTGTTTCTCGTCTGTTCCCCGTGCACTAACACTCAGCATCCGGCATGTTCCCCTCCACAAGTCGCCTCTCTGTAGAAAGGTACCACACATTTTCCTTCGCAGAAACTCTTTCCAGACACAGATGCAGACACGTCGAGATTGGCCGAGGCAGACGCTCTCCCATTGGCCGCGGGACACTCTACTCAGGCAGGATCATATATTTCACGAAATGGGGAGCGTAACTTTCCAGACCGGTTTCTGTGTTTTAATGCAAAAGTTTTGAATGCATTTTCAACACACAGCCTTGTATTCTTTGCCAAAACATCACATTCTAACAAATACCGAAATATAGGTGCACGCATGCTGTAAATTAGATCACATCCGATCATTTCAAAATCAAATTATCAGCTTTTTAGTTATTTCACATGTTGTAACTAGTTTGTGTGGGTTAGATACAACAAGGAGTTTGTAGTCGATATTGAATCCTTATTTGATCTCATAAAACATAGCATAAAATATATCATAACGTAAAGTAACGTGAAATAACTTAAGGTAACTTGACATGAGATTAAATGGCAATGGAACATTTTAAATAATGATAGTCTAAGTATAACTATGGCCGCTAGAATTACGCAAATCTGTGGCTGCAGAGTTTTTCACATGATTATTGATTTGTCTCCATCATCCGTCATCTGCTGCATTATCTGTAGCTTCTAGATAAAATCAAAATAGTTTCTAGTTTTAACGGTTCAAAAGTTACTAAAACGCAGTGACTAGTTGCAGCGTAGTGGAAGGCCCTTTGCAAAGGTTGAGAGGCCACCTTTCTGTTGCTTTTTGCTCCACTTGGGAGTTAAACGTGTACATATGAATTACAACCTATCCCAGACACTGTTAACAAGTGTGAAAATGAGGGGAAAAATGTATTAATAGTCTCATAAAATGTAGTCAACCCTGCCACATAATTTGGTCCCCACACACTGCATAGTTCCAGTGGCCTTTAGTATAACGTATTGAAATGAAATCATGTCTAGGTAAGGGATAAGCTAAGTAAAAGTGCCACATGTTTGCATATTCTCTTTAGAAGTCTATACTTTATTGAGCTCGTTGGTAAGATGACATCCAACATGCCCGGTTCTTCAACAGACACTTAGGCGCTTATTTCAAACCCCTTGCGCTGCACGTACGTCACTTTTTGTGACACTCCGGCAGCCCACTTTGCTGCCCCATATTTACAAGAATATGTAAAGCCACCCTGCATGGCTTTTTGTGTCCTTGTAAATATGGCTTCTTATCACTCAGAACTTTGTGTGAAAGGAGCATGCCATGGGTGTTGCTGTGGGTGTTCCCTAGCAACACCCATGGCTTCTGCCACATTCCCAGATGTACAACCTTTCGTAAACCTAGGAATGCGTCAGAATGGGGAGGCGTAGGGAGGTGCAACAAGGAGAAAGGGTTTCATTTCTCCTCGTTTTTAGGTCTCGTCCTATTAATCGTGCAAGCGATAATAGGACGAGAGTATAGAGGCTCATCTAAGCTCTGAAACCATTGCGGATTACGTCTAGTCCATGTGCACATGCAATCGCTTTTTACCATTTGCTCCCCGAGCCGCCTGCCTCCGAGAGCTTCACTTCAAAGGGATCCACTCCCCCGCCCACTGCTTCACACTTTTCACGGCCGCCAGGCCGTGTCTCGCATTTCTCCTCCCCTCCTCCCCACAGCAATGCTTCACACTTTTCACGGCCGCCAGGCCGTGTCTCACATTTTTATTTCCAGAGTTTACAGCTATCTCTATCTCGGAGCCACAGGTGCAGCTCAGGACATTCAGTAGCTTGCTTGCTGTGCACGAGCCTCAAAGGCAAACAACAGTAGGGGGAGTTAAGTCTTCTCAGGCAATAAGACGGGGGGATCGGCTCGCTGGCAAGTCTATCACGTTATCTATTTCGTCAACCGTCCTTCTCCGTCTCACTGAGCAAAGTCTGTGCAACGGACCCTACTTGCTGAGTGTGGAGAACGTGATGCTTTTGAAGCTTGAGATACTCGTGTGAGCAGAGTGAGCTTTCGTCGCTACCTGACTATCTTAAAATACAAATAATGTAGCTTCTGAGTCAGTGTAAAATACACAGGCCCAACCAACAAGTGTATCTCTGATGCTCAGCGCCCAAGTAATGACGTACGAGACGACCCTGTTATCGCTCACTTTCTCCAGATCACTTTCTTGCATTCAGCAAAGAGCGCCCCCGAGCATTCAGCAAAAGGTCAGTATGTTGTGGCAAAGGCACAGCAATTGTCCATCACTGGCAGAAGACACTGTCTGATGCCTCTATTGATGTGAGTGAGAAGCAGTAATGGTGGTACCGTAATTGAACGAGGGAACGATTGAATATATAGTGCCTTCTGCAGATTTCAATCTCTCTCGCAACTTTTGTTTAACACTTTGTGTGCAGTTGTTAACTTTTAATTATGTGTTGCTACTTTTAGAAATGGGTAAATTTTTATGCGTTAAGTGGAATTATTGTGTGTATTATATATGTATTTGGCCAGGAACTCTGCCCGTAAAGTTTGCGACATAATATTGCTTATTTCTTATCTTTGTAGCTGCACTCTTTGCCCCGGGGGAACCTCCCCACACTCAAACTGCACCGTGCATGGCTGATATTTAGAGAGCCATAGCGCATGTCTACTTACTGTTGCGTGTATTTCCTTCCTAGAGAGAGAGCGCGCACATTGACATATTTTCATTATGATCACACACTAAGTGCACAGGTGATATAATGATTAGCTTGCTCTTAAAATACCGTTGTGAAAATATGTGTATTGGTTCTAGGGTGTTTATATGCGATATAGTGGACATGCCGCCAACTTCAGACCCTGAAGGGGCAAAAATACAAATATTTGCACAACTGTCGTAGGAAGTTTGCACCGATTGGTACACCAACTGAACAGTGCAAGAACGACACTCGTCGACCAGCCGGTGCGTAAATGCGTTTGGTTCCGACGATGGATGCAGGCGTCTTTGAAGTGGCGAACCCGTGCCAATTCGTTTGTGCTCCCACTGGTCAGTGCAAATGGTGGTACATCATTTACTCGGCACTGGCGCATTTATGCAACACGCATAACCATTCCACTTGTTAATGTATCCGAAATGTATTTAGCGCTCTAACGCGTCGCTTTGCAACTACATCTTAAGAACTCTTTGGATCTTTGTCAAAACACTTCAATGAGCCAATGAGCATATCTGACTCGTGAGCAGTGCTTGAAATAGAGAAATAGAAGTGCAGGTACTCTGAACCAGAGTACCTGCTTGTTTCTGAGAAGCGCAGGTGCTCTCCAATTAAACTCTGTACCGGGCAGTAACGGCCCATTTAAAGCACTGCTCATGAGAATTATCCAACTGCTCGTATGACATGCTGAATAAGAAACATTTGTGATGTAATCTGGTCGATAGTTTGTATTTTATTAATTGAGGTGAAAATAACATTCACTGAGTTGGTACTAGCTGTTCTTACAGACCTAGACTCGCTGATTAAAGTTATTGTCGAGAAGTGGGCAACACACACTACACACAATACCACTCAGTGCCACATAATTACACGCCACATAATTACACTGCACTCAATGCAACATACTCTCCAAATACCACTCAGTGCCACATTATTACACGCCACATAATTACACTGCACTCAATGCAACATACACTCCAAATACCACACAGTGACACATAGTTACATGCCACATAATTACACTCTACTGAATGCAACACACACTCCGCACAATGCCACTCAGTGCCACATAAGTATATGCTACATAATTACACTGCACTCAATGCAACATACACTCCAAATGCCACTCTGTGCCACATAATTACACACCACATAATTACACTCTATTGAATACAACATACACTCCACACAGTACCACTCAGTGCCACATAATTATATGCTACATAATTACACTGCGCTCAATGCAACATACACTCCAAATGCCACTCTGTGCCACATAATTACACACCACATAATTACACCCTACTGAATGCAACACACACTCCACACAATACCACTCAGTGCCTCATAATTATATGCTACATAATTACAATGCAACATACACTCCCAATACCACTTTGTGCCACATAATTACACGCCACACAATTACACTCTGCTGAATACAACATACACTCCTCATAATACCCCTCAGTGCCACATAATTATAAGCTACATAATTACACTGCGCTCAACGCAACATACACTGCAAATACCACTCAGTGCCACATTATTATAATTACACGCCACACAATTACTCTCTACTGAATACAACATACACTCCTCATAATACCCTCAGCGCCACATAATTATATGCTACATAATTACACTGCGCTCAACGCAACATACACTGCAAATACCACTAAGTGCCACATATTTACACGCCAAATAATTACTCTATCTATCTATCGCCCTCACTCTATCTATACCCTCACTCTATCAATCTATCTATCATCCCTCACTCTATTAATCTATCTATCACCCTCACTCTATCGCCCTCTATCTATCTAGCTATCTATCGCCCCCTCACTCTATCTATCGCCCTCACTCTATCTGTCTATCTATCGGCCTCACTCTATCTATCGCCCTCACTCTATCTATCGCCCTCACTCTATCGCCCTCACTCTATCTATACCCTCACTCTATCAATCTATCTATCTATCATCCCTCACTCTATTAATATATCTATCTATCACCCTCACTCTATCGCCCTCTATCTATCTAGCTATCTATCGCCCCCTCACTCTATCTATCGCCCTCACTCTATCTGTCTATCTATCGCACTCACTCTATCTATCGCCATCACTCTATCTATCTATCTATCGCCCTCACTCTATCTATTGCCCTCACTTTATCTATCTATCTATCTATCGTCCGCTCTCTATCTATCGCCCGCCCTCTATCTATCGCCCACCCTCTATCTATCGCCCGCCCTCTATCTATCGCCCGCCCTCTATCTATCGCCCGCCCTCTATCTATCTATCGCATCACCACAGCATCCCTCAGGGGCACCACAGCATCACTCAGGGGCACCACAGCATCACTCAGGGGCACCGCAGCATCACTATGTGTTACCAAAGCATCAATCTATGCAACCATTCAACAACAACTGGTTCAAATATGTTCTATCAATGTTTCAAGCTTTATTACAAATGTCACAAAAAGATGTTAATATTTCACTTCTGTTCTT
The DNA here is from genome assembly GCF_964263255.1 of Lissotriton vulgaris. Classification (NCBI taxonomy): domain Eukaryota; kingdom Metazoa; phylum Chordata; class Amphibia; order Caudata; family Salamandridae; genus Lissotriton; species Lissotriton vulgaris. The sequence continues at coordinate 1,700,272,338 of NC_141685.1, read as the reverse complement.
GGATTTTCATCACAATAAAATACACTGAACAAACTTTTGTAAATAACTTTTGTGAAGATTAAGCTATTGCCATTATAATTTACAATAACTTTTATTTAAGTATTAATTATTTCGAAAAATTAAAAGACATTGTTATTTGTAATATTAATACATCTAAGTCACGTAAATACAACACATATTGCATTACAAAAGCTGTAGGTGTCACATTTGTGAAAGTTATAACTATTGGCATTGTAAATGACAAAGCTATTAATTCCGCTATTTTCAAAACCAACACCTACATAAAAAATATGTAATTTTCAATACCAAGAGCTCAAACTTTCCTAATGCAAGACCTATTGAATTGCAAATGCTTGTTTTCCCTCTTTCTATGCATTTTGCACCACACATAGAAAGAGGAAAACACCTCTTGTGATTCTTTTGTGAAGGAAGGTGTCCCTTCCTGAACAAAAACAATCATCCCCGCAATGCAGGAGGGTGTTATTTATGAGAAAGTGACTCTGCAAGCCATTTTGCTGCGCCTCACGGAGTCACTTTCAGAGCACAGGGTTGCGTCATATCTACAACGATATGATGGATCCCTCTGCTCTCCCCAGTGGTGGCACACAATTGGCTGCCATGCGCCGATGCATGCACCCTTCCTCCATGGTGCACGGGTGCCTGAGATGCGAGAATGAAAGTTTTTGTGCAGTAAGGAACGCCTTCCTGCACAAACACAATCACAAGAGGTCCTATCTTTTTTATATGTGTCCTGCAGAATGCAGCACACATAGAAGAGGAAACAAGCATTGGCATAGCCAATAGGTCTCGTCTTTGGGACCTTATAAGTGTTTAGCCATGCAACAGTGGATGTTGATGCACTAAGGTGTTTGTGCTGCATAACTAAATACTTATAAGGTCCCAAAAGCGAGACCTATTGGCTATGCCAATGCTTGTTCCGTTTCTGGCTAACTTTACAGCTGCTACCATGCGCTTAGATTCTAATGAGGCATTAGCATTATTAATGAAGATCTTTAAAAATAAATAATAGCATCCAGCCGTGCACTCGAGTTTCATGATGCATCTTGCAGATACAGGCAGCACATTGTAATAGCTGACACAGAAATTATGATGGGCAACAAGGTGGCACAGGAATCATGATGTACATTGTATCCTGGTGCATTATTTCTGAAATGTGCTATTTCACCCTCTCAAAGAAATTTCAATTGGCTTTTTTATCAAGCGAGGCACACTGTAACAGATTGGCACGGTTTCTACTGTGGCGCACGTTTCATAGCGCTGCATCCATTGTTTTCTGTACTCCCATTGGTTGCACTTCATTAGTACCAGTTTAATACCCAAATATAGCAATGAGCAACAGAAAGGTGAGCATTCCAGCTTTGCAAAGGACCTTCCTCTGCGGCAACACGTGTCACTGTATTTTTAGTAACTTTTAAACGGTTTGACCGCGAAACATTTTTCTTTGTTAAAATCTGCAGATTTTTGCAGCAGATGATAGATTATGTGGCAAATGAGCCATATCTATAATTATGAGAAAATCACCTGGGCCGCACAAGCGCATCTTTCCACTGGCCCTGAGTACAGCTCCTGAGTCCCCCCCAGCCCTTGTCTAAAGAGGGTAAACCTTCATGTTGCATCGGTTTCACTTTGTCACACCTCATAGTTGCCGAATCCACACCAATGTTTTAAAGGGCCGGTACTCACCTGTACTGAGTATCGGCACTTCTCTGTGTACTTCCCTTGAGTACTGGAACTTCTACCTGTGCTACAAGAGTACCAATACTCCTAGAGGCAGCTGGGACAGGCTCTGAGTGGAACATGTTTGTGAGGCACTCTGGCAGTCAATAGTGAGTGTATTCCAGCACCTGGTTGCTACTGCAACCTTACATTTTAAGAGTGCGACAAGAAGAAGGAGATGTGGCCCAGCACTCCAATACGCTCGCCATTGACTGTCAGAGCGCCAAAGGCCCTTCAGGGGACATTCTATGTGAAAGCATATTTTTTGTTTTCATGGCCTGGGGAGGTCAAATCCGGGTGGTGGTTCAACATACTGTGATTCTGGCCAAATCACTTAATCTCCCTGTGCCGCGAAACAAAAAAGTATGCTTTCATGTAAAACCTTATGCAAAGCTGTAGGAATCTGGCTCTTTATATAGTGGACCAAAAATAGGTACACAGTGTAACCCAAAGGAATTGCACAGGCACAAATGACACCCCCAAATGCTCTCGTTTCTGATAGTGTGGGCAATCAGGCATATCAAAGGGCAGTTCTAAGACTTTATTGAATACACAAAGGCAGTAAATGAGACACACTAAATAAAGAAATCAGACGCCAATGTATTAAAATAACATGTTATTTGATATAAATTTAGATACCAAGATCATCGAAATGGGGTAAGTACTTTTCAAGTTATGATTTTTTACAGTTTTCAGAAATGGACACTCCATTTTCTAGATTAGCAATGTTATTCTACGGAAAAAAACATGTATTGCATTTGGGCACCTAGCAGTGACTCCCAGGACTGTCCATCTGGGCTTGAGGGGATTATGGGGCAAGGTCCAAGGCCATGCCAACAGGTCTTTTTGGAAGGCTCAGGGCGTCTGGGGGCAGAGGTGTGTCACACCGCTGGAAGTCCCATTCACTACAAAGGGAGAATGATCGGGCCAGAAAGAGCCTGCAAGCCTGTGACTGGGGAATCAGTCTGGCGGAACCGACAGGAAGGCTCAAACCTTGAGATCCTCGGGCACACAGGGAAGCCTTTGGTCCACATCTCAATGGAGAGAGGAGTTGGCCTAACGACTAGGCTGGGCAACCTCAAATCTGGGGAACCGGGTCCGAGTCTCTGCAAGGACACACAACATCCTGTGATTCTGGGCAAATCACTTAATCTCCCAGTGCCTAACAAAAATGAATGTGTCCTCATGTAAGGCAATTGGTGCTTGTGTAATGTGCTCTGATACCCAATACCTTCAGGTCAAGTTTGCGCTATATAAAACTCCATTAAAAATATATATATATATATATATATATATATATATATATATATATATATATATATATATATATATATATATATATATATATATATATATATCAATCCATATGGCTCCCTTTCTTTCCCGTTCTTTCCCGGTAGGCGCTACTAGGTGTGGCCGCGTTACTCCTGCGGTTGAGCCCAACCGCTAATTTATCCAAACAACGATTCCTTCCTCGGAAAGAAATCCTGGAGTCGCAACTTACCCAATATAATTCACAAGGAAGTTGGTTTCAAAGTTATTTATTTCAATCCATGGGGTGTCAAACAAAACCAAGGCAACAACCAACGCGTTTCGACAGCCTCCGCTGTCTTGGTCACGGTCAGTTTGAAAAGTGCATTACCACAGATATATAAACAAACCACATTTCCTGAAACACAAAGTTACCGCCCAGGTGGGCGTGGTTAGTATCACAAGGTCATTGCATCAAGTCCCACCCTTCAGAATTCTGGGTTGTGTAGTTCAAATAATATACTGTTGTTTCCGTTATTTTCACGGAGACATTCATGTGTCTACCCATCACAGTTAGTATCACAAGGTCATTGCATCAAGTCCCACCCTTCAAAATTCTGGGTTATGTAGTTCAATTGATATGCTGTTGTTTCCGTTATTTTCACGGAGACATTCATGTGTCTACTCATCAATTAGTAAGTTCATTTGTTCAGTCTTTGTTGGATGGGAAATGTGTGACCGAGTTGGTTCCGAATATCCGAAAATCACAATAGAGTGAGAAAATCGGTTACGTGGCATAATTGTATATTCCCAAGTGAATCAGAACAGCGACAGCGTATTGATAAACTGGCAATAAGAAATATAATACTGCAGATATAGCCAAAAATAAGAAATGCAAACTTTCTGTTCTCACCGGAAATACTAAGTAAACCCAATTACACCACAAGGATCAATAGAATTTCAAGGAACAAACTTGAAAGAAAATAAATATCCTGACATAAAGGGGAGAGTCAAAACCAAGCATAAGATGGATAAACGGGATGCAAAAAGGAAGGAACATATAACAACAATGTTTGAAAAAGATGAAATCAACATACCCGCAGTAACCAATAAAGACAAAGATAAAGGGAAAAACGATATAAAGGACAAACTAAGATCATGGGAAAAACTAAACAAAAAAGAAATCAACAAATCATGGGAATTGATAACACTACAAAAATATTTGGAAGTAGAAAGAGTACCTCGAGGTTTACGTAACCTAACAATGCCGAGCCAACAAGATGTCACAAATGACTTGTTACAAGAGTGGGGGGAACATTCCCTCAACTCATCTTTGGGATTCATCAAAATCTTAGTAAAACACATAGAAATTGCTCTGAACAAAATAAAGGAACAACTAAGAATCTTAGAAAAAGAAATAGATGGTTTGAAACTAAACCCGGAAATGACTAAATTCAAGGAAGATCTCAGCAAACAAATCGAAAAACACGAGGAAACAGTAAGAGAAAGAAAACAAACTAAATTTATAAGGGATGCAAACGATTATGCACATGGACGCATCTTCACATTTGCCCGAAAATACGATTCGTACAAACAACAAACTGACAACCCAAACATATCCTCATCGAGCTTATCCTCCCTCACATCAGCAGAACTGAGTGATGATGACTCTATCACAGACCCAGCACAGAAGGCTTTTTTAGGGGATATGCGCCTCGTTCTCAGCCAACGCCAGTGGGAACAACATCGGGGGGCGCAGAGATTTACACGAGGCAGAGGCAGAGGAAGAGGGAGATCCTGGCAATCCAGAACCCCAAAACCCCAACAAGAAGGAGCAGAAGGAGAACATTCTACAAACGCAAGAATAGGCACGGAAACACGGGGGATGAAACAAAAGAGGGGCAAATAAATGAAGAACTACAAATAATCAACCTCTCAAAAAGAGAAATAACATCAGCAGAAACCTCGGTTCTAAAGAAAGGGATTAACTTCTGCCCCACTTAACGTATGAACATGGCTCAAACCTGAATTGATATCTATTTATAGATCAGAAAGATCAAATTGGCAAAGTTTTTCATGGAAAAATCCAATAAACCCAAACCAATAAAACCTCAAGCAGAAATCACTTCTACTCTCCTAGCAAAAGAAGCGGAAGCATATCTGACACTGATAAACCTAAATGAAGAAGAAGGCAACAGTATCAATCTAAATAAAGCCATACCACAATTGGGAGCAGGCTCAAGCAAAATGAAAGCCAAATCAAAGTTCTATCCGCAGCTTACACCAGGGAACAAAATTGATATGTTCCAGGAAGCAATTATTCATGATCTTTACCAAATCACGAAAACAAAATGCAAAGATAACTTAACAATTCCAGAGAGAGAAGCCATCCAATCCCTAAACAAAGACACAAGTTTCGAAATAAAAATTGCGGACAAAGGGGGTAACGTGGTCCTGTGGGACAGGGACCTGTATACCACAGAGGCCATGGAACAACTAAACAACCCAGAATACTATGAGAAATTGAACTCAAATCCGCTGGAAAAAATCAAAAAGGAATTTGATAAAAACTTGAGTGAGTGGGAAATGAATGGTCTACTGGATTACGATGAAAAGAAATACCTCACTGTCGATTTCCCCAAAATGGCAACAATATACTTCTTGCCCAAGATCCATAAAAATCCCACGAAACCACCAGGGAGACCAATTGTGTCAGCCAAGGGGTCTTTGTTCGAGCCCCTAGCTAACTACATCGACTATTTTCTAAACCGTTTTGTACAAAAACTCAAATCCTATCTAAGGGACACAACTGACTTTTTATGCATGTTAAAACAACTAACTTGGCAACCTGAATTCCTCCTGATGGATGTGACGGCTTTATATACAAACATTGACAATGACCTTGGTATAAATGCTTGCAAATACTTTCTCCAGGAACGCAATATTCATTTCACAATAACATGCTCTTGGAAATGATCATTAAATCACTTACTAACAATATCTTCCTATTTGGAGAGCTGATTTTTCGACAAAAAAATTGAGCTGCAATGGGCTTTTCATATAGCCCTAGCTATGCTTGTATCGCCATGGGATGGTGGGAGGAGACAGTAGCGTGGAATGAAAAACATTCAGAACACACTAAACATATTGTGTCATGGAAAAGGTTTATCGATGACCTGTTCATCGTGTGGGACGGCAGTGAAGAAAAATTTCTTGAATACTTTGAAATCTTGAATACCGAAACACCTTGTCTGAAATTCACCCACAATATAAGCAAAACTAAAGCCATCTTCCTAGACACAGAAGTATATATAAAGGACAACCGCATTGAGACAACCCTCCACCGAAAAAGCACAGCCACAAATGCAACCTTGGAAGCAACCAGCTTCCATCAACAATCTCTAATCAAAAGCATACCCTATGGAGAATTCCTCCGCTTGAGAAGAATCTGCAGTGAGGAAAAGGAATGGAATAAACAGAGCAAGAACGCCATTCAAAGATTCACCAAAAGAAAATATAACCAAAAAGTGGTACAAAGCTGTTGGGAAAGAGCGAATCAAAAACCTAGAATGGAATGCCTACAACAAAAAACCAAAGAAACCAACCAGGAAGAGGAACCTATCAGGCTGATCCTGAATTACAGCCAGGAGTCAAAAAGAATCAACCAGATCATAAAAAAGAACTGGAAAATCCTACAGTTGGACCCGGTAATCGGTAAGAAAATGGGCAATCATCCTGTAATTACTTACAGAAGAGCTACAAACTTACAAGACCAGCTAATACATAGCCACTACAAAACACCAACTTCCAAGAAAGTGTGGCTAAAAACCAAAGGCTTCATCAAATGTTATAATTGCAAAGCATGTGAGATTGCCAAACCGACAACCCAAATATCCATGCCAAACAAAAAAACATGGCAAATCAGGGAATGCATCACATGCAACAGCCACTATACTGTATACATGATTGAATGTCCCTGCAAATTGAGATATATTGGAAGCACCATATGTGAACTTATAAAACGCATCCGGGAACATGCGCGTGCGACAACACATAAAGACAGAAACAACGCAGTCGCAAAACATATGGAGACCCATCACCAGGGGGACTGGAAACAGTTACGCTTTTTGGGGCATCGAAACAATGATTCCCTCAGAAAGAGGAGGACACAATGAGAAAATACTGCGGCAAAAGGAGTCAAGACACATACTAAACTTCAGGACAATGACCCCTTTTGGCCTCAACCAATCGGAGGAACTATACATACACTTGTAAAATGTCCAAAGGTCTTGAAAGTCCACCAAAAACAATTCCAATCCTGAAAAACAATCCCTATTACAGACAATTTTAATTGACACTTTCACAATTTTTCTTCACAAACTAAACCACAGATTAAAGCAAACCAAAACCATAATATCTGTCAAATGAGACAATCATTCTAAGCCCACTGGAGGGCCAAAAATCAAAAACTAAAATCCTCACCCGGGGACCCAAAACCACTTCGCCAAAAGCAGGTCTGCCGGCGCAACCTTGTGAACTACAAGATCCACAAACCCCATGATCAAGACGCAATGAAATTGATCTCATTAATTTCAATCAGCCCACTGGAGGGCAATATTCGGAACCAACTCGGTCACACATTTCCCATCCAACAAAGACTGAACAAATGAACTTACTAATTGATGGGTAGACACATGAATGTCTCCGTGAAAATAACGGAAACAACAGCATATCAATTGAACTACATAACCCAGAATTTTGAAGGGTGGGACTTGATGCAATGACCTTGTGATACTAACTGTGATGGGTAGACACATGAATGTCTCCGTGAAAATAACGGAAACAACAGTATATTATTTGAACTACACAACCCAGAATTCTGAAGGGTGGGACTTGATTCAATGACCTTGTGATACTAACCACGCCCACCTGGGCGGTAACTTTGTGTTTCAGGAAATGTGGTTTGTTTATATATCTGTGGTAATGCACTTTTCAAACTGACCGTGACCAAGACAGCGGAGGCTGTCGAAACGCGTTGGTTGTTGCCTTGTTTTTGTTTGACACCCCATGGATTGAAATAAATAACTTTGAAACTAACTTCCTTGTGAATTATATTGGGTAAACTGCGACTCCAGGATTTCTTTCAGAGGAAGGAATCGTTGTCTGTTTACACTGAGTGTATCTAAGGTTATATTAGAGTCTGAAGAGGTTAATCGTATTATCACATGAATGATGTCATCAGTGATGTGATCAGTAATGTCAAATGAGATGTCATCAGTGATGTCATCAGTGATGTCATTTGAGATGTCATCAGTGATGTCATCAGTGATGTCATTTGAGATGTCATCAGTGATGTCATCAGTGATGTCACTGACCATGTCATGAATGATGTAATATGTGACATGATCAGCAGTGGATTGCGGGTGCGCGATATATAGTTAGTGCAACTAACTATATATGGAATTTCAATGGTTTTGTGTGAGTAAAATAAGGTTTTGTAAATGCTAATTCCTAACTATATATGGTCTATAACCTATGGTTTTTTCAGTGAATTTTCAAGGTTTTGTAAATGCTAATTCCTAACTATATATGGTCTATAACCTATGGTTTTTTCAGTGAATTTCAATGGTTTTTTAATAGCAAATATCAAAAGCTTTAAAATGTCAAGTACGTGGTAGGTAAACACATTTTCGTGTTTATGCACGCTGATGTGCTTTGAACGCTGCCCCCCCCCCTCTTTTCTTTTAGGAGTATTCTCTCTTTGCAGATAGTGAAGGGTAGGTAACGCAGGCCTTTGCCCCCGTTGTAATCCGTCGTGCCTGCTTCCCTCTCCATTTGATTGATTGTTATCCAAGCATTTACTGTTTTGGAATTGGTTCTCTTTGGTTCATTCTCTATTTATAAACAAGCACAGAGTCGCAATACTCTATTTAGTCTTTGCAGATAGTGAAAAATCGTTAGAAAAAAAACAAAAGGAATCAAGCAAAATCAGTAGGCCACTAATGGGATCTCTTTTTGACCTCGCTAAAATAGAAACATTAGGAACAACACCTCATGATAAATATGAAACTAGTGAGAGGAACTGAGCTCGACGCCATGATGGCTGCAAGACAGCTCGGCTCCGCCGCCCACCCCGCCCAAAACAACGACAAACCCTATGCAGATATTATAAATATATACAACACACCAGCAAAGTAATAGGGTAAAACGTTTTATTAAATAACTATTTACATGGCAGCCTGCTGCAACATCGATCCAAATGCATGCCGCCGTTCCCGGGATTTCTCCCCGACTACTCTGCAGCCTACAAGGCCTCCGGCCGCAACCACAGCGCCAACGATCGCTGCTGACGGAGGGGAGCCTTGCCGGTTTGAGCCACTGATCTGAAGAACCGCTGCCTGCGGTGCCTCCCTGAGCCGCTTGACGGAGGCCCCCGAGAGGCAGTGTGGTGGCGCGGACCTGGAGGGGGCGCTTGGCTCCTGCCCCCTCCCCAAGTCTTGTTGCCCTGGTCTGGCCTGAGATCGCCCCCGACATAGGCGGCCGGCTCCCGGGGTCAGGCGGAACTTTTTGCCTTTTGGTGACTCTTCCATTCTGGACCTTGTCCCACAATCCGTTTGACCTGAAGACACGTCCTGCGGTGCCCTAGTCCGACCATCACATATACCTGCGCCAGGAGACGGCGTGGGGTGCACTAGAAAGGAGAGGCGGCGCGAACGAGCCTCCCCCACCTGCCCAGGTGGAGGTTTCTCAGCTACACCCCAGCGCTTCACTCGGCCAGCTGACTTGCGCCCGCACTTCCGGCACAGTGCCTCGCTCGGCCAGCTGAATTGCGCCTGCTCTTGCTATTACAGCGTCTCACCCGCCATCCAACGGAATTGCACCCAATCTTGCGGTACAGCGACAGGCGGCTGCCACGGAGCTCACGAAATGGCGGTCGGCTCCACAGACTTGGGCCTGGCCTGCAAGGATGGCTCTGCGCAACCCTGGAACTCGGACGCTTGACTGCTAGGGCATGGGCCCCATTCCCAAAAGCGTCCCCTCAGCCTTGAAGATTCTACAAGAGTCACCGGGGCCCCCGACTCCCGCAGACTTCCGGTGGGGAGCGACTGCCATGATTGCTCGCGGAATGGCCACGATATATATATATATATATATATATATATCAATCCATATGGCTCCCTTTCTTTCCCGTTCTTTCCCGGTAGGCGCTACTAGATGTGGCCGCGTTACTCCTGCGGTTGAGCCCAACCGCTAATTTATCCAAACAACGATTCCTTCCTCGGAAAGAAATCCTGGAGTCGCAACTTACCCAATATAATTCACAAGGAAGTTGGTTTCAAAGTTATTTATTTCAATCCATGGGGTGTCAAACAAAACCAAGGCAACAACCAACGCGTTTCGACAGCCTCCGCTGTCTTGGTCACGGTCAGTTTGAAAAGTGCATTACCACAGATATATAAACAAACCACATTTCCTGAAACACAAAGTTACCGCCCAGGTGGGCGTGGTTAGTATCACAAGGTCATTGCATCAAGTCCCACCCTTCAGAATTCTGGGTTGTGTAGTTCAAATAATATACTGTTGTTTCCGTTATTTTCACGGAGACATTCATGTGTCTACCCATCACAGTTAGTATCACAAGGTCATTGCATCAAGTCCCACCCTTCAAAATTCTGGGTTATGTAGTTCAATTGATATGCTGTTGTTTCCGTTATTTTCACGGAGACATTCATGTGTCTACTCATCAATTAGTAAGTTCATTTGTTCAGTCTTTGTTGGATGGGAAATGTGTGACCGAGTTGGTTCCGAATATCCAAAAATCACAATAGAGTGAGAAAATCGGTTACGTGGCATAATTGTATATTCCCAAGTGAATCAGAACAGCGACAGCGTATTGATAAACTGGCAATAAGAAATATAATACTGCAGATATAGCCAAAAATAAGAAATGCAAACTTTCTGTTCTCACCGGAAATACTAAGTAAACCCAATTACACCACAAGGATCAATAGAATTTCAAGGAACAAACTTGAAAGAAAATAAATATCCTGACATAAAGGGGAGAGTCAAAACCAAGCATAAGATGGATAAACGGGATGCAAAAAGGAAGGAACATATAACAACAATGTTTGAAAAAGATGAAATCAACATACCCGCAGTAACCAATAAAGACAAAGATAAAGGGAAAAACGATATAAAGGACAAACTAAGATCATGGGAAAAACTAAACAAAAAAGAAATCAACAAATCATGGGAATTGATAACACTACAAAAATATTTGGAAGTAGAAAGAGTACCTCGAGGTTTACGTAACCTAACAATGCCGAGCCAACAAGATGTCACAAATGACTTGTTACAAGAGTGGGGGGAACATTCCCTCAACTCATCTTTGGGATTCATCAAAATCTTAGTAAAACACATAGAAATTGCTCTGAACAAAATAAAGGAACAACTAAGAATCTTAGAAAAAGAAATAGATGGTTTGAAACTAAACCCGGAAATGACTAAATTCAAGGAAGATCTCAGCAAACAAATCGAAAAACACGAGGAAACAGTAAGAGAAAGAAAACAAACTAAATTTATAAGGGATGCAAACGATTATGCACATGGACGCATCTTCACATTTGCCCGAAAATACGATTCGTACAAACAACAAACTGACAACCCAAACATATCCTCATCGAGCTTATCCTCCCTCACATCAGCAGAACTGAGTGATGATGACTCTATCACAGACCCAGCACAGAAGGCTTTTTTAGGGGATATGCGCCTCGTTCTCAGCCAACGCCAGTGGGAACAACATCGGGGGGCGCAGAGATTTACACGAGGCAGAGGCAGAGGAAGAGGGAGATCCTGGCAATCCAGAACCCCAAAACCCCAACAAGAAGGAGCAGAAGGAGAACATTCTACAAACGCAAGAATAGGCACGGAAACACGGGGGATGAAACAAAAGAGGGGCAAATAAATGAAGAACTACAAATAATCAACCTCTCAAAAAGAGAAATAACATCAGCAGAAACCTCGGTTCTAAAGAAAGGGATTAACTTCTGCCCCACTTAACGTATGAACATGGCTCAAACCTGAATTGATATCTATTTATAGATCAGAAAGATCAAATTGGCAAAGTTTTTCATGGAAAAATCCAATAAACCCAAACCAATAAAACCTCAAGCAGAAATCACTTCTACTCTCCTAGCAAAAGAAGCGGAAGCATATCTGACACTGATAAACCTAAATGAAGAAGAAGGCAACAGTATCAATCTAAATAAAGCCATACCACAATTGGGAGCAGGCTCAAGCAAAATGAAAGCCAAATCAAAGTTCTATCCGCAGCTTACACCAGGGAACAAAATTGATATGTTCCAGGAAGCAATTATTCATGATCTTTACCAAATCACGAAAACAAAATGCAAAGATAACTTAACAATTCCAGAGAGAGAAGCCATCCAATCCCTAAACAAAGACACAAGTTTCGAAATAAAAATTGCGGACAAAGGGGGTAACGTGGTCCTGTGGGACAGGGACCTGTATACCACAGGGGCCATGGAACAACTAAACAACCCAGAATACTATGAGAAATTGAACTCAAATCCGCTGGAAAAAATCAAAAAGGAATTTGATAAAAACTTGAGTGAGTGGGAAATGAATGGTCTACTGGATTACGATGAAAAGAAATACCTCACTGTCGATTTCCCCAAAATGGCAACAATATACTTCTTGCCCAAGATCCATAAAAATCCCACGAAACCACCAGGGAGACCAATTGTGTCAGCCAAGGGGTCTTTGTTCGAGCCCCTAGCTAACTACATCGACTATTTTCTAAACCGCTTTGTACAAAAACTCAAATCCTATCTAAGGGACACAACTGACTTTTTATGCATGTTAAAACAACTAACTTGGCAACCTGAATTCCTCCTGATGGATGTGACGGCTTTATATACAAACATTGACAATGACCTTGGTATAAATGCTTGCAAATACTTTCTCCAGGAACGCAATATTCATTTCACAATAACATGCTCTTGGAAATGATCATTAAATCACTTACTAACAATATCTTCCTATTTGGAGAGCTGATTTTTCGACAAAAAAATTGAGCTGCAATGGGCTTTTCATATAGCCCTAGCTATGCTTGTATCGCCATGGGATGGTGGGAGGAGACAGTAGCGTGGAATGAAAAACATTCAGAACACACTAAACATATTGTGTCATGGAAAAGGTTTATCGATGACCTGTTCATCGTGTGGGACGGCAGTGAAGAAAAATTTCTTGAATACTTTGAAATCTTGAATACCGAAACACCTTGTCTGAAATTCACCCACAATATAAGCAAAACTAAAGCCATCTTCCTAGACACAGAAGTATATATAAAGGACAACCGCATTGAGACAACCCTCCACCGAAAAAGCACAGCCACAAATGCAACCTTGGAAGCAACCAGCTTCCATCAACAATCTCTAATCAAAAGCATACCCTATGGAGAATTCCTCCGCTTGAGAAGAATCTGCAGTGAGGAAAAGGAATGGAATAAACAGAGCAAGAACGCCATTCAAAGATTCACCAAAAGAAAATATAACCAAAAAGTGGTACAAAGCTGTTGGGAAAGAGCGAATCAAAAACCTAGAATGGAATGCCTACAACAAAAAACCAAAGAAACCAACCAGGAAGAGGAACCTATCAGGCTGATCCTGAATTACAGCCAGGAGTCAAAAAGAATCAACCAGATCATAAAAAAGAACTGGAAAATCCTACAGTTGGACCCGGTAATCGGTAAGAAAATGGGCAATCATCCTGTAATTACTTACAGAAGAGCTACAAACTTACAAGACCAGCTAATACATAGCCACTACAAAACACCAACTTCCAAGAAAGTGTGGCTAAAAACCAAAGGCTTCATCAAATGTTATAATTGCAAAGCATGTGAGATTGCCAAACCGACAACCCAAATATCCATGCCAAACAAAAAAACATGGCAAATCAGGGAATGCATCACATGCAACAGCCACTATACTGTATACATGATTGAATGTCCCTGCAAATTGAGATATATTGGAAGCACCATATGTGAACTTATAAAACGCATCCGGGAACATGCGCGTGCGACAACACATAAAGACAGAAACAACGCAGTCGCAAAACATATGGAGACCCATCACCAGGGGGACTGGAAACAGTTACGCTTTTTGGGGCATCGAAACAATGATTCCCTCAGAAAGAGGAGGACACAATGAGAAATTACTGCGGCAAAAGGAGTCAAGACACATACTAAACTTCAGGACAATGACCCCTTTTGGCCTCAACCAATCGGAGGAACTATACATACACTTGTAAAATGTCCAAAGGTCTTGAAAGTCCACCAAAAACAATTCCAATCCTGAAAAACAATCCCTATTACAGACAATTTTAATTGACACTTTCACAATTTTTCTTCACAAACTAAACCACAGATTAAAGCAAACCAAAACCATAATATCTGTCAAATGAGACAATCATTCTAAGCCCACTGGAGGGCCAAAAATCAAAAACTAAAATCCTCACCCGGGGACCCAAAACCACTTCGCCAAAAGCAGGTCTGCCGGCGCAACCTTGTGAACTACAAGATCCACAAACCCCATGATCAAGACGCAATGAAATTGATCTCATTAATTTCAATCAGCCCACTGGAGGGCAATATTCGGAACCAACTCGGTCACACATTTCCCATCCAACAAAGACTGAACAAATGAACTTACTAATTGATGGGTAGACACATGAATGTCTCCGTGAAAATAACGGAAACAACAGCATATCAATTGAACTACATAACCCAGAATTTTGAAGGGTGGGACTTGATGCAATGACCTTGTGATACTAACTGTGATGGGTAGACACATGAATGTCTCCGTGAAAATAACGGAAACAACAGTATATTATTTGAACTACACAACCCAGAATTCTGAAGGGTGGGACTTGATTCAATGACCTTGTGATACTAACCACGCCCACCTGGGCGGTAACTTTGTGTTTCAGGAAATGTGGTTTGTTTATATATCTGTGGTAATGCACTTTTCAAACTGACCGTGACCAAGACAGCGGAGGCTGTCGAAACGCGTTGGTTGTTGCCTTGTTTTTGTTTGACACCCCATGGATTGAAATAAATAACTTTGAAACTAACTTCCTTGTGAATTATATTGGGTAAACTGCGACTCCAGGATTTCTTTCCGAGGAAGGAATCGTTGTCTGTTTACACTGAGTGTATCTAAGGTTATATTAGAGTCTGAAGAGGTTAATCGTATTATCACATGAATGATGTCATCAGTGATGTGATCAGTAATGTCAAATGAGATGTCATCAGTGATGTCATCAGTGATGTCATTTGAGATGTCATCAGTGATGTCATCAGTGATGTCATTTGAGATGTCATCAGTGATGTCATCAGTGATGTCACTGACCATGTCATGAATGATGTAATATGTGACATGATCAGCAGTGGATTGCGGGTGCGCGATATATAGTTAGTGCAACTAACTATATATGGAATTTCAATGGTTTTGTGTGAGTAAAATAAGGTTTTGTAAATGCTAATTCCTAACTATATATGGTCTATAACCTATGGTTTTTTCAGTGAATTTTCAAGGTTTTGTAAATGCTAATTCCTAACTATATATGGTCTATAACCTATGGTTTTTTCAGTGAATTTCAATGGTTTTTTAATAGCAAATATCAAAAGCTTTAAAATGTCAAGTACGTGGTAGGTAAACACATTTTCGTGTTTATGCACGCTGATGTGCTTTGAACGCTGCCCCCCCCCCTCTTTTCTTTTAGGAGTATTCTCTCTTTGCAGATAGTGAAGGGTAGGTAACGCAGGCCTTTGCCCCCGTTGTAATCCGTCGTGCCTGCTTCCCTCTCCATTTGATTGATTGTTATCCAAGCATTTACTGTTTTGGAATTGGTTCTCTTTGGTTCATTCTCTATTTATAAACAAGCACAGAGTCGCAATACTCTATTTAGTCTTTGCAGATAGTGAAAAATCGTTAGAAAAAAAACAAAAGGAATCAAGCAAAATCAGTAGGCCACTAATGGGATCTCTTTTTGACCTCGCTAAAATAGAAACATTAGGAACAACACCTCATGATAAATATGAAACTAGTGAGAGGAACTGAGCTCGACGCCATGATGGCTGCAAGACAGCTCGGCTCCGCCGCCCACCCCGCCCAAAACAACGACAAACCCTATGCAGATATTATAAATATATACAACACACCAGCAAAGTAATAGGGTAAAACGTTTTATTAAATAACTATTTACATGGCAGCCTGCTGCAACATCGATCCAAATGCATGCCGCCGTTCCCGGGATTTCTCCCCGACTACTCTGCAGCCTACAAGGCCTCCGGCCGCAACCACAGCTCCAACGATCGCTGCTGACGGAGGGGAGCCTTGCCGGTTTGAGCCACTGATCTGAAGAACCGCTGCCTGCGGTGCCTCCCTGAGCCGCTTGACGGAGGCCCCCGAGAGGCAGTGTGGTGGCGCGGACCTGGAGGGGGCGCTTGGCTCCTGCCCCCTCCCCAAGTCTTGTTGCCCTGGTCTGGCCTGAGATCGCCCCCGACATAGGCGGCCGGCTCCCGGGGTCAGGCGGAACTTTTTGCCTTTTGGTGACTCTTCCATTCTGGACCTTGTCCCACAATCCGTTTGACCTGAAGACACGTCCTGCGGTGCCCTAGTCCGACCATCACATATACCTGCGCCAGGAGACGGCGTGGGGTGCACTAGAAAGGAGAGGCGGCGCGAACGAGCCTCCCCCACCTGCCCAGGTGGAGGTTTCTCAGCTACACCCCAGCGCTTCACTCGGCCAGCTGACTTGCGCCCGCACTTCCGGCACAGTGCCTCGCTCGGCCAGCTGAATTGCGCCTGCTCTTGCTATTACAGCGTCTCACCCGCCATCCAACGGAATTGCACCCAATCTTGCGGTACAGCGACAGGCGGCTGCCACGGAGCTCACGAAATGGCGGTCGGCTCCACAGACTTGGGCCTGGCCTGCAAGGATGGCTCTGCGCAACCCTGGAACTCGGACGCTTGACTGCTAGGGCTTGGGCCCCATTCCCAAAAGCGTCCCCTCAGCCTTGAAGATTCTACAAGAGTCACCGGGGCCCCCGACTCCCGCAGACTTCCGGTGGGGAGCGACTGCCATGATTGCTCGCGGAATGGCCACGATGTAGCCACGGGGTGCTCTCATGCTGACGCCAGCTTCAGTCTGAAACATCCAGAAACACTGTAGACTACCAATTCGATCAGTTCCGGTAGAGCCCCAACGTGACCCGGTAGAGAAGAACTTGCCCTCCCCTTTTTGACTAATGGTTCTTGTTGCCTGTCCCTTCTGTTGTCATTTAACAGAACTTTTTGGACTGCTGAAAGGGGTTGTGTTCCGACCGCTGTTGGGTGGAGACATTTTGACTATATTCTGGACCTGCGTTGTCGCGTAATGCGTCATATGACGCGCCGCGTTAGCGCACCCGGAAGTGCTCCGGTGCGCGAGGCTCGAAGCGCAGCTTCCCGGAAGCGATCCGGGGCGCGGCGCGGAGCGCGTAACGTAAGCATAACAGGTCATGTGACTTGTTAATAAAACTTTTCATTGGTTCATTTCACTTTTGAGTTCCTAATGATGTAAGGCTAGGTCATGTGACCTAAAAATAACACTTTTCATTGGTTTAGAGCTATTTTTTGTCCCAAATGATGAAAACCCCTCCTTGTTTCCTCACACTGACTTTCATCTTTGTGAGAGGAAGACCTTTTTTCATCACTTAGCAATAGCAAGTGTTGTAGCTTCAGCTGGTGCATCCCCACCACCACCACCACCTCCTAGGAAGAGAGTACCACCTCCTCAGGTAGTGGTTGAGCAAGAGGTGCCCCCCCCCACACCTTCTTGTTGCCTGATTCGGCCAGCTCAATCGATCGAGCATGAGACTCTGTTGTGATCTGAAGAACCGCTGCCTGCGGTGCCTCCCTGAGCCGCTTGACGGAGGCCCCCGAGGGGCGGTGTGGTGGCGCGGACTGGGAGGGTGCGCTTGGCTCCTGCCCCCTCCCCAAGTCTCGCTCGGACAGCTGAGTTGCGCCCACTCTTGCGGCCTACGACATGGAGAGGCCGGGGCGTTGACTAGGCGGGGCCTCCAGCCGCAACCACAGCGCCAACGATTGCTGCTGACGGAGGGGAGCCTTGCCGGTGAGAGCCACTGATCTGACGAACCGCTGACTGCGGTGCCTCCCTGAAGAGCTTGATGGAGGCCCCCGAGGAGCGGTGTGGTGGCGCGGACTGGGAGGGGGCGCTTGGCTCCTGCCCCCTCCCCAAGTCTCGCTCGGCCAACTGAGTTCCGCCCACTCTTGCGGCATACGACATGGAGAGGCCGGGGCGTTATGGATCAGTATGGGCAAATATACACTTGGGGATTCACAAGCAACAACAAGCCTTTGTATTTGGGGCTCAAAATCAACAACAGTGACAGAGAACAGAAGCAAACTAAGCACTCAGGGGCTACGTTTAAACGTAACATCATCTCCCCAGAGGTACATCACCTTACACAGCCTTGGCCTCAGTCAAGCATCAATAGTAAGATTTTCATAGGTGAGTGTAGGTTCATGGAACCACAGCGCCAACGATTGCTGCTGACGGAGGGGAGCCTTGCCGGTGAGAGCCACTGATCTGAAGAACCGCTGCCTGCGGTGCCTCCCTGAAGAGCTTGACGGAGGCCCCCGAGGGGCGGTGTGGTGTCGCGGACTGGGAGGGGGCGCTTGGCTCCTGCCCCCTCCCCAAGTCTCGCTCGGACAGCTGAATTGCGCCCACTCTTGCGGCCTACGACATGGAGAGGCCGGGGCGTTGACTAGGCGGGGCCTCCGGCCGCAACCACAGCGCCAACGATTGCTGCTGACGGAGGGGAGCCTTGCCGGTGAGAGTCACTGATCTGAAGAACAGCTGCCTGCGGTGCCTCCCTGAACCGCATGACGGAGGCCCCCGAGGGGCGGTGTGGTGGCGCGGACTGGGAGGGGGCGCTTGGCTCCTGCCCCCTCCCCAAGTCTTGTTGCCCTGGTGTGGCCTAAGATCGCCCCCGACATAGGCGGCCGGCTCCCGGGGTCCGGCGGAACTTTTTTCCTCTTCCTTTCTGCACCTTGTCCCACAATCCGTTTGACCTGAAGACACGACCAGGTCCCTGAATGTGTGCAGGGGGACGGTATTGATTGAATCAAGATGGCGGCTTCACACAAAGCTGACTCAAGTGTTGCTGCTGATGCTATGCAGACAAAAACTGGTTTTCAGTTTGTACATTCTTCAGGATTTTTCCATCCAAGGCTGGTTGAGAGTTTGTAGAACAATGGCTTCAGATTTTCAACATTCTTCATAAATGTAACAATGTGAGACTCACCAGGAGAACGTCCGTTTATATTTCCTTTCAAAATGCTACCAACAATATTTTCTGAATGGAAGACACCATCTTGTAGCATAAAGAGCTGCGTCAAGGATGGTATTGCCCAGAATGTCTTGTTTTCTAGTGCTCGTAATGACGAAGCCAGAACTGCCGAAAGGGATTCTGGTCCTGCCGCTACTTATTTGAGACATTGAACTATACTCTGGACCTGCCTGGCCTCGACCAAAATGGCGCCAGTATGGGAGCCACTTGCAACTCCTTATGACGTTCTAGTTACTTAGCCTTGACGTTATGGGGGATGTATGCGGTCTTTGTGCGCATGGCGGGGGGGGAAGGGTACTGACTGGGAATACGGACAACCCTATTGATGTCGATTTTTCATTATTGATTATTGTATTAATAAAGCTTCGAAGTAATGTTACCCATGATACTCGCCCATGGTGTGCGTATGGACGATTTTATTGTAACTGATCCTGTTATACTTTCAATTAAAAAATAAACCTTCACTGATCCTGCAACCGTTTGTCACGTTTAGTTTTTTCAATTAAATGGCTCGCTTGTTACATACTCCTATACCCCTGGCTTTTGACCCTTTCCTACGCGCGGTCTGTACTACCGCCCTCGGGCGATCTATGTAATGAACAGACTACCATTGCCGAAACACAAGGGAATGCATCTCAGATGTACAGAAAGGCATCCCTTCAGGCTCGGTCCCACACACCCTTACAGTGAGAATCCCCTCCCCAATCACAATACAGGATCGTTATCAGATAGTAGGAACACGTGTGGTGTGACGGATCTCATGGGGTGGGGGCCTTGATCTACTGTAACTCCTTTGAAGAGGGGTGATTCTTTACAGTTGGGGCCATAAACTACATCCGCAGGGCTAGGTGATAGCCTGGGACTGGCCTGGACAATCGGACACAGAGGAAGAGGAGTGTCAGAGGGTGCGGTAGTGAATAGGGTGAAAGGGCGGGCACGGGGTGTGATTCTCAGGGAAGAGCAGCGCAGATGGGGGGAGGTTTATGGCCCATGCATGAGAGAGAGAGCGGGGGTGACCAGTGCGTGGGGGAGATGCTTGCGAGGGTGGGGAGCTGTGCTGAGGATCGGCGGCGTGCAGAGAGTGGGTCTGGTCAAGGCATCTAAAATGGCTGCCGTGCACGACAAAAGTGTGGCATTGGAAAAAAGGCAAGATGGCGCAGACAATGTTTATCAATACGGATTAATTTTCCACAGAGAGAACGGGGGAGGTCAGAGAGGGGGGGTGTTCGTAGCGCAAGGGAGACGCGCTGGGGACCGGCGAGGGGCAGAGGGGCCATAGCGCTTTCAAAATGGCTGCTGCTTGCTAGAGCGTACGTGCCTAAGTGGGGACAAGGTGGCGCCGATTATGTTGACATCGCAAACCAGATTTTAACACTAAGACATGAAAGTGAAAACTGCACCATTGCTCCCCCCCCCCGACTGACACCCTCCTTTGCCTCAGCTTGGATCATCATTTGCTAAAGTGTTCAAAGACCCCACCGTGAGTATAAGCACAACCGGGGCCTTACTGCACACCCTGAGAAAAACTACGCAGCAAGACAATCTCTACCTTCTCCCTTTTCCATGTTCCAACGCTTTGAAATGAACAATATATTTACTCGCAGTGACAAAATGGCGGTCAACACTTCCTGATTTCCTTCTAATCGAACGTTAACAGACGTCACACAGCAAAAAAAAAAATCCGCTCACGCGCAGCCGCTGGAAGACATGTATCAACATATATGAGCATCCTCAGCCACCCTCAGAAAACATAGGGGGTCAGGATACGTCTCCCGTGCCCCCTTTTACCCATTTCCCACATTGTTTTTCCTCCATCTTGTGATTTAATTAAAACGAAACACAAAATGGCGAATTTCCGTTACGCTACAGGTTTGCGACCCGGTTCGCGAACCGGGAAGCGCTTCTACCGCGAAAAATCAAATTTTTTTTATTTGCCCCACGGGACCCTTTAATAACCCCAACATCATTCCTAGGGGGTCAAGAGGGGTCTACCTTGCCCCCTTTCATTAAATTCCCCCTTCGTTTTTCTCCTCCACTTGTCTCTCGATCCTACCGAGAGACAAGATGGCGGCCGTTCCGGACTATTTAGAATGTTGACAGACACCGGAGAGCCAATCAGCTTCGCTTTGCGACGTTCCGTTACGCGTCAAGTACGCGAACCGGAGCGCTACCCGGAGCGCTGTCACAGATATATCTGTTTTTTAAAACGTTAATTTCTCAAAATCCACTGGAGCATATATATTGAGACCTAGCAAAGGCACATCGGGCTAACAGTCCCTACAATTTTGCCAAGTTTCGTGCAAATCCATTCAGCCGTTCGAGCTAAAAGTGAGGCCAACCGCCCTATGGAAAACTCAATGTTAAAAACGCGTTTTGGGACCCCCCTTTTTTCTCGCCCCCCTCTTGACGAACCCCCCCCAAATTTTCAGGGGCTGCTCAGAAACAAAATGTGCCATTTTCCTGAAAATTTCAGCCAATTCCGTCCACAAACGCCAAAGTTATTAGACATAGAATTTTCAGAAATCCCATAGGGAAAAATCCTAACTATATATACCTACTGGCGACCGCCAGTAGGTAATATATATATATATATATATATATATATATCCAAAATTTACCGTCATAAGTCGTTTGGTGACAGAGAGTCGAGGCCCCGTTTAGCTTTGTTCAAGTGCTTTTATTCGGCAACAACAACACCCAACGCGTTTCGCAGCCTTCGCCGCTTTCTCACGAGTGATAGGTTGTGTTAATTCAATAAAGTTATATACAATAACAAAAAACAGAAACTTAGTCATGTGACCCGTTTTGTGAATCATTTGAAAGTGAAAACATACTCTCTCATTTAAACATTTCTCTTTTACATGTTGCTTTTGTCACATAGTGCCTGTATTCTCCTTAACATAATAATTAAACATTTCATGGTATTTAAATTAAAGTCAGGAAAGATCGTGCTTGCTTGTGCATAGAGGACTACTTTTCCCACAATTCATTGTCCGTTTGGCAAAAATATGTGGTCAACAATACATTACATAATATGCTTTCTTATTCTGAATTACTTCATTCAGTGTGTTGTTTACCCTAGGCCAATTGCTGGCATTGACATCTCCGGGTATAACATTTTGGTCGGGAAAAAACGCGATCATTCACGCATTTCTGAATTGCATCATTCAGTATATTTATCACCCAGACTGTTTGCAGGCATTTACACCTCACTGACATAACGCCTCTGTGGGCTGTTGTAAGCAGTTCATTTCCAACCGGTGTTGTATAGCTCTACGCTACTTGCACACCGTTCATGTGGGTGTAACTCTTACTTGTCTCCTCACACATTGAGCCCCAGTGGGCTTAATCGTTCAAAATTCAGTCCAATATATTCCAGTGCCTTACTGTTTATCTCAAGTTGTACTTAATTCACCCTTGATCTTACTTCCCTTGTGACTTTCATTCAATTCACGCACTCCGCAGTGAACAAATGTGACCTGAAAAAATGAGAGAGCATATCAGTTAAAATCATTGCCTCTGTAGTCATTCAACTATTTGATAAAACAATCATAATCTGTGGAATTCAACGAAAACAGCAAGTTTCAATTACACATCAGATTCAAACAGGCGCTTCTATTGTCCAAGGTGAGATGCCAGTCCCTCATCAATGTTGTGCCCTGATGGAGATAGTGTTTGGAATCCTATTATAAACCTAGATTCAAGTCTTCGTAATTCTTTGACTCTATCTCCACCTCTCTCTCTCTTGGGTATACAATCCAATACCACAAATGATAGTAAACTTGTGTTTTGGTTGTGTTCACTGAAAAAGTGGTGGGCAATTGGGTATTGTTGGTCATGGTGGTTTATGG
This sequence comes from Lissotriton vulgaris, assembly GCF_964263255.1. Lineage (NCBI taxonomy): Eukaryota > Metazoa > Chordata > Amphibia > Caudata > Salamandridae > Lissotriton > Lissotriton vulgaris. Next base: position 1,700,249,061 of record NC_141685.1, on the reverse strand, counting down.
CCCTCAGATGCTCTAGTACTCTTTTTTTTGCTTTGTGTACTGTACTTCCTATGTAAAATAAATCACATGGGCATTTGAGGGCATACACTGCGTATTCAGTCTCGCATGATAGGTGTTTTTGTATTTTGAATGGTTTGGTGTTGGTTGATAACTTGACCACTTTGCAGTTTTTACTGTTTTTACAGGCCTTGCATTTGCCACAGATATAAAATCCATGTACTGGGTTTGTTCTTTTAGGCACAAATTACCTTCAGAAAAGGAAACTCAATCAGAGATCTGGTAAACCCAGCGAACTTGCCAAAAGCAGTGCCTAAAAGAACAAACCCAGTACATGGATTTTATATCTGTGGCAAATGCAAGGCCTGTAAAAACAGTAAAAACTGCAAAGTGGTCAAGTTATCAACCAACACCAAACCATTCAAAATACAAAAACACCTATCATGCGAGACTGAATACGCAGTGTATGCCCTCAAATGCCCATGTGATTTATTTTACATAGGAAGTACAGTACACAAAGCAAAAAAAAGAGTACTAGAGCATCTGAGGGCCATAAACCACCATGACCAACAATACCCAATTGCCCGCCACTTTTTCAGTGAACACAACCAAAACACAAGTTTACTATCATTTGTGGTATTGGATTGTATACCCAAGAGAGAGAGAGGTGGAGATAGAGTCAAAGAATTACGAAGACTTGAATCTAGGTTTATAATAGGATTCCAAACACTATCTCCATCAGGGCACAACATTGATGAGGGACTGGCATCTCACCTTGGACAATAGAAGCGCCTGTTTGAATCTGATGTGTAATTGAAACTTGCTGTTTTCGTTGAATTCCACAGATTATGAATGTTTTATCAAATAGTTGAATGACTACAGAGGCAATGATTTTAACTGATATGCTCTCTCATTTTTTCAGGTCACATTTGTTCACTGCGGAGTGCGTGAATTGAATGAAAGTCACAAGGGAAGTAAGATCAAGGGTGAATTAAGTACAACTTGAGATAAACAGTAAGGCACTGGAATATATTGGACTGAATTTTGAACGATTAAGCCCACTGGGGCTCAATGTGTGAGGAGACAAGTAAGAGTTACACCCACATGAACGGTGTGCAAGTAGCGTAGAGCTATACAACACCGGTTGGAAATGAACTGCTTACAACAGCCCACAGAGGCGTTATGTCAGTGAGGTGTAAATGCCTGCAAACAGTCTGGGTGATAAATATACTGAATGATGCAATTCAGAAATGCGTGAATGATCGCGTTTTTTCCCGACCAAAATGTTATACCCGGAGATGTCAATGCCAGCAATTGGCCTAAGGTAAACAACACACTGAATGAAGTAATTCAGAATAAGAAAGCATATTATGTAATGTATTGTTGACCACATATTTCTGCCAAACGGACAATGAATTGTGGGAAAAGTAGTCCTCTATGCACAAGCAAGCACGATCTTTCCTGACTTTAATTTAAATATCATGAAATGTTTAATTATTACGTTAAGGAGAATACAGGCACTATGTGACAAAAGCAACATGTAAAAGAGAAATGTTTAAATGAGAGAGTATGTTTTCACTTTCAAATGATTCACAAAACGGGTCACATGACTAAGTTTCTGTTTTTTGTTATTGTATATAACTTTATTGAATTAACACAACCTATCACTCGTGAGAAAGCGGCGAAGGCTGCGAAACGCGTTGGGTGTTGTTGTTGCCGAATAAAAGCACTTGAACAAAGCTAAACGGGGCCTCGACTCTCTGTCACCAAACGACTTATGACGGTAAATTTTGAATTTAACGGGGCAAGGCGAAACCCCGTCGAGGCCCGCCATTAACGAAGAGGCGCAGGCAAGAATTTCGTCAGGCTTCTGGAAAATATATATATATATATATATATATATATATATATATATATATATATATATATATATATATATATATATATATATATATATATATATATATATATATATATATAAATATATATATGTATATATATATATATATATATATATAAATATATATATATATATATATATATATATATATATATATATATATATATATATCTTTGGGCTGTGGGGCTTGGGTGCAATGGTGTCTTTTGGGGTCAGATTCTGGTGCAGGAGTCTCTTGTTGTTGGAGGGGGCCTGCAGAAAGAGGCTGCAGAGGGCGACTGGAAGTCCAGTCTGGGTAAACCCAAGGATGGATGGGCTTAGCTCTTATGGGTCTGGGGATCCCATTGGGACTGTCACCTCTCTTGGACTTCGGCTCTGGAGCGTGGGTACATAGGTGCTTTCAGGCATCGGGTGGCGGCGTACACAGACTCACATCCTGGTCTTTGTTTTGCAGAAGTGGGGCAAACAGAACAGCTGGGCCCCTCGCAAAGTTCTCTCTGTCCCTCAAGTCTCTTGGTGTGCAGGTTGGTATTCCTCTGCGTTGGTGTCCAGATTGGGCACAACAAGCCTTGACTGCTCCAAAGAGTCTGGTACCCCATGTGTTGGTACTGTGTGTCTCCAGTCGGTCCTGGAATCCCCACATTTGGAAGGAGGACAGATGTGACCTGTGGGAGCACTGCTACATCTTCCTGGGTGGCTGCTGCATCAGTAGTCCCCGTAGCCAGCTGGTTAGTGTACCGGGTCTTGCTCTTTGGTGCCTTCGGCTATAGGGGAGTAGTTCCTCTACTCTAAGGGAGTTCATTTGGCAATTTGCCAAGCACTGCAAGCCCTCCAGAATTTGTGAGGTCAGCACGGGGGCAGGACGAGTTACATGCTCCACAAAGGTGGGGTGCAGTACCCAGGCCAGCAGGGTTGGTGCCAAGCCAGTCATGACCCTCGGTTGTTGGGTCAGCAGTCTCCTCCTTCCACTCCTTCTTTTGTTTTAAATGAAATTTAAAGCTCTGGTATTTGAGGGGAGGGCTTAAGTACTCAATTAAGCGGCTTTAAGGAGAGTAAGGGGTATTAGCCAATGGGCTACTTGCCCCTGGGGTCACTATACCCACTAGAAGACCACTTCCTGTGGGGAATGGGCATCACCCTGTCCCTGAATTTCTAATTCCACCACACACACTATGGTGGAATTTCTAAAGTCATATTCACGTCAGACTTGGTCACCATAGAGATGGGCCCAGCCCTGCAGTGCAACACGCTCCCTGCATAGATACTTTTCCCGCCTGTCCTGGTGCCAGATGGATCAGTGCAGGGGGGAGGGGCATCATCTCCTGTGAGAGAAGCCAGACTTGCATACCAAAAGGCTGTAGGCTTGTGAAGCCCCCTGCCTTGGAACACTACTTTTCCTAGCCTCAGGGGAGGAGGAGCGGAGGCTCTCACCCTTGGGGGGTCAGATACTCATCTGGGGTGGCAGGCTGGACTGAACCAGTCAGCTAGCACACTAGAGGGCTGGTATGTTTCAGGGGGGTACCTCTGGGTGCATGTATTAATAAATCTATGTATGTGTGCATGTGTGGAGAAGCGTGGCTCAATGGTTAGAGCGGCAGACCCTGATGCAGGGGTCTGGCCTGGGACCAGGGTTCAATTCCAGCCTCAGCGGCTCTTGGACTCAATCTCCCCGGACCTGATAATTCTCGCCTCAGTGCCTAGTCTAATCATGGGTCCCACTCTGGGCAATAGCTAGCTTAATCTCCACAACGGCCCCAGCAGCGCTTGGATGCCTGGCTTCACCTTGGGGGTGCCCAGGAGTGGACATCTCACAGGAAAGCAAGAAAGGGTTCCACAGCGGTATGAATACAGCGCTACGAGACCTCTGGGTAGAAGGCGCTATATAAATACAAACACATTTACATTTATTAATAAATCCATAATTGGAATCATTGTGGATTTATTAATACCATATGTTTCAGTGAAGTCATCATGTAGCTGGGCAACACATTTTGACCAGTGCCCAGTATTTTATTGTATTGTAATTGCATTTATATAGCACTTACTACCCCAGACGAGGCATTGAAGTGCTGTTTCAGCAAGTAGCAAAACTACTCCGGAACCCAAAAGGATTAGTGGTAAATTTTTATAGTGAAATATGAAAGGAATTACATACATTAAGATGGCTTCCCTGCTCACTTGTAATATCTAACAATAGAACTAGACATCACATGGCATATTTGTTCATGCAAATATGTCCTCACATAAAATATAATGCACCCAGCCTTAGGGCTCAATGCCTGCTGTAGGAGTGACTCGCATATATCAGAAGCAGTGACTATGGCCTGACACACAGGAGAGTGTCATGTTGTGTTTTCATTCATGGTTTGCACCATGTCACGCAGCTTGCCATGGCAGTCTGTGCAACATTTCTATGTGGGTCTCCTAGCGTGGCATCAGATATGCGGCAGCCCTTAGGGGCCCTCTTTAAAACCCATGTCCTAGGTACCTGGCGAACCATTTAATAGGGATTTACAGGGGTGCTAATGTCCTTACCTGATTATAGCACAATTAGACTTTACGTTGTTTTAGGGAAGGAGCACTGATACTGAGATCTGGTTAGCAGAGCTCAGTGCACTGTCAGAGTTGAAAATCAGCATCCATTAGCTAACAAGCATTTACAATGCAATGGTTTTGCCTTTGTTAAAGTTAGAGCTATTGGCATTGCTCTTGACATTATTTTTATTTGTTTTTTTAACATAAATAAATGGCATTGACATTTACAATAGCAGGGCAGGGCACAGGGAAGGGGGGGCGAGGAGAGATGAAGGAGAGCTGCGGGCTCAGGGAAGGGGGGGCGAGGAGAGACGAAGGAGAGCTGCGGGCTCTTGTTGTAATGCTTGCATGGATGAGTTGGTGGATGCATGGATGGGTGCAGGCATGGATGGGTGTATGGATAGATGCATCGATAGGTGGATGGGTGGATGGATAGATGCATATATACAGCCAAGTACTCAACAATTTATGCAATCCACCAACCCATCCAACCAACAACCCATCCTTGCATCCACCCATACATCCATGCATCATGCATACATCCATCCATCATGCATCCATCCATCCACCCACTGCGTCCCACTCCGACCCCTCTAAATATAACTATTTTTTTCTGTATACAATGCGACGGTTTCGCCTTTGTAAAAGTTAGAGCTATTGGCATTGTAAATGACAAATTTTGTATTTATGTGTTGGTTTTGAAAACAGATAAATAAATGGCATTGTCATTTGCAATGCTAATAGCTTAATCTCTCACAAATGTGAGACCTATTGCATTTGCACACACACACAGAGCACAAACACACACACAGAGCCACCCACAGTCATTCACATAGAGCCACCTACACACACAGAGCCACCTACACACAGCCACCCTCACACACACAGAGCCACCTACACAGAGCCACCCTCACACAGACAGAGCCACCCTCACACATACAGAGTGGGGGGACGGACACCTGCACAACGAAGAAGAGCGGGGGTGGGGACGGACACCAGCACAACCAGGAAGAGCGGGGGTGGGCGGACACCAGCACAACCAGGAAGGGCGAAGGGGGGGACGGACACCAGCACAACCAGGAAGAGCGGGGTGGGGGGGGACGGACAGCAGCACAACCAGGAAGAGCGGGGGTGGGGGGACGGACACCAGCACAACTAGGAAGAGCGGGGTGGGGGGTGATGGACAGCAGCACAACCAGGAAGAGCGTGGGTGGGGACGGACACAAGCACAACTAGGAAGAGCGGGGGTGGGGGGGACGGACACCAGCACAACCAGGAAGAGCAGGGGTGGGGGGTAACGGACAACAACGACGAAGAAGAGCGGGGGTGGGGTCTCGCCTTTGAAAAAGTTAGAGCTATTGGCATTGAAAATGACAACATTTTTTTATTTATGTGTTGGTTTTGAAAATAGATAAATAAATGGCACTGTCATTTACAATGCCAATAGCTTAATCTCTCGCAAATGCCACACACAAACACACAGACCCACACACATACATACCTACAGAGCCACACGCAGAGCCGCACACACACACACAGAGCCACACACTTCAGTAGTCGGTGGGCAGCGTGGAGCAGACCAGCATCCAGCCAGACAGGGCCAGCAGGAAGGCCACAATCTCCCCTGCCATGCTAGCCATGGTCACCGGTGAGGGTCACAGGGCACAGGTGTCAGAGCGGAGGGCACGGGTGAGAGCGGAGGGGTGTGAGTTGAGGGCAGAGGGGTGAGAGCTGAGGGCAGAGGGGTGAGAGCTGATGGCTGAGGGTTGAGAACTGAGGGCAGAGGGTTGAAAGCTGAGGGCACAGGGTTGAGAGCTGAGGGCACAGGGGTGGGAGCGGAGGGCACAGGGGTGGGAGCGGAGGGCACAGGGGTAAAGAGCTGAGGGCACAGGGGTAAAGAGCTTCAGAACCGGTGAGACCTGGCCCACTTAAAGCCTTGCTTACCACCATATGTTCATGGGATATGTAGTCTGTGTTGTTTTTTCTTTATTATGTTCTTTAAAGGCTGGTGATTTAAGAAAATGATGCATATTCCACGCCTACTTGTCCTTAATAGAACTGAAACTTTCCTTATCATTAGCTAGGAAATTTCTCATTCTTCACAAATGTTTAAAAATCCATGATTAAAAAATCCCACAACTGTATTTCATATTGTATTCAAATAATAGAACAAAGTAATAAATCATGGATTCTTAACAACATTTCTTTACATAATAAATGAAGGCATGATTCAATGCAATCGTAAGTAGAGTGCATAATACTGCAAAAGAAAAGTGAAGCAGTGCAAAGTGATCATGTGTCAAAAAATGTACAGCAGCATGTATGTATGTAATATCTAATTCTCAAATATGTAACAAGTGGTTACCATTCATGGCGTATTCTGGTCGAAGCTAATCCTGCCCTCATAAAAATAAATATTATCTTGTTTTGATGACTACATCAACATCGCCCGAGTGGACGTAGCGCAAAATTACGAGCTGCAATCAACTCTGGTAATACAATTCATAACATTATACGTGTATACATAGTGATATTCACAAGTTAATTGTGAACGATAATAGGGTGAAATACTGTATGTCTGTCACTAGCTAGTTTGCATCAATCTGCAGTACTTACTCCCAGAAACTGCCCTCTGCCGCCTCCAGCTCCAGACCAGGCATTTATATACCGGAGGTCTCAGCTTTTTGGATCAACAGAACCAGGATAGCAGTGCAAAAGTGTCCGTCAGCTCAGCAATCTCCAGCAGCGCGCGGCTTCCGCGTTTCGATTTAAAAGATTCCCATACCGACCGGAAACAAACCCTAGTGGGCAAAGGTTCCGGGGCTGCTGCGCAAGGCGTGGGATCTCACCCCGGCCTGAGGCAGGGTAATGCGCTCAGCCTGCAAAAGAGGGCAGCGCGAGGAACACGGATGACTCTAGCATTTCATGAATTCTTGGCGCTGCCAGGCGGGGCAAAGGGGATAAGGGTATTCTTAGTTTATCCTCTGTCCGCGTGTCTCCCAGACATCCCTAGCCTCGCGCTAGGGTTGCAGGCGAACACACGTGTGCCCTGCTTGGATAGGTATAAAAGTCCGAGAGCCCATCTGTACTGCATGAATTCCACCCCACAATTTAGGTTTTGATCTCACACACTCCACGTTGCTATACTACAGACTGTGCAGCAGGGATAGGTAAGTAAACACCGCGTGGGGGAGGCGTGTTTAGTTAATCGCTCACGGACATGTTGTAGCTGTAAAAAAGACACGCCTTCATCCCCGCCCGCAACTTCTTCACTGACAGCTGCCGCACCCCTCGCCGCGCTGCCATGGTGATCCCATCGATGTTCTTTAAATACCCTGAGCATTCTACCCACATAGACATATGGGGTTTGTAGTTCTTTCTGTGGGTTTCTAGTTAGATGGTTCTTGGATGGGACTACAAATCCCTGCAGCTATTGTAAATTCTTAGAATGACAGGCGGAGACGTGTATTGTTCCGTCATAAAAATATACAGTGATTCGGAAGCTCCACGGTTTTAAACCAGTGACTGTTCCTTTGCAGTTGTATTTTTGACCCTAACGACAGTTTCAGGGGTCGGCAGAGCACTCACCCGTGGTCGGCATGGAAGAGGAGCGGGAGAGGGGGCGGGAAAGGCGACCACGCCCACGCGAGCAGGAAGGCGGGTGCCGGCTCAATGCCGGACCAGATTCGGGGGCATTCCTGAGGGCTTTTGGCTGAGTAGCGTGACGTCGCCAAAAGCCAAAAATTCTCGGGAACGCCCCCGAATCTGGTCTGAGATTGACGGACCGAGCCTTCTCCCAATGGCTGGCCTCCATTTATGGAGCTAGCCAATGAGAGAGTGGGGACGGTCCAGTCCCCACACACAGATATCATTAAGTTTTTCCTAGCGCATGCGTACTTCGTACGCATTGGCTAGGCAAAACCTAAAAAGGGGGCAAAAAGTGAGGGGGTAACTGCAACAAAAGCCCAATTCCCTACCAAAGCTCTTTAATGCCATCAGACCATGTTCATCCTATATAAAACTTCAGGAAGGAACTCAAGACCTGGCTCTTCGAATGAGACCTGTAGCACAGCGCCTGGAGACCCTCTAGGGTGACAAGGCGGGCTCTACAAGTACTGTATCAATGATTTATTGATTGACTGAGATTACTTGTAGTAAAATGTATTGCTCATTAGAGCAACCGTAAGACCTTCACAAAATGCAATATCATTACAAATGTGTGATTGATTACTGTTTTAATCTGCTTTGGCAATCACATTCCCTACATATTTTAAATTACTGCAAATAAGGAAAACAATTCTATGTAAGAGAAACCTAGATCTATAAAATGCAAATAAATAATTGGCGGTCTCTTGTAGTCTAAGCATAATGGCGTGAGCAGCTCTGCACAGGACATATGTGCACCTCAATTTCCACAGTATGGATAGCATTCCTTCTGTATGGCATTTTGTATAGAATATTTGATACTTATAAACCCATCAACATGCAGATAATCATTGTTGTTAGACTTGGCCCTTTTTTCAGGGTTATCCCGAAACGTTTTGGCTTTCTTCATCCTATTTTTTCTGACCAGGAAGAAGAGTTGGATGCTGTAGAAGGGACTGCCACTCTGCCTGTTGTTTTGTTGCGCTGACCTACTGCTTCTGTCCTGGAAGTGAAAGGACTAGACTTTGCTTTCTACATCCTGCTTCCAAGGTTCTCCAAGGGCTTGTGCATGCTTGTCTCCTATTCAGAAGTCTCAGCGCCATCAAAGACTTCACCTGTCGGTGCCTTCTGCTGAGAGTCCTGACTTGCCAAGTGGTGCCAAGTTCAGTTCCTGGGCCCTTGGAAGTGTAACCTGGTGATCTTGAGGAGAAAATCCGAGCATCAACTCCCAGTGTCTGTTTTATCGCCCCATCGCTATAAAAGACTGGCACAGCGCTTGCTTTGCAGGTGAAGAATTGATACAGTGCCTGCCTCGCAGCTGTGAAATCGACGCAGTGCCTTCATCGTCACTATTGCATATCGACGCAGCGCGTCTTGATTTTCAACGCCCACTCTTCGACACCGCCCCGCAGTAAGGATCCGAGGCCACGTGCCCGGAAACCAGCGCACCACCTCCCCTGCCAGTAAGGAACTGATTCATCACCTCCCCTGTCAGTAAGGAACCAATGCATTACCTCCCCTGCCTAGCAGTAAGGAACTGCCTCATCACCTCCCCTGCCAGTAAGGAACTGATGCATCACCTCCCCTGTGTAGTAAGGAACTGACGCATCGCTTTGCTTTTCCGGTCCATACCTCCCATACATCTTCCACCGTCTTTGATTTTTGGCGCATCTAAGGTACTTTGTGCTAAAATGAACACATTCATTGGTTTCTATGGACTAAATTTGCTTAATTGTTTTAAGTGATATTTTGACTTGTGTATTTTGGATTTTTGTCATTATGGTCTTGTTTTATTCAGAAAAATATTGGCTATTTTTATAAACTAGTGTGGACTCCTTTTGTAGAGTTTTCACTGTGTTATTCTGTGTATGTACAAATGCTTTACACTTTGCCTCTGAGGTAAACTTGTCTTTTTTTTTTTACTGTAATGATACATATTAATCGAACAATTATTAAATATAGATATACATAAAAGCTTGACTGCCAAGCTACCAAGGGGGTGAGCAGGGGTTATGTTAGCTGTATGACTCCCTTACAGTGACTTGTGTGAGGGTCCCTACCTACTTAGATAGGTTGCAAACCGCTGCCAACTAGAGACCCCATTTCTAAAAGTTACCATTACATACAATGCTGGTAATTGAACTATCAGCCGCAAGTGGGTGAAATCCTGAATCTTCTATTGTGTCACATACAGAGACCTCCGAATGTGCTGGATTATCTGAGCAGACTAATGATGTGGAGGCCACAGTACAAGGGTCTGTGATGTGGGACTTGAAGGCTACTCAATACCTGTGTTCGGTGGGGCAGAAAAAGGAACTGGCAGAATGCGAGATAAGCTAATTTAGCTAAAAACATACAAGATCGATGTAGGTAGGCAACTGGGATGAGAATGTGGGTCACCTGGTGACACGTTTACAGTAATTCACGAGAACACACCCTCAATGCAATGCTCTTTAACTTTTTGTTGTGCAACAAGATGTTTGTATGGTGCCCTTTCAAAACATGTAGCATTGTTTACTAATTCGTGTGAAAATGTTGTTGTAAAATGCATTACTTGGAGTAGGATTATCACCTTCCGAAAAACGCAAGAATATTCTGATATAGTTAAATGCCTGTCCCCCGGCCATACTCCCAGACACACCTCTACCAGACCCTCAAGGCCCACCTCAATCAGTGTATTTAAAGCACTGATCCAGACCATTAATACTCTAAGTGCAACCACGTGATTCAGGTCAGTGGCATAACCCGTCTTGATGGTGTCCACCTTCAGAGTGTGGTGAGTGGCACCCAAAGCTCCGTAACTGACAGATTTTCATAGGCTACGATGTATGAGGAACCTTGAAGGGTGAAGAGCAGGGCTTTAGGTGGGCAGGGTCCTGCTGGTGCTCAGCACCGGCAGTTCTAAAAAGCAGGTGTTGAAAATCAGTGTCTTCATTTTTGCCCTTACCCTCGGTGAAAAATATATCTTAACTCTGCAGCAGGACTAGCCTTCACTGCATTTGATGTGACTTCAAAGAGACTCGTTCTAGTTCTTCCACAGTCTCATCATTTCAGAACAGAAGCATTTGAATTGTTATAAAACAATGAAGCGATAGTTGTTGCTTTTCTATCTTATGCAACTAACAGCCATTGACAAAGCCAATAGTCCTGGCCCGTTGTAGGTGTAATGTTCTTTGTTGGATTATATATCTGGATGCAATGACAGAAGCAGCAAAATACCAGTCGGAGGGCACATTATGCTAAGCACAGATTTTTAGAGAAGTGTTTATAAGTCATGCCCTTAATTACCTCGGCCACACCCCTTTGAGAGACCCCCCAGTTTTTTCATCCCACTTAGAGCCCTGGTAAAGGGTGAGATTGTCCCGTAAGCCTGCCCCAACCACCTAGCCACTGCCACGCTGGGCATATATGGGCTGCATTATGCCCCTGATTGAGTTGCAATGTATTCCATATAAGAAAAACACTGTACAGTTTTTTAGGTCTCAGACTAGCGAAGGCTGCGCTTGCGCAGTCTCGGCTCGAGACTTTATGTCTACAGTATGGGGGCTTAAACCCGCCCCTCTTCTCCATTGGCCAGCTTCCTAAACGGAGGCCAGCTATTGGGGGAGAGGGGAGTCACTCCGTTGAAGACCGGATTCGGGGGCGTGTTTTTTCGCTTCTTTCTGTTTTCTTTCTCTCCTCTTCCCATTGGCTGGAATTTTACATTCCAGCCAATGGGAAGAGGAGAGAATGAAAACCACGCCCCCGAATCCGAAAATGACGGGGCTTTCTCCGAGGCATTCCTGCTAATGCCTCGGAGAAAGATGGTGGTGTTTTGGTGCTTTCGCAGGCTATCCATGTGAGAGTGAGGAGGAGCCAGGCAGACATGTCCCACTACAGAGGTAGGCCTGCATATTGTTTTAACTTTTTACAGCGAGCCAAGGAACGCTTCTTTTGAATATGACGGGTCGCTAGATGCCGTTCTCGACCTCTAAACGGGTTTTCCCTGTGTGGATGGCGTGGTCCGCTTTCCAGACGGAGCTCGCTAACTGTTAACAACCACTCTCTCGCTCCTCCTTCAAACCATTCTTTGTTAGCCCCCTGCCGCCTCTTCCACTGCCCCTCTGTGGCTTCACACTGCGCGGGTCCCTCCTCCTGCCTCCTCGTGGTGGTTCGTGTAGGCGCTACGATGTGCCGGCTCCTCCTCCCCCTTCCCCGGCCGAGAGCAGCACGAGGACCAACAGCGCCAGCCCAGCCACCGCAGCCAGCCCTGCCCGAGCCGCCTGCACGCTGCCCAGGCTCTTAAGAGCAGTCCCGCGCTCCCACTATGGTGGTGCTTTTCGAGCAGGAGAGCAGCGGCATCGCCTCTGGGGCTGAGCAGCCGCCGGAGGAATCGGGGCGGCCACTGTGTTAGGCCGCGGCACAGAGTCTGAATAGGTGGGCCCCTTCTGCCCCCACTGCCCCCCCCTAGTATTCCAGGTGATCCGGCTGTGGCGTTCTGGCGCTCATTGGCCTGGATTTAATTGGACCTGTGCTGCGTATGGCCCACGTCCCTTTGTCGGCCTCTCCTCACCTGTGCTGTACTGACGGGCCCTGAGGTCTAGGACCCGCTGCTGGCCTAGTTCGATACCGGTGCCCTGAGTTCCGGTCTGGGCCTCTGCACACCCGTCCTCTGCAGGCCGGAGGTGCCCAACGCAGGAAAGCCCAGGAGCTCTCTGGGCCTTTCAGTCGTTGGTGGGGGGAGGGTGGAGGGGGGGTGCCCTTTGCACTGAGGCCAACCTGGTCCTTCATCCGCTGTGTTACTAGTAAGGGCACTCAGAGTGCCCCGATCTCAGCTTCCTCTCAGTCGGGCCCAGCCGGGCCGCTTCTCCACTGATCACCCCTCCCCGCCATCTGGGGAGGGGTGCTCTCAGCCTCTCCGACCCCCCTTAGTCTTGCTTCTCTGGCCGGCCTTGTCATCCCGGTTTTTCCGTGCCTCTGTTCCCTGCTTGTCATCCCGGTTTTTCTGTGCCTCTGTTCCCTGCTTGTCATCCCGGTTTTTCTGTGCCTCTGTTCCCTGCTTGTGATCCGGTTTTTGTGCCTCTGTTCCCTGCTTGTCATCCCGGTTTTCGTGCCTCTGTTCCCTGCTTGTGATCCGGTGTTCGTGCCTCTGTTCCCTGCTTGTGATCCGGTTGTCGTGCCTCTGTTCCCTGCTTGTTCCTCTGTTCCCTGCTTGTGATCCGGTTTTTGTGCCTCTGTTCCCTGCTTGTGCCTCTGTTCCCTGCTTGTTCCTCTGTTCCCTGCTTGTGATCCGGTTTTTGTGCCTCTGTTCCCTGCTTGTGCCTCTGTTCCCTGCTTGTGCCTCTGTTCCCTCCTTGTGCCTCTGTTCGCTGCTTGTGCCTCTGTTCCCTGCTTGTGATCCGGTTTTTGTGCCTCTGTTCCCTGCTTGTGATCCGGTTTTTGTGCCTCTGTTGTGTGTGGCTCTGTCTGTGTGTTGGGGCTCTGTCTGTGTGTGTGTGTGTGTGTGTGTGTGTGGCTGTGTGTGTGTGTGTGTGTGTGGGTGTGTGTGTGTGTGTGTGTGTGTGTGTGTGTGTGTGTGTGTGTGTGTGTGTGTGTGTGTGTGTGTGTGTGTGTGGCTCAGTCTGTGTGTGGCTCTGTGTGTGGGTGGTTTTCGTGCCTCTGTTCCCTGGGGCTTTACTGGGCAGAGAGCTGTGTGTGTGTGGCTCTCTGTGAGTGTGTGTGGCTCTGTGTGTGTGTGTGGCTCTGTGTGTGTGCGTGACTCTGTGTGTGGCTCTGTGTTTGTGTGTGTGTGGCTCTGTGTGTGGCTCTGTCTGTGTGTGTGTGGCTCTGTCTGTGTGTGTGTGTGTGCGTGGCTCTGTCTGTGTGTGTGTGTGTGGCTCTGGGTGTGTGTGTGTGTGTGTGTGGCTCTGTCTGTGTGTGTGTGGCTCTGTCTGTGTGTGTGTGTGGCTCGGGCTCTGTGTGTGGGTGCATGTGGCTCTGTGTGTGTGGGTGCGTGTGGCTCTGTTTGTGTGGGTGCGTGTGGCTCTGTGTGTGGGTGCGTGTGGCTCTGTGTGTGGGTGTGTGTGGCTCTGTGTGTGTGGGTGCGTGTGGCTCTGTGTGTGGGTGCGTGTGGCTCTGTGTGTGGGTGTGTGTGGCTGTGTGTGTGTGTGTGTGTGTGGGTGCAAATGCAATAGGTCTCGCATTTGCGAGAGATTAAACTATTGGCATTGTAAATGACAATGCCATTTATTTCTATGTTTTAAAAACTAAAATAATGTCATGAGCAATGCCAATAGCTCTAACTTTAACAAGGACCAGACCATTGCATTGTAAATGCTTGTCTATTACTTTCATTTAAGCAAACACATTTTATTAGGGTCATGCAATGAGGCAATCTACTCACATTTTAAGGACATCGGCCGGCAGGGGGTGCAAGTGAAGCCAGTAGAACGTGTTCTGACTACTGCCTAGCTTGCTCTATTCTGAGAATAAACTTCACAAAACGATAATCTATTATATCGTTGATCTCTATTGTGAATATGTTCGTAGAAGAAGTAGAACCCTAAAACTCCGTGTGCAGATATTTATATAAAATGTATTTTGATTTGGAGAATTGAACCAGGAGTGATGCAAAATTACACAATCGGACTCCCTCTGGCAAGAATGGTTTAAAGAATGACGTCAGCCCCTCTCCATCCGTTGTTATCTTATGTTTCTTGGAGCCTCGAGGCAAACAGGTGGCATGACGGGGCTGCGGGAGGTGAAGGGGGGTGGGGGGGGGGGGGGGGCAGGGAAATACAGTTTCTGAGCTTAAGCAGCAGGTAGCTCCGTTAGATGGTTTGACAACAGTCGTTTTACTTGGCCTTCGGAAGAATGAGCTAGACTTGCTGGGATTCGAACAGCTAGCATGTTTAACTCACCGAGTTATCCTGTAAGCTAAAACACGCTCTTTATTTCGCTAAAATGTAAAAAGTGTGTTTGCGGTATAATTATGTACAAAAATCTGAATGTTAGTTTTATGACGACAGAGTCATTGCACAGCAAACACAGGAGTGTAACAGATACCATTAAAAACAGACACAAATTCAAGTATCACATCAAAGAATTAAACATGGATAGGACACTTTTTACAAAAGCCGAGAGGAGAAGACTTGAAATGATGGAACAATCCTCACCTGCACTCCAAAAATCAAAATCGTGGCTAAAACAAATACATTTTAACCACAACTTAGGTGTTAAAGCAAACGATAAATAAATGACGTGGACTAACCTGTAATATTACTAATATTGATCAGCTCAGGGTGGAATTTGCACAAAAAAGTGTTTAATTTGGCGGAGGGCAGGTGAGTGAGGACCCCCGAAAGCGAAGTTCTACTAATAGCACCGGCACTTAAATGAGTAAGCGTAGCGTGTTGCTGGCTGCTGGGTGGTTAAAGGCTCGGGGTTCGCCTTCACGCCTGTGTGATCAGGCCTGGTCCCGCCTCTGGAGGGGAGCAGGGGCGCGCACTGACAACCTGCAGCAGACGGAGAATGGAATGCGCAGGCCCGGACCCCACGCGCACAGCCACGGTGGGGATGGGCGCCCAGTCACATACGCTCCAGGGCGGCGGGGTCAGCCAGGGCCTGTGTGTTCTAAAAACCAGGACCCGCCCCCTCTCGGTTTCTGCCCAAGCCCCTCCGTCCTCCTGGTGAGATTGGGCGCTAATCTTGCTTTAGTCACATAGGCCTTTTCTGCAACCTGCTGTTACAACCAGCAGTCCTGGGGGGAGGGAGGGAGAAGGTTCCGACACAATGCGAAGTCTGAGCAGGCACGCATTTGAATAGCAAATGTCTGACTTGTGCTTTCTGCTCTTGCATCCTCATTGAAGGTTGTCGCGCCTCTATCAATGTTACCAACAATGAGTCAGGGATGTTAATTACAAGCGAATCCGTTCAAGAAATTTGCATGTAAAGCAAATAAGAGTTCTTCAGCCCACATCGGTTGCAACGAAATAATTCAAGCAATCTCTGTGTATTATTTGCACTAGGAGAAGGGTCCTCTGTGGGCTTGCATCCTGCACATACATTTTGGGAGTACCACATGCACCCTGTGACTGAATCACCATCATCAAGGTGCAAACGGTCACTGGGAAGACAATATGGACTCGGAAGCAATACGGACTCATAAGAATCACGTGAGTATTATTATTGGCGCCTTTCAAGGAATGTGGAGTAACTCCCACAGGGTACTCCCTCAATCTGAAGGATCTAAAGACGTCACCAGAGACTTTGAATTTACCCATTATCTGGAAACATGTGGTAGAAACGAATTTTGGTCTAAGGAATCTCATTCATAGTCTTTCGTCGATCTCTGGCCGCTCACCTCAGTCCCGATGAGAACCCACCTAGATGCACAATCAATCAATCAGTATATTTGTAGAGCGCTCTACTCACCCGCGAGGGTCTCAAGGCGCTGAAGGAGAAGGAGGGGGTGCTGCTACTGCTCGAATAGCCAGGTCTTGAGGTGTTTCCTGAAGGTGAGATGGTCCTGGGTCAGTCGTAGGTGTGCAGGGAGGGAGTTCCATGCCTTCGTTGCTAGGTAGGAGAACGATCTTCCTCCCGTGGTGGTTCTGCGAATCCGTGGGACGGTGGCGAGGGTGAGGCTGGAGAAGCGGAGCTGGCGGGTGGGGGTGTGGAACGAGATGCGGTTGTTGAGGTATTCGGGGCCCGTGTTGTGGAGCGCTTTGCGTGCGTGGGTGAGCAGCCTGAACGTGATCCTCTTGCTGACTGGGAGCCAGTGCAGGTTTCTCAGGTGGGCGGATATGTGGATGTGGCGGGGGATGTCGAGGATGCACAGAGTAATCATGCAACATTTGACGGTTGAAAGGTCGACGATGTCGGTGCCTGTACTGATTCTCCATTCACTGGGCCAATTATGCACAGATAAATTCGGCCCTATAAATAAGAGACTGTATAATTTGATATAGCGGACAGGCTTTTGTGAAAAGGATCTCAATTTGTTTTTTGGTATTCTTTTTGTGTTTTATTTTAATTGGATCTTTCTGTATGAACACATGAACACCTTCACACTTCCGCACTTTTGGAGCACCTATGCTTATATTAAATTAAACTGGGTTTTTCTCAAATTAAATGGTATTTAATTAGTCTCACAGACCTATGTGGTTTTGATTGTTAGCTCTTTCTCGCATAAAGAAATTAAATTGCGTATTATATAAGTAACAATAATTTCTCATCCAACAGAATAATTTGTTTATGCATTGTATGTTGTTTGGGGTTAGGCAAAGGGGTTCCTGGGGGGAGGGGTGGTACACGTGAGTTAGGTCAATAACAGCCCAGCACCAGAACTGAAGGTGGGGACCGCAGGTAGAAGTGGGCAGGGGGAAGATGCTTTGGGGGAACTAAGGAGCTAAGGATGCAGATTCTGGAGCAGGCAACAGCAGAGGAAATTCCGATATAGCGAGCACCCCCTCCGACAAACAGCAGCCCAGGGGAACAAGAGGACCAGGATCCTGGGAGTCCGACAGACACAAGATGCGGATCCGCAATGGAAGCATGGGAATATGTGCTGGGCGGCGGAGGAGCTAACAAGGCCCAGGAACCTGCGCTGAGGAGGCAACCATCTAGGGCTTACACCAGGGGCACATCTGGACAGCTATCCATGGTAACATGAGCCATTGGTCTTGACAGCCTGATCCCTCTTGTAGTAAAGGAGAGAATTTGGCACATGGAAATGTATAGATATTTTTTCCCTGCTGGAAATGGAAATTGAAGTGGAGGGGCTAGACCTAGCAGCAGGGGATAACAAGCATGTACAATGCAATAGGTCTCACAATTACATTGTTTTGAGCTATTGGCATTGTTAATGTTAATGTTAAAAAGATTTTATATAGCGCACGGCTACTCTGGGGAGTGAAAATGTTATTGTTTTTTTTTACCTTTCGTGAAGCATTAATCAAGTAATGGCGTTGTAAATGACAATTACTTTTACCCCCTGTTGAACCCCGCATACAGACATACATAGAAACAGTACTACAAACGGACACACCCATGCACACACTGAGAAAAACACGCACCCTGTGAGACAGACACACTAATACATAGAGGCGCACGGGTGCACCGAAGCACATAATCACACACCCTGGCACACTGAGTCACAGGTACACTGAAGCTTTGGGTCGACACACCAGACACTGTCACACTGAGTAGAGGCACACATATGCTGAGAGGGATGTTTTAATTATCAAGCTCAAGGTGCTCACTGTAAAGTCAAGAGGAGTGAAAGACTGACGTGACATTCTAAAGTTGAAACTGAGGAGTTACACACTTCTGCAACGCATGCTCAGCCTCCTGAGCTAAATTTGTGTCAAGAACACATATACCGGAGACCTTGACACAATGCACTTCCATTGACATTGGCAACCTGAGCCTGCGTGTTGACCTCAGAAAAACCAGAGCTGAAAATTATTACTGTATTCACATAGGACAACAAAAGAACACGTCAAGCTTCAGAAGAAAAAACCTTTTTTGAACCATGGACAAATAAGCACAAACTCCATATCCGAGCCTTGTGTTCGGCAAGGTTAGTTTCAACTCATTAACAACTGCGGGTTCACACTCATTTTGGGATTAGGCAAAACGTCTACTTATTAGAGGGAGTATTAAAAAAAGGGGAAAAAGAGGCAGGGCTTAAGAGCTAAAGCACTTTCTTACAATTGCCCCTTATCAGTTCATGGTCAGAACAATTTATCGAACTTGTCAGACGACAGCATGCGACTGTACGACGATAGCTTCACGTGTGATATTTTGCATCGTTAAGTGATGCACGACAACAGATACCGTGGGCACTTTAATGGAGAAACCTTGAAATGACATCCATACGGAGTACGGACCATACCATTATCTTATTCTTACATGCGCTGTTTCCTAATCTTGAGTGCATTAGGACCGCGGTACTCAGTGCCTAAAAAATTCAGACCACCACACACCGACCACTCTGGCTGAGGGACTCTGCTCCGTGGTAACTACATTGGGGATGATAAAATCAGCCATAAGCCTGGCAGTAGATTAGTCTCTCTGGATTTATAGAAGGCTCTCCCCAATCGCTGGCTGGCCACCGACCAATTACTGTGCCAGATATGCAAGCGCACCAAGCACGATGACCCGGCACTCTTTTGGCATGAACGGTAACCACGTTTAGAAGACCATCAGTATCACACACTCTGAAAAGTCTGCCAATAGTTGCTTTTTTTGTAATTTTCTATAGCTCTTTACATGAGTGCCATTCACATTACAAAAGGAGGCATGGGGCAATTATGTGATTTGCCCAAAATCACAGGATGTTGAGCCGAAGCCGAGACTCAAACGTGGTCCTCGAGTTCTCAAGTTGGCAGCCCTGGCCATCAGTCCACTCCTTTACTCACAAGTGTGCAAAGTACATCCTCTGCGGCCCAACGTGGAGCGGATCCCGAAGACCGTCCAACACCGCCACTCACAGAGCAATGGGGGGGGAGGGGCGAGGACTGTGCTTGAACGGACGTCTCACTTACCACGTTCTCAGTGCAAGCCCGAGGTGGCAGTTGGAGTGGGGAACTGGAGCCGTGCAGGTAGGCACGAGCAGGAGGTCTAGCCCCGTACCCACTCACCAAAGAAACATGGTGCGCAGAGTCACAGACTAAGGCTGTGAAGGCTAATGGGCAGAGAAGAGAGGAAAGAACCGCAGGAAGTGACGCGCACGAAATCCAAAAAGAGGCCGGGTGGCTCTCGGTTGCGGCGCTCGAGACAGACTGTGCTGCAAAATGGCTTACATCCACCATCGAGGACTCCGTGACCGTTACCTACCAGTACTGTGGCTCGCAAGTATGTCGGGTTGTCCGCTTTCCTGAGGCTCAGTGTCGGTCAGCCAATAAATCGTCAGCGGCTCTGTACCCTACGCCACTGGAGTAGTACTGTGACGAGAAGGGACGATCAGAGGATAAATAAAGTTCATGGGCATGTGCTCTCCTTAACCAGGACCACATGGTCACCAAGCGCAGCCGCACAGCTGTGAAAGTGAGCGTGCTAAGGCCATGCTCATTAGAAACAGATGGCCACTCTAAAGATAAGAAAGTGCTTCGCGACAGCCGCAAAGCAGACAATCCAGTCTGAATGGGCCGGACGAAAAGGGGAAAGGGCGGCAACAAAAAAGCCTCAGTTCCAATCCGAGGCCAGCGTTTTAAATAAACAATCACGCCAGCCAATGAAATTGAGGGGTGGGGCTTCAAGTCCCCTTCTGAAAACCCTCCATCCACAATAGATCGCCCCGAGCAAGCAGCGCATGCGCACTGCAACGGTAGGCAAGACCTAAAAAAGGAGGAAAGGAAGGAGAGGAGAGGAGAAGAGTTAGGAAGGCAAGAAACTTTGATAACTGGACTAACGCATTTAGAATCATGGCGTGTATAATAGCTGAGCAGTTTACACACTACTCTCAGGATTTATGGTTGTATATAGCCAATATCCATGAAGCGCACAGGCATTTCACGGGCGATATATGGCTGGAGTGTGACAAGGGTTTTAGGCTAGAAATGCAGACATATTCAGACAGTGGCGGCTGCTACATGGAAGCAGCAGTGGGGCGGGGTGAGCGGAAGGGGCAGGGGGGAGAGATGGGTTAAAAAAAAATCACTTACCTCTCTGCCGGCCGACGCCTCTCCTACATCCTCTTCCTAGCTTCTTGGGAGGAGACAGGAAGCAGGAAGCACCAGGGCTCCCAGGCTCCCTGCAGCCAATCACAATGCTTCAATGCAGCGTTGTGATTGGTCTGAGCACCATGACATGGTGCTCAGCCAGGGGCTGGAGGGGTAGGCATGTTCCCCACGCAGGCTGTAATGCAGCCTTCATGGAGAACACAGTATGTGTGCATGACTGTTTTGGGTAGCCCAAAAGGGCAGTCAAGCACTCATGCTCACCCCCTGCTCTGAGAGCATCCCCGCCCCACAAAGATGGCGCAACAGGGAAAACTAAAATGATAATAACAGAGTTATCATTTTATTTTTCCTTTTTTTACACTGCAAAACACAGTGGAGCCACGCTCCGCCGCCTTAGTGGAGGATCCGCCACTGTCTCCAGATATGACATGGGATGAGGAGGATGTCTCTGGCTATATGCATAAAATGTTGCTAGCAAGAGAAGCGAACAAGAGGACTGGCGGGAAGAAGCAATCCCTCGGCAGTCAACATTTAAAGGGAAACAAGAGCAAAGCAGGAGCTGCTCCAGGGCCAGGCCATACACGGGGTGGAAACTGCCAGCACATAGTAAAGGTAGCATGGAGAGCTGCAGGAAATACAAGAACAAATGTACTTGGGACTCAGCAGGCAAATTCAGGCATGTATGCGCCAATTGTGGCGTGGACAACCCCAGCCGAAGAATGCGGGAGTAGGAAAACCCATAACAGCAAGAAAGAAATGACCAAGAACAGACACTGAGGGCCTCGGCAGGACAGTAGGTCTTGGGGTAATGGGGAAACTATGAGCTAGCAAGGACCCCCATAAACAGGCACACACTAAGGGAGTTACTCAATGGTTATCAGAACAAAGAGGATGCACAACTACTTATGGAAGGTCTGGAGTGGGATTTTAAAAGCATTTTTAGAGGGGAGATCAGTACTCAGATAATGAGGAATCTCAAATCAGCCAGTAAACATCCATTAGAGGTACGGCAAAAAATTGGGAAAGGGTGAAACTTGATCTGGTGTTAACCCCGTTAGTAACAAATTAACCAATGGGTTACAGTGGCGCACTCCTGTTTTGTCAGATTTATTTGTAGATAAGCCTAACTATCTTCTATCTCAAAAATATTTTGCGTGCTACACAGGCTGCCTATCCTCTATACTAAAAATAACAGTAGTGTTCAAGTAAACATATACCTGAGAAACTGTGTGCACAGCTGTATGTGTCAACAACTTCAACTAACACTTTTGCATATTTATGACACAAATCACAAGCAAATAATCATTAATCCATTTGTTTTCATTCTTTTTTAAAGTCTTTTTAGATTACACTTGTGTGTTTATATACATAAGGATTTCGTGAAATGTTATATTTACACACTTCCTAAGAGTGTACAATAAGACAATAATAAGGCAACATAATTATTAAAATAAATGTTGTTTTAACATGAATCCATCTTTCTTCGTGTGTTGGCCTATGAATTTCGGGACACAAAGGTTCCTTCTTCAGGGGACCTCTAGAAAAAATATTAAATAACAAAACCATCATTATCCAGAAACACTACCTGTAACTTCCATCACTACTGTTAGACTTGGCATCTTTTGGCGTGTTTCCCCTAAGTTTTTGCTTTCTGCCCTCCCGGTTTTGACTATGTTTTTGCTGGTATAACTTTGCACGCTTTTTGCTGATCAGTGGTAAAGCGCCAGTGCTCCTACGGTAAATTGTGTTATAATTGGATGTGTGACTTACTTGTCAGTCCCCAGTAATGGGCAATTCGGGTGTCGGGGCTTGTGAGTCCACCACTGCTCGTGGGTCTGCAGCACGGATTGTGCCACCCACGTACATAGCCTGAAAAAGGTAGAAGTGAATGCAGTTTGGTATGCCTGAACTCAGCGTCTAAGGACACAGCCTTTAGCGAGGGTGCCCTTTTCATTCTGAGTTCATAAAGGCCACTTTTAGAAAGTGGGTATTAATTTGCTGGGTCATCCCGTGTCCCTCTCCTGTAATGTGGATTGCCTGTCTGGTTTTTGGGACGAAAGATGGCTGGGGAGCAGGGTGCCTCCCGATAGTCTAGGTAGGTCAGGAAAAGGCTAGATAGACCTGGGTTACGATGGGGGAAGAGGGAGGGGATCTCCTTGCACAGAAGAAGAGCTGGAGAGACTGTTGAAAGGAACCACCGCTTTGCTGTGTGCTTTAGTGGGCTAACCTGCAGTGGCTTCTTCTGTCTTGGGCAGTGAAAGGCCTGGACTGGACTTTCTGCAACCAAATTGGAGACTCTCCAAGGGCTTGAGGTTGAGCTTGCCCCCTGTTCACGAAGTCTCAGGAACAGCAAAGACTTCAGGTTCTTCGACCCACAACATTCTGGACTCTGTTTTGTGCTGCAACCCGAAGAATGCCACTCAACGACGTCTACGATGACCCTGTCGAACCCGTGTCCTGAAGGCACCGCAGAGGGCACCGCCGCAACGCGACCCGGGTCTCACTGGCGACGCCTGCTGACGCCATCACCGAGCGGCTGCTCGCACCACGAACTGTGGGCAACGCACTCTGCACCACCTTGCTTCACTCCGAAGCTTTGGCACCGCAGAGAGCACCTCTGCCACACCTCACTGCGACCCTGGTCTTACCGACGACGCCTGCTTTCGCCATCACTGAGACGATGCTCACATCGTGACCTGTGGATCCGCACTTTGCCCTACGTTGCTACACGATGACGCCATGGCCTTCCTGACGCGCCACTTCCCGCTGAAATTGACATGCTGCCTACACCGGGATTCAGGGGCACCGCTCATAATTTACACAACGCACCACCATCATCTCACACCGCAGCCTTGACCCACCGAAGCCGGTGTCATTGACTCTAGTCCGTCAGCTGACGAAAGCACTTCAGCAACGACAACGCAGTTGCTTTCCCCGTGACCTGCTTGCACCATGTCGAGCACCGCCTCCATCTCACACTGCGACCCTGGTCTCATTGACGACACCATCTGATGCCGCCACCTAGCGGCTGCTCGCTCCGTGACCTGGGGGCACTGCACGCCGCACCGCTGCGCTTCACACCGCAGCACCCGACGTCTGTTGGCACCAGCGCTCCGGATCCCATCAGAAAGGAGCTCGACCTGCAACGAGAGTGACTTCAAAGGCCCCTTTGCTCTGCATCTCTGAAAGGTAGTGTTTGCGGGTCTTCTTGACACTGTAGTTGGCCTGCGACTCCGCGGTCAGGCAGAACTGTTTTTGGATTTGTTTTTCACGACGCCGTGATAGCCCCGGAAGGAGCTATCAACATCAAGAAACTATTTTTAAAGCATATTTTTGAAAAGTGAAGATTTTGAAGTATAGTATTGTAGACTTTTTTATCGTGTTTGGTCTTGTCTTACGTATATAATAATGTGATATTTTTCTAAACTGGTGTGGTGTCCTTCTGTAGTGGGTACACTATTTTACTGTTGGTTATGTACAAATGCTTTACACACTGCCTCTAAGATAAGCTGGGTTGCTCGTGCCAAGTTACCAAGGGGGTGAGCAGGGGTTATTTTAGAAGTGTAACTCCCTTATCCTGACTAGAGTGGTGGTTCCTGCCTCACTTTGGCGCAAGTATCAGCTAGCCAGAAATCCCATTTCTAACATTGGTTGTCAGCGGTGAGGACCAGATTTGCGTTTGCACTTGACTTACAGTGATTGGTGTGCACTGCTGCCATATTGCAGACCATTACGTGCCACCTACTAACCCGTTTTCTTTTTGGCCGATTTTTGTGATCTTGCCAGGTGAACTTTCTGCATCATCATGCCGCAATCAATAGCATCATCCGTTGCATCCATGGACATTGTCTTTGAGGAGGATAGGTTGGAGCTATACACGGTGAGAGAATTGAAGTCTGTGTGCAAAAACCTCAATGTCCAAGTCAGAGGCCTCACTAAGAAGGACGAGCTACAAAAGACGCTAAGGGCCTGGGTAGCAGCCAGAGACGCAAGTGGGAAATCTGGTGACCTAAGTGGAGAGGTGGGGGAGTCTAGTCCTAGGAGGGATGTGCTTTTGGGAGGGGGGAACCCTTACAGCCAGGCAGCAGTGGCCTGTACCCAGAGGAACTGGAGGACACGCTTGAGGCAAGGAAGTTCGAGTTGGAAAAACTCAGGATGGAACGTGAGAGAGGAAAACAAAAGAATAGCCATGGAAGAAAAGAAAATAATGTTAGACCATGAGCGAGGTCTTAAGGAGCTGGAGCTAAGGAGTAGGCCCGGCTCAGATGGTGGCAGCAACTTGTCAAGACAGGCAGACAGAATCGTGCACATCCCTAAGAATATGGGCAAGGAATTCAAGAGGGGAGATGACATACAAAGGTGCTTTCAGGGGTATGAGGCAGCAATCCACATGAATGGGGTCCCTGAGGAGAATTGGGGAGCAGGATTGTGGCCTCTCTTCCCCGAAGAAGTGAGGGACACTTTAATAACTTTGGGTAAGGGGTATCACCTCACCTATCCAGACATGAAGGATGCCCTCCTCACTAAGTATGGTCTCACTCCTGAAACGGACAGGGACCAGTTTAGGTCCAGTAAGAAGTCCAATGCCTAACACATGGTTAGAGAGTGTGGATGTGTTTTACCGATCGTTGGATGGCTGGGTAAAAGGCAGTAATGTGACAGATTATCAGGGGCTCTACAATTTGATTACATGGGAGCACCTGTCCAGTCTATGTTTTGCAGATCTGCGCCAGCACCTAGTTGATAGTAAGCTGACTGACCCCAGGAAGCTTGCTATGGAGACGGACCGCTGGGTGAGTACCAGGGTCCACAAGAAAGCGTTTGGGGGAGGGTCCCCAGCAGAAAGGTGGGGGGACAAGGGTAAAACATAGGAGTTCTCTAAAGGGCCCCAAAATAACACCCAGGGTAAAGGTTCCCATCCCTCCAGAGATAAGAAGCAAGTGGTCTCAACCGGAAAGCCGTCTGAGACCGGCCCTCGCAGATGTTTCGCATGTGACCAGGTGGGGCACATGAAGGGGGACCCCAGGTGCTCAAAGGGGGCGCAGCCACCGACCGGTGGGCAGTCCAAAGTGTTGGCTAGCACAACTCTTGGGGAGGAGAAGGAGTACCCACAGGAGGGTGGGGACCCCGCAGAAATGACCCTCGTCTCACTAGGGGACAGTGAGATGGTCCTAGGAGTCCAGGTGCCCCCTAACACAAAGAAATACAGCACCTGAGTGACCATCAATGGGAAAAGGGTAGAGGCTCTCAGGGATACTGGAGCCAGTGTGACCTCGGTTGGGTGTCACCTGGTTCCTGAGACGCAGGTAGTCCCCGGGGCATTCCACCAGGTTATCGCAGACGACAATTCAGAGAGCCAGTGTCTAGTGGTACAGGTTCCCTTCATGTGGGGGGCTCTCAGGTCCCTTGAGGGTGGTTGTGAGCCCCTCCATGCCTGTTGATTGTCTGCTTGATAACAACCTGGAGCAGTCCTTATGGAAGGATGTAGAGCTCAGGTCCCACTTGGAGATGTTGGGGTTGCCAGAGTGGGTATGCATGTCCATTCGGTCGATGGCAGCCCGAGAGGGTGATCAGAGGGACCCGGAGCCTGAATCAGTGGCCCAGGTCCCTGCCAAGAGAAAGAGCAAGGGGCGCAGGAACCTGGCCCCTGAGATTCCCACAGCAGGGAGGTGGCGGACCTCGAGGGGGACGCCCCGGTGCCTACAAGGGAGCAGGTAGCCGAACTGGGGGACATCTCTGAGCTGATCCATTGGCAGCAAGAAGGGGATCCTACCAGGGAGGAGTTCTTCCGGAAGCAGAAAGAGTGCCTTTCTCTGGAGGGTCTGCAGTGGCAGGCCACAGCCCAGGTGACTGGTGATCAGTCCGGATAACATTGGATCTATTGGGAGAATGATCTCCTGTGCAGCGAGCCTAAGGTCGCGGAACATGGATCAGCCCGTGTGCTGGTGGTACCCCAGCGCTTCCGGACCTTCCTACTGGGTCTGGCTCACGACGTGCCTTTGGTAGGACATTTGGGGCAGGATAAGACCTTTGACCGGCTTGTCACCCAATTTTTCTGGCCTCAAATGCGAAGGCAGTCGGATGTGCGTTGTCGGTCTTGCCAAACTTGCCAGGCGAGTGGCAAGAGTGGGAGGAATGTCAAAGCGCCTCTCCAACTGTTCCCCGTGGTGGGGACACCCTTTGAAAGGGTAAGGATGGACATTGTGTGGCCACTGGATCCCAAGACAGCCATGGCCAACAGGTACATCCTGGTCTTGGTGGACCATGCCCCCGGTACCTGGAGGTATCCCTCTCAGGACAACAACAGCTCCAGTAGTGGGCCAGGCATTAATGAGGATCTTTTCCCACGTGGGGACCAATTTTATATCAAAGTATAGGACATCACGGTGGAAGGAGTGTGGTGTGACATACAAGTTCACCTCTCCTTACCACCCCCAAAGTTAACAGTCTGGTGGAAAGGTTCAACCGGACCTTGAAGGCATGCTCAAGGGTCTCACTGAACCCATGATGCCCTCGTACCATGCCTGCTCTTTGCATACAGGGAGGTACCCCAGAAGTCTCTCGGGTTCACCCCCTTCGAGCTTTTGTACGGTCACCCTGTGCGAGGACCGCTCAGCTTGGTGAAGGAGGACTGGGAGGCCGCTCCCAAGAAGACATCCCAGGATGTGTTCAGCACGTGCTGGCCTCCCGCAACCAAATGGCCCGTTTCAGGTAACTCGCTCAGGCGAACCTCGAGGCCAGCCAGGAAGAAATGAGAAAGTGGCATGACCAGAATGCCACCATGGTAGAGTTTCAACCTGGACAGAAAGTGTGGGTTATGGCCACTGTGGAACCTTGTGCCTTGCAGGACAAGTGGATGGGGCTCTTTGAGGTGGTGGAGCACAAAAGTGAGGTCACCTACCTGGTGGATTTGCAGGCTCCTCGGAACCCGTTGCGGGTCCTCCACTTGAACCGCCTCAAACCCTACTTCGAGAGGTCCTAAGTGAGCATGCTCTTGGCGATAGATGACAGGGAGGAAGCGGAGAGTGAGCCTCTCCCGGACCTCCTGTCTGCCAAAGAGGGGGATGGATCGGTGGACGGTGTGACCCTCTCCCCAGCCCTGACCGCGAAGCAACAGAGCGAGTGTCACCAGTTGTTGAAGCAGTTGTCCCCCCTGTTCTCCTTGACCCCCTGTGTTACTCACTGGTGTACTCACGACATGGATACCGGTGACACCCCCCCCGGTGAAACATAAGATTTACCGGTTGGCTGACCAGGTCAAGGCCAGCATCAAAGCGGTCTTGAAGATGTTGGTGTTAGGGGTGGTTGAACCGTCCAGCAGCCCATGGGCCAGTCCCGTGGTCTTCGCCCCGAAGGCCACGGTGCCCGGTGCTGCCCCAGATTTGCGGTTCTGTGTGGATTATTTGGGGCTCAATGCCATTACGCGGACTGACGCACACCCCATCCCCCGAGCCGATGAGCTCATCAATCGGTTGGAAGGGGCCAGATCGTTCGATTTAACGCAAGGGTATTGGCAGATCGCCCTGACCGAGGAGGCTAAAGAAAGATCCGCATTCTCGGCCCCGGATGGGCATTACTAGTTCTGTGTGATGCCCTTCGGCTTGAGGAATGCCCCTGCCACGTTTCAGAGGTTGGTCAACCAGGTGTTGGCCGGGCTGGAGGAATTCAGCGCTGCATACCCGGACGACATTGCAGTGTTCAGGTCCAGTTGGGAGGAGCACCTGCAGCACCTTGGAGAAGTGTTGAGGGCGCTGCAGACGGCAGGCCTCATGATTAAGGCCAGTAAGTGCCAAATCGGGCAGGGAGTCGGTGGTGTACTTGAGACACCAGGTAGAGAGCAGCTAGGTGGCCCACCTACCGCCCAAGATCGACACCATTCTGGCTTGGGAGCCCCCCAAGACCCACACCGAGGTGAGATCCTTCTTAGGACTCACCGGATACTACCGGAGGTTTGTTAAGGGATATGGCACCCTTGTGGCCCCATTAACTGATCTGACTTCCAAGAAGCAGCCAAGGTGATCTGGAATGGGTCCTGCCAGAGGGCATTTGATACCCTGAAGGCTGCCATGTGCACGGCCCACGTGCTCAAGGCCCCCGACTTCTTCAACAAATTTGTCATGCAGACCGACATGTCAGAGCATGGAGTGGGAGCGGTGCTCTCACAACTGAACAAAGAGGGCCTAGACCAGCTGGTAGTCTTCCTTAGCAGGAGACTACTCCCTAGGGAGCAAAGGTGGAGTGCCATAGAAAGGGAAGCTTTTGCAGTGGTCTGGGCCCTGAAGGAGCTGAGACCCTACCTGTTTGGGACTTGAGGTGGGTGGCCCTGGCTCACTAACCTCTGTTGCTTTTGCTGCTCATGATATGCCTTTTATCCAGCACCTCTTTACCAAGTGACTTTGCCTACGGCAATAGTAGCATTCTCTAAGGTCTGGTTGTGCCCAGTCTTCCTGGTCTCCATTACCATAACCCAGTCATGCTCCTGGACTGCCTGTTTGGAATCATCTAAAGTTTTGCGGTGGAGCCCCCCTCGTGACTTGTGCCATCTGCAAAGTTGTGTTCATCGCTGCCCCCTCGAGGCCCCTGATATCAACACCACCATCCTGGATGGATACAAGATCCAGAGGAAGGACCGCTCCAACTACCCGGAAAGGGTTAAACACAATCAGTGGTTTGGTATAGGTTAGCTGGCGCCACTTAGAAAATCTCACAATTGATTTGACTTAAGAGGCTATATCTGACGGTGCTAAAAGGTAGAAGGAACCACTTTAATCCTTCCAAACGCGGCACAAGCCTTGCAAAAGCTATAACACTCCTTAGCACACGTAAGTCACAGTAATGTCATATATACAAGTGTTTCCACATTTCTTCTGATACAATCACGAGGAGTAGTTATTTTTGGTACATCAGTTCGTGTTTATTCCTGTTCACTGGAAACTTTCCATACAGCCGACACGTGTTTCGTCATAATTGGGAATGTAACCCACTACTTTTTCAAGGCTATTTCCAGATCTGTACTCTTTCCATCAGTATGCGGCGATAATGCCAACCCGCATGGGGGTTCTACGGGGTCTTCTGTTGTATATTATTCAGCGTGCGTTGTCCGATCAGTTCCAGGTGTCTGTTTCTACCGGAAGGCTTTCGCCCGTTATGTTCCTGTCCGAGAAGTGTTCCCCGTTCACAATCAGCGTGTCCGCTATACAACAGAAGACCCCCGTAGAACCCCCATGCGGGTTGGAATTATCACCGCATACTGATGGAAAGAGTACAGATCTGGAAATAACCTTGAAAAAGTCGTGGGTTACATTCCCAATTACGACGAAACACGTGTCGACTGTATGGAAAGTTTCCAGTGGACGGGAATAAACACGAACTGATGTACCAAAAATAACTACTCCTCGTGATTGTATCAGAAGAAATGTGGAAACACTTGTATCTATGACATTACTGTGACTTACGTGTGCTAAGGAGTGTTATAGATTACCCGGAAAGGGGCTTCGCCATCGCCCACAAGAACATCCTTAGCTTCACCACCTCCAGCGAACCCTTCTTCTGCACAGAACACCTGCATTTCCAGATCCAGACCAGCCCCAACCCTCATCTACAGAACCCCCCGGCCACCGGACACCCTTTGACACCACCATCACTGACTTCATCATGCCCCACGCCATCGCCTCTATTACCTACATACTCATTGGAGACCTGAACTTTCACCTCAACAACCCCAGCGACCCCAACTCCACCATCCTTTGTGACAACCTTGCCAACATCGGACTTAAACAACTCATCACCACACTGACCCACAGAACGGGACACACCCTCGACCCCATCTTCACAGCAGGGAACAGCATCCACTTCAACGCAACCTTCATGGACCAACCACCACTGCGTACACTTCGCCATTGACAAACCCAAGGCACCCAAACCAGCCCCACGCCCACCAGGAAGAAACTGGAGCAAGGTTACCGACAAGCAACTTAACTCCACCCTCACCTGAGACAACCACACCTAGGCATCCGACGCAAACATCGCAGCCAAAGAACTCCGCATCTGGGTCTCCAACTGCGCAGACGAGCTTGCCCCGCTACGCAACCGCCACAAACAGCGCCCCAGGAAAGCCGCCGGATTCACCACTGATCTCCAAGAAGCCAGGCACACCTGCAGACGCCTGGAGAAGAGCTGGAGAAACACCAAGACAATTGAAAACGACTCCACCTACAAGGACGCCAAGACGCACTACCACAACTAAATCAGAACCACCAAGAGGAACTTCATTCACAACAAAATCATTGCCAACGCCACCAACTCCAAGGAACTCTTCAGTGTCATTCAGGAATTCACCAACCAACGCAGCAAAGCCACAGACATCACCCCAACCCAAGACCTATGCAACAAGGTTGGAACCTACTTCCACCTCAAGATCAAAAACCTCTACGACAACTTCGTCAGCCATCCACCAAATGCCACAGCTGGCCCCCGCCCTCCTGAGACGCCATCCCACCATCTGAAACTGGACTCCAATCACGACGAAAACACCGCCTCGACCATGAAAGGCATCCAGTCGGGGACCCCCACTAAACCCTGCCCTCCTCACATCTACCACAGAGCAGCGCCCACCATAGCACCCGAACTACAATACACCATCAACACTACCTTGAAAACAGGCACCTTCCCAGACGACTGGAAGCTTGCAGAAGTCAGGCCCCTGCTCAAGAAGCCCACAGCTGACCCCACCGACATAAAGAACTACCAACCCACCTCGCTCCTCCCTTCGCAGCCAAAGTTGCAGAGAAAACAGTCAACAGAAAACTGACTCGATTCATCGCAGAGAACGCCGTCCTCGACCCGTCCCAATATGGATTTCGAAGGAACAACAGCATTGAGACCACCCTACATCTGCACCCTCCTGGACTAAGGCCACTCCGCAGCCCTCATCCTACTCGACCTATCAGCGGCTTTCAACACTGTCTCCCACTGCACACTCGACGCCAGACTACATGACGCCGGCATACAAGGAACAGCCCTGGACTGGATCCGATCATTCCTTACTGGAAAAAGCCAAAGGATCAGACTACCACCCTTCCTCTCCGATCCCACGAAAATCACCTGCGAAGTCCCACAGGGGTCATCACTGAGCCCGACCCTCTTCAACAGCTACATGGCTCCCCTCACAGCCATCGTCCGACAGCACGGCCTCAACATTGTATCCTACTCTGACGACACCCAGCTCATCGTCTCACTCACCAAGGACCCCACCACCGCTAAACTCAACTTCCAGAAAGGAATGAAAGACATCGCAGTCTGGATGACCAACAGCTGCCTGAAGCTCAACGCAGAGAAGACAGAAGTCCTCTTCCTTGGAACCACCCCTTCAGCATGGGACAGCACCTGGTGGCTGACCACCCTCGGAAGCCCACCTACCCCCTCAGACCACACCAAAGACCTTGGCATCGTACTCGAATCATCACTCACTATGAACCAACAGGTCAATGACGTCACAACCAGCTGCTTCAACACCCTCTGCATCCTCCGCAAGACCTTCAAATGGATCCCTCCTGAGTCAAGGAAGACAGTCACCCACACACTCATCACAGCAGACTGGCCTATGGAAATGCACTCTATGCTGGCATCAACAAGTTCCCACTCCGCAAACTCCAAACAATACAAAACACTGCTGCCAGACTGGTCCTCGGCATCCCCCGTCACAAACACATCAGCCAACACCTACGAAGTCTCCACTGGCTCCCCGTGTAGAAAATATTCACCTTCAAAATCCTCGCCCGCGCCTCCAAATGCCTATCCAACAATGGACCCAAACACCTCAACAAAAGAATCAACTTCCACTTACCCAAAAGAAACCTCCGATCTTCCAACCTCGCACTGGCCGAAACCCCGCGCATCCACATAGCCAGAGCAGGTAGAAGATCCTTCTCTCATATTGCAGCCAAGACCTGGAACGAGCTACCGGCAGACATCAGGCGCTCCCCCTCCCTGAACACCTTCAGGAATTCCCTCAAGACATGGCACTTCAGCTAAACAGATCTGCGGACCCCTCCCCCTTCAGCACCTTGAGAACCCTCACGGGTGAGTAGCGCGCTTACAATTCCCTTGATTGATTGAGGGCAGTATTTTTCAACTAATGGTAAACTCGTTTTGCTATGTCTCTTTGGGCCTGCTCCTGCTTCTCTCTATCTTTTTATTGCTTTTTCATAGGCTAGTTGAGTATATGGACTTGTATCTCCCACCACGGTTTGGTATCTAAACCAACTATGAAGTCCAGCCCACTCTGAAGCTCAGTTGGTAACCCTTTCTTTAGAATATAGTAGAAATATTTGACTTGTGGGCACGTATTGGTCCACAGCCCTCTGGATTCTTGTCCCCATCTTCCCCTCATCCTATTCAGGAAATCGGCTGTGCTTTCCTCTGGCTTCATGGTCTCCGCCATTAGCCCTCTTACATATAGGGGGTCAGGAATATTTCTTTCAGGGATCAGGTACCTGTGCACATTAAATGTAGTCCTGTCATGCTGCGGATCTGTTTGCATTATTGCTGGAATGCCAGCTTGGGCGAACACTGTATTACTCTGCTCCCCAATTAGACTGCTTGGCAAACTCTTAATGTCTCCTATCGCTAGATTGATACCTGCGGTGTTTTTCTCGAAACATGTAATTAATTCCTCTGCCCCATCCAGGAATGATGGTAATTTTGTTCTCGAACCCGATGTATTCCTCTGGGACCATGGCACGTATATAATCCACGTTATAACCTTCTACAATGGCAAAGGACACACAATTGATGGATGGACTGCAGAACAAATCAAAACATTCACCCCCAGTCAAGAGATCTGGGTGAAATCCATCATTCATTTGCTCACCATGCCACCCCAGTTTAGACCTGGCCATATGCAAATCAGTCTTTACCCTGTGCCTCATGGAAACAGTCCAGCCTGCTTGTTTGCAGTTCAGGGAAGACCTGGCTTGGCAGTTCAGGCTAGACTGTTGCCATGAGGCACAGGGTCAAGCCTGATTTCCATATAGCAGGGTCTGAACTGAGGTGGCAAAGTGAGCTAAAGAATTATGATGGATTGAACCCAGATCTGTGACTGGGGGTGAGTGTCTGAAAAGTTTCAGCTCTCCGTCCATCATCTCATTGTGTTTGCTTTGTTCGCCCTAAGTTTGCAGGGTATGCTCAAACATGGGTCCCTTGCTCACTTTGCCACTGGATTGAAGCTAGCCTGGCTGATGAAGGGTGACCCAGAAACCAGTCCCAAGATGCTTTCCTACGGTTCAGGGAAGGCCCAGCTTGGCAGTTCGGGCTGGACTGTTCCCATGAGGTGAAGGGTCAAGACTGATTTGCATATAGCTGTGTCTGAAATGAGGCAGCAAAGTGAGCTAAAGAATGATGATGGATTCAACCCAGATCTGTGACTGGAGGTGAGTGTCTGAAAACGTTCAGCTCTCCATCTATCATTCCATGTATTTGCTTCTATAATAGCAGGCACATTCTCATGGTAGGTGACTCTGCGGCTTTCTCCTCACCATAGCATTCCCCAATTGTGAGGCATCCTTGCAAGTAGAGGAAGTCCCACTTAGGGTTTCCTCCTTTATGCCTGATGCAATTCTCTGCTACTTCCATATCCTCTGGCTCAAACAATCCTTCCCTCGGCCAAGACCTCTCATATTGGTCCCTCTCCTCAGCCCAATCTGCTAATAGGTCGCAAAAACGGGTACACAAAGGTCCTGCCTTTCCTTTTAGCTATAATCTCCCTCTGGGTTTGACTATCTTTGTCGTGCACCCGTGGGGAGCAATGCATGTTATCATCACTGCTTCCCTCGTGTGCAAGCACTGGTGCCATTTTGTTTTTATTGCGTTTCAGGTAGGTAAGTACTAGGCTGCCTTGTTACTTTATTTCTTGGTCAGTCCCTCTCCTATGATGACTGAATGATGTGGCTCTGAACCCTGCCTTTTATTGGCCTACCACTCTTCCCAATACGGGCCCTGTATCTGGCTTCGCTTTCCTCATGAAGAGAGTGCGCTGTCCTATACTCTCGTTCTAACTCTCCGTTGCGCGCCCTCTCTCTCTCTCACCTCCAATCATGCCTCTCTTTCTTTCGCAATCTGGCCTGCCCCTTTTGCGTAGAGCTATGTGCTGCTTTAGCTTGCATGGCTTCACTCCCAGATTTGTTCTCCTCCTCGGCTACCTGGGCAAACCCTGTAGCCCCACCCTCGTCATCGATTCCCAGCGGACTGGAGTTCCCTTCATCTCCCGAGCTCGATGTATTGCTATTGAGAACTACCACAATCTTCCCTGACACATATATGCTTGCCTGACCCAATGGGAATGTGTATTTTACCTGCCTTTAAGGTGTCACGTGTTGAGTGTGGTGGACAGGGAGTCAAGCGTTTGGGGACCTTCCTTAGGAACATGGGTTGCGCTAATGGCATCTGGGTTTGCTTGCTTTTAAATTTCAATGGCTCAGACCTGACTGACCTGCTTTCGGTATGGGGCTCATCAGCTTTTGCTGTGATTGGTAATGAAAATCTCAGTGATTAGGGAGCTGGTGTAAGAACATCCATCCCTGCATACGGTGGGGGAGGTTCAGATGCCTTGCTCGATATCGGCCTCAAAGTGGTTTTCAGAGTGAAACTTTTCAAAAATAGCGTACACTTCTAACACCGACTCCTTTTTGTCTCTCTACTGCCCTACATTTTTAGTTTTTATACGCGTTTTAGTGTGTTCAATGTTCCCTCCTTAGGCCAGGGAAATGTTTGTGCCTTCGTGTGTGAATGCCACTCTTGGAAAACGTATTAAGTCTTTTTATCTGTTTGGAGAACCTAATCTCCATATGCTTTAGTGGGGAATCCATAGCAATTTTAATAATTTGGATAATACAATTCAATTGATGTTTTTCTAGTTTTCTTTGTTGAATAGTAGGGGCAATTTTTACATCATGCACTCTTACAAATTATGTACTTTGAGCTCAGTGCTTACAATTTTTTTACATCAAACAGTTCAAACGAGCATTTTAATAAAACATGATAAGACTGTATATGTTGTATTGTAACACAGGGCGAATATGCAATATGTTTGATTAGCATTTGCACAATCTCAAATTTTCACACAATACAGTTTACAAAGACAAACAATGGAATATCATCACATACAATAATACAGTTCAATAATGGTTGACAGAAAAAAATTACTTTGTAAAAAAAGTTAGTATGTTCCTTACATTTTATCGTCTAGCAAGAGAAGATTAGCGTGGAATACATTCCTGAGTGAACTGGATAGTCCGCCACTATCGGCTCCTAGACAAAGGTGCTAATCATAGAAACCATTTAGTAATAACTCTGGAATCACCAGCCCCTCTTGGTAACACATGAGTTACGCCCAGTTTCTTGGTTCCACGTTTCCCTACACGAATTCCGCTCTTTAATGCAGAGGCTAGAGGCACCTCCCACATTCCTTCCAGGTCCTACGGGTGTTAAGAAACCTCTTTAGAACTGGGAAATCGTTAAGCTAAAAAACTATGAGACTGTGTCAACTTCGTTCATTCAGGAAAGCTATGCCACAAAAAGCAGCATCCTAGGAGTTATCAAGTGCTATATACTATATTCACCTTAGCTAGCGTCAGCTATCGGAATACCGCAGAGACTGCTTTGCAAGTGATGCAGTTAGGACACATAAAATAGATAATATGCCAGACACTGTCAGGGGCAGGGCGCTAAGGTTATCTTTTTTTACCCTTCTGCCTAGTTTGCCATATGCCAATTGCTTTAGACTATGTTTTAGGTTCAGATGTAGTCTCTTACCCTCTGTGACGGCTGCTTCAAGATGGACCTCCACCCCAGGTATTCAGCAGAACTTCCAATCAATTGTGGTGTCTGACCACCTTTCTCGCTGCGCAAACATAAATCCGTCCGGGCGGGATCACCTACCATTGACTGGGTACAAGGTCGCAATCCTTCTGGCTGGCTTGCCAAAATGTAGCTCAAAGTAGAATTTCTTAAAAAAACAGAAGACAAGAGGTGTTTGGCAAAACATGAACAGTTTGTTAAATTAAACAGTTCAGTCGGGAGAACAGTTACAAGCACTAGGTCTGACTACTGTCTCCATTTACATTGGGTTGGTGTCCTTCTTATATACAAAATACAATAGGTAATAAAAAAGTTTCTGGTATACCCTGTATGGTGAAAAATATTGGTTGATGCCATTAGAGTCATAAATTAATGGTCAATGGTGAGTACAGGTGTGTCTCCACCTTGCGTAGACACAGTGTGGCCAGTGGTGAATGTATCCAGATGTCCGGCATAGGGAGCGTGGAGACTGTGTGACCACTCTGTGTGCTAGGTCCTGATTGGTTATGTGTTCCTAAATCATGTGGCATCTGACTTTATGGTGTTTTGTAGGACTGAGCATACCCATTCCAGCCATGTTTGATTTATTGAGGCAATCTCCCCTGACCATTGTAATGCCCTTTGGTGTTTGCCTGCCAGCTGCACACCCTCCCTCCTGTGACCTATCAATCAGCAATCCCTGGGCCTAGGTCTCAGAGGCTGCCTAGCTACATTTATGCGTGTTGAGATTGATGTAAAGTTCATAATGGCTGAATCTGTTAATGGAGACGAAATTAAATTTTCATCGCTGTATGCCTTGTTTTCCCTTTTAACAGATGCCTGGTGTTTTCTTGTTATTTTTTTTATGTTTTCTACAATTTTTAGTCAGGATTTCCTCTCCATATTCTTGATCCCATTTCAGATTCAGTTGTAATATTTATTTTGGATATTTTTTATTACTGCCTTATAAAGGTTCATAATAAGCCCGTTGGACATTTGTTGAGCTATAATTGTAATTATAGCTCAACAAATACTCCATATGTCCCATTCCCAAGGGACATATGACCCAGACCTACTTGGTTAGCTGTTTTTGCCTCATATTAAGATACAAGGTAATCATTTGTATATAATTCTCCCCTATCTCTACATCCATGCCTATTTCCACAGAGACTTTGCCACATCTCTGGCCGATTGAGTAAAAAGTGGATGTGACCACCACAGTGTCTACAATGTTTATGGGAACAGGGTCTTGCATTATATCAATTTCTCCTTCAAGATTTGTTTCCCCAGTCACACCAAATATTTGAATTATCATCTCCCATTCCCTTGATCAACAAACTGTTCACAAGGTTCTCCAATAATCCTAACCCCAGTAGCAACTCCCTTGCAGTATTGTCTGCTTTATTCATATATGTTGACATGAAACTCAGCTGCAAAACTAGATTATACGATTCCAGGCCATGCAATCAGACACCACCCTCATCATGTATCATCATCCAATTGTTTAAGACAAACCTATTAGGCGTTCCATCCAAGAAACAGAGGAGACAGTTTGCTATCCGATTTCTTAAATAATGATGGCAAGATTTGGTGCATACCACACTAGAATAGGTACATACTCAGGTAGTACCGACATCATAGCCAGTGAAACAGTGTCTACAACCGACAGCAGTAGTGTATTACAAAATGCAACTGACTTCCAGAGACCTTTATCAGTCTTATCAAGTTCAATGTATGCCATTTTTTCCAAGTGTGCTATCTGAATTCCTAGGTATCGGACTACTTCTGTATCCCAGCTTAACCCCAAATATTCAATTTTTTCAAGAATCAATCCTAATATGGAAAAAAAATCTGACCCTCCCTTCATGCCTCCAGATTCTCTGTTGACCCCCACCCCATTCCCCCACTTCTTGTTGTTACTCTCACATTGACATCTCTGCCCCACCTGCTCCTACATTGCTCCATCACCCCTCCTACTGCAGTCTTGTCATTGTTTACAAAAATGCTATTTAAAAAAAACATTTTGAGGGCTGAGTGGCTAGAATTTTCTGTTGGGTATTCGATTTTCAGAATGTACTTTTGCAAACATTTAAAAAAATATTTATTTCCCTCGCCAAGATTTGCATCCACCATCTTGCAATATAATTTTTCTTTTTACATGGCGGCGGCTTCATGTCTTTTGTGCGTGGATGTGTGGTGATGCTTGCGCGCATATATGACATAATTCTGGTGTCCCATAGCATTATGATACATACACGTACATGCTTAAATGATTTACGAATAATTCTATTTCAAAGAGTCCAAAATTCCTTTTCCTGAACATTACATATGAGGTGTCCATTCTTCACAAATAAGTCTAAAAATATCCAATCTCTTGTACAAATTCAATTTAACATGTTCCACCCATAGGTGTGTGCAGGGCCAAGGTCCTAAAAAACAGAAGTAGGGGGACTATGCATGTGACATCATGGCTCATGACATCACGGTGCTTGACATCGCACGTGGAATCAAAGAAAGTGGCATTACAATCCATGACTTCACGGGAAATGATATTGCAAGAAGTGACATAAGGTCTTAAGACCTTACACATAGAAGCCCAGGTTAGATGTCTAACCTGGGTTTCTATGGGAATTCGCAAGGGCATATTATCAAGTCCATTATTGCCACTTTAGCGGCAGTTTCCTGCCGATAAAACGGCGATGATTTTATCGCCCAGTCTTGATAATATGGCCCTTAGTTCTCCTAGAGTGTCGGCTGAAGTCTTAGCATGGGTGTGCACCTCGTGTACAGCTAACAATAAGGGGAAGAACGGGGGGGGGGGGACAGGTATGCTGTTCTGCAGGCTACATATCAAAATCATTGCATCTTTTCTGCAACACTACTGCTCTACCAGTACTGGTGTGTGTAGTAGGTATTTGCGTGGTATGTGTCCCACTTGTGCTTGCTCTGGCTTCTCTTATGCTCCCCTGCTGATCCGTGTCGGGAGCTGTGGAGGTGTTTGGCCTGGTGTCCGGGTCTTGTCCATTACGGTCTCCTTGTGGTCTGAGCGGCAGTGTGTCTTCCTGACTCCTCAGTTCCTACGCATCTCTGCTTCCATCACTGTTCTCTTCTGTGGCTCCATGTATGTGTGTGTTTGTCTCTCGTTCATGCTCAACGTTGTCTGACTCCCACGCGGTGTTTCCGGTGCGAGATGCCATCTCTGGTTTGTCCCATCCTATGACTTTATTGCACTTGGCCATTCTGTCGTGGGACCATACCTTTCCATCGCTTAGTAGGGCAGAGTAGGCATAGGTTTCTCTGACTTGTAGGGGTTGACTGAACTTGCTGTCTCCTTTTTGCTGCAACTGTTCCAGCTTTACTCGGACCCATTCCCCTCTTTCCAAAGCAACATCACGTACGCCATGTTTCCTATTGTAGCAGTCTGTGTCGATTTTCTGGGCCTTCTCCAAGTTACTTAAACTGCAGCTGGGGACCATTTGCTTTGGAGCGTAAGG
This sequence comes from Lissotriton vulgaris, assembly GCF_964263255.1. Classification (NCBI taxonomy): domain Eukaryota; kingdom Metazoa; phylum Chordata; class Amphibia; order Caudata; family Salamandridae; genus Lissotriton; species Lissotriton vulgaris. The sequence goes on along the minus strand of NC_141685.1, from coordinate 1,700,209,015 downwards.
TTCAGCCATACTGTATTGTCTCGAGTAAACGGGTCGCGGCCTCTCAGGACCTTGAATGGGCTGTATCCCGTTGATGTGGGCGCAATGTGATAAGCCCATTCTGTGTGTTTGATCTCCGTCTCCCACTTTTTTACCGCACTGATGGCAGCCTGCATGGATCTCATAAGTACACGGTTGAACCGTTCCACGAGGCCGTTGCCAGCTGGGTGGTACATTGGGGTATGTTTGGTAGTGATGCCGTTCCCGTTCGTGAATGCGGTCCATTTCTCAGACGTGAATTTGGGGCCATTGTCACAAGTGATGACCTTTGGAATGCCTTCCCTCAAGAATGTGGCAGAAAGGAACAATACCACCTTCTCCACATCAGCTGATTCACACAGTTCAACTTCTGGCCATTTGGAGTGACGGTCATCAGTACTTTGGCATACTTGGGTACACCCTGCGAGTCCAGAATGGGACTCAAAATGTCAACTGCTAGGTTCTCTCCTGGGTTGGTGGGGTTTGTGAACTTCCCCAAGGGTGGTCGCAGCGTGGTTTGCATCTTGTCTGCGTTGCTGCACTGCGTACATGCCCTCACATTCTTCTCCACTTGGCTGTCCACTTCAGGCCACCAATACGAGTTTTTCACACACCTCTTGGTTTTTACAATGCCTAGGTGACCTTTATGTAGTATCGTGAGGAGGCGGTCTACTAGCTAGTGCAGTGGAATCACTTTGTCTCCTCTTAAGAGGAATATCGCGTTATCGCCAATGGAGAGTTCCTCTCTCACTTTGTTGTAAATTGGCAGCAATGGGTTAGCATTAGCAGAAGCCATCTTGTAATTAGAAGTTATCTTATCCGTTTTGTGAAAGCCATTTTGTATTTTTGGCGGCCATTTTGTCTGCCATGTGCTCTGTCCTACCTTTCTGTTAACTGCTCTTGTAGCCTGCCTAGAGACAAACTATGTTTAGCATCTTCCACTTCGCACGTGCCCAAAAGGGCCTAGCTAGTACAAGGCACCTGCTTCTCTAGTATAACTGTCAGGCTATTTTTGTTGCTGTATGGAGAAGTAACTCTCCTCCCACTTTGTTGAGCAAGTAGATTCTGCATGCCCATCTTAGTCATTTTGCATGCTTACATGAGCCAGGACTGCCCCTTAGTTTTATGCTGAGTATGTAACCCTCACATATATAAGGCCCCAGTGTTCTGTACTCTTTAGACTGCCTCACTCAGTTGCTAAGGCTTCTGTGTGACGTAGCCTCACCTCATTTGAGGTTAATAAAACTCTCTGTTATATTTCAGCTTCTGTGCCAATTTCTTCTTTGTTGGTTTAAATGGACTAAGTATCAGTGGAACCCCTGAGAAGTGGATTTTTGATTACTACAACTTCCCAGAATGTCCTGAGGTCTGTGTCCAAATGTTTCTTCTCCGGCCACCCCTGCATGACATACTTTTTTACAGTTTCGATGTGAGGGTCGGCTTCATATGCTGCTTTCCATTCTTGTGCACTTATGACTTCCTCCTGGTCCTGAGTGAAGGCAATAGTATATTCATCCCATTAAGTTTTGGCAGGTGCGTATTTCATTGCTGCAGCTCTGCTAAGATAGTCTGCTACCTTGTTCTTGTTGCCCGGTATGTATTCTACTTCATAGACAAAGTCCAGTAGCCGGAGGGTCATTTTTGCGAAGTGGCGTTGTCATGTCTGCACGAGGTAAGCACTTTGACCAGGGGCTTGTGATCCGTCCGTACTGAAGCAAGAATGTGGAGCCCCAGAGGAACTGGCGGAACTTCTCCATCGCCCAGAAAGGCGCCAGCATCTCTTTTTCAATAACACTAAACTTTTCCTTGTTGGGAGCAAGAGAGCGGGACGCGAAGCTAATGGTAGTGACTGCACTGTCTTCAGATTTTTGTGATAAGACGGCTCCTAATACCTTGTCACTCGCGTCTGTGGTGAGGATGGAGAGGGCATTATGGTTGAATCCGTGTAGGGGCACGGCATCACAGATGTCTAATTTGATTTGGCGAAACTCCTCATTGGCGTCGTGGAATGCATTTTTTTCTTTCAGTATCTGGCGTAGATGGTGTGTCTTGGTGGCGAAGTGCGGTACGAACTTGCTATGGAGCTCTGCTAGGCCTAGGAAGGGTCGAACTTCTTTGTTCAGGGGTGTGGGTGCCGACATAATGGCTTGTACATTCGCTCGCTTGGAAGAGATGCCTTGGTCATTAATTTCGTGTCCCAGGTAGGTACAGTGTGTAGGGCAAACTTGCACTTTTCCCACTCTGCTGTGAGGCCATTGCGTGACAGGATGCGTAACACCGTTGAGAGTTTCTCGTCGTGGTCTTAGCGAGTATTCCCCATTATGAGGATGTCATCCGGGAAGTATTGCATGCCTTTAATGTCTTTAAATAGTTTGTGCATCAGTTTTTGAAAAACATCTGCGGTGGATGCTAGGTCGAAGGTCATGCGTCGGAACACCGGTAGCATCCAAATGGCGTGATGAACAATGTGAGTTTTCTGCTTAAGGGGTATAGCGAGATTTGGTGGTACGCTGCTGTGAGATCGATTGTCGAGAACCATTTAATCCCTTTCGTTTGAGCTAACATCTCATTTACCTTGGGCAAGGGGAATTTGTCCTCTATGATGTTTTTGTTAAGTTCTCTAAGGTCGATACACAGGCGCACCTTACCGTTGGGTTTTGGGCGCGACGACCAACAGCACCAACCATTCCGTGCTTTCAATCGGCTCAATCACCCCGTTGTCTTCCAAGTGTTGAAGTTCGGCTTGTACTGCCCCCCGCAGTTGTAGGGAATGTTCCTTACTTTGTGGCATACCGGAACGGCTCCTTCTTTGAGACAGATCTCGTGAGTGAATTTTGTGAGTCGGCCTATGGAACCGCCGAAAACAGTGAGAAACTCTTCTTGCCACGTTGTGCTGTCTCTGGTGTGTGGGTCATTGGTCATCAGTACTTGTGTGGTACCACCCGGGTTCAGTTGAATCCATAGGGCCCCTTGGTCAGCCCTCTCTAACACTTAGGGACCTCTTTCGGCTACGTACAATTTGCACTCTGATGTCCTTCCTTTAAACTCAAACTGTAGTGTTTGAAAGCCCACCATGGGGATTTTCTCCCCAGTGAAGGTGACCGGATGTACGTCTGTGGGAAAGAGGTGAGTGCCCAAGATGCGTGCAAACTCCCTGTCCCATATGTGGAGCTGAATGATGGTGTACGGGGATCCCGAGTCGGCCACCATGGAGATTTGTACCCCCCCTATGGACAACACACAGGAGGGTTTTTTACTGCTGTTGCTGTTGCAATCAATACCTAGCTTTTGATCATCGATACAGAGCACGTAGTCATCTTCGGTCTCGGATTCCTGTAAAACATATTTGACAGCTGCATGGCTAGGTCTACACCAACACACTTTAGCAAAATGGCCCACCACCCCGCAAAAGGTGCATTTGACTCGGAATGCAGGACAGCGCCTGTCATTAGCTACATGCATAAGACTGCCACATCTGTAGCAACTGTTCTTGTTCTCGCTGAAGGGTGTCTGGGGTCTTGTCTTTGGTGCGGTCTCCTCCCATACTTCGCCCCACTTGAAGCCAGGGTTTTCCTTTCTTGGGATTTCGCTTCCGTCACTTTGCGTACTGTGGTCTTATTGTCACAATCCTTTTTCGCTGCAAATGCGCACCTTTTGGACAATTCTGCCTTCTTAACCATGGACATGATCTCATTGAGTGGTGCGTCCCCACTGACCCACAGCTACTCTTGTATGTTGGTATTGACGGTGTGCATGATTATCTGGTCGCATACGAGCTCATCATGGAGGTGCCCAAACTTGCAGGTGACTGCTAACCGTTTCAGCGCCGCTACATACTCTTTGACTGACTATGTGTCTTTCTGTTTCCTTTGAAAGAAGTTAAAGCTGTCAATGGCGGCGCAGACCACTGGCTGGTAGAGGCTGTCTAGGTCTTCCAGAACGTGTTGAAAGACGTCCGTGTCGGTGGGGAGTCTAGTCTTTTTTACCATGTATTCATATACCCGCAGACCCTCTGGACCCAGGTTGTGCAAGAGGATTTTCTTTCTTTGTTTGCTCGAATATTCCTCCTCCCCTTCATCCTCTAGGGCAGATAAGTAATTTAGGAAATACCCTTTCCATTCCTCCCACTTCATGGTGGGTTCTCCTGGTTTCGGCAGAAAGGGGACCGGGTTAGTAAGGGAGAAGGTTTGAGCACACATGGTGGCTGGTTAGAGGACCGGGGATTAACCAGCGTGAACAATCAAGGCTGGGTCAGGAAGAACTGGATGGATGAGCTGCGGTAGAGCAGTGTACACTGTAGCCTTCCAAGTCTGTTTGGGCCCTGAGAACGTCACAGAGGTGGTGTGGTAAGTGTGCAGCGACGTCCTTGGGGGTCTGTGAGGAACTTGACGTGAAGCAGAGAGGAAGCGCACTCCTGGGCGATCCCTGCGACGACTCGGGTCTCTCTGGTGCTCAGGTTAGGGCTGCCTTTACTGCTGGAGGCTGGCGCATGGAGTGGCAGAGCTGGCTGATTATCTCCACTGAAGGATCCTGCTGCTGCAGGTGTGCAAGCGCTGCATGCACTTACTGTGGGGTGCTGGCCGTCGAGGCTGTGTGGGCTGGAGCCTGGGTCTGTGTCAGCCTGTCTGTGTCACAGCTGGGGACTGGAAGGCCCGTTATCCAGTTGTGCAGCACCCTGGTCTGTGGCTTGCAGGAGGGGACTCTTTGTTCATGTGCGGTTGGCCACGGAGGACTGTGGGGCACTTTACTGCGTGGGGCAGCTCCCCAGTTCTTGGTGCTCAGGAGGGGACTCTGTGCACCTGCATTAGTCTCCCCAGGAGACTGGACGGCCCTCCTCTGTGTGGAGCAGCCCCTCCTCTGTGTGGAGCTGCTCCGTGGGACTATTCTGCCAGGCGGTGGCTCCGTATGCATGCACTGCATGGCTGGAGAGAGCTGCCTGGCTCGTCCCGAGGCTCCGCTGCCACGCTCTCCCCCAAGGCTCCTGATGAGGCGCTGGGAGCGTGTGAGGCCGGGGACAGGAACATCATGCTGGACGAGAACGGCGGGGTCCAGAGCTACTACCGTCCTCGTCGCCAATTTGTTGTGATACCTAATTGCCCTCAATGAAGACACGGGCTGATAGGTACATGGAATATGCACTTTATTTGAAGTATGCTCGGGAGAGCGACGGGGCCGCACACTCCGCTATCACTATATGCGGCAACCTAACATGGCCGCCGGTATCTGAGCCTCCTCAGCCGAGACTAGAACGCAACACCACATAGACGGCGTTCTCCCTGTGAAGATAGTACCCCCAACTTGTGCTCTAGGTGTAAGTACACCTACCCTTTACCTGTGACCCTCTCTTCGTTTTTGTCTCCACAGATAGCCGAGTATGAAGCATGGGCTGCGGTGTACGTTTGGTGGAGTCCCATGATCTTTGTGGGACTTGGGCCGTGGTTGTCGTGAAAGGGGGTGCTGGACCTGTTGACGTGCCAGGGAGACGCCGGCACATTGAGAGGAAGAAGGAATGGGACGTAGAAATGATGCATGATGTTGGCTGCCTATACGTTATCGTGCACCAATAAACACTCCATGACCCTTGAAATAGTGTAAAAGGCCAAATTTATTAGGGCATGGTTGCATAAATATAATTTTATCAACCGTTAACAACTTATAACTTAAGACACAAAAAACCTCAATCTCACTCGTCCAATCATTTCTCACAGCAGCTTTTAAACCCCAATCATCTTTGCTCATTCCATTCTTTCCCAACAAGGTAACGCCCTCAGCTTTTCTTCCTTCACACCGTTCTCCCCCCCAAGGCGTGTAAGAGCCAGCATGTGACCTTTCACCCCAAGATGTCCGTACCGCCTACTACACTATGCAACCCGCCCTAATATTGGCGTAAACAGACTTTTGCGACCCAAAGAACCCCCGCACTCCGTTGACCTTTTCATAATGTAGGGTGGGTGGGTGTACAACTGTAAACTTTCCCTTCCGAAACCTCCCTAACCTGGTGATGCAAAGGATCCGGAAGAGGCCGATTACACCTCGCCAGACCCTTGTACGCACACCACCTGAACCCGCCCCTTCCCCTCTAACTACCTATACCTAACCTTGTCCTGTTTGGTGCATGAATACCCCTGGGGAAAGACTAGCCTGTGTCTTTCTTTACACGGGGGTCAACATTGTCCTTTTTTTCTTTTTCTTCTTTTTTAGCATTTTTTTTCTTTTTTCCAATTGTTGATTAGGTGGGTATTAAAGTATTTTAAGTTAATAGTCGATGTATGGTGTTTACCCTATATTGTATAGAGTGTATCCCTGGGGGATATTGCAACGATAAGCTGCAAATACCTTACATGCAATCCAATTAGAAGGAAGGCCTTGTCATCGTAAGGGGATTCGGCGGCAGGAGGATTAACTCTGAGCAGTGTGTCAGCAAGACTCATGTTTACTTATTTTCTTGTTTGTCTTTCGTGGGCACGTGGAAGGCTAGGTGAACCTTCAGAAATGCACACAACAAAACTCTCTAAAATCACATATTGGCTCGGAAAGACTCGAAAAGCAAAGGCAGTGTTCCCCAGTGAGATTTAAAGGGGCTGTCCATGCAGGAGTGGGCAATGGGCCATTTAGGAGAGCCCACATTTGTAGTCTCCAAGCACATTGAGTGTGGCATATATATACACACGTGATTATTTATTTATTTATTTAATGTAATTTTACATAGCGCAAACATTTCCCGAAGGTGTCAGAGCGCTTTACAAAAGAATCAGTTGCGTTACATAAGGACTTTGGATTACACAAGTTACATAGGAGAAAAGAAAAAATTGCAAATGTACAAGTGGAGTGAAAGGAGGGAAAAATTGCAAATGTACAAGTTATAAAGTCACTCAAGGAAGAGATACAACCAGATAAACTCTAAAATCACATAGGAATGGTAGTAAGTACAAAGGTCTACTACATATACTAGTGGTGGTTAGAGTTATATATACAAGTGGAGTGAAAGGAAGGAAAAATTGCAAATGTACAAGTTGTAAAGTCACTCAAGGAAGAGTTACAAACAGATAAACTCTAAAATCACGTAGGAATGGTAGTAGGTACAAAGGTCTACTACTACTACTACTACATATACTAGTGGTTAAAGATAAATATATATACAAATTACAAATTCACTCAGGATTACATTTTACCAGCGATAGGGCTTGGACAATTATATATTACATATTTACAGAGCAGAAAAGTCTTGCCATCGTTCAGCCACCTGTTCAGGTGGTGTTGCACTCAAGGGTGGTGGTCTTGGGTCTGGAGGGATCCCCGATTTGGAGATGTCCATAGGGGTAGAAGGTCGGATGGTGGTGGGGTAAGCAGCATGCTGGATCCCCGAGCTGATCTTGAGGTCATGCTGGTGATAGGCCATCTTGGTAGCTCCTATCTAGTACAGCCAAATGCTGGGTGCTAACTATGCCCCATTTTTCCTCCCAGGGCAAGACACCACTTGTGTGGAACCCCAGGATCACCCCAGCTGGTCAGCATGGGGGTGCACCCGAGCTTCGCTCACTTCCCGGTCACGCCGACTGCGTCGGTGAGATCACACACCCAGCCGCGACCCGTGGAGGGAGTTGCGGTGGGGCAGAGAGGCGGGCGGGGGGAGGGGCAGGGTAGGGGTGCTAAAAACTGGAATATGGATAATTGGAGGTAAGTAAACAATTCAATTAATAAAACGAATTTCGCAGCAGGCGCTGCATCGCATTTTGCGATGCAGGGCACGCTACAAAATTTGATTTATTAATTACATTGTTTACTTACCTCCAATTATCCATATGCCGGTGTTTAGCACCCTCCACCCTGCCCCTCCCCCGCCCCACCTCTCTGCCCCACCGCAACTCACTCCACGGGCCGTGGCTGCACACACCGCAGCCTCAATCACCGCACGTATTAGTCCCACACATCATCGGTGCATTCATCCTGAGTGAGGTAGACCATCTCTGGCTCTCTGACAGCCGCTGTGGAGATAGGGGAAATGCCTCCTCTGTCACCGCAATCAGTGCAGCCTCCACGGATTAACACCGACATTGGAATCCCACCGGACATACGGCCGCGGCGTCATCTTGTCCCCGCTGCAGTTCAGGCGGCAGATACCTCGGCGATGACTCGATCGGAGGAATGCGAACGGAGGGAAGTGAAATAGGCCCCAAGGTGAGCCACCTACTGAAACTAGGACTCACGGGTTCAGACCGACCACAGGCCCCTTAGGTGGTTAATGCAGATGAGGGGGGAGAATCCAAAATTGCTGAGGTGGTCCATCTCCTGGAGGCTCACCTTGGGTTCTATCAACCATAGGGTAACCAGAACATTCCATACCCTCAGTTTCAGGGAGGTCAGCGGTCGCAACACAACCGCAGTAGGGATGAAGCAATTGTATGAGCATGTGGAAGCAGCAGACAGACATAGAACCCAATGCAAAATGGCCAGGGGCCACAACCCCAGCAGGGAGGGGTGACAGTGTGGGGAGGTAGCACCTCCACACAATACCAAGGACCTAACCCCCAGTAGTTCACCTTCGATTGTATAGACAAACAGCATCCTCCTTTCCCTTTTTATGAACAGAAAGGACAACAGACAGCACTGGGGATTCAAAAATGTCTTTACTTGCTTCCAGGAAATTCATGGTTGGTGTAGGCTGTGTCGATCAGGTGTCCGCACTAGGTTCGGCAACGACAGTGAGTCCGTGGAAGCACAGAATAGTCAGGTTCCCTAAAGCGCCTACTGAAACTAGGCCCCACTCTGCTTTTGATGCCCCAGGGTGGGGTTCATCAACCACACCCCAGTAGCAGGGCAGTCTGATGAGGAGGTGAGAAAGAAAACTGTTTTAAAAAGCAAAAACATAGGTCCCGCAGCCAAAGTCTTGTGGGACGCAATCCAATTACCAAGTAAAAAGGTCCCCATTTTCGGGCATCATGCCCACCCTCTACAATTTCTTTATGGCATTTAGTCCCAACAGCACCCCCAAATGCTCCAAAAAAGACTCCGGAGCAATGGAGGCCTCCCTTTCAATTATGAACAAAGCAATCCAAGTGACAGGAACCAATGTTCTTCTCTCGTCTGGTAAGATCCTAAAACTCCACAGCCCCCCACACGCAAGAGTCAATAAGCCTAGAGGCCTCCGTGTGGGGTGACCAGACATCTCAGATTTGCCCGGACAGTCCCATCTTTTTGGTCATCTGTCCCAGCATATTTTCAGCGTTTTTTTGGAGAACCCACTGAACAAGCCTTTATAAGCCCATAGTTAGTCTATGTCCCATGTGTCGGCTCCGTTACTCAGCGCCATCTTCCAGGCATCTGTACCCCTCTGCAATGCAAAATTGTAGACCTATTTCTATTTTTGTGAAAATGTCCTGATTTTTAAGGGATTGGGAAATGTGGTCACTCTACCTCAGCATAATGACGAGCTTGAGACTCCAGTCGGGGGTTCACTGAACCTTTCAAGGCAGGGTTTGGCCTGAGGGAAAGTGGGGTGCCAGGGACAGAGGCTACAAAGTCTGTACCCCCAGTCCAGATGGATCGCAGGGCACTAAGTGGACCCCTTCCAGGGTGGACCCCCTTCTAAGCATAGTCTGCTTATGTTGCTCCAACCTTGCAGGCACCATCCAGAAAACAGTCTGCCCTAATTGCCAACCCACGGGGAAGACCTGACTTGAGAGTTCGGGCTGGGCTATACCCATGATGAACAGGGTCAAGACTGATTTACATATGGCTGGGTCTGAACTGGGGTGGCAAAGTGAGCTAAAGAATGATGATGGATTCAACCCGGATCTGTGACTGGGAGTGAGTGTCTGAAAAGTTTCAGTGCTCCGTCCATTATCTCCTTGTGTTTGCTTTGTTCACCCTAAGTTGGCAGGGTAGGCCCAGATGTGGGTTCCTTGCTCACTTTGCCACTGAATTCAAGCTAGCCTGGCTGATGAGGGGTGATAACCCAAAATCGGTCCCTGGGCTCTTGTTTCTGGTCCAGGGAATACCTGGCTTGGCAATTCATGATGGACTGTTCCCATGAGGAACAGGGTCAAGACTGATTTGCATATGGCTGGGTGTGAACTGGGGTGGCGAAGTGAGCTAAAGAACGATGATGGATTCAACCCAGATCTGTGACTGGGGGTTATTGTCTGAAAGGTTTTAGCGCTCCGCCCATCATCTCCTTGTGTTTGCTTTGTTGACGGAGATAGGAGAGGGGAAAGAACCACAGAGCTGCCTCTAATCCTGTCTCTGCAGAGCAAGGGACACAATTAATGATGAGGCTCAAAGAAAATGACCACAAGTAAAAGTAAAATCACCCACAAATCAGCCAAAAGCAAAATTTCAGCTAAAAGGTGGGGTCAAGATAAGTAAAACTAGGTATCTGAGGCCACGAGAGAGACCCACGTTACACCCCACGTGCCGGGAACAATCAATCAATCAATCAGATATTTGAGAGCGCGCTACTCACCTGTTAGGGTCTCAGGGCGCTGGGGGTGCGGGGAGCTGCTACTGCTCGAAGAGCCAGGTCTTGAGGTGCTTCCTGAAGCTGAGGTGGTCCTGGGTCAGTCATAGGTGGGTGGGGAGGGAGTTCCAGGTCTTTGCTGCCAACTAGGAGAACGACCTTCCTCCGGTGGTGGCTCTGCGGATCCGTGGGATGGTGGCGAGGGCGAGGTTGTCTGAGCGGAGCTGGCGGGCGGGGTTGTAGAACGTGAGTCGGCTATTGAGGTATTCCGGGCCCAGGTTGTGGAGTGCTTTGTGAGCATGGATGAGCAGTCTGAACGTGATTCTTTTGCTGACGGGGAACAAGTGGAGATTTCTCAGGTGGGTTGAGATGTGGCTGTGTTGGGGTATGTTGAGGATGAGTCGTGCGGAGGCGTTTTGTATGCGCTGGAGACGGTTCTGGAGTTTGGTGGTTGTCCCAGGGTAGAGGGCGTTCCCGTAGTCCAGTCGGCTGGTGACGAGGGCCTGGGTGGCTGTTCTTCTGGTTTCGGTGGGGATCTATCAGAAGATCTTCCGGAGCATGCGCAGGGTGTTGAAGCATGAGGAAGAGACGGCGTTGACTTGTTTGGTCATTGTGAGCGAGGAGTCCAGGATGAAGCCCAGGTTGCGTGCCTGGTCTGTGGGTGTCGGTGCGGTGCCCAGTGCCAAGGGCCACCAGGAGTCGTCCCATGATGAGGGGGTTTGTCTGAGGATGAGGACCTCCGACTTATCCGAGTTGAGTTTGAAACGGCTGTGCTTCATTCAGTCAGCTACCTCTTTCATTCCTTCCTGGAAGTTCGATTTGGCGGTGGCTGGGAACAGGGAGGTTCACAACACCAAAAGGTGCTTACGGGGCACGTGGCAAACACCAGCAACACGAAAGGACAACACTTTATCATTTACACACACATATAGCGATACTGAACTACACAGTAGTATAAAAAAAGAAGCAGCCCCCTGCAGAAAAATAGCCTCGGGAAGGGGGTGCACAGCTACCACGCCCTTAGGCGCGCACTGGGAGAGATGCCTTTGGCAAAACTAGCGTGACCCACAGGACCAGTGCTAAAAGCCACAATTCTCTCCCTCTCTGTCCTCATGAGGCCACATCACAAACATACCTATCACCGATCTGATCACTCAGAATCGGCATGTCAAAGTTCCTAAAACCATCCAAGTAGGATTTGGATGGGGGGTGCTCAGCGGCTTATAAAAATAAGATCTGTCTAGAGAATAATTACCCTCACTCCCCAAATCAATTAAAGACATTTCTAACAGCGGTTGTCTTCCGATACCTCACTAGATCGCGACTAGTAGATAGACGGGATCACAACTCTGTGGTAAAACACAGGGTTTCTGAAACTATTATTAAAGGAGCATATTTGACTAGTGTAGGACTTGGCCCTTTTTGGCTAAAGTTCCCTAAACTTGTTGCTTTTCCCCTAGACCTTTTTTTCTGACATGGTGTTGAAAACGTAGAGGCTTTGGACATTTTGCCACTGCTAAACAGTGTCAAAGTGCAAGTTCTCCCTGTATAAAGTGTAATGGTAATTGGTTGTCCATGATTGGAATGTTAGTCTTACTAGTAAAGTCCCTAGTAATGTGCACTATGTGTGACAGGGCTGGTAATGCAAATGCTACTAGTGGGTCTGCAGCACTAATTGTGCCACACACACAAGTAACTTTAAAAAGGGAACTCGGGCCTGCCATTGCAGTGCCTGCGCACAGTTAGTTAAACTGCCATGTTGTTCTGTCAAGTGCACCCACTTGCCAGACCTTACCATTCCCTTTGTATGCACATCAGACACCCCTATGGTAGGTCCAGGGTACCCCTTGGGCAGGGCGCAGAGCTTGTGAAAAGTAGGACATGTACCAAGGTGTGTACCATGTCCTGACAGTGAAATAATCTCTATTTCGTTTTGCACTGTTGAAAGGCCATCTTGCCCATAGGATTGAAAGGGATGGCTGTATTATATGTTTTCCAGCCTATCTTCCCAAAGGCTTAAGATGGAAAGGTGAAGTTTAGTATGCCTGAACTCACAATGTATTAACCCATCTTTCTATGAAGGTGGTTCTTGCATTGTGTGTTTATAAGCCACTTTTTTAGAAGTGCAGGGGTTTTGTGCTCTAAACCTTTTTGTGTGTCTCTGCCTGGTTTTGGATTGACTGTCTGGATTTGAAAGTGATAGGATCTGGGAAATGATTGACAAGAAAGGGGACTCAGTTGTTCCTGGGGAAAGAGTCAAAAGTAAAGGTAAGAAGGTCAAGGATGGAAGAAGATGGGTGGTGCTCAGTGGAGTGCTACCCTGGGCATCCCATTAGTTGGAATGAATGGCCTCACACACTCTTGCAAGTGTCATGCTTCATCATTGGCCGTTGCTCCTCGTTGGACAGGCGGTGCAATGTCCAACGGGCTCACCTCTAGGAGGGGCTCTTTATCGGAGATCTTTTTTCCAACAGCCTGTGGGTGAAGTGCAAGTGAGGGGCCAAGTAAGGAGTGAATAGTGTAGGTGGGTGAGTTAAAATATAGCAAGGGATACCGGAGAGCAATTTATTCTGGTGGTTCCCGTACTATAAATAAAATCAGTGGGTGGCCTATGATCGTCAGAAGTTAGGTTCTGTATCACGATCTAGGACTACACAACGTTCAGTGGGGTCAACATGTTTCTCGCTTCTGCAATTATGCTGCGATTCTTCAGGACTTATATACATCTATCACAAGGAAGGACCTAAAAGTGTCAACCTATAAACATCAAAATTACTATTACTGTTGTACTACCTGATTGTAACCGCTCTTGCCTAGTGGAGACAAAAGGAAGAGTTATCAAAATACAAGGACAACAGTTACCCATTCTTGACCGTGTGCACACTGTGATTACGTGCAGAGGAGTGATTCTGTGCCTGTGACATTCTGTGAGCAGTGACCAGTAAGTATCCACTATGTTCACTTTTATTACATGTCACCTCTATCACAAAATTAAAATTAGAAACTAAAGAAGAATATTAACAAAAATCTAAAAAACATGATAGCAGTAGTCTTATTCAAGGTATCTTATTCAAGGTATCTAATATGTCTATCTCTAGGGGTTCCTTCGATACTCACCTACAGGTCAAGGAGTACAGGTGTCAACAGTACCCGGTAGGTGTGACATCAAGGGAGAGAGCCAATAGGGGTTTAATGGCTAGAGGGAAGACAAAGATATGTTGTTTCAAAATTGTCAGGGAGCACCCAGTGTCTGGGTGTTACATTAGTGGACTGTTTCCTCTATGTGCTGAAGATCTCGCACACCAGTATGCACCAATAGTGTTATAATCCATTCATCTTATGTCAGGATATATGTGGGTATGTAGGCACATATAAGTAGTCGTTGCCGTAAATCTGCCCCTATAGAGTGATTGCCATATTCATGTTAATATAGGGGTCTCAGAGATGAAAAAGACACCACCAAAGTGCAGCGTTGGCGCTTAGCAGGCGCCACTTGCAGAGTGTTAAGTATTATGGTGTTGCCTAGTCTCGAGGTTTATAGAATACGATCTCGAAATCACAGACAAAGAGCCCTCAAGTTCGGTCGGGTTGCTCAACCTGGCTTAGGAGGCGTCCGGTTGTACACCAAGCGTCTGGTGTCCGGGTCGGTCTGCTAGACCAGCTGCGCTCCCAGTGTGTCTATACAAAGCGCGCCGTGTACTTACTTCTCAGAGCCTTGGTCAGAGCTCTTGCGCCTACCCATCGCTACCGGGATCCGGATAGTGTCGGGTCCCCGGTGAGCTGCTGTATTAGTTACTCGTTTGGGGCGTCACCCTCGTGGCTAGTGGGTCACGTGTTAGGTTAAGCAAACGAGGTCGCCATCTTGGAAGGGGGTTCCAAGTGCGCTCACAAAGGGAAACTAGTGTTTGCATTGAAAGGAGAGTATTGGATTCATAGTACTCTTTGGTAGTGGTTATTAGTAGTGTATCGCTACGAAGACAAATGGGTCAGCCCTCTTATATTAAAGAATTAATCGGGCATGTCGCATCTCTCGTGTGGAATGGCGTTAGATATGGGCGCCATCTTGGAAGGGTGAAAAGGAGGACAGTAAACCCCTTCCTTTTTAATTATTGTTCCAATGGAGCTCTATGTGTGTATTAGCAGTGATCAATTTATATCATTGTGAAACCCTAAGTGGGCATGGGCTGTATGTGTTCAGCTCCCTGTTGGTACCGCCACTCTAGATATGGGATAAATACTGCAGAATATTGAAGACTATTATGTACCATGCCTGGGACATAGACAGTCGATATGTTTACAGACTGCTCCACGGGATGTCTTCATTGAGCCCCCGTTTGTCTGATGATAACCTATGTATCCAGCGCTGCTCTTTGTGGAACAGGTCCTGTTTGGATCTGTTGTTAAGTGTTTCCAGGATCACCCACCAAATAGAGTCAGCAGTGTGGTTATGTTCTAGGAAGTGACGACACATCTTCGTGTTGGTCTTTTTGCATCGGATATTACTGCGATGCTCCGATATACGAGTCTTGACCAATCTGGTGGTCATGCCCACATATTGTAATTCGCAAGGGCACCTAATGAGGTAGATACAATTGGAGGAATTACAATTGGTGTGATTACGAATTTCCCAAGTGAATGTCTCGGTCAAATTGATAGACTTGGTGACATTGGTGAAGGGGCAAACACTACAGGAGCCACATGGGTAGTGTCCCTTCACTGGAGGGAGTTGCCATAGTGTGTTCTGTCTGCGGACCAAATTTTGTTTTGGTCTGGTATGAACCAGGACATCTTTGATGTTACTGGACCTTTTGAAGGCAAACCTAGGGGTCTCCAGAGTCAGCTCTCCTGTATTAAGAATTTGCCAATGTTTCTTGACAATTCTCTTAATGTCATTGGAGATCGGTGTAAAGGTCGTAACACATGTCAATGGCATGGTCTCTTGTGAGGTTCTGATGTTGTCCTCCAGGAGTGCCTCTCTGTTGTTGTTCTGTGCCCGCTTACGAGCTCTGTAAATCTCCCTGGTGGGGTAACCTCGTTCTTTCAAATTTCGTGAAAGGATCCTGGATTCACTCCTGTAGTCAGTGAGGTTGGTGCAATTCCGCCTTACCCGCAAAAATTGCCCAAAGGGAAGGTTCAATCTCAAAGCTCTGGGGTGGTGGCTGGTAAAGAGTAACAGGCTGTTCCTGTCAGTAGGCTTCCGGTACATTGTGGTGTTAATCCTGCCCCCTTCCAGTCTGATAGTCAGGTCCAGGAACGCAATCCTGGAGTCTGAGGCAGTGATTGTGAAGTTCAGAAAGTTGTTCAGGGTGTTCAACCACGTAAAGAACTCCAGGTATTGGTGTGTTGTCCCTGTCCAAAGTATGAGGATGTCATCAATGAACCTCCTCCATAGTATGATGTTAGACTGGTAGGGGTTCATTGGTCCATTGATGTATTGATCCTCAAAGTCTGCCATATACAGGCATGCCACCGAGGGGGCAAAGGTACTGCCCATAGATGTCCCCTGGGTCTGTTGGTAATATTGCCCTTTAAATTCGAAAAAGTTCTGAGTCAGGGCAAGTTCAGCACATTCCATGATGAAGGAAGGTGGTGTTGCTGATGTCCATACTTCCATGTTGAGCATCCTCTCTATAACCCCGAGTGTGGCCCTCTGTGGGATATTGGTGTAGAGGGCCTCCACATCAAGGGTTATGAGGAAGTCAATGTGGGTGCCCTCCTGTAGATTGTCAAGGAGGCGTAAGACATCTTTGGTGTCCTGCACATAGGAAGGGATTCTCTTCACCAGGGGTTGCAGGAAATAATCACAAAATTGTGATAAAGGCTCCAAAATGGAACTAATCCCTGACACAATCGGGCGTCCAGGTACCGGCGTTGTGCCCTTATGAATTTTAGGGAGGGTGTAGAAGTACGGTACTCTTGGATCCTTTTTAACAAGAAATTCAGCCTCTTTCTTGGTAATCCATTCCTGGCACTCTGCAGAGTCCACCAATCCTGTAATAGTGGTTGTTAGCCGAGGGGTGGGGTCCGCCGGGATAGGAGTGTAGTAACGTCTATCCCCTAGTTGTCTTAGACATTCTGTTTCATAGTCTTTAGTGTCCATTAGGACGGTGGCCCCACCCTTGTCAGCCTGTTTGATCGTGATTGTTTCGTCATTACCCAAAGAGTTGAGTATTTGTTTCTCCATGTTGGATAGATTCTGGAATTTCTTGCATGGTCTTAATGTCCCAATGTCCTTGAGCACAGCCTGCTCATATGTTAGGACTTCGTTGGGTATCATCCCACTGTGTGGTGTAAAAGTAGATGGATTGTGGAGACCCGAGTCTGTGCGTGTCTCGGCGGCTTTTCCATCAAAGAAAGCTCTCAGTCTAACTTTCCTGAAGAATTTCTGAATCTCACAAGTCAGTGCAAAATTGTCGGTTTTCGGGGTGGGTACAAATCCCAATCCTTTTTGGAGGATCTTTTCTTCTGGTATCGAGAGTTGGCGTGATGAAAGGTTCACCACAAGGCTTACTTTCTCCCTGTCTTGCTCCTCGTTTCCACCCCTGTGGTTGGTGTGTCCTCCCACTGTACCCTTTTGTCCTGAGCGTTTCCTCGCCTGCGCCCGCGCCCTCTGCCCCAACCTCTGTCTAAAAAAGGTTGTTGGATCAACTCTTGATCCAATCCTGCTACCCCTCCTTTGTTACAGGATCTGGGAAATGTCTTGACCCAGGGAACGAGGTGAGACAGCAACAGGCTGACCTGTATTTGGAGTGTAGGGAGAGGAGTAGCCCCTAGAGATGAAGAGGCCTGGGTTGCTGCTACAAAACAATTGTCCCATCTCCTGCTGAGTGATTGAGAATCCAGACCCCCACTAATCAAAGGAAGAAGGTGTCACTGGCAAGGAGGCACCCAGAACTGGTTTGAACAGTGGTCAGTGCCCCCTGAAACACAAAGACTTCAAAGCCATTGAGGGGTATAACTATGAGAGCTGAAGCCCCTGAACTTTGGAGAATGGCTTGATCAAGATTGAACAAGACTGGAGCTACTTCGTGGTCAAGAGAAACCTTTGCCAAGGAAGAAACAACTGAAGAGACTGAAGCAAAGGACTGACCCTTGCTGTGTGTTCTAGGGCTGGCCTGCATTTTGCTGTTTTAACCAAGGAAAGGCTAAAGGGACTTTGCTGTGTACTGTGTCCCCCTGCTTGAAAGGACTTTGCTGTGCTGTGTCCTGAAGTAACTTATCCCCAAGGGCCTGAGGTGAGCTGGGTCCCTGTCGCGGAAACACAGGAACACAAAAGTTTCCAGGAGACTCTTAGTGGTGCTGTGTGCACATACTTGTTGCAGCCTGAGACTCTCGTAAGGTGTGCCCTGTGATCGTAGGCACCTGGAGTCCAAGCAAGGATCAGCAACGCGGTGTGCATGTGCTTTTTGCAGCCTGAACCCCTTTGTGAGGATTGTCCAGTTATCATGTGCACCGGAATCCAAGTGAGTCTCATCGACGCTGTGTGCATGTGCTTGGTGCACCATGAGACTTTCGTGAGGATTTGTCTTGTTATCGTGTGCATCGGAATCCAAGTGAGTCTCAACTGCGTTGGGTGCGTGTGCTTAGTGCACCGTGAGACCTTCGTGAGGATTTGCCTTGTTAACGTGCACCCGGATTTTTAAGTAAGCCTCAGCGATGCTGCGCGCGTGATCTTCGTGCAGCCTGAGACCTTTGTGTGGAGTGCCTGGTGATTGTGCATCCAAATCTCAAGGAAGTTTCAGCGATGCTGTGTGTGAATACCCTGTGGCAGTCTGAGATCATCGTAACCATAGCGACGCGGAGGAGCTGAGCCGCCGGCCCGAGCCCGTAGTTGCCACATCACAAGGATTGCATTGGAGGCCCAGCTGCTAGACGAGGAGAGGCGAGTGAGTATGCGCCCCACCGGTAACTTGTGTCAACTCCTGGTGCGGGCTCGGAGAGAGATGCTCTCAGCCGCTCTCTCATTCCGGTGGCGCGAGCCTCTGCTTCTGCTCGTATCGTGGTCCGTATTGTCAAGGGAGTGGCAGTATAGGGGCCGGAGTGTGGACCTGCACTTTTTGATTACACCGTACCCGTGTTGGTGGCAACGGTTGAAAGGCTGGCGGAGAGACTGCCTAAGGCACAGTGATCGGTGCCTGAGTGTATTACACATTATTCCATTACTGCATAACGGAGTCCCTGATTAGTGTATGCCGCATTACATTATTTCTGCATAAAGAACTACCTGATTGTCGTATGACGCATTGCATTGATTCTGCATAATGAACTACCTGACTAGCGTATTTCGCATTGTATTATTCCTGGATAACGAATTACCTGACTAGTGTATTACGCATTGCTTTATTTCTGCATAACGACATACCTGGTGGTAGTATTACGCATTGCATTCGTTTTAACTTGCAAAGTGCCGATTGTTGCGTTATGCATTGCATTATTTTTACATTGCAGAGTGTCTGATTGATGCGTTACGCCTACACTATTTTTATATTGCAAAAGTACCTGATTCTAGTATTACGAACTGTATAACATGATATTCGGATTACAGGAGAATGTTTAGAGGTGCTCATTAATACCGCCAGAATTTACAAGCATCACATCTATGACCTTCTCACTGATGCAAAACCAGACATACTATTCATAACCGAATCATGGTCAGGGCCGTTTCTAGGTGTTTTGCCGCCCTAGGCGAGAATTGAAAAATGCCGCCCCCTCCCTTTTACAACCATCACTCTCTCCCCCTCGCAATCAGGCCTCTGTAGTTTCTCACTCTCTAGATACTTTCATTCTTTCTCTTTCCAAAAAATCATTTAGCACTCTTTGGGAACTTTAACTGCCAGTTTAGCACCGAGACAGCTATTCTCGTTGTAACCGACTCCATGAGACGGACACAAGGTGATGGTGGTTCAATGGTTCTGATCCTCCTCGATCTCTGCGCATGCATTCAATACCATCTCTCATGGAATGCTTGTGGAGAGATTACATGCCTGTGGCATACGAGGAATGGCCTCAAAATGGCTTAAGGATTTTCTGACAGATCGATGGCAAACCATTATGCTTGGGCCTTACCTGTCAAAAAAATATCTGTTAGACAAAGGGGTACCCCAGGGCTCATGCCTGAGCCCTATGCTCTTTAATATTTTTATGACCCCATTGGCCTCTATTGATGAACCATTTGGGTTTGAAATTATCTCATATTCTGACGACACTCAGCTTTTATTCCCAATTGGTTCAAATCCTGAAGAAGAGAAATGGTGTTTCTCTGAGGGCATGTTGGCCATCTATAAATGGATGACCAAAAATCGCCTACAACTGAATCCTGGGAAAACGGAGCTGATGCTTATGGGCAAAGCAGCATCCGTTTGGACAGAGGAGTGGCGGCCGGTCCTGTTGGGATGGCCCCCTGTTCCAGCTTCATCAGTAAAAAACTTGGGCCTAAAATTCGATTTAGCTCTTACGATGAAGGGCCATATTTCAGCCACAGTGAGCTCCTGTTATTGCAGCTTGCGTCTTCTGTGCAGAAAAATGCCTTTTCTGCCAGAGAGTCATCGCAGAACCGTGGTCCAGGCGCTGGTAATCAGCCGTCTGAACTACGGCAATGCCTTACTGGCTGAAGTGGGTGAGACACTATTGGCCAGATTACAAGTTATTCAGAACACGGCTGCCAGGATGACACTAAATTGTCTGCCCAGCTCCCCATCACTTCCCTTATTGAAGGAACTACACTGGCTCCCAATAATAAAAGTTCCTCCTTCAAGATCTTTTGTCTGACGTTTAAAGCTCTGGAAGGCAGGGATCCAAAGTACCTTCGAAGGTTGCTTGTTCAACAGATCTCAGACCGTAACCTTATGTCCAACTCCCTCGCTCTATTGAAGATTTCACATATTCGCCTTGTTCGTACCGGTAGCAGAGCATTTTCCTATGTTGCCCCGAAATACTGGAATCAGCTCCCTTTACCCCTGCGGAAATGTACTTCCTATCTGATTTTCAGGAAACACCTGAAAGCATGCTTGTTTTAACCCCATTTTTTCTTCATAGTTGCCCCCCCCCTGTCCTCAGTGTAATTTACTAGGCGAAGTGCCGAGATGCCCCTGGGTGATTCGACCGCTATATAAAAAAACCCTAACATAACATAACCTAACAGTTACAGTGGCAACTCTGCTCGTTTTGCTGCAGAATAGACTGGCCTTGGTGACTTGCCCATCCCAATACCATGCTGTCATCTCATCATCTTCCATCTCATCAAAGGGTGAGCTCAGGAGCCTCTCTGACCTCACTCGATCCTGTGACATGATGTAGGAGGGCACAGAAAAAATCTAAAAGCGAAAAACTTAACTCTGCGCAGTGAAGACAGACAGATGTCAGCTTCCAGTTACCTGCCTCAGAGCATGAGCCTGTAAGTAACTGCATGCTGCCTGAGGGTCCATGCAGCAGCAGCTGAGGAGCAGTAGTGGATTGATGCTGGCAGCTGAAACCAGGAAAGTTGGAGAAAAAAACGATGTGTGAGAGAGACAGTGAGTGCATGTGTGTGCGTTTGTGTGTGGGTGTGATTGTGTGAGAGAAAGGGGAGAGAGAGAGAATGTGTGTCTGTGTGAACATGTGAGCGAGCGCGTGTGTTTGTGAGTGGAAATTACACATTTCTGGCAATGGCAATGGCATATGTAAAGTAATTCTTGGCCCTATTTATTGCCGGCACATTTTGAATAAATGGGGTACACGTCTGGGAAGCGTCAGGCTACACTGGCTTGGCACACCAATGGCTATTGAGCCAATCAGTGTAAAGTTTGACCCCATATCATTCAACATTTTCCCAGTGGAGAATCTCCCTGAGCCCTTATAGCAGAAGTCTATGAATAGGATTGAAACCTGCACTGCTACCATTGATGCTGTTCCTAATTGCTGTGCCTTTCGTACATAGCTGTGCCTTTTCATGTGGTGCTGTGGCTGGTATTGAGGCAGTAACTGGACATTGGGGCTGTAATTGGACTGCATAGCATGGTCATCTGGATATATATATATGCCCGTGGGTATATGATAGCCACATCCTTGTTATAATTGCAGATCTGTTGGAATATGTACAATAACTCAAACAGACCTGTACCTCCTTTAGCATTTTTGTTATTTTATTGACCAGGGATTTAATTTTACTCTTCAGACCATAAATTCCTGCTTATTGCACAACTGCTGCTGAGCCAACACATGCCAGGTTTGAGTCATATTTTATGCAGAGGTTAGTTGGGAGGTGGTTGAGGCGCTGGGTGTTTATGAAAGAAGGCCACGGCATCTGACGTTGTCTTGATACGGCACCTTTAGTTCCCTCCTAGGAACACTGTTATGTTTTTTCGGATTCCCTCCACTGGAGCTGACCGCCCCCAAATAGCAGTGTTTATTCGGAGTGTCAGAGCTGTGATGAGCCTAACCATAATTTCCGAGGCGCCAAAGATAAACAGCAACACAAATGGATTGTTGCTCTTCCTTAACTTTAGAAACATCTTTAGGGTGACAGACGGGCTGCGTTTAACTCTCTCCTCCACTGCATCCCTATGCTGATGCAAGAAAGTGACAGGCACATGGCTGTAACTAATGCTTACTGTATGAAATGACCAATCTAACTGCGCTGTTTAATAAAAAGATGAAGAAAAAAAATAGAAAGTGACAGGTGATCTCAAACTTCTGTTTTTTGCCGCCCTCCCCCTTTTGCCGCCCTAGGCGGCCGCCTAGTCTTGCCTAATGGCAGAAACGGCCCTGATCATGGTTAGGAGAAGATATGGCTCCAGTCCTGCATGAAGCCATTCCTCTAGGCTATCAAATAATCACCCAAAATCGTATAGCCAAAAAACGAGGTGGTCTAGCTGTTGTATTCAGGCAAACAATACATATCATTAAAATTGACAACATCTCCATAACGAATTGTGAGGCTCTTCTAACAAGATGCAATCCTACACCATCTTCCTCCTGTAACTTCCTGCTCCTTTACAGAACTCCACCTAGCAAGGCAACATTCCTAGGCGCACTTCTAGACACAGTTTCAAACCTGATAACAATACACTCCAACCTATAGGTTCTAGGTGACCTTAACATTTGGTTTGATAAACCCAATATGACCCATCCAAAAACTATAATCACCGGCCTAGACGCATTGAACCTGCATCATATTGTCCACAATCCGACACACATCGCTGGACATATCCTAGATGTCATTTTTGCAAATACTGAACTAGTTACCTTTCAAACTATAACTCCAGTCACATGGTCAGACCACCACTTGCTTGCCTTCCAACATAAAACAACGCTAAGCGACTCACCTAAAACTACCTTACATCCATCCACCTATCGGCCGTGGAACAAACTCAATTTGGAACACTTGGAAACACAACTAACATCCAGTACAAATCTGGAAAGCATAAATTCTGTTCAAAATCTATATGAGTGGCTACATGAAGCTTTTGACATCCTGATACCACTCAAAACCACACAACAGAACAAAAGTAAAAAAAGGGCCTTGGAGAAACATAGAAATAAAAGACATAAAACAACAAATTAGAAAGCTGCAACGTACCTGGCTCAAAACAAACGCCAAACAAGACAAACTTCACCTATAGAAAATTAACAGATTATACAAGTCTGCTATCAAAAAAGCTAAGAAAAGGTACTATTCAGACAGAATTCAAAACGCTAAATGTGCAAATAAAGAATTCTATAAAATACTCAATGAATTTCGCAAACCAAACTGCCTAGAAGGAACTCATCCTTTACTCAGGATTTCACAGACAAACTGGCAAATCATTACACGGACAAAGCAGACACACTGGAATCGTACTTAAAACAGAAACAAAGCCCCAGCACTAACCCTTGTACAAAACAACAATCCAAGAATGCTTTAATCAAGCCTCTCCGTTCCTTCCAACACATCTCACACAATGAATTTATGGACCTGGTCAAAGCAAGCAGGCCTGCCGGCAGCCCTTCTGACCCCTGTCCGCCACAAACTTTCAAGACAATTCTTTTAACAACCTCTGCTGCCACTCCAGTAAGAAGAATCATCAACGATTCCTTAACTACTGGAATATTTCCAGAAGAACTCAAAAAGTCATACATACGCCCTTTACTGAAGAAAACAAACTTGGACCCGCTGAACCCTGACAATTACAGACCCATTACAAATGGACCGTTCCTGGGCAAACTGATAGAAAGAGCAGCGTTCGCCCAGATGTACAATTTATTGAAGAGAATGACATACTTTCAGACTTCTAAACATGATTCCATCCGGGAAGAGGCACTAAATCTGCCCTCCTTGCCATCTGGGAGGACCTAAAGAATACAGTTGACCGCAACGGGGTCGCTGCGCTACTCCTCTTAGACCTCTCAGCTGCCTTTGACACGATTGACCATAACACACTGAAACAAAGACTCTATGAAGCCGGCATAGAGGGAACTGCTTTAGACTGGATAGTGTCCTACCTTTGAAACCAAACTAATGTCATCCACCTTTCTCGCCCAAACAATACTCCACAAAAGCAGGGGTCCCTCAAGGTTCTATCATCTCGCCCATGCTTTTCAACATCTACATGAAGTCATTACCAGTACTGATCAATACATTTCACCTCACGTGCTATAACTATGCAGATGACACACAAATACTCCTTCAACTGGAATGCCCCACAGACTTAGGAGTACTTCCATTGTGCATCTATGTACCTTCCATGTACTTGGATCTGTGTGTCTGTTACTTTTGTCCTGAAAAAGCATATCCAATGCACTACCCTATTTCTCATCCTGTGCCTCCATCAATAACTTTAATCTACATATACATACCTCCTTTATGTATCTATATACTTTCAATGTAATTATGGATCTATATATTTATCACTTTCTTCTAATTTAGCATTTCCAATGCACTACTCTCTTTCTCAGCCTATACTTCGCTCAATATATCTTCTAGCCCAACCTTCTGACTGAATCTCAAACTTCTTCTACCCCTTCCAATGCACTACCCTATCTCTCATCCTATACATCTATCAATATATCCTCTACATCCACTCTCTCATTTATCCCAAACTCCATACCACTACTATGATTGCCAAAATAACCCTTTCTAGACTCTCTCCTACTCTACCCCTCCTTGCATCATCTGACACCTCTTTTACTATACCGATCCCCTAAAATAAACCTTTCTAAACTCTTTCCTCTGAGTCCTCCCCTCCAAAACTCCTTTTTACTCATCCAAAAGCCTCCTCCTATTGCTAAGACCTAAAAAATAAAAAAATAAAAAAAATCTTTCACTCTTTTATTCCTCCACTATCCTTTTCAATCGAAATTAACAGACTAACATGTTCACTTCTCCAATTCCATATTAAACTTTACTAATATACTACCCAAATAACTGAATAACATATCCACTACTCAAATTACTTCATTTTTTTTACTATACTAATTTTCAACAGTAATCCTTTATGGGTTCCGGAGTGGCGTGCTACTCCCCAGAAAAGCGATTCAACACCCATCAGGAGTAACAAGTGCTATATGAATGCAAATCTTTCTTCCCCTTTTATCCCTCTGCTATCCTTCTCACTCCAAGTAACTGACTAATATCCACCACTGAAATTACTTCATATTTCACCATATTAATTCACCACTAATCCTTTGTAGGCTTTCTGAATAGCGTGCGTCAACAAGCGCTATATAAATACAAACCATTGTCCTCATCTATCCGTCTGCTATCATGCCAAATCCAAGTAACTGACTAACCTATCCACCACTTAAAATGTACTTGCATGTTTCACTATACTAATTCAACACTAATCCTCTATGGGTCCCGGAGTACCGTGCTACTCGCCGAAAAAGCACTTTGACGCCTCGTCAGGGGTAGTAAGCACTATATAAATGCAATTACAATACAATACAATATGTTGGATTTTTATCGTGTGGTCTTATCGTACATCTTTTCATATAAAGTTTGTACTCGTTTTTATAAAACTTGTGTGGCGTCTATTTGTGGTGTCATCATTGGGTTGCTGTGAGCGTGGTTGCAAATACTTTACACATTTGCCTCGAAGATAAGCCTGGCTGCTCATGCCAAGCTACCAAGGGGGTAAGCAGGGCTATCTCAGAAGGTGACTTTCCTTTCCCTGATGTGGAACCGCGGGTCCCAATTTGGCCTAAGGTACCTATCTCAGGCAACCAGGGATCCCAGGTCTAACAACTAGCTGAATTAACAAACAATAAAGTTCTTTCGAAGCAGGTAACAACAAAAACAAGTGCACCAACATCGATTTCTCGTCAGCGCCCACAACCCAAAGGAAAGAAAGGACATATTCGAACATGCGCCAATGGAAGGAGGGAAAACCCATGGGCCCTGAGTGAGGGGGTCTTTTTAACACCTGCACAGGTGCTCCGTCCCAACGTACAATCGAACCCTTCCATGGCATTGATACCTTTGGACTAAATACTGTCAACAATTCTGAGATGGCCTGAAGAAACACAGCCACTGGAGGGGCACAGAGGGCTCCCAGGGGACCTATATGTCGACCTGTAATATAACGACAAAAGTTATGTATACTTATAAGTTTATGTACTATCTGCTTACTATGGGTTGTCCCACACTTGAGTACTACTGAGGAACTGCTGAGCCAAAATAGATTCACTAATCGGGAGCTACAGCACCTGCGTAGGAAACTCTCATATGTCACCTACAATTACACTAAACAGAACACCAACATCCCACATGCATTGCACAGCACACTTTTACATAACTGCTGGTATCAGCACATGCGCACAGTCAGTTCCCAAGCATCAGCCAGCTCAAGTTATGTCTGCTCATTGATCCCACATGTGGTAGGCGCAGATAGGCTGTACTTGTCCCAAGAAATCAAAATGCCTCATACACCTCTACGTGTATAGGATAAGGGCCAAGAACCCAAAAAAACAAGATAGAACCACACAGGGTACCTGATATGACACCAACCCAACAGTGCTATTTATCGTCACTAACCTCACTGATATCCAAACCAAGCTGGACAGGATGCGTAGGAAGGTGACCATAGGGGAGGATTTCACCTGGCCCGAGATTTCACAGATAAGAGATGTTTGGAGATAGCCAAACCCCCAACTTAGTGCACAAATATAACCACTCCAGTGTATACCTGTGGAACAAAAGTGGTTCTTATTGTGTACGGGGTGGTCTTCTTAAACAACAGGTGGTCTGCTGACATGGAATGCCTACGTTGGGCCATCCAGCTCAGGCATAAAAAGGGGAATGGGTTGCATGAGGAAGGGTTTATTGAAAATATAGCTAAGCCATGTCAGGAAATCTGGGACCCTGAGGTGGGTGGATACACTTGGTTAGAAGACAAAGGTCAACCCATGATTGTACGGAAACTTACACTGGATTCCTTATGTTTCAGAGGAAAAGGAACACTTCCAATGGGCATGAATGCTAACTGCCAAGTTATTTTATGTATTCTGGATATACAATGGGGCACATCCACACTTATGGATTTTTATTTACAGTGCAGTAAACATACCTAGGTATCCATGCACACCCCAACCCTGGTAATTCCAGGAAATTTGTACCAACACTTGTTAAAGAAAAAGACTACCTAGCTGCACCAAGCTCATGAAAGGAGAGTGGCGGACTATTTTGGTTGGGCTCAAAAGAATTTAGGCTGTTCTTGGATGCACATCTGGGGGCAGGGTGAGATAATACCTTTCTTCACCCTGCAGACAAAAGGTAATGCCTGCTGGCTCCAGACCACCCGTGGGAAATGCTCAAAATCATGAACGCAAAAACAGTTGATGGACAGAATGCAGAACAATGTCATACATTCACCCCAGTACAGAGATCTGGGCCTAAATCCATCGTTTTTTTTGCACTCCACACCACCCCAGTTCAGACATGGCCATATGCAAATCAGCCTTGACCCTGTACCTCATGGGAAAAGTCCAGCCCGAACTGCCAAGCCATGTCTTCCCTGGACCGGAATCAAGAATCCTAGGACCTGTTTCTGGCTATCAGCTGTCATCAAATAACAATGGATTAAACCCAGATCTGTGACTGGGGGTGAATGTTTTTCCATTGTGCAACATTCCGTCCATCATCTTGTGTGTTTTGCTGTTCACCCTATGTGGGAAGGGTATGCCCAGACGTGGGTCCCGTGCTCACTACGCCACTGGAGTCAAGCTATCCGCCAGAAACCGGTCCTAGGATGCTTGATTCCGGTCCAGGGAAGACATGGCTTGGCAGTTCAGGCTGGACTGTTCCCATGAGGCACAGGGTCAAGGCTGATTTGCATATGGCCATGTCTGAATTGGGGTGGCTTGGTGAGCAAAATAACGATGGATTAAACCCAGATCTGTGACTGGGGGTGAATGTTTTGCCATTGTGCAACATTCCGTCCATCATCTTGTCTGTTTTGCAAAATCATGACCAGCACTAAGCTCTGCCTCTTTTCAGTCAAGGAAGAAGTGTGAGCCATCCACCTCATGGTAATGCAGCACCATTATGCGTTGGACTTAATGACCACAATGCAGGGAGGGGTCTGTGCCAAGATCGGCGCCACCTGCTGCACATTCATCCCAGGGAATGACATGGACAATGGAACTTTAACATTTGCCATCTAAGCATACTGCATAATCTACATTGGATTGGATTTAGGTTTGTAGAGCACTCGAATGCCGAGGTGTGTTGGTGCTGACCTAAGAAAGAAGAGATCTGACAGTCCCAAATTCTGATCATTTATGCTTGAGGAAACAACCAATTTGTTATTTGCTTTCTAAACACAGTCCTGCTAGGTTGGAGTCTAAGTGTAGTAGGCAGTTGGTTCCACAACCTAACCGCACAGTGCAATATGATCTTTCCCCCCCCCCCCCATCTAGCTCAGCGTACTTTAGCGGCACAGATGAGGCCAGAGTTAGCCGATCTAAGACTTCTAGTAGGAATATAGGAGTAGGAGTAGAGAAGCATATGTGAAGAAGAAGGTGCCCCTGAGTAGGAGTGGTTTTAGAATTTGTTCTCCTGGCTCCCAGAATGGAATTACGTTTTATGTAATTCACTGTTGCCCGTTATCGTTGTGTTTCTATTGGTATGGTGGGGTTATACAATTGGTTATCACCTGCTGTAAAAATTCAGTCATCAAATTGGGTACAATGCAAGTAAACAGGGAGGTAGTGGTTGTCAATAGCAAACTAAAGGAACAACAGGCACCAAGTACAGTAAATGTCGAAATGCTTGGGTCAGATAGTGTAGTTGAAAAATCAACTAGAGGGGAGAATGTTAATATGGAAAATTATGCATACATCAATGAAAATGAAATATGCCTTTTAACAGATTCGCATGTTTTGAACTCTACATCAACTTCGACTCGCAAATATGTAGTTAGGCAGGCTCTGAGACCTACGCACAGGGATTGCTGATTGATAGGTCACAGGTGGGGATGCGTAGCAGGCAGGCAAACACTAGGTCAGGAAAAGCTTGATAAATCCCACTGATAGGTGCAGCGCCATTACAATGGTCAGGGGAAATTGCCCCGGAGGGGGTACGCGCGCTCCTAAAACACACTATAAAGTCAGATGTCACATGAGTCTGGAACACATAGCCAATCAGGACCTAGCACACATAGTGATCACGCGCTCCCCGTGCAAGACATCTAAACACATTCACCAGTGCCACACTGTGTCCATACAAGGCCAAAACCCACCTGCAGTAACCATTGACTATTAATTTATGAATGTAAAGGAGGCAACCAACATTCCTCCCATATATGGTACACCAGAAACTTTTTATTACCTACTGTATTCTGTGTATATAAGAAGGACACCAATCCAATGTAAATGGAGACAGTCCTCAGACCTAGTGCTTGTAACAGTTCTCCCAGCTGAACTGTTTCATTTAACACACTGCTCTGTTATTTTGCTAAACGCCCCTTGTCTTCTGTTTTCTAAGGGATTCTACTTCAAGAAACGCAACAATAGTTTCAACTACGTGAAGTTTGTCATGGTACACTGAACTTGTGTTACTCCAACGGTGTGAGAGAAGCTATATTTCACATATGCCCAAATGGTAATGCAACAGAAGCATTATTCTTACACATGACTTGGTTTTGTTCCAGGTAGAAAGGTTCACAGATAGTTCCTGGGGAGGGAGTATATCTCCCTTCAGCACTAACATTAAAATTCATAAGAGAACAACACATTTTAAAATTGGTGTCAGTTAAACATAGGAAGTTTATCCATTAGATGAGAGTGGATCCCTCTACAGTGATAAATTGGATGTAAGGTATGAGTAAATCAGTGGTAGGACAATAGATCAATATAAAAAAAATGGTACATACAGACTACAACATAGAATTCGCTACCAGAGGGCAGATATGGCTGTCTTCAAGAAACAGTGAGTGCCTGATCTAGGCACTGGAGCAGGTGTGAAGGTCGTCTTCTGGTATTCAGGTACTTGTGGAATTCCAGAAGCTAGGAGGAAGCCCTCATGTGTAGCGGGAGGTCGTTCTGCATTTTGGGTGCAAGGTATAAAAAAGCTAGGCCTCCTGTTCTGCTTTTGCAGATGCGGGGTATGTGTGTGAGAGAGCGAGAGAGAGAGGGCGAGAGAGAGAGGCAGTACCTAGGTGTCTGGTGGGCTGGTGGAAGTGGAAGTGGAAGCGACAGTTGAGGTATGCTGGTCCAATGTTGTACAGTGCCTTGTATACATGTTTGAGGAGTCTGAATTCGCTTCGATTGTATATCGGCCACCAGTGGCTAGTTCTGAGGTGAGGCGTGATGTGAGTGCACTGCGGGAGGTCCAGGACGAGTCTATCAGCGGCGGGCTGGGTATTCTGAAGATGGTGCAGGAGGTAGTTGGGGATTCTGGCATAGAGTGCATTGCGCTAGTCAAGTCTGCTCATGATTTGGGCTTGAGTGATGGTACGTCTGATGCTCTTGGGAATCAACTGAAGATTCTTTTGAGGATGCGCAGCATGTGGAAGCAGGAGGCGCTTACTGTGTTCACCTGTGCTGCCATGTGGAGTTTCTCATCTAATATGATCCCCAGGTTACATGCGTGATTGGTGGGCGATGAAGCTGGACCGAGCTCTGATGGCCACCAAGTGGAGTCCAAGGGGGAGTTCTTGTTCCCGAAGATCAGCACTTCTGTCTTATCCATGTTGAGTTTCAGGCAGTTGGTTCTCATCCATTCTGCTATGTGAATCATGCATTTGGTGAAGTTAGATCTGGTCGTGAGGGACTTGTCTGGCATAGAGATAATGAGCTGGGTGTTATCGGCATAGGAGATGATGAGGAGATGCTGTGAGATCTGATAAAGTCCGCAAAGGGTGTCATGTAAATGTTGAACAGGGTGGAGCTGAGGGATGATCCTTTAGGGACTCCACAGATCAAGTCCTTGGGCTCTGATGTGTAGGGGGGAGTCTGAATCGCCTTGATCTTGTGAGGAAGGAGCATATCCATTCAAAAGCTGGGCCTTGGATTCCTGTAGCATGTAATCTTTTAATGAGGCTGGAATGTGCTAATGTTTAAATGTTGCAGAGAGGTCCAGCAGTATGAGGCTGACGTTTTCTCCTCGGTCTAAAATGGTGCAGATCTCATCTGTGACATCGATAAGTGCTGTCTCCATACTATGATTGCTACGAAAGCCAAATTGGGTGTGATCGAGAAGATTGTGGCATTCCAGGTAGTTGGTGAGTTACTGGTTGATTGCTTTCTCTATCGCCTTTGCTATGTATGGCAGTAGGGGTTGCGTCAGAAGTTGCAGAATTCGTTCGGATCAGCCGATGTATTTTTAGGAGTGCTATGACTGCAGCATGCTTCCACTTCTCGGGGAAAGTTGTGGACTAGATGGAGAAGTTGATGTTGTGGATGAGGAATTTGCTGATCACTGGTCCTCCTAGGTCGTAGAAATGGTGAGGACATGGGCTGTAGGGGACCTGGAGTGGTTGGTCTTCATGATTGAGATGGTGTCTTCCTCATTGAGTGTACTCCAGTTGGCTAGGTGTCTGTCCGAGCGATCGGTAGGTGTGCAGTTTGCTGATGATGTCCTCAGTGTGCGGTTGCTTTTCGAAGTTATTGTATTTGTTCTCGATTTGGTTGTTCAAATAGTTTGAAAGGTCATCACAGAGTTCCTGGGAAGGTAGTAAAAAATCTCCCTTCAGCACTCACGCAAAAATTCAAAAGAGGACATCACATTTTAAAACATAGGATGTTTATACATTTGGATGAGAATGGCTCCCTCTACAGTGATAAACTGGAGGTACGGTATGATTAAATCAGTGGTAGCAGAGTAGATTAATATAACAATGGTAAAAATGTACAACAACATAGAAGTCGCTATCAGAGGACATATATGGCTCACTTCGGGAAACAATGATTGTCTAATTTGAAGTTAGTTCATCATCTTAGTGAGGTAATTTTTCTTATTAGGATAACCTGGATTCCTACAACTAACAAACAAGATAAGCACAATCTGCCCCTTTTCAATATATATCACTATTCCTGTAGGTAACAAGAAAGAGTGGGGTCTTAGATTTGGAACCAGTCATAGACATACTCTTCCCCAGTCAATACCCACTTTACAGAGGTTCTTCACAAGGTTCCTGGATCCCCTTGGAGGGGTTCTTATACCAGGTGCTGCGCAGAGAATGTCAACAAAAGGATCAAAGCATTTTAGAATGAAATGTGTGCAGTTCTTATCATGGAGATTTTTCAAGAGGTAACGTGGGAAATGCACCATACCTTTGTGCGATGTATTTGTTGATGCTGCAAAATAAGAATAACTGGGAAGTTATCGAGGCATTCACCGAACCAATTCCCTTCATTCCCTCTCTTTTCCTCTTATCATTTTCTGCGGAACAAAGGCTATTGACTGTAGGCAAACACATTCTTAGCGAATATATAACAAGAATGCTGATAAATAGCACAGCATGAGAACACATAAACTCTGTTGATAACAATTTGAAAACACAAAATATTTGACAGGACTGCTGTTTCTTAATTGTGTCAAATATCCACAGATCTGTTTACTTTTTGCCCTTTTAAGTCTCACTGGCCAGACAGCGCAAGAACCCCCCCACCTCACTGTGTTGCTCCCCACTTCTCCCAGTTTGTATGTAAAAGCACAGCAACAGGAATATTTGTGCTGCTATATGACTAAACAGCTAACTTTATTCGCTGTGTTTTAGGTCTTGTCTAAGTGTTGTGAGACATTTTGTTAGCTTACACTGGGCTTACAACCTGTCCATTGCTTAACATTGGTTGTCAGTCTCGCCTGCTTCTTATTGATCAGCTTCCATAAGCTTTCCTTCCTCCTCTCCGGTTTTGTACCCTCCCCTGGAGCATGGACGGATTACTTGTATCCTTCCTCTGCTCATTTTTCAGGCACTACTTTTTCTATTTTGTTTCACCACTGTACAAGACAACATGTATCTTCCAGCTGTCTCCTTTGTGTACTTCTCCCCCAGCTGTGCTCCTCTCTCACACCCTCTCTCAATAGCCATCCTTGCTTCCTCCCCACCAACCTTCCCTTGCAGTTCTTCCTTCCCTACCACCCTGTTACCCATTTGCTCCCCAGGCAAGTCTTCCCACCCTCTGCTACCTGCAGTGCTTGAAATGGAAAAATAGAAGTGCAGGTACTCTATACCAGAGTACCTGCTTGTTTCTGAGAAGTGCCGGTACTCTCCAATTAAGTGTATTACGTCATGCTCGAGAAGTGCCAGTGCTGGTACTCCATAAAGGACAGGACCAGCCCATTTAAAGCACTGGCTATCTGTTTGTTCATAAACGCCTCCCGCCCACCCTCCGTTGTCTATGTTTCCCCACCCATGCCCAACCGCTGCTGTCAGCTTGCTTCCCTATCTCCTTCCTCCTGCTCGCTCTCTATTGTAAGCTTCCTTCCCCAGCATCTCCAGCCCACATATCATTGTCAGCTTTCTTCCCCAGTCCCTCCCAATAACCCTATGCTGCCTTCTTGCTCTCCCAGCCCTTCCTGCCCACCCTCCATTGTCAGCTTGCAGACCCATTCCCTCCCACTTACCCTCCACTGTCAGATGTATGCTCCAGTTCTTTCCTTCTACCTCCCATTCTAATCGTGCTCCCCAGCTCCTCCTGCCCACCCTCTATTGTTAGCTTGCTGCCCCAGCCCCTCCCACCCAATGTCTTTTGTCAGCTTGCTCTCACTCCTGCTTGCCCTCTTTTGTGAGCTTGCTTCTGCAGCCCCTTCTGCCCACCCTCAATTCTTAGCTTGCTTCCTCCGCCCTTCCTACCCATCCTACATTGTTCATTTGCCTCCTCAATGCTTACTTCCATTATCTGCGTCCTTCCCCATTGTCTCGCGGGTGTCCTCTACACCCACATGTGTCCTTTTCTCCCTCCCTCCATGTTGCAAGCATGTCAACAGACCCGATTCAGGCGGGAGACTCCTGATCGTTAAAATGGCTTTGTCATAGCTGTCTTCCGCCTCAAATAGACTTTGTTTCAATGTTAGTCAATGGGGAAAATTAATTCCTTCCATTTTTTTTTTAACTATCTCCCTCTTTCATGTTTCAAAATGTTGCCATGTATGGTATTGTCTGGTCTCTCAAACCACTCCCCCATTACTGCTGGACGTGCCATATCACTTTTTTTAAATTATGTTTATCCAAGCTGCAGAGCAGCTACATGTGGGAAAAGAGCAATTTGCTGCACTCACTTAACTGGTATAGGAAGCTGGCTCTGTATATACTATACCAAAGTAAGCTATACTGTGCAAGAGTCCTGGGAATCCCCAGAGGCTTACAGAGGCTCAAGTAAATAATACTAAAAGCTCTATTTGTGGTAATGTGGTCAGGCAGTTAGGCTTATCAGAGGGTAGAGTTAAGCATTTATTGTACACACTCGGGCAAGAAATGATAGCACACACTCAAAGACTGAATCCAGACCAATTGGTTTGTGTAAAAAGTGATATTTTTTTTCTAGAGCCAAGAGGAACCCAGATAAGTAATAGCGTCACCAGAAGTAATACTTTTCGAGTACCGTAAGAACTGTTTTGCAAGGCAGTAGAAAATGCTTTACAGTAGTGGAATTATTTTATAGAATCAGATTAGAACAGTAGAACTGTGCAATAGAAACAGATAGACATCGTAAATGCAATGCATTCCTAGGGAGGAACACAATGTTATGTATTAACAGGTGAGTATTCAACTTACAATCCAGGTATCTGAGGGTTTTGGGCAAGGTTCAGTTTCAGGTAGGTACTGCCCCACCAGCTGCACTGTGGCAGTCGGGTGCAGAGGTCAGTTGGCCCAGTGTAAATCAGTGGAGGCTGGGGCACCGCGAAGAGGCATGGTTTTCAGGTGAGTACCCGCAATTTAAGGGCACAGGCCCGGGGGTAAATATCAGCACGGGGGCCACAAAGCAATACCAAAGTTACACCACCAGTGGCACAGGGGCGGCCGGGGGTAGGGTGCAAAATCGACATAGGCTGTCCAATGCATCTCAATGGAGGTTGTCAGTCGCACAAAGAGGTTGCAGGCTGGGACCAGGAGGCTGATTGAAGGTGACCACCAGCTAGGCAGGTACATTGGAGGGCTGGGGGAGGTCGACGCACCATCCAAGGCCAAAAGGCTGAGGATGCAGGGGTACCTTTTGATGTCAGATCTTCTGGGTTAGAGCCGGTCGCGGTCAGGGGGATTCTTTGTGTAGAGGCTGCAGGCAACTTCGTGGGGTCCAGGAGAGGTCAGCCACCGATGGAGACGGGGTCAGGATTGCTGGGGTAACTTCACTGGACAGGTGAGCCACTCAAGCTTGGGCCGTGGGCATTGGGTGCAAAGTGGGCAGGCATAGCAGATCTGCCTGGATCTGGAATCCTTTGTGTTTGAGTTTTCTAGACAGGGCCGCTGTCCTCAGGAGATTTGGTCTTTATTGAAGAGTGGCAGTCTTCAGGGGATGCTTTGAAGTCACTGGCTACAGGATAGGCATTGTCTTCTTCACAGGCTCGAGAGGTAGGGCTGAGGCCAAGGCAGTAGGTCTCTTCTTAATTTGCTGCATAGCGTCCTCTTCGCCTGTCTTCTTTTTAGCTTGCAGGAATCTGAGGATCAAGGTTCAGGGGTGCACCTAAATACGGAATTCATGGGTGTTACAGGGTCTTGCAGGTGGTAGTCAATGAGCTACTTGCCTTTAGAGTGACTACACCCTTAGAATGTCCCCTCCAGGGCCAGACTGGCCATACAGGCACAGGGCGCTTTCCCGGTGGGCCTGAAGGGTGGGTGCCAGTTTTTGGCCCATGGGTGCCGTTTTTTGTTACTGAGGGCCGGTTATGCAGCTGCGATATCAGCCCCCTGTAACAAATGCGGCCGTGGTGTAATGAGAGCCAGAGGTTCTCAGTAGCCCCCCCACCCCCGGGCCAGTTTAGTGGAGCAGCCAGGGCTAGCTTCCATTCCCAGTCCATCCGTGGTCTTCTCTCTTTGGGGAGGGGGAATTCCCCTAACCTCATTGGGTCGAATCCTTCCATTCAATATGGAAGATTTCCTAATGAGGGAGTCACCTCAGTCCAGGGCACCTTAAAGGTGGCCCTGGCAGAGAGGTGACACATCGCTCCTGATTACTTATTTTTCCATCGACCTTGCAGCCAAAAGTGGGGTTTGGTCATGGGGCGGGCATCTCCACTATCTGACAAGGCCCTGGCTAGCATATCAAGGGCAGGAAGTATTTGAGTCTCACCACCCTAAATGCTGTTCCTGCTTGGGGGTAGGTTTGAAGCCCCTCCACCCCAGACCCAGGAGAGGACCAGGGCTTCCACCTCAGGGGGTCAGAAACATGTCTGAGTGTGGCAGAGTGGTGCAGTTTAGTCAGCTGGACACGTGGAGTTGGTAATTTCTCAGGGAGCATCTCTAAGATGCCCTCTCGGTGCATTTTGTAATAAATCCACCACTGGTATCAGTGTGGGTTTATTATGCTGAGGAGTTTGATACCAAACTACTTAGCATTCAGTAAAGCTATCATGGAGCTGTGGAGTTCATAATGGCAAACTCCCAGGCCTTGTACGCAATATGGCTCCAATGAACTTACAGTATCTGTGACTGTCACAGACACTGTAGGGGCATATTGCTCATGCAGCTGTGCCCTCACCTGTGGTACAGTGCACCCTGCCTTAAGGCTGTGAGGCCTGTAATAGGGGAGACTTACCTATGCCACTGACACAGTTGGTGGGCATGGCACACAGGGATGTGTACCATGTTGACTCTGAAGTTTTGTGTGGTAAATCAGGAAATAGGATATAATTTGAATGGTAGTTTATTTGTAGAAATATCTACACAGCTTATCATCTGCCAGTCACATCCATCTCCAGGTCAGTTAGTCCCACAGCATTGAAACTAAACATTCTGAATGTGACAAGATGCAGTGACATCATAAACACAGTGACAGTTAAAAGCAGGTAACTAAGTAAGGCTGCATAGCATTGAGCATAGAATATAACATACCTCATTTTCTTCAACCTAAATAAAAATAAAATTAACAAAAAAATGTATATAAGTAAAGCACAAATCACAAAACTTTAAATAAGTAACTAAATAAGATTGCATAGCATTGTGCATAGAATATGACATACCTTTTTCTTCAACCTTCAAACAAAATGATCATGACATAAAATATACAAGAATAAAACATTAATCACGAAACCTTCGAGAAATAATAGAAACTCTAGAGCACTTCCTCCTCTGTCCAAAAGAAGACAAATTATCATCCTGTTCATTTGAACTGTGATCATTAGAAAAAGAACAAGATCTAGTTTTGACTAATTTTGATAGATTCCACCAACAACCACCCTCTACTTGAACAGCTTTATTGCAAATTCTGATAACCTTGATAGGTTCACCGAATTTATATTTTGCTTTCTTGTGTACACGGGATTCTTGATTCGAACAAAATCATCAACACACAAAGAAACCATTGAGACACCCTTTTTCTTGTCAAACCATGTCTTTTCCTTGCTCTGTGCAGCATTAAAATTGGTCTTAACAGTTTCCATAAGCGATTCAACATTAATCTGAGAATCTAACCATTTGCACATCCATCCAGGTCGAAAACTGGTATTAGCTTTCCTTCCCCTTAGAACTTCAAAAGTACAACTCTTAGTGGATGAATGAGGTGTAGTTCTGTAGAACCACAACATACTTTCAAGTGATGCTAAAACATCATGTCTACCTTTGACAGCCCACTTGACACACTCACATATGACTCTGTTCATCCTCTCAACGAGACCATTGGTCTGTGGGTGATATAAGGAGCTTTTAAGGTGTTTAATACCACTCAACTTAAGAAAGGATTGAAATTCATCACTCAAAAATTGAGTCCCACTATCAGATCAAATGTTAGTGTGCGAATCACTGTAATCTGCGTTGTTGATACGGAGTAAGTGTGCGAATCACAGCAATCCGCGTTAGATCAAAGTACAAATATCTCCCTTTGAACAGTTTTGCAAAATGATTGGCAAAATCATCGTGGTTGGCAGAAGAATTCCTGTAGTCATAAATAGTACAATGGATTCAGACAGTTTAGTGCTTTAGGAGTTGAATAATAAAGGCACTATGACATCATAGAATACTCATGTTGTAGAAATAGAATGTAAAGAACAAGGACTTTCCAGGCTTGAAGAGTATTGTGACGTTGTGGTTGGCAAAATGATTGCCAAAAAGTGTTTTTCGCTCTTTTTTTATTTTTTATTTAAAAGAACAAAACGGGTGGTTGGCAGCGTGGGGTGACGCTTGAGATTGGCAAAACGCACTGTCTGCGTGCCACGGTGCATGCGCGAGGAAAATACACTTTCAAGCTTGCAGCAATTGTTGCGTATGTAGTTGGTCAAAAGCACTGCTCGTGCGCAAAAGAGTATGCACGAGAAAAGTACTATTAGTGGTTCGCGGCAATAGGTTCGCATGAAGTGGTAATAGTCACGTACGTGTATTTTTAAAATAGTTAAGTACACAAGAGTGCGCGCGCCAATCAAACCACTTAAAAGTATATCAATAGTTTCCAAAATAAATTTCTAAAGATATGTCAGTCAAACATCTATCGGCGAGGCAACAAGGAGATGCTGTGCTCGAAGATCGCAGAAAGAAACTTCAACAGCCGCTCATGAAAACACTCACCGAGATGATGACAGCAGGTAAATATTCGTACTTCTTCTGGTTTTTAAGATAGAATGACTGCACCAACCTCAACGGTAATAGAGTAGTTCGACGTGGACAAACAGGGATTAATAAAATAGCAAAAACTCTGAGTGACAGTCTCGGAGATAATAAAAGAAATGAAAATGACTTAGCTTGAAATGTCCACTTGAAAATTACGTTGTCGATAAATCCCAAGCAATGTGATCCATATAGATTTTGGATCTTGAAGTAGATGGATGATTGAGGATGTGACACTTTAGCCAGATGATAAATGTTGATGTAGTCCACAATGTTGATGCGTAGGTTCTGCTGTGTAGAAGCCTTGTCGGTAAATTTTGTAGTAAATTAGGAAACAGGATATAATTTGAATTGTAGCTTATTTATAGAAAGATCTACACAGCTTATCATCTGCCAATCAAAACACACAGTCTGCAATGGCTGTGTGTATGTGTTTTGTGAGGGGCTCTGAGAGTGGCAAATTGCATTCTGCATCCCTGAGAGACCCTCTCTGGTCACAACGCCCTTGATACCACTGGTACATTTTACAAAGGACGTTCATGCGAGCCAAATGTGTGTCAATTGTGAAAACAAAGGTAGAGGTTTGGGAAAGAACACAGGCCCTGGGAACCTGATTGGCAGGGACCCAGGGCCCACTCAGTCAAAGTGCATCAAATATCAGGCAAAAAGTGTTTGGGGGGTTACTGCAACGGAAACTCACTTTCCCACAACTAGTATCTGAGGCACAGGATGTACTTACCATGACACTCCTCCTGGAGGCCCATAAATCTGCTTACTGGGCTACTACTGAGGACAAAATTGCTGAATCCTGTGGAAACTAAATTAAGTTTGTGACACACACATTTTCCCTCATATTCTGAAAGTCCCATGTTATTTTTTTATAGTTTTGTGAGTGAAAAGTATTTGAAAAATAAATCATTAAATGTATACATATTGAAAACATTGAATTCAGTGTGCAGTGCCAGTTTTGAGATACCTTGAGATGTGTGTTTGCTTTACCTCTAGTATTTTTTTTTTTGATCAAGTGTATTTTATTGACAGTTGCATTCAAATAAAACAGTGCGGTAAACAGATAGACATAGCCCCAGTGCAATGCTGCCCCGAAACCCCTCAATTACAATCAGAAGGCCGTTTTCGGAGCAAAGTTCCATGAGTCCGCACCAGATGGCTGAAATCCCGCATGGCGTGCCAACTGTCTTTCAAAAGCCCCCCCCCCCCCCACGCCCTGCCTCCCTCGGAACCTCCCTAACCCCAACTGCCCCAACCAGAGAACTGACCCCCACCCCCCTCCCCGTTCTGTCCGGTGCGTAATTCTATGTGCGTGTGTGGTGTACCAGCTTGTCCTTCACTGAGTTTTCACGTCTCCTCTCTTGGCGACTTATGGAATTCGTCAACCAGTCTAAGGACTCTAAGATATTTCGGGCAGGTGAGCTCTCGGAATTCTTGGGACAATAGGGATATCAGGGGTGCCCATGTTTCTTTAAAGCTATCCGAGGTCTGTGTGAGGGACGCCTGTATCCTCTCCATACCCAGCATGTACCACAGATGGTGAAGCCACCCCATGTGAGTAGGTTTCCTAGTGGAACCCCAAAGAGAAAGAATATGTTGTGAAGCTGCACCTATTGCCAATCCCATTTGGCAACCTCGAACGGATTTAAGTGGGAAAGTGAGCTTGTTGGGCAGTCCCAAGATCGCATACGCAGGGAAGCGGGGGATCTCCGTTTCGAAGCATTCATCCACATCCCGAAGGACCTCCACCCAGTATTCTTGCACCATCAGACAGTCCCAGAGCAGGTGGAGCATGGTCCCTACGTGCCCACAGCCCCTCCAACACAGGGGGTCGCGGCAGGGGTTACCCCTGTGGAGGCGCTCCGGTGTCAAGTGCCAGTAATATGCCACCTTGACTGCTGCCTCCCGGATGGCTACATTCCGGACTGTATGATGCGCCTGGTAATATACGTCCTGCCATTCCCTGTGTGAGAGTTCCCGTCCCAGTTCCCTTTCCCAACGCTGCTGTCACGCAGATTTAGTTGATGGTTGAGGGGGGGTTAAGATCTTGTATAGGTCCATGATCGCCTTTTTATCCAAGGTTTTGGCGAGAAGCCATTTCTCGTAAGGTTTGAGAGCGCGACCGACATGTGGCATGATGTCTTTACCAGTGAGCCAGTGCCTCAGCTGGAAATATTGGTATTTTTGTGGTTTATTTATGGAGTACCCGTCTTGTATGTCTCTTAGTGACATAAAGCCTTGAGTGTCGAATAGGTGGCCCGCGGAGTTGCATTCGGTCAGTTTCCACTGTGGGTAATGGCCGATAGGTCCTGGAACAGTTCCACTGCATGGCCTTGGAAGCGAAGAGGTTGCTTGAGGCGTGCCGCTTTTAGTATGCGCTCTTTAAGCGGGTAGTCCGGTAGGAAAGCTAAGATGTCCGGCGGGGGACCCTGAGACCGATGAGCCGGGCCCACCCGGTGGGCCCTATCAATGCGAATCTCAAGCTCGTCGTCAGCGTCGAGCACTGCCCGGAACAGGGTTTGAAGGTATCCTACCATGTCGTCCCCTTCCGCTTTGGATGGCACATTTCTGACCCTGATGTTGTTGCGCCTCAAACGGTTCTCCAGGTCCTCTGTGTGAGATTGAAGGTCCGTTTGTTGCTCGTTGAGCCGAATGATTTCCTGCCGCAAGAGCTCTATCTCTTCACCTCTGGCCTGTCCCGTAAGCTCATTCGCGGCCACCCTCTCTCCGAGGTCGTCGACATCCCGTCTGAGTTCTTTGAACTCCCCTGCCATTTCTTGCCTGAAGGTTTGGATATCCTCTTTGAGAGAGGTGAAGAGGGCTTCCATGAACGCTTTGGTCGCTGGGGCCTCTCCCGCGTCATGATCTTTACCTTTCGGGGGAGGCACTTGGGCCGGTTTGTCCGGGCTTTTGTCAACTTTAGGGGTCCCTTTGTTCAACATTTCAGATATGTTGCGATTCCCCTTGCGGCTAGAAGCTGCCATCCTCTTCCCCTTTGCCGGTCCGGAACGCCCCGTCAGGGCGCTGTCCCCGACTGTGCTTCTGCTCGTCCGCTACAAGTGCGTAAGGGGGGAAGGAGTGTTGTGCGGTCAGATGGCGGCGGTATGCAGCGCGGGCCCCCGACTGCCGAACCCAGAGGCCTGGAGCGCGCTGCCTCGAGGCCGACCCCCAGGCGTGGTAGACACTCGTGGGCGCCCCCAGGGGTCCCAGGCACTGTTCTCGGATCCCTCTCTGGTGTGTTGCCGTTTCTGCGACCTTAGTCCTCAGCTTTCCCGCCTCTCCGGGACCCAGGGGTCAATGGGAATCTTGTGATAACGGGGGCCGTCTCCGTTCGCCGTACCCCTTGACCTCTCCCAATCGTTCCAGAGAAGACCCACTCTCACCTCCTCTTATGTGGGTCCTCTGCTGTTAATCGCGACCCTATGCAGCCCGGCGTCGGGCCCCTCACACGACCCAGGGCAGCACCGCTCCGGGCCCTGTAATGACTCTCGTGCCCCTGGGCCCCGGGGAGCCTCCTCTTCAGATGCGTTGACTCTGCTGGGCCTCCGTGGTATCTGCGCCTCCTATGAAGGGTCCTATGCGGGCCCTGGTCGCTCAGTCCGCAACCCCAGAACCTCCAGTGTCCAGGCCCAAGCCAGGGCCTCGCGTGATTCGTGTTGCCGGCCTCTGGGGCACCCAGTTCCTCCGCCTCCGTTGTAGGCCCCCCCTGCAGAGGTGCCGCCTTCGTAGGGCCCCACACAGGCCCCCTTGCTCTTGGCCCTGTCAGGGCCCTGGTGGTTGGGCACGGCACCCGGGCACCTCCGGCGTCTGGGCCCAAGCCGGAGCCTCGCGTGATCTGGGCTGCCGGCCCCGGGGGCACCCTGCGTCGCCGGCTGGTTTCTAAGGGCCCGCCTCTTGCCCCGGGCCCGCTCCGGCCCCCTAGCCCAGAATCTGCCGGCGGAACTCTCGGCAGCACAGTTCCTTCCACCCAGGCGCCGCGAACGGCCCGACTGCCCCTCACCGCCTCGGAGCCGGGTTCGCGATGTCCGCGCCTTCAGGCCTCCGCTGACCGTTCCCGCCTTCCACGGCCTACTCCTCCGCAACCTGGTCTCGACAGGGGCCCGGGACGCCTTGTCAGTTTCCCACTTGTCGGCTGCCTACTGCGGTGGGGGCTCGATGCATGAAGGTCCGCTAATACTCCCGGTCGGGGGATCGGGAACGGGGAGCCCTCTGTCCACACGTCCTATCGAGCCGCCATCCTGGCCACGCCTCCTACCTCTAGTATTTTAAGATGCTGTTTTCTATTATTTTTTTAATAAAACTTTTCAGAAAATAATTGGCAAAGTCAGTAGCTCAGCACTTGTATTATAAATAAGGCTCCTTGTTTTCCGTTTTAACAGATTTTTACAGAAAAATACAGACGGAAAAATATTTATTTTCCTGTCTGTATTTATTTTTAAATGTGGATAAAAACGGAAATTGGGTTGTTTTTGAGTGATTCTAAATGTTGTCAATCATGACTGCCAGGCGAATAGCTGTGCAGATTGACAGGCAAGGGAACCCCAAAGAATAGGGATTTTAGTAAAGAGCCTTAAACAGCTGTAGATTTGCACAACGTTGATA
Source organism: Lissotriton vulgaris (assembly GCF_964263255.1). Lineage (NCBI taxonomy): Eukaryota > Metazoa > Chordata > Amphibia > Caudata > Salamandridae > Lissotriton > Lissotriton vulgaris. The sequence continues at coordinate 1,700,165,779 of NC_141685.1, read as the reverse complement.
CTAAAATGTACATATTTTCTTACAAGTACATATTTACCATCTCAGTGTGTATATATCCTTAAAACCTGTCAGGCGTTCAGGGACGAGTGCACATTAACTGGTTAAATAAATGCAGAAATATACACATTTCAGCTTCATTTTTTTGCAAAACCTAACGTAGATATGGATAAATACAGGTAAAATGAGCAAAAAATAAATATGGATAAATACAGACGGAAATGCCAAAAATATAAATACCACAAAACCGGGAGACCTAATTATAAAGGCACGACTTCTTGGCTTTGCCAATGCTTTTCCCCTCTGAGATACTGAATTATTAAGGCTCCGCCTCGAGGGGACTGTGGGGGGCGTACATGATTCCTTTACCACGCAGCAGCTTAGCACTGCGCCATTATCTCACGAGGTGCGTCTTTAAAACTGCTGCGCTGGCAAAAGAAAGACACCTTTCAGAGATGTTCAGCAATTAAAAACATCTTTCCTCCTACGTGTAAAGGGTGGTGCGAGGGGCTGTCCCTCCTCCTTCCACATACAATCCAGATTATCTCCAGGGGTCAGCGTCCACTGGGCTCGGCTCTTTCATCCCGGCAGGGGTGTGATTCCCATCTCGGTGAACTCGCTGCCAGGGTTAGGCCGCGCGCCAGCTGTCCTTTTCAAGTGATAATAGGGCTTCCTGTGCGGCAGGGGGCGGATGAGTCACACATTCCAGACATTCCTTCTTCTGGGACCGGCTTCAAGAAATTTACCCCCGCATTCAATTTGTGGGAACAAAAACATTGCCTCAGACCTGGCTTTTACTCTTAATACTGATGTGCAGCCTTTTTTACAAACTCCCATTTTTGATAGAGACGATAATAGAGAAATAGCTATAAAAGCGATTGATTCCTATGTGACCATTAGAGTTTATCCATTCGTATCCCTTCCCTATGTATATAGAGATAACTCTAATCACTAGTATGTGCAGTAGACCTTTGTACTCTCTACCATTCCTATGTGACTCTTAGAGTATTTCCATTCATATCCCTTCCTTGAATGCTCCCCCTTGTGTGACTATAACTTGTACATTTGCAAATTTTTTCTGTTTGTATCTTTTATGCAGCGCAGGTAATCCCGAGTCCTTATGTATCGCAACTGATTCTTATGTAAAGCGCTCTGACACCTTCGGGTAATGTTCGCGCTACATAAAATCGCATAAAATAAAATAAAATAAAATAGAGCACCGCACAATTTTGGAGAACTAAGGGGAGGGGCGAAAATACCGTGCATCGTGCCTCGCAGGTCAACAATTTAGCGAACAGGCCAAATCTGCGCTCCCTGTCTCCTTTGGGACAGACTGCACGTCAACATGGGCAGAAACTATCATTTGATCGTTATGGAAATCGTAATCATTATCTCTACATAATTTGTATATAATTATGCACTGCGCTGATTAAGTATTAAACCTGTTTCCGTGGCATCCTGAGGTGGACTCTGGGGATTGATTGCTTGAAACTGGTAAGCTTGGCAGGGGGCGGGCAATGATCGTGATACTCGCTCGTGAATGACTCCTCCTCCTCTACCCGTAGGTCACCATAAGAACCTGCTAGTCTTCACCTGGTGCATGGGCCCAATTCACACGTTTTTTTGTATGTTCACATCGAAACTACAGCGCAAATAGCTTTTGATTGCGTTCCAAGCCGGACATGTCCTGGACGTTTGCCCACAGAGTTAACAATTGTGGGTATTCTCGTTCTTTTGACTCTGAACGGCGGTCCACCTTTTGCCAAGTGTTCCGTTATTCAGATCTCACATACATACAGGTAAAACCCCTTTTCTGAACCTTTCCCTCCTAGAAAATCTTTGAGGATGTACTACCGTCAAGGGTTGTAGTGCATCTATTTCCAGCATAAGAAGAGGAAACAAACTCCTCCCAGAAATGATGAGGTTGTGGGCGAAAGGCTTATCTTTTTTTTTTAAACACAAATATACGTTTGTATATATTCTCAAATGTAAAAAGGGAATCTCAAAAGAAGTTGTCCTGGAAACTTCTGCCTTTCTTAGCTTTCCATGGTACTCACGCAGAGCTTTGTACGTTGTAAATCTGCACCACGAGGTGGAGTAAAACTGGGGTGCAAATGTCAGCCTTGCTTTCAAAGAATGAGGCCACAGTGACTGCTTTCCAAAAGGATGGTTCCAGAAATTTTAAACGGCGAATTGAAACGATGATTAAAGGGGCATCTTCCACCCACATCAAGATGTACGAGATGAATAATTATATCAGGACAGTGTGGGACGCCAGTGACTGACACACCTACCAAATGAAGCATAGTCAAACTCCATAGGTTTCTACACATGCATGGTCTTTAATGTTCCTAGGAATATCATTTCCTAATGTAAACACCATGGCCCAGATTCCATCAAGAGCATCACGCTGGGATGTTTTACACAGACTCTTACATAAATTGGTATATCATTGCGTTTTTACACTGGTCAGCCATGAAAATGTCCACGCAAAATTGCAGATAACTTAACCTAGTCCAACACCTGACCATGGTACGGATGTTGAGAGAGGCAGATAAAGTGCGTAAGAGAGCACAACCTGATCCGGTGTAGACCTTGTTATTTGAAATTGGGTCATCTGGTAACTAATCCAGATTGGGCAACCTGATCCCTGCCCACAGCTCACCCAGTTCAGTAGGAAATGCAAATCTGGTCGAGGGATGTAAAATCAAATTCCATTCATCCATCGCTGCAATTTGAACATTTATGTTTCTACATCATTCAGTGACCCTTTGGTCTCTGTACAGTGATCAAAGTCAGCAGGAAGAAACTTCCACTACTTGTATTTTATTTTGAAAGTGTTCTAATTTTTTAATTTTCTCTTTCTTTCTTCTTTCTTTTTTCTTTTCCTCTCTTCCCCTGATTATACCAGCTGATAGTGATACTCTTGATTGTGGATTCTGCCTAAGATACTTACTTTATCTTAATTAATTAATTTTTCTGTTTTTGGCAGGCTACTTTTGTTTATGGATGTATTTGCTAAGACTCATTTTTGAATTTCAGCTTCTGATTGCTTTTTATCTGTTATCAATTGTATCACTTATACTTGTATTCTGTATCTTCATTTGCTTCTTTACAATAATAAAATTCTTTTGAAATGAAAAAAAGAAAGTGTTCCAATTTTTTAAAAATAATACTAGTTCCACTTCTCAGCTCTGGTACTTCCATTCCATTCCTAACCTGTCTTCGCCTTCTCTCACAATCAGCATCTGGCTGGGTCCCATTGTGAGTACTTTTTCTATTCCTTTGACTCACGGTTGGCACACACTTCACTCGTGGCTGCACATATTGACCAGGTATTTACATTCCCATTCTTCTCCTTTCAGTCGCATTGGTGCCATTTACTAGGCCCTATGCTGATATCAATTGTTTCTTTCCTCGTAGATGTCCCTACAATCCTAGGTCCTGATGAGACCCCACACCGCACAGAGGGTCGAAACGTCTTCAACACAAAGCAAAAAGTAAACCATTAGCAAGCGCATATCATTGTATATAGCCGCTGCATATTTTGTACATATTGAATGCTCGACTTTTAATGATCTGTAGAAACATTGTTAGAAATACTGTCACAATTTAGCACTGTTAATTAAGGTTCCTGTTTTCACTGGGACACAATGCACAATTGTCACATTTTTGTTTATTCTTGACATCATATATACTTAAATATCATATAAACGAATGTGATATTTTCAATCATTGGTTTTGGAAGTTCTTCACCTCCTGACAACACAATAACCTTTTGTATTACTATTACGCAAAAGATTATTATCAAAAATAACAATATTATGTCACAGGAACCATTGTTTCTTTAAGCATTGCAACTACCCTGGTTCCTCAGTGAGTAGGGTCTCCCTGTTTCTGCCCTCGAGTCATAGTGCGGCGGCTGCACAGCGAGGGATTCATCCAACAATTGGATCTATTCCTGAAACCCTATAAGCATATAGGTTTACCCGTGTCCCAAGAGTTATGTTGTCGGAAGGAGAAGCACGTCTTTATACTGATGAATACATTGCCAAAATTATCAGTGGACCGTCCTTGTTCACAACGGAGCCAAGTAAAATTGTAAACTCTAGGCAACAATTGATTGATAGATTGAAGAAAGCTAAGAAAAAGCATGTCAGAACCGAACTTCATGCTTGCATGCTTACAGAGTACCTGAAGGCAGGGATTATACCACAGGGACTACAGATTAGGAACGTCCCAGGCAATTTCCGCGAAGATCCAAAATTTAAGTGCAATTTTAGTCACATCTCGACAACCTGTTCATGCCATTGCATGGTTCTGGGTGTTGAAACAGCACTGGAACATGCTAAGGCAGAAATCAAAGAATTTGAGGAGTTACAAAAAGAATTTCTTGGAGGTGACAAAGTGGCAGAGACCAAAATATTGTTAGACAAATTGAACAAAACCATTGATGAGTTTAATTATTTTGAACTGAAGAAAAAAGTGGATACGGTCAACAAAAGATATAAAAAAATGTCTCAAAAGAGAAAGCATATCCCTATCTTAGAGATGATTACTATACCACAATTGGGAACCAGAACAGACAGAATATGTGGGGGAGGTACAGGAGAAGCCAACCCATTACATTTTCTGAATCCTCAGGAGGATCAGACGACTCAGATGCCCAACCAGGTCCTAGCAGACCAGATAATTGTGCAAGAGAGCTTTTTTTAGAATGATAAAGGAAAACCAAAGGGAAGACCTGGTACCATCACCCAGGGGAACGACAAACACATCGCAAACATTATCAGTGCGGGTCCCCAGCAGTACTAGGGCTAGACACAAACAGAATGACGACCACCCCCACTTTTAACCTGTCACATCATATTTTGTCATCCTCCGAAATATCACTCCTGAGTAAAGGCCTATTCTTTGTGATAACAAAAAAATAATTTCTTCAATCTAAAAGCTGAGATTTTTCAATTTTTTAGAAAGATACGCCTCAAACTTTTCTTCAGAGACCAAGAAACTTTCACACAAGATTCAGTGACAGGACTAGTCCACTGTCAACTTTCTTCCCCACTAATGAAATTATGCCACTTGAACTACTTGCTTTTGAGAACTGCCAGGTCTGGATAAACTGAAAACTACCAAACAGTACATACCCTATAATATCACATCAGAGAAACGCCAGGCACTCAATGCACTAAAAAACGGACAGCTCTATAATCATGAAACCGGCTGACAAAGGGGGCGGAAATGTGGTTCAGGACCGTAAGGACTATGATACAGAAATCCTCAAACAAGTTGGGGAAGAAAGGCACTATAAGAAATTACGTGCAAATCCACTATCAGATATCCACAATGATATTCTCTGTCTCACCACAGAAGGGCTATATCACGAAGAAAGAGTTTGAGTTCCTCAATGCCGAGTGTCCCAGAACCCTGGTCCTGTACACATTACCCAAGATGCACAAAAGTACCACTAATCCCCCAGGTTGCCCTATTTTGTCTGGGTCCCTTTTAGAGCCCATTAGGAGATACATTGATTACTTCATCAAAGACTTTGTCCCTGTCCAAGAAACATATGTGAGAGATACTATGTATATGATCAACCTGGTGGAAGGGATGCCATATGATATAAATTTTGATTGGCTAGCGATCCTTGACATTTCCCCACTCTATACAATATACCCAAGGAGAAATGTATTCAAGTTATAGAGAAGTTACTGGAAACAAGACCCAGACCAATTCAGGTACCCACCTCCTTCATTGTATCACTACTTCGCATTGCACTACAAACCAACTATTTTGTATCAGGTGGTAATTACTACCAGCAGTGCTCCGGAACAAGCATGGGAGTAGTTTTTGCACGTAATCAAGCAAATATTTTATTTTATTTTTATTTTAAAAGTTTTATATAGCGCTAGCTTGACCGTTAGGTATCAGAGCGCTTTTCACACACACTGTAAAAACAGGAGGACATTGCATTACATTGTAGGAAGGCAGTATGGAAGAAAAACAGAGATAAAACAATTCAACATGAAAAATAGATAAACAGTGCAGGAGAGGGACAGAAAACAAAGTCCATATATACATGGACTATGTAGAATAAAAATTAACATTGAGCATTACTAATCTGTACCCTGCCAACATTAAATGTTGGAAACGGTACATTGATGACATTTTTCTTATTTGGTCAGGCAGTGAGGTAGACTTTAACAACTTTGTACTGTACCTCAACAGTATCCAAACATATTTAACATTCACGTCCACGGTACATAGAGCTTCCATTTCCTTCCTTGATTTGAACATCAATCCTGCAAATGGCATGCTATACACCTCCTTACATAGGAAAGCGACGGAGAGAAATACTCTGCTTTCTTACCGAAGTTATCATCCACATACCTTAAGAGACGGACTACCCTCTGGTAAAAAATGTTTGCGCTTAGGGAGAAATTGTACACTCAAAGAGGATTATATGTGTGAGGCAGAAATACTAAAAGCCAAGCTAGTAACCAGAGGCTACCCAAACAGACTTGTGAGAAAGTCATTGAAACATGCCTGGTTTGCCCAGGGAGGAATTTCTAAAAACCAAAGAAAAACCCTCGGTTGACAGACTCATCTGTGTTACCACGTTTGGTATACACACGAACGAAGTCCGAAACCTTATAACCACCAATTGGGATATCATCAAAAGTATCGACCCGAACAGTGACATACTCATGTTTGCGTACAAATGCGGCGAAAACATAGAAGACCATTTGGTCAGATCATCTACTGAGACAAACAAGAGCGAGCCCAAAACACTACATTCTACATGGAGCCTACCTGAAAAAAAAGGGCACGACAAAGGCGGGAATTGTGTTTCATGCCCTTTCACAACCAACACCAAAACATTTGAACATGCAAATGTCAAACATACATTAGAATTCTTTTCTAATTGCAACACATGTAATCTTGTCTCTTGCATATGGTGTCCATTTGGTCTCCCGTATATCGGACAAACCCAGCAACATGTGAAGGCCAGGATTGGACAACATAGGAGCGGTATACGTAAATCGGTAGTCAATGCCCCTCTGGTTTCACACTTTGATGGGAAAAATCACACCGCAGATGATATTAAGTGGCAAGTATTTGACATAGCCAACATCCCTGAGAGGGGTGGTGGCATTGCCCAAATCCTACAACGGCTTCAATGTCGTTGGATAGATAGGACTAACTCCATAGAAAGAGGTCTCAACCCTGTTGAGGAATGGCGAGGCTTTGTGACTAGACTAACACAGTAATACACATGTTAGTACATTTGTATTTGTATGTAACCCCTGTCTGCCCATAATATGAATTCAACATCTGCACACGTACAAGCACTGACCAAGTACGTGATGGTCAACCATAACTGAAATGTTGCAGCTGCTAATCCTGTGTTAGTACCACAATTCTTGCACCTATGCAATATGTGCTCTCACTTATTATTATGCCATATATGTGAATTATTTACAAACATATCCATGTCTGTTTTAAATAAAATGCAATATCGGATTTTAATATGTTTAGCCCTCACTGTTTTTTCCACCAGAAAACCGGATCACGATTTTATCAACGTCTGTATCTTTGTGAGGGTAAAAAATGTATGTACATACATCGACAAACATGCACAAACAGCGCTACTCTCAGTCTTCATAACAGCTACGACAACTGACACTGCTTTGCCAAATTTATGTAAATATATACCCTGTACACGCAAGCCCGATTTGGCCACCCTTTTTAGGTCTCGGCCTGCGTAGGCTGCGCTTGCGCAGTCTCGCTGGCGAGATTTTATGTTTTCTAGTGTGGGCTTAAACAGGCCAGCTTTTCTCCATTGGCTGGCTTCCTAAACGGCGACCAGCCATTGGAGAAGAGCTTTGTCCGTCACGTTAAGCCCCGTCCGTTTCGGATTGAGGGGCGTGTTTTTTTTTCGTTTCTTTCTCTCCTCTTCCCATTGGCTGGAATTTTACATTCCAGCCAATGGGAACAGGAGAAAGAAAGACACGCCCCCAGTCTGAAAATGACTGGGCGTTTCTCCGAGGTATTTCTGCTTTACCTCGAAGAAACATGGTGGTGTGCATGGCGTGGTCTGCTTTCCAGCCGGAGCTCGCTTGTTTTCTTATGAAAAAAACTCAGCTCGAACCTCACTGACTCGACCGAGCTAAAATTACTTGTGGGCAAGATGGGTCACGTCAAATGTAATTGCCTGCGCTGGCATCTCCGGGTTCGCGCTGTGAGCCTCAGCTCTCTTTAGTATTACTTCGTCTGTCTGCTGTGCCATCGAAGCGCTTGCGCTCCTGTCTGTTAGCCCCCTTGGAGAGGCTGTGGACGAAAGAAGAGGCACGCCCCTTCGGAAGTTTGTTCTGTCACCCACATAGATGCACTGAAGGATGGTGTGTGCAGATGTGTTTTGATGCCCTGCCCCCGCAGCTGCTTGCGGACATGCCCCGGATCTGCCCGGGACCCCTGGGGCCATCCTTCTAGGGTTCCTCGCACCCAGTTAGTCCCGCCCGACAAACAGGTTTGCTTTGGTTCCTCGGCCCCTCCTAGGTCTTGTTTGGTTCCTTCCAGGAGCTGGTCCCATGCACTCCTGCCGCGGTTAGACCCGTCCCGTATGAGGGCCCAGGCAAGTTTCGGACACTCGCCCTTTCCTAGTGCTGCCTTTGGGGAGGGCTTTCGCCTTCCTATCTATGAAGAGGGCCGTCCCGCCGAATTATACTCGGGAAGTAACAGAGGGAGCCGCCCCAAGAGAGAAGGAAGCCAGTAGTCTTGGCGGGGGCTGGAGGTCCCCCAGAAACAGCACCCAGGAAGATGTATGATTGCACGGGCACTGTGCAGCCGTGGGTGGGTGGCAGGGTGCACCCAGGGGTCGTCCAGATGTGGCGGGGGAGGGGCAACCTTCTGTGGCCATGGTGGCGGTTGTTTGTGGTGGATAGGGCAGTTTCCACTCTGTCAAGAGTTAGAGGCGGTGCAGTTTGACTGGGCTTTTTACAGCCTTTGTGCAGCTTTGGGAGCAGTTTGTACTCCTTGTCAGACAAGATGGCTGTCTGCAGTCTGTCGGAACAGAGGCAGCTTGTTCCCTGACGAGAGGAGGGAGCAGTTTGCAGTCTGCTTGCGTGGGGGCAGTGCACAGCCTACTTGGGACTTTGTGCATCTCTATGGAACAAAAGTCCCAGATAAAAGAAACCCACTCATCCCCCCCAGGCTTTGAAACATCTGAAAAATCACATCAGACCTACAGGTAAATATCTACTTCACAAGGGAACTGATCTCAACAATACGTTTTAACATGTAATATTTCCATTTATTGAGCTCTATGTTCCAAATTGGGTCAATAAATAGTTGAACACTAAGCAAATTTCATTTCATGCTAAAGTACCAGAGAAGGACATATTAATCCACTGGAGAAATAGCACTATTTATAACCAGAAAAACTAGCTTCAAAGCAAAACTCCCCAACTTGACCAATACATAAATGAAAATGTTGTCATTTACAATGCAAAGGCGAGACCGTTGTATTGCATATGCTTGTTTCTTCTCTTTTCATAGATTCACCCTCACTCTCACTTTTTTACTTTTCATCCTGTGGTCTTTCTTCCATTGTTTATTTTTTAACTACCAAAAACTGGATGGCACCACCTCTCAGCAATCGGCTATCATACCTGTGGTCCATTCCGGTTTTGGCAGGATAACGCTCTACTTAGAGGTCTGACAAACAGCACTCTGTGTCATTTGATCCTGAGCCAAGCTGACTCATGTGGCTTTGCGGAACCGCGCGGTGCATCGTCACGCGCTCTGGAGGAACTATCTGAATTCTAAAGGTAACCCTTCGCTCCCACGCGCAAACACTATCCAGGGCCTCTGATTTACCACAAGACCCTTTAAATTCAACATAAATGTTGTAGTAGCACTGGTAATTAATCACGATTCCTGTTCCTTACAGGACTCGCCCTTGGAGAAATATATACACACCACTGGCAGCAGCTAACTGTGTAAAATTGTATTATAGATAAGGATTAGAATATTAATTGTGCAATCCTGACCTACCTGCATTACTTATAAGGTGCTGCCCTATAAGAACACTATAAAATCGTGAGAAAAGATTGGAGAACAAACCAGTACAGATTGAATCACCACTGTGTCAGTAAGCAGAACATGGGTGGCTCAAAGGTAGCGAGCCTTCTCTGTTTGTCCCTTTCGCTTAAATTGAACATGAGTTCTGTTTTTCAAAGTATAAACATTTTTTCAGAACAGATTAGGAATAAGAAGGCATCCAGTAAAAAAGAATTTGTTTAGAAATGACCCCCACTCAGAATTTCTTTCTACAACAAATCATGGTTATTGAATTATGTCAGCAGGTGATTTAGGTCGATGATGTTTTACACATATGTGATAGACATGGTCAGGATATGCCAATATTGGCTTCAATATTGTATAGAAGATACCCATTGTATATATTAGCATTGTACATAAGTGTATGTTTTTAAATTTGTAAATAGGATTGTAAATATAATGTGTATTTTTGTATACTTACTTGTAGCCCTGAAGAAGTCCTTATGGACGAAACGCGTTGGCTATGATCGTTTGAAGAATAAGAATAAAGAACATTTAAAAAAAAGACCTGCTGAACGGATTCTAATTTTTGCCATACTTGTTTGTTATTTACTTTTTTGTGGGGAGTGCTGGATCACTGTATTTCATTGTAAATTGTGAGATTATTCCCTTGGAAGCTTAGGGGTATTGAGCTTCAGGTCCTTAGCACCCAAACTCTATGATCACGCAGACCAGATTATTGATAGGTGAAGTCATTTTTGCCTTATACCCTGGGTTCTCTTTTGTTGTTGTTTTACAAAGCTAATAGCAAATCATTAGCAAGTGCATATCATTGTATATAGCCGCTTGATATTTTGTAAATATTGAATGGTCAACTTTTAATGATCTGTAGAAATCTTGTTAGAAATACTGTCACAATTTAGCACTGTTAATTAAGGTTCCCGTTTTCACTGGGACTAAACGCACAATTGTCAAACTTTTTGTTTATTCTTGACATTATATACTGTTTTCTCCGTTTTTTCTATATTATAAAATCGAATGTGATACATTCAATCACTGATATTGGTAGTTCTTCGCCTCCTGACAACACAATAACCCTTTGTATTGCTATTACACAAACAATTATTATCAAAAATAACAGTATTAGGTCACGGGAACCATTGTTTCTTTAAGCATTGTAACTACCCTGGTTCCTCAGTGAGTAGGGTCTCTCCTGTTTCTGTCCTCGATTCTTGAAGTTAAGGCAAACTAATTTTCTTCAGATTCGGCATCATGAATGGATGTGCAGTTTTCATGTTTCGCCTTTGGATCTATAATCAAAATAAGGAGTTGTGGCGCACTAAGTGCCATTGCTGGCGTTGAAGGGGCTGATGGAGGCTGCTATGCAAGTGACATGTTTCAAGAGTGAAGGTTAACTCTTTCTCTATGATAATAATGCATCTAATGTTTTCATTCGTGGGCTGTTGAAAAAAAACCTAGTGCCCAATTGACAAAAAAGTGTAAAAGTATGTTTGGAGAGTTATTCTTGTGCTTCAACATACGTTTGCACTGTTTTGGAGTTTGCAAAACCTTCAAGACAATACACTAGAAAAGCTGCACTAGTTGCAGATTTATAGACATGTGAAACTGTTAAGTCTCGCCTCCCAATTGCACAACATGCTCTGTATACCGGGAGGAGCATTGTTTACAATAAAGGTCTTGGAGCTCGCTCATGGCTTAGCATTAATTTGCTTCATTGTCACTCACCTTTCCTGCACACTTGCAGGGTGTCACTTTGGCACGCTACTCCGGAACCCATAAAGGATAAGTGTTGATTTAGTATAGTGAAATATGAAAGTAATTTGAGTGGTGGATAGGTAACCCAGTTATTTGGATTCAGAAGGATAGCAGAGAGATAGAAGAGGGAAAAAAGGTTTGCATTTATATAGCGCTTGTTACCCCTAAAGCTGCGTTGAAGCACTTTCTTGTAGAGTAGCACGCTACTTCAGAACCCATTAAAGGATTAGTGTTGAATTAGTATAGAGAAATATGAAAGCAATTTGAGTGGTGAATATGTTAGTCAGGTACTTGGATTGAGAAGGGTAGCAGAGGGATAGAAGAGGGACAGAGATTTGCATATATATAGCGCTTGATACCTCTGATGGTGTTGATGCGCTATTTTGGCGTGTAGCACGTTACTCCGGAACCCATGACGGATTAGTGGTGAATTAGTATAGTGAAATATGAAAGTAATTTGAGTGGTGGGTATTAGTCGGTTATTGGATTGAGAAGGATAGTGGAGGGATAGAAAAGGGAAAAGGTTTGCATTTATATAGTGCTTGCTATCCCTAATGAGGTGTTGAAGCACTTTTTTCAGCAAGTAGCACTCTGCTCTGGAACCCATAAAGGATTAGTGGTGAATTAATATAGTGAAATATGAAATTTGAGAATTGGACATGTTAGTCTGTTATTTTGATCGAAAAGGATAGTGGAGGGATAGAAGAGTGAAGTATTTTGGCAATTGTTTTGTTTTGGAGGTCATAGCAGTAGTAGGAGGCAGTAGTGGGAGGCTTGGGAAGAGTAAAAAGGGATGTGGAGGGGAAGAGTCAGAGGGAAGAGTTTAGAAAGGCTTGGTTTGGGGGATCAGTATAGTAAAAGAGGTGCAAGGAGCGGTAGAGTAGGGGAGAGTTTAGAAAGGGCTGTTTTGGGAATTATAGTAGTGGTATGGGATTTGAGAAGAATGAGAGAGTGGCTGCAGAGGATATATTGAGGTATAGGGTGAGAAAGAGGGTAGTGCATTGGGTAAGCTGAATTAGAAGAAAGTAATAAATATATAGATCTATAAGTACATGGAAAGTTTATAGATGCATAAACAAAGTAAGTATATGTACATTAAAGATATTGATGAGGTATAGGGTGAGAAATAGCATAGTGCATTGAATATGCTTTTTTTTTTAAAGCAAAGTAATAAATATATAGATCCAGGTACATGGGAGGCATATAGATGCATAAAAGAAGTAAGTATAAGTAGATTAAAGATGCATTCAATAAACTCTGGTTTTCAGGTGTTTTACTAAAAAATTTATTAATTTATTTGTGTATGAATTTTTCTTAACATAATTATTTGACATGTTCATACAAAGCAATGCACATATATATGTACACATCTATAGTATAAATAAATGCATGTTTTTTTTCTTGTATCTTGGGATTTTGAAGCGAGGTGCCACTCTAGAGCGGAGGTCCTATGATGAATGTGTTTGGTGATTTTATTCCTGATGAAGAGCAGTCGCATTCCATGTATCACTTTGTGGGTGATACAAAGCAGCTTGAACGTGGATCTTCTGGCAACGGGTAACCAATGCAAGGATTTCGAGGCAGGGGAGATGTGGTCTTGTGGTTTGATATGCAAGAGTAGTCTGGCAGCGGAGTTCTAAATCCGTTGTAGTATTTTCATAGTCGTTAAAGGTGATCCGTGGAAGATGTTATTGGCGTAATCGAGTTTGGACAGAACAAGGGAGATGGTAGCTTGGACCTTGTGTGGAAATACCAAATGGGGGAAGATTTGTCTCAGAGTTTTTATAGTAACAAAACTTGATCTTGCTAGTTTGTCCACTTGGGCATTCATCAATAGCTTGGAGTCCATGGTCATTCCGAGGTTTCTTACTTCCTTAGATACTTTAGGTGGTGATCCCAGTTCATCAGGCCAGGTGGAAAGCGGAACATAATGTTTCCAATCACCACACGTGAGTGTTTCCATTTTAGAAGTATTTAATATGAGATGGCTCTAAGTCATCCATTGATCCACTGCTCTGAGACAACTGAAAATAGGAGAGTTTCCAATGTCTTTGGGCCATTCCAGTTGAAGGAGTATTTACATGTCATCTGCATAGTTATAGCACATGAGTTGAAATTCATTGCTCAGTACCGGTAATGACTTCATGTAGTTGTTGAAAAGCATGGGCGAAATGACAGCGCTTTTGTGGAGTATGGATTGGACGAGAAAGGTGGGGCGTGGATGACATAAGTTCTGTTTCTGTTTCGAAGGTAGAGCGTGATCCAGTCTAAAGCAGTCCCCTCGGCTTCATAGAGTCTTTGTCTCAAAGTGTCATGGTCAACTGTGTCAAAGGCAGCGAGAGGTCCAAGAGGAGTAGTGCATCAATCCCGTTGCGGTCAACTGTGTTCTTCAGGTCCCCCCAGATGGCAAGGAAGGCAGATTCTGTGCTTCCTTCCGGATGGAATCCTGTTTGGAAGTCTGAAAGTATGGCATTGTCTTTAATGAATTGTGACATCTGGGCGAACGCTGCTCTTTCCATCAGTTTGCCCTGGAAAGGTCCATTTGTAATGGATGTGTAGTTGTCAGGGTTCACCGGGTCCAAGTTTGTTTTCTTCAGTAAGGGTGTATGTATGACTTTTTGAGTTCTTCTGGAAATAGTCCAGTAGTTAAGGAATAGTTGATGATTCTTCTCACTGGAGTGGCAGCAGAGGTTGTTAGAAGAATTGTCTTGAAAGTTTACGATGGACATGGGTCAGAAGGGCTGCCGGCAGGCCTGCTTACCTTGACCAGGTCCATAAATTCATCCTGTGAAATGTGTTGGAAGGAACAGACAGGCTGAGTTAGAGTATTTTTCCTGGATTTAATTTATTCTTGAATGCTACACAATTTCACTCCAGGCCACACACTGCCACTCCACTCCATTCTACAGTGCCACTTCATTCAATACCACTCCACCCAATGCCACTTCACTCAATGCCACTCCATCCGACACAACGCCACACCACTTAATGCCACATAAAGCCACTCCTCTCCATGCCACACAATGTAACTCCACTCCACACAATTCTACTCCACACCATTGCATACAATGCCATCCCACTCCACACCACACAATACCACTTCACTCATTGCCACTCCATTCAATGCCACTCCACTCAATGCTACTCCACTCCACACAATGACAGTCCACTCCATTCAGTGCCACTCCACTCAATGAAACTCCACTCCACTCTATTAATGTTGAATTTATGTATGCTTACTACTCCTGATGAGGCATTAAAGCACTTATCGGCAAGCTACGCCACTCCACTCCAATCCTCTCAAAGGTACTCCACTCAATGCCACTCCACTTCAATTTATGCCACACAATGCCATTCCATTTCATGCCGCACAATGCAATTGCACTCCACACAATGCTACTACACTCTACATAATGCCACTCCATTGCACACAATGCCACTGCACTCCACGCCACACAATATTACTGAACTCCACTCTACACAATGCCACTGCACTCCATATCACACAATTTCACTCCACGCCTCACAATGTCACTCCACGCCACGCCACACAGTGCCACTTCTTTCCACGCAATGCCACTTCACTCCACATCACACAATTTCACTCCCCTCCATAGAATGCCACTCTATGTCACACAGTGCCAATCCACTCAATGCCACTCCACATCACACAATGCCATGCCACTCCTTGCCACTCTACTTCACTTCACCAAAGCCAATAAATCTCACATGTGAGAGACCTATTGGTCTTGCCAATGCTTGCTGTCATGCACATTTCCCCCCAATGAAGAGTTGCACACACAACATTTTGCACTGGAAAATGCAAGCACCCTGTGCAATTGCAAATTTTTTAGCATGGGGAAATAATTTTCTTTCCTGTGCAGAAACTCCTTCACTTACACCCCCAATGAATTTTGAGGGTGTTCGGTTTGACTTTCCTTATAGGAAATAGATGTACTTCTTCCATTGACTGATGTCAATCTACCATCACTTGCAGGGTGAGCAGTCGTGCACAGCATCCTAATGCGGCCCTCCAAGCCCCACTAAATTATCTGTAAGGGCCAAATGCCAAAATCGGACAATCTGAAGCATCTGCCGCTGGGGCTGCCGATACTTCCAGCAGCTGCTCTGCCATGATATCGGCAATATCCACCCCTGGCGATAACACCTCAAGATGGCGCCCGAGGTGAAACGGAGGTAGAAGTGGGGGGGCCGCGGTGAAACGGACCCACGTTATGAGGTAACAATGCAGGGGCGCGACATCATGAGCGGGCCCCCTGCTGCCCTTTCATCTTCCCCGGCGGGCGCCCGCAGCTGGGGCAGCCCGTGATCGCCGGATCTGCAGCCTCCATCCACCTGTGTGGCCCGATCGCAGTGTGTGGATGGGGGCCCGTGGCCACAGCGGACGGGCGGGACAGGTTACACGACCGGGAGAGGTTTTCAATTACAGCGCTCACCCCCTACATATGACGAAGCTGCTAGGAGAGCCAAGATAGACATCAGCTTTTTGTTGAGCAAGAAAGCTAGGTGAAGACCTGGGGATTTGTTTTAACACCCCTCCAGCTAATGACACAGGAGGACTGTGGTGCCCAGTACAGGAGCATGGGAGCATTTAGACCAGGAATCATGTGTGTGCAGCATTGGTGAAAGGAGTTGCAAATACTGAAGATGCTCCTCCTTTTGACTGTCTGGCTCCTTTTTCCCTCTTGTTCTTCCTCCGTTGGGTCGGCTCCTTGGTTTTCTTTGGACTTGGCCCTCGTAGCCTTTGGACTGGAACTCGTGTGCGCCCCGCCATTTTGGGACCCTCTCCTGCTGTCGCTCTTGCCCTGGGTTCATCTTGCCATGTTGAGATGGTTTCCATCGATGCCCACGAGCCGGGTCCGCCATTTTGTTGATTCTTGTCCTTTCCTTTGGTCCCTTGGATTCCATCCTGCTGACCTTCAGACATTTCACTTACGCTGGACTGCCTTATCTCTTTCTCCCACTCAGGTCCCCCTCTCTCCTCTCACCAATCTCAGTCTCCAACTCTTCTCTCCCACATACCTCTCTCTACCCCTTTTTATTTTAATTTTTTTGTATTTTTTGTATTATTTCTCTTTTCAGTCTGTAAATATGTGATACTAGCAGCCCGTCCCGACGTTGTCTGGGTATGAATTGCTGCCGGCCAGTAGTATATTGTTTTGTAGGACTCCGTTTTGATAGCATTTCTTATCTGTGACAGGTCTGTGAAACGCTCCGATTCACAGTGCACTGCTGATGCACTTAAGAGTGCGCGTTCAGTAGTGTGTGAACTCGAGTTTCCCTACTTTATTTTCCCTTGCAATATTATATAGCGCGAACTCGACAACATGGCCTGAGTACATTACAGAAGAATACATTCATTTGTGGTAGGCAAGGGGAGACAAAGCGATTTGCCTGGAATCACAGGATGCTGAGCTGATACCGAGATTCGAAAGTAGCTCCCCAGCTCTAAAGTTCGCAATTCTAGAACTTGTGGCGGGAGGTGTGTCTAAAAGTGTATGTCGGTACTGGCAATCAATGAGAGAGACCTGTGCATTTTTCAAATCGTTGGTGAAAAAATATGAGTATGTTGCTGGAGATGTGGGCCGCTGTGCCACCAATATACTTACCGGGGGAGGGTAAACACCCATTATTCCGCAACTTTCTTTCTGCATACCATCACTCCGCATACTTTCATTACGAAAGTACCATGACTCCGCAATGCCATTATAACGCATGGCATTACATTTTATATGCTTTTACCACACATACATTTACAACGAAATTCGTTGTAAATGCATGAATGGTAAAAGCATGTTTTTTTAACCCCTTCGATGCTCATGACGAGCTCAGCTCGTCATGAGGTACGGTCGAGCTGTGCTGATGACGAGCTGAGCTCGTCATGAACAACGGGTATCAACAATCCCCAGCACTGGAGGGGAAAACCTCTAGCAGCCAAGTGGTTAAAAATGTTTGGATAAGGTAAGTATGGGTATAGGGGTATATGTTTTGGGGTACTGAGGTATATGTTTTGGGGTGTTTGGGTATTTTAAGGGTTCAGATATAGTTTTGGGTTATGGGGTACACGGGTAGTTTTAGGGTTCAGGGCTAGGTTTTGGGGTACAGGGGTATTTTAAGGTTCAGGGGTAGGTTTGGGTTTTGGGGTACAGGGTTATTTTTACGGTTCAGGGCTACGTTTGGGTTTTGGGGTACAGGGGTATTTTTAGGGTTCAGGGGTATGTTTGGGTTTTGAGGTACAGGGGTATTTTAAGGGTTCGGGGCTAGGTTTGGGTTTTGAGGTACAGGGGTATTTTAGGGTTCAGGGGTAGGTTTGGGTTTTGGGGTACAGGGGTATTTTTAGGGTTCAGGGTTAGGTTTGTGTTTTGGGGTACAGGGGTATTTTTAGGGTTCAAGGGTAGGTTTGGGTTTTGAGGTACAGGGGTATTTATAGGGTTCAGGGCTAGGTTTGGGTTTTGGGGTACAGGGTTATTTTTAAGGTTTAGGGATAGGTTTGGGTTTTGGGGTACAGGGTATATTTATAGGGTTAAGATGGGTTAGTGTTTAAGGGTGTTGGGGTATTTTAAGGCGTAAGGGTGGGTTAGGATTATGGGGTGCAGGGGTATTTAAAAGGAGCAGGGTGGACACCCGGAGCTGGAATGTATGCTTTTTTTTTCGTAATCCCGCGCCCGCACACGCCCACGCCCAAGCACACGCCCACAGCACACAATATGAGACATGGCATGAAGGGCAGAACGTACCACACGCCCCCAGCGTTCGTCACGCCCCCAGCACACGCCCACAGCACAACGCAGACACGCCCACAATGGACTACTTTGCTGGCACGGTTCTTTTACCTTTTAAATGTATATGGTGGGCGTCTGCATAGCCTATGACCTTCTGCTGAAGCTGCCCTTTCCAACGCTGTATTGGGTGTTGTGATTGGTGCTGTGGTTCCTAAGATTACCCGCCTCAAAGGTTTGGGCTCTCTCTTTATTATATTAGTATGGATATACTTGTCCAAGCCGAATTGCTGGTAAAATGGAATCCTGAGAAAATCTACTATTTGTATATATACATGTATATAGAGAGAAGTCTAACCACTAGTATATGTAGTAGACCTTTGTACTCAGTACCATTCCTATGTGATTCTTAGAGGTTATCCATTTGTATCTCTTCCTTGAGTGACTTTACAACTTGTACATTTGCAATTTTTTTCTATTTGTATCTCTTCCCTGTGTGACTTTACAACTTGTACATTAACAATTTGTTTTTCTTGTTTGTATCTTTTATGTAACTCATGTAATCCTAAATCCTTAGGTGTATCGCAACTGGTTCTTTTGTAAATAAAAAAAATATACATCCCTCTAGTGGGAGATACCCTGTGTAATCAAACCTTTGTGTATACCCAATGTGTAAACCAACCCATATGTCAATTGAGTAAGATGGTGCACTTGCAAATGGTAACAAGGTTCAAGAAATATCTTGACTTTCACACATCAAATTACAAATATTTTTTAAATGGGACCCTTCATGACTGCATTGAAATGTAAGAATGTGTTAAAGAAAATTTGAAAGGAAAAGGGTTAACTGAAATAGGTAATATTGTTACTTAAGACATATGTTATGTTCATAATGTGGGGCACAATAAAAGCAGAGAACGCTTTAAGGAGCAAAAAAAAAGTTGTATTTTTAGCATCATCAAAAGTATTTTTTTAAATGTTAATTTCCATCCTTCTTCCAATATGCCTATGTGGTAACCGAACCAAGTGTGTCATACCTTATACCAATTCTGTTTGCATTCTGAAATTTGTACTTATGATTTTACCAATACCTATCTATATACGCTTAAAAATCACAGAAGGCACAAAGCTGCTGGCCACAAATCTGGATGAAGATGTCTTCCATGAGACATGGCCTCTTTTATCTATAAAGTTCTGTGCTTTAATATGCACTGCTCTTTTATACGTTTGCATGTCCCTTTACACAAGAGGCCAATGTAACTACTGTATCTGCACACAAATAGTCTTGCCCCTCTAAACAAGTCTCCCAAATGTATTAGAGAGAAAAGTTAAGAAGCGTTGCAAAGCCATAGCCATAGCTGTTGGCTTTGCCAATGTGTTTTAGCCATGCTGTACTTAAGTGTGGCTGATGTTTGGCATGACTAGAAGTTAGTGGCATAGATGAGAGTAGCATGGAGTGTCGTAGAGTGGCATAGAGTGTCATAGAGTGTAGTGACTTGGAGTGTCTTAGAGTGTCGTGGAGTAGAGTGGCAGAGAGTGGAGTGATGTAGAGTGGTGGAGGGTGGCATAGAGTGGAGGGACATGGAGGGAGAGGTGTAGAGTTGAGGGACATAGAGTGAAGTAGACTGTCATAGAGTGTCATGGCAAAGAGTGGATTAGTGTTTTAGAGCGGAGGGGTGTATTGTGGAGGGGCAAGGAGTACAGTCGAGTGTTGTAGAGTGGAAGGACATAGAGTAGAGTGGCGTAGAGTGGAGTGGCATATAGTGGAGTAGAGTCGGAGCATAGAGTACCATGGAGTGTAGTGGTGTAGAGTGAAGTAGCGCGGAGTGTAGTGTCATACAGTTTAATTGAGCGAAGGGTTGCAGAGTGGAGATTCATTGGGTAGAGGGGATTGGCAGGGTGTGGAGTAGAGTGGAGTGGCATAGAGTGAAGGAATGGAGTAGGGTGTCCTAGAGTGGAGTGGCATAGAGTGCATTGTATAGAGTTGAGTCTCGTATAGTAAAGTGTTGTCGAGTAGAGTGGAGTTTTGTGGAGTGGCATAGAGTGGAGCAGAGTAGCGTGTTATTGAGTGGAGGGAAGCGGAAGGGTCTAGAGTGGAGGGACAAAGTGTTGTGGTGTATAGTGTTGTGACGTAAAGTGGAATGCTGTGGGGCTGAGTGGAGTGTTGTGGAGTGGAGTGTTGTGTTGTGTGTCATAGAGAGAAGTGATGTAGAGTGGAGGAGCATAAAGTGGAGTTGTTTATAGTGGAGTGGGTAAAGTAGAGTAAAGTAACGTAGAGTGGAGTGGAGTGCCATAGTGTAGAGTGGCATAGAGTATTGTAGAGTGGCATAGGGTGTTGTCTAGTGGAGTGTCGTGGGGTGGAGTAAATTACAGTGTCGTGGAGCATTGTAAAATAAAGATTTGTAGGATGGAGTGGATTAGAGTGGAGTAAAGTGGCCTACAGTGAAGTGGCATGGAGTAGAGTACAGTAAAGTGGAGAAGAGTGTCATTGTGTGGAGTGCCATAGAGTGGAATTGAGTGTTGTAGAGTGAAGCATTGCAGAGTGGAGTAGAGTGGAGTGGCTTGGAGTGTTGTGGAGTGGAGTGTCATAGAGTGGAGTGGTACAGAGTGGCGCTGAGTGGCATAGATAAAGGTAGAGTGTTATAGAGTGGAGTAGACTGGCGTGCCATTGAGTGGTGTAGAATTAAGTGAAGTGGAATATAGTGGTGGGGAGTGGAGTGACATAGCATAGAGGGAAGTATAGGGTTGTAGAGTGTCATGGAATAGAGATTGTGCTACCATTACAAACAACACATTTTCAATCAAAATGGCCATTACATTTGAACAGACATACAGTTTTACTGATAAAACGTTACAGTGCATAAACAATAATGTGTGGAAATGGCATCTCCTAGTTCATTAATTTTTTTTATCATATTAAAATATTTGTTTTCACCATACTTCAGAATTACAAAACAAACAGCTTCATTAGTCATTTCCTAATTCTGATATATTCTGAAATATTTGAAAAGTTAATTTAAAGACATTAACATTTTATTGTGTGATTGAAAAAATAACATTGCAAGCCTTCCTCCAGCACCCCCCAGTACCATCATGATTGTCACATAAATCCTCTTTCTTTAGGGGCGTGGCTTGGCACCAGCCAAGAAAGCTGCATGAGAAAAGAGCTCCCTGGCGGCCCTCCCTGCATTCGCTGAAAATCCGACCGAAATCCACCTGACTTTGCCCCACAGAGCGGAGCAGTGTGTCCAGTCCAATGATCGACTGCCTGGGGGCTGATGCTGGGTTCATGATCGCACCATGGGGCAACCGTGGAGACCGGGGCCTCTACCGGCGCTGGCTGGCGTTCAAGAGCTTTAAAGGTAGTCCGAGTAACGACTGCTGGGGGCAGGCTGCCCCGATCTGGCCGGGTGGTGTCCACTGCATGTGGCATCGACTCTGGGCAGGGGCCCACTGTCTCTTCTTTCTCCCGCTCCCACCTCAGCTGCCCACTTGCAGCTGCCGGAGGAGCGTTGTGTGCTTGGAGGGGAGGGGCACGGATGAGATTGGGCACCGTTGTCTGCCCTCTCTCTGGGGTGTGGATGAGGAGGGCTGCGGTCAAGACGCCTGAAGTGGGCTGCAGGGCGCGACGGCAGTAAAATACACTGGACGGGAGGATTGCCCCAGGGGACTGGCGGCGCAAGCAGGTAAATAAATGCCCCAGGAGGTTATAACAGACGGGAGATAAGACAGCTGCAAAACAAGGATAAACTACACCCTGCATACCCAGGAGAACAAGAGCCAGCAAACAGGAAGAGGGTAAGGCCGATTGGGCCCAATGAGGGGTGAGGAATAGTGGCAATCTGTGGGCCCTAGATGGGACAGTGATGCCTGGTGACAACAGATCAATGTTTTGGGTGAACTGTATAAATGTAAGAGTTGAACCTGGAAGTGATAAGGCCTAGCTGGAAGCAGGGCCTCTACCACAGAGTGGAGTGAGGGAATTAACGCCTGGGAAGAATCAATGTGGGGCCTTCTGTCGACCCGCCCTGGTGTTGACTCAGCAGGTGCCGCCGATTCAGGCCTTTAGCACAGAAGGGCGCATTCCAGGGAGCACGCCTGGAGGTGAACGAGCTCCACACTAGGACCACCAACATGCATCTGAAGGCTAGTCCCCCCCCCCCAGTCCAATAAACTGGACAAGTATGCGGTGCTCAAGCAGGCAGCTGCAGATGAAGGTGTGGCTGGAGGTCAGGATGAGGTGGTGGAACCCTTGAAAGGAAAATGAACAAGGTCACAATAGAAGTGAACCTCCTCTGGGCGGACATGTACAAAACCTCTAAGAAGGTCACAGCAGCAGAAACGAGCATCACAGAATTGGCCACCAGGAAACTGGAAGATCAGGTACAGCCGTAAGCTCACCAGCACAAAATAAAGGCAGCAAAACTCAAAGATCAGGAAGGAAGGGCCCACAGGAACAATATAGTCTGAAGGTCAGGAAGAGGTGGAGGAACTCTCACTTTTGGCTATAATGGCAGCCATTCATGAACTGGGAACAACCCAAGAAACGAAAATGGACAAGCTCACAATAGAAGTGAACCTCCTTGTGGCGGACATAAACAAAACTTCTGAGAAGGTCACAGCAGCAGAAAGAAGCATCACTGAATCGGCCACCGGGCAACTGGAAGATCAGGTACAGCGGTTAGCCCACCAGCACAAAATAATGGCTGCGAAACTTGAAGATCAGGAAGGAAGGGCCCCCAGTAACAGTATTAGGGTGTGGGGGTCCCAGAGCGGCCAGAGGGCCACTCCATGGACCACTTGTTGGAGGATTTCATACGAAACCATCTAAAACTAAAACGTCTCTCAATTTTTATCTCAGTCGAACGAGCACACAGAGCGCCGGACCTCCGAAGAGGCTGGGAGCCCACCCAGGACAATCATGGCCAAGATCCTGAATTACCAAGATCGCGACGCTATCCTTCAAGCCTTACACCTCAAGGGAAAGCTATCCTACGAAAACACATTAATGTGGTTTTTCCCAGACTTTACACTACTGATGCAATGACAGCAACCCACATTCGACAAAGCCAAGAGGGAACTCCGGGCCGAAGGCCCCAAAACATGATGTTGTACCTGCTGAAGATCAGGGTGTTGGACAATGGCAACTCACAGTATTTTACAGCGCCCAGAGCAGTATAGGACTTGCTTGAAGGCGGACGGAGAATCCAGCGACAACGAGATCGACGGCACTGCCTGGACCAGAGTGGCGATGCCCCTCATGGGGCACACGAGGATGTTTCAGGTGGAGGTCTTTCACCAGAGCCTCGACCGGCGAGCCCTGCTCGATGAGCATTTTTCGAAAGAGAGAACACTTGTGCCCTGCTTGTAGAATGGCCTATTGTCAAAGGGGCAACCCGTTAAACCATCTGGGAATATAAACTGAACTTTTACAAAACGATGCCTATTGTAATAATTCTGTGAATCTTTAATAAAAGACAGGTACCATAAATTATCTGTCTTCAGTTTTCTCAAAAATACTTCATGAATTAATCTCAGGATCTACTTTATCTTGATTCATCCGCTCACTATCCAATCAATTCAATAATTTAAAAAAAAATGGTTTTGTAACTTGTTTTAGTAAACCAAATTTTTGGGGGGAATTAATTGTCTCTTTTTATACTTTTCATTTGTTTTTTACACATATATACATTTTAATAATTTTTTAAACATATATATTTATACAATATACACAATATCTACAAACATTCAAATAAGCACAAAATAATAAAAAGATTTTTCTCCTGAACCAATTGTCTGGTTCCAGTGCCCAATTATTTTAAACAAGGAAATGTATGGCACTTAATTATAGGACCTCATTCCTTTGTCTTGGTCACCACAACATATTTAACAAAAGCCTGGGAAGAAAAAACCTTTGATACTTCCTTTTCTCATTGAGGATCTCGAAAACACTTTTAAACTCAATTCAGTATTTTGGTGATGCCAATATGAACAACAGTCGATGCGTTTCAGCCTATACTTATTTAGGCCTCCTCAGAACTTGGGCAACAAACTTGTCTTTCTAAACAATACAAAAAATCATATATTACATATATACACCCTTTCCATACTTAATTGTCACGATATCATACACCATATCATTAGGTGACCATCCAAACATAGAATTGCCAAATCCCTAGATGTATAGAGGCAACAGAATATTCTCACCCATAGGAGTGCAAATTAAGTGTACTAAAGCTCAACGTGAAGCAACAAAGTAGAAACAAACAATTTCCATTCGAAACCTCATAATCACTCCAACAACCAGAAAATGTGCCCAGTGAAAAGGCCAACTTAACTCAAGTGTTCAAACCATGCTGGAAAATGGGGCAGAAATAAACAAACTATACTGAGCAATGGGCCCATGCTGACTCTTGGTCGAGACAAATTAAATGCTGAGCTATGGACTTCTCCACACTTAAAGGTCTCGTAAGTGTTTAGGTTCTTGTGAACAAATTAGGGAAGGACAAACATTGGGCACTAGAATAACAGGGAAGGTGGGGAGGCTGGGGGGCTGTTAATGATCTATAGGTAGCGGGGCCACTCGACCCCAGCATATAGTGATAGTTAGATTGGTCGACAGGCGCTCTGCAAATTGGAGATCTGGGTAGTTTTAGGCCTACGTTGCAGGGTAGCAGGGTGGGGGGTACTTGCTTCTGTGTTATTTTGTTGTATAAGACGCATGTTTTTCTTAATTTCACTTTGGAGACACCAATATGTAACGTATGTGATATTCGACCATACAGCGACAGGGGGAAGAGGCGAGGGACAATCGGGAGTGAGACAGGAGGGCTGCGATCTATTCCACCATGGCTATGACATCGCCACATAAAACGGCATTAAAGGTCATGACGTGGACCGTCTATGGCCTGGGAGATAAAATCAAGTATACTATGGTTCTACAATACCTGCGTAGACAATCCCCAACCTAGTTCTCCTACAGGGGACGCATTTGAAGGGCAAAAAACTACCTGGCACCAAATCGGTTTGGATACACACTCCTATCTCATGTGGGATTCACATCATGCTCCATGGGGATGGCAATCCTCATCAGAAACACAATACCTTTCCTATCGCAGTGCACGTGGCAGGACCCAGCGGGCAGGTACGTGGTGCTCACAGGGTCGTGGGAGAGCCAGACCATCAACATCTGCTCAGGGGCGGCCTTAGGCATGTGTAAGCTGTGCACCTGCACATGGCCACCAAACCCCAGGGGCCACCACGCCAATATATATCCTCAATATAATAATTCACTGAGGATGGATACATATTTGCGTGCCGGCCCCTGGCAGGGATTTGGTGACCTCCGGCTCTGTTCCAAAACAACCTGACCCCCTGCCTCTTCAAGGGCCTCCGTTCTCCGCCCTGCCCGGACCCCCTCTTCCGGGGCCCCCTACCTACGCTCCATGCCCAGAGCCGCCATGAGCCTAGAGCCGCCCCTGATCTGCTCCACCTATGTACCACGAGGCTCCACGCAGAGACTCTCCCAGAACTTAGTAAACTCCCATTAGATATGTCCCAAAGCATCCTCAAAATGGGAGAGGATATGAATGCCACAATGTCAGTAGAGCAAGATCGGGTAACGATGCCCCCTCAATGGACGGGAGCACAGCCACTGCATGCATTTGCTAAAGCTATGGGGCTTATGGACTTATGGAGGGATCACAACTTGACTGCTAGTCAATACATGCACATCTTGGCGGCACATGGTAGTGGCTCCCGTCTAGACTACATCTTCACTCAGACCATGTATGCAAGACAATTTCATGAGGCACGTCACAGGGCAAGTGGCATATCAGATCACTCCCCGGTCGAGGTGCTTCTACAGGGCCCCGTTCAAGACTATACTCTGCCACCACGCATAGACCCCTGACATTCTAGGGATCGCAAATTCCAAGACAAATTTCAGGAACAAACACAACAATACTTCAATGAAAATACAGGCTTGGTAAACTCACATAGCACTGTGGGAAGCAAATAAAGTGGTAGCCCGGGGTTTGTTCAGAAACCAGTTGGGGGCAAGAGACAAGAGCGGCGCTCCCACTGGGATAAAATAGAACAAGAAATATCAAGCTTGGAGATGTGGTTGGGGCAGGAATGGGCGACCGACCTGACACTGAGATACAAGTTGTGTCTGAAACAGGGAGAACTCAGATACTTGGGGGAGGATGCAGCTTGTGACATACGATAGCCACGCAGAGATGAATATATGATCTTGGAGATAAAGCCAATAAGTTAATAGAATGGCGAGACAGGCAAGATAGGAACTGGAATCGGCTCTCAGAGCTGCGAAAGCCAATAAGTGAATAGCATGGCTAGAAAGGCAAGATAGGAACTGAAATTGGGTCTCAGACCCCCCCAAATAGGACCAGAGAGGAAATAGCAGGAGCCTCCGCAACCTACTAAGAGGCAATATACCAGTCGGTCTCTGGCAGATCATGGGAAGAAAGCACTGATCTGCTCAAAGACATTTGCCTACTCGATCTTTCGGCAGAGAATAGGGAGGCAATTGATTGAGACTTGACGACAGAAGAGATCGTGGGGGCCACCCGGGATTTACAATTTGAGAAGAAGGCGGGTCCGAATGGTCTTAGCTAGAACTATATAAATGTGTGGTACAGGGAGTGGCCCAGCCGATGCTAAACATGTACACAGCGGAGATGCGGGACGGCTGCCAGAAGATCCACGAATGCCAACCATTTTTTAAATTTTTTTTTTTATTTAAAACATAATTTTTATTGCAGCTTTACCATATCACAATTGTTACAAGGGTACACTTCCTTTGCTTCTCAATTTCGCCCATTTACATCCCCAGTCTTACACAGCCTTGTGGCCCACAACCCGGAGGTCGGGCGGCGACCCACGAATGGCAACCATTGTCGTCATTCTGAAAAAAGGAAAGCCTCTGGAGCTATGTAGCTCCTATAGGCCTATCTCCCTGCTTAACCTTGAAGTCAAAGTCCTAAGTGCTAGCAAATCGGCTAGGCCCAGTAGTGACTACAGTAATCCACCCTGATCAGTCAGGATTCATACCACACAGAGGTACCAGGCTTAATCTTCGCTATCTCTATGGAGTCATGCAGGCGACGGCGGCCCGACGGACCGAGATTGCTGCACTGTTGTCACTAGACGCGCGAATGGCATCCGATAGTATTGAATGGCTTATCTTTTTGCAGTCCTCGCCTGGTCGGGTTTTGGACCAAAGTTCTGTGCTTGGGTCAATCTTTTATATTGTGATCCACTAGCGAGGGTTTGTGGGAAAGGGACGATATCTAGATCAATACTGTTGCACAGGGGTACACACCAGGGCTGTCCGCTTTCCCCCTTCCCGCTGGCACTTGAACATCTTGTGATGTGGGTTCATGGGGATCCACTTGTTCGAGGTATAGACGTGGTTGGGGGGACAGGGAGGAATGCATTTCTTTATACGCGGACGACATTCTGCTCTATGCACATAAGCCCCGCCAAACCTTTCATTGACTTATTCGTATATTCCAACTTTTTGGCAGCTACTCTGGCTAAATCCCTAGTGTTCTCACTGGCGGGTGAGATTCCACCCCTCCAATCCTCCTGTGCGGCTTGACAGATGGAGTTCAAGTATCTTAGTATCTGGATTACCAGATTGGAGGATGACTTTATGGCTTCAAATATCTATACACAGCTAGAGAGGCTGCGGGGAGGCGTGGCGTGGCCCACTGGCAGCGCCTTTCGGACTCCCTGATGGGCAGAGTGGTCTTGTTCAAGATGATGGCCCTCCCCCCTACTATATGGGCTTCAAAATACCCCATACTGATTACTGGAGACCCTCTTACAGGCCTTTTCCGGGCGATCGAGATGGAACAGCGTAACCTGCTGTGGGGGGGGGGAGGCAGCACACGAATAGCACTCTGTAAACTGCAGCGGGGTCTATGATGGCGGCCAGGAGCTACTACTTGGCATCACAGCTTGTCAATGTCAATGACTGAGTCCATGCAACATATAATGAGCAAGCCTATCGAACAGACCGCCTCGCCATGGGAAACGGTGGATACCCGGCTGTGCTGTACAGTAAAAGGCGTGATAGATCACTCCCAGTAGATACTCGGACGGTGGCGCAGGCATGGTGCAAAGCCACAAAACTATTGGGATAGGAAACCAAACTAACAGAACAAACTCCGCTCTGGAACAGCAACCTTTTAGGCGAGGTTG
Organism: Lissotriton vulgaris; assembly: GCF_964263255.1. Taxonomy (NCBI): domain Eukaryota; kingdom Metazoa; phylum Chordata; class Amphibia; order Caudata; family Salamandridae; genus Lissotriton; species Lissotriton vulgaris. The sequence goes on along the minus strand of NC_141685.1, from coordinate 1,700,136,977 downwards.
GGTGCTTGCAGAGCTTCCGTAAGTGGGATCTCATTGGGATAGACCGTCTGGGGGGCATCTGGTGCAGTGGGACCATGATCACTTTTGAAAATTTACAGCCGAAATGCCAGATTGGAGACGGGAGAGATTCCGCTATCTGCAATTGAGACACGCCCTACAAAGCCATATATCAGAGGGATAACAAATATCGGAGTACTCCCCACTGGACGACAGGCTTCTACTTGATCTGATAATTGACAAAGTGGTCTCCATCACATACTGCAAGATTATGAATAATTCTCCTGACCCACTAGGCCCCCTGATGGAAGCGTGAGAAGCAGATGTGGGACGTTTGGAGAATGATGACTGGGAGGAGGCCACACAGTGCCCTAGGGAAATTGCCATATGGGCGCAGAATTGAATGATACAACTGCGAATCCTACACAGATCATATGTCCCCAGAACACTTAAACACTGCATGGGCCGTTGTGACTCAAAACGGTGTGCTAAGGGATGCAGAGATGTTTTTTCATATCCTTTGGGCCTGTTCCAGAATCCAGTCATATTGGACGGTAGTCACCCGAGTAATGTTGACTGTAGTGGGTCTCCAGGTCTCAGAGGAGGTACAATGGATAAACTAGGAGTGGAAGGGGAGACAAATTGACCAAAACACTTGAAAACATGTCTTAGACTTGTAGACCAGCTAACAAAGAGGAACATAGCATGGACCTGGGGGGCATCGGCGGCTCCAAAGATTGGAGACTGGAAGCGAGATGTAGAATGGTGCCAGGATGCCGAAGAAATTATTTACCAAAGCAGAGGCTGCCCCATGATGTGGGTAAAGATATGGACTACATGGGTCCAGTACAGAACTTAGTCGTGAGGAACTGGGGTGGGTGGAACAGGGAGGGGGTGCACATATGTAATTCTGAGCTTAAAAGGATAATCTCGTATTTTTAATGTACGCTTTAAGATGTGTGATCTTTTTGTAAATGGATCCTCTGATTTGCTGCCTACTATACTTCATCCTGTAACTTTGATATACTGAAGAAGTATAAGAACCAATGGTTCAATACAAAGAATGTTAAAAAAAAAGTCCTTTCACTTTAAATCAATCAATCACAGATTTGTAAAGTGCTACAACTCACCTGTGAGGGTCTCAGCGCGCTGAGGGAGGATGCTATTCTATCTGGGTGTGGAGGTTCAGTCAAAGAGCAAGGTCTTGAGGAACTTCCTGAATTGGGTCAATGAGGCGGATTGCCTGAGTTGGAGAGGCAGGGTGTTCCAGGTCTTGGCAGTGAGGTAGCAGAAGGATCGTCTCCAGTTCTGGTCTTGTGGATCCATGGGAGGGACGCCAAGGCAAGTTGGGCGGAGAGGAGTTCTCTGGCTGATGTGTGGAAAGCGAGGCTGTGGTTCTCATATTCTGGTACTACCACGTGGAGAGCCTTGAATGCATGTATGAGAAGCTTGAATGTGATTCTGTTGATTGGGAGCCAGTGGAGTTGTCGAAGGTGTAGTGTCATGTGGCTGCGGCGGGGGATGTCAAGGACCAGTCTGACTGTGGCGTTTTGGACATTCTGTAGTTTCCTGAGCTGTTTCTGGGTGACGCTGGTTTAGAGTACATTACCGTAGTCAAGTTTGCTGGTGAGGAGTGCGTGGGTGACCCTCTTTCTAGATTCTGTGGGGAGCCATCTGAATGTCTTTCAAAGTAGGTGGAGCGTGTGGAAACAGGAGGAGGATGCTGCATTGATTTGGGGGTTAATCAAGAACAAGGAGTCCAATATGATGCTGATGTGTGCATAGTCCATAGGGGTGGGAGGGGTTCTTAGTACGGTAGACCTCCAGGAGTGATCCCAGGCTGTGGAGGCAGGTTCCAGGATTAACACTTCGGTCTTGTTCGAGTTGAGCTTGAGGCACCTGTCTTTCATTTAGTTAGCGAGGGCCTTCATTCCCTTGTGAAGGTTGGTGCTGGTGGCTGTGGGGGATGTATGACGTTAAAACGCATACTTTTACATCGAATACCATTACAACGCGATTTTTACAACGCAGGATCCTTTACAACGCATGCCTTTACAACGCATGTCATTACATAGCAGATGCTATTACAACGCATGCCATTACAACGTAAGTATAGGTAAGTATATCTTTTTAAAAAAAAAATAATTAATAAATATTTTATTAATTTCATTTAATTCATTTAATTTAATTAATTTATTTTATTTAAAGTAGTTTTTTTAAAACTGAACCCTTAAAATACCACTGTACCCCTATACACAAAACCTATCCCTAATCCCTAAAAATACCCCTGTACCCCAAAACCCAAACCTTGCCCTGAAGCCTAAAAATACCCCTGTACCCCATAACCCAAACCTACCCTGAACCCTAAAAATACCCCTGTACCCCATAACCCAAACCTAGCCCTGAACCCTAAAAATACCCCTGTACCCCATAACCCAAACCTAGCCCTGAACCCTAAAAATACCCCTGTACCCCATAACCCAAACCTAGCCCTGAACCCTAAAAATACCCCTGTACCCCAAAACCCAAACCTAGCCCTGAACCCTAAAAATACCCCTGTACCCCATAACCCAAACCTAGCCCTGAACCCTAAAAATGCCCCTGTACTCCAAAACCCAAACCTAGCCCTGAACCCTAAAAATACCCCTGTACCCCAAAACCCAAACCTAGCCCTGAACCCTAAAAATACCCCTGTACCCCATAACCCAAACCTAGCCCTGAACCATAAAAATACCCCTGTACCCCATAACCCAAACCTAGCCCTGAGCCCTAAAAATACCCCTGTACCTCAAAACCCAAACCTAGCCCTGAACCCTAAAAATACCCCTGTACCCCATAACCCAAACCTAGCCCTGAACCCTAAAAATACCCCTGTACCCCATAACCCAAACCTAGCCCTGAACCCTAAAAATACCCCTGTACCCCATAACACAAACCTAGCCCTGTAGCCTAAAAATACCCCTGTACCCCATAACCCAACCTAGCCCTGAACCCTAAAAATACCCCTGTACCCCATACCCCAAACCTAGCCCTGAACCCTTAAAATACCTCTGTACCCCAAAACCCAAATTAAATAAACGTTTTAAAAAAGATAAACTTACCTATACTTACGTTGTAATGGCATGTGTTGTAATAGCATCTGCTATGTAATGTCATGCGTTGTAAAGGATCCTGCGTTGTAATAGTTGCGTTGTAACAGTAGTCCGTTGTAACTGTTGTTTCCCGGCTGGGGGTTCATTTGTGAGGGAGATGATCAGCTTGGTGTCATCTGCGTTTGAGATGATGTTGAGTCTGTGGCTTCTGAGAATGGCTGCTAGGGGGGCCATACAGAAATTGAAGAGGGTGGGGCTCAGGGTTGAGCCCTGGTATACTCTACAGCTGCTCTCTGTAGGCTAAGTGAGGAATTCAGATAGTCTGACTTGCTGTGTTCGGCCGGTCAAGAAAGAACGGATCCAGTCCAGTGCATTGTCGTGGATGGCGGCGTTGTAGAGTTTCCTGATTATCGTGCTGTGAGAGATGATGTCGAATGTGGCAGAGAGGTCCAGTAGGATGAGGGCTGTGGTTTGGCCCCGGTCAAGGAGGAGCGAACAATGAGTGTGGACTTGGTGATGTGGTTAGTTCGAAAACCAGATGGGGAGGTGTCCAGGTTGTGGTTTTCTTCGATTAAATCTGAGAGTTGACTTTGAAGTAATGTGAATGAAAAGTAAACAGCAAACTCCTTCGAAAGACAAAGGCCAACATTTAAACCCTGTCTTTGAATGCACAGCAAATGTGACAAGATGAGAACTGTTAGACCTGACATCTTTTGGCGTGATTACCCCTATCTTTTTGCCTCTGCCTCCTGTATTTTTCGATGCTGTGCTGGATTCGTTTTTGCTGGTTTAGATGCTTTGGACACTCTGCCACTGCTGATCAGTGCCAGAGTGTAAGTGCTCCTTATGTAAATTGTTATTCTGATTGGATATACATGTTTGGCATATTTGTATCACCATAAAGTCCCTCGTAAAGTGCACTGGGTGTGCCAGGGCCGGTGATGACAAATGCTGCTCGTGGGCCTGCAGCACTGATTGTGCCACCCACAGGAGTAGCTCTAACATGGTGTCTCGGGCCTGCCACTGCAGCGCCTAAGGGCAGTTTAGAACTGCCATGTCCTCCTGGTCCGCGTCCCCGCTGACCAGGCCTAACCCTTCCCTTTTCGTGCACATCAGTCACCCCTATGGAAGGCCCAAGGTACCCCCCTGGGCAGGGTGCAGTGTATGTGAAAGGTAGAGCATGTACTAGTGCAGGTGACATGCTCTGGTAGTGAATTACAGCCATTTTCGTTTTTCACTATTGTAAGGCTATCTTGCTCCATAGGTTAACATGGGGGATGCTGGCTACAGTGGTTAACGGCATTTCTTCCCATAGGAACAAGATAGGACATAAGTATCTAGTATCCCTGAACTCAGAATTTAATAACGCATCTTTTAGGAAAGGTGGTTTTTAGATCCTGTGTTTGAGGACAGCACTTTTAGAAAGTTGCTGTTCTCTTGTCTGACCCTTCTGTGTGCCTGAGACTGTTTGTGTATTGACTGTCTGGTTTGTGAGTGACAGGGGCTGGGGAATGCCCCAGAGGCTGGATGAGTCAGCACTAGGCTGAGTGGAGCAATTGCTACCTGAGTGGTGGGCGGAGTTAGCACCTGGGCTGAATAGGGCTGTGCCTGCCTGCCACAATGCTGGCTCCACCTCCTGCTGGGCGGCTGAGGACCCTGCCCCTCACTCTGAAAGGAAAGATGCAGCCAGCAAAACAAAGTGCTCAGGATCCACCCAGAACTGGTTCAGACCGGGCTCAGGGCCCACATGCACTGAGAGGACAAAGACTTTAGGGGTATAAGTACAGGACCCCTGACAACCGAAAATTAGATCATCCTGGAAATCAAGAAGGAACCTCTGCCAAGGAGAAAGCTGTCGTTGAGGAAGGAAGACTGTCCTGCTGTTGCTCTGCTGGACTGACCTGCTGTTGCTTTGCTGCCAAGGAGAGGGGAAGGACTTTGCTGTGAGCTGTGTCCCCTGTCTTGAAGGAATCTCCAAGGGCCTGAGAAGAGCTGGCTCCCTGTTTCCGAAGTCCCAGGAACAAAAGGACTTCACCCCCAGTCTCCCTGAACTCTGCTGAGAGAGTTCTGTCCTTCGTAGAGTGCTTGATCCAGTTGTAGGGCCTCTAGAAGTTGAACCTGAGCTGGGAAGCTTGAGACTAAGCTGAGAAACTTGTGAAGCTGAAAAGTGTTGCATCGCTCGCTTGCGGAGCGCAACCCCGACAGTGCGAGAAGTTTCCCGCCGCTACGAAGGTCGAGATCGGCGCAGCGCCTGACATCGCTGCCGGAGCCGCCGCACCCTTCGTTTGCGGGACGCACCAGACCGGTGCGGGAGAATCGAACATCGCTGCGAGTGTCGTCGCAGAGCCTGTCGTCTGGGTGAGAACGCCGCGCCGCTTGCTTGCGGACCGCATCACATCGCTGCAGACATCGCTGCAGAAGCATCTCACCGAGGAGCTGCGAGAGAGAGGATCACCGCTGGACCGCGCATCGTCGCCCCGGAGATCGTCGCAGCCCCTACGAGATCATCGCATCGTGCCTTTGCGAGAACAGACTTCCCACGGAACCTACGCCCCGGAATCTACGCAAGCTGCCTTCCTCCCCTTACAGACCGGATTCGTCGCCGCACGCCCGCTGCTGCAGCGGGGCTGTCGCATCACCTCCCCAGGGTCTCAGGAGTAACGCATCGCTTGTTTCCACCGCACCAGCTTCCTGCTTGTGGAACTTTGTTGCATCTAAAAGGTACTGTGAGTAAACGTGACGCAACTGTGAACTTTTCACGCATCTGTGGATTACTTTAACGCAACTTAAAGAACTTTGATTACAACCTGAAGAACTCATTTGAAACCGTAACCTTGAACTGTGTATGTTGGATTTTTGCCGTTTTGGTCTTGTGTATTTTAGAATAAATATCTTTATTTTCCTAAACTGTTGTGGAATCAGTTTGTGGTGTTTTCACTGTGTTACTGTGAGTGTTGGTACAAATACTTAACGCATTGCCTCTGGTTAGCCTAGACTGCTCAGGCCAAGCTACCTTGAGGGCGAGCAGGGGTTATCTAAGAGGGTTATCTCCTCGTCCTGACTAGAAGCAAGGGTCCCTATTTGGACATTGGTACCTACCTCTGCCAACTAGAGACCCCCAGTTCTAACATTGGTGGTCAGGCGGTGGGATTTGAACTTGTATTTGTACTTGACCCACAGTAATTGGTGTACATCACTAGTGAGTGCAGACCACTACGCCACCGCATACTATTGGTTTTTGAGTTTTTTGAATTCTATTTTTGAGTAACTCTTCGAAAAGCATCATGTCTCAGAATGGGAAGGCACCCAGTGAGAGGGCAGAAGTGGAATTGGAGTTTGCCATTGGAGATTTGTATTCATACAAAGTTGAGCAACTTAGGAAATTCTGCCTTGAGTTTGAGTGCCCCATAAAAAGCGCCTACAGAAAAGAGGAGCTGCAGAGAATCTTGAAAGCCCATTGGGAGGCACTAGAGGGAGATGATGATGTGGATGTAGAAAATGCTTTTCAAGGCAACGATCTGCCAGTGGGCAGAGTAGGCTCAGGAGCTGGCAGCAACCACTCCAGTAGGGGCCTCACCCCAGCAGAGTTACAAGAAAATCAAAGAATAAGAGAATATGACTTGGAGGTCATGAAAATGAAAATGATGCAACTGGAAGTAGAGAAGGCGGCAGAGGAGAGCAAGGATGCCCGCGCCTTAGAGGAGAAGAAATTGCTTTTGGCTCATGAATTGAGAATAAAAGAGCTGGATCTGAAAAACAAGGAGGTGGATGCCAGTTCTAATGGTGGCAGCGCGCAGCCAGTGCATGGGGGTAAAGTATATATTCCCAAAGACCTGGTACAGAATTACCATAGGAGTGAGGATATTTATGCCTGGTTCACTTCGTATGAAATTGCATTGAAGATGAATGATGTGCCTGACAAGTATTGGGGGGCGGGCCTGTGGAAACATTTTGAGGCGTCTGGGAGGAGTGCTCTAGAGCCTTTAGAGTTGACAGGCGCCATGACCTACCCCAATATGATGGAGGCCTTATGTCTCAGGTATGGCCTTACTCCAGAGCAGTACAGACTGCAGTTTAGAAACTCCAAGAAGAAAGAGTCTGAGACTTGGATGGAGTGTGTGAATGGGTACTCGCGTGCACTGGAAGGTTGGATGAAGGGCAGTAAAGTAACTGATTCGAAGGGGTTGTTGCATTTAATCAGTTGGGAGCACTTGAGTAGTCTTTGTGTTCCAGAGCTGCGCCAGCATCTTTTAGACAGCAAGCTGACCGACCCCATTGAGCTTGCTAAGGAGGCGGACCGCTGGACCAGTACCAGGGTCCACAAAGGAATTGTGGGTACCACAGCCAAAGGTGGGCAGGGTCCCCAGCAGAAGAGTGGGGGGGGACAAGGGTAACCAAAAGGAGTTCTCACAAGGGCCCCAAAGTAGTTCCCTGGAAAAGGATTCCCAAACCCCCAAGCCTAAACAGCCATGGCCCTCTAAGGGTAGGCGGGACAAGAGAAATAACCAGGGTCCCCCTACCTGCTATCACTGCAACGAAGTGGGCCATATTGCTCCGAAATGTCCCAAGAAGAAGCCCGCACCCACTGGTGCTCCCGCCCCAGCGTTAGCTAGTGTAGCTTTGGGTGGGGATTTGGTTTCTAGGGACTGGGGAGAGCTAGCAGTTATGACCCTTGTCTCGCTAGGAGACCAAGAGGTGGTCCAGGAAACCTTACTGCCCTCTAACACTAAGAAATATGGGCAGAAGGTGACCATCAATGGGAGGGAGGTTGAGGCTCTGAGAGACACCGGAGCCAGTGTGACATCCGTGAGGTGTCAGTGGGTGTCTGACGAGCAAATCATCCCTGGCGTACTCCGCCCTGTAGTGGCCGCTGACAGCTCAGTGCGCCTCTGCAAGTTAGCGAAGGTTTCCTTTGAATGGGGAGGAGTCTCTGGTCTTTTGGAGGTAGTTGTCAGTGATGCCTTGCCTGTGGACTGTCTGTTAGGCAACGACCTGGAGAGTTCTCCATGGAAGGACATAGAACACCGAACTCACTTGGAGATGTTGGGTCTGCCTGCGTGGATCTGCGTGACCACGCGTGCTATGGCAGCCAGTAAGGGCGAATCAGCAGAACTGGAGCCTGAAACAGTGGCCCAGAGACCTGCCAGGAGAGGAAGAGGCAGAGGGCGCGGGAAACCAGCCCCAGCCGTTCCCACGGTCCAGGAGGAAGCAGAACCTGAGGGGGATGCCCTGGAACCTACAGGGGAACAGGTGGCCGAACTGGGAGACCTACCTGAGCTGACCCATTGGCAGCAAGAAGGTGGTCCCTCCAGGGAGGAGTTCTGCCAGGCGCAGAAGGAATGCCCTTCCCTCATTGGTCTGCGGCAACAGGCTGTAGATCAGGCAGCAGGTGGAGCAGTCAAAGATCACTATGTCTACTGGGAAGGTGACCTACTCTATAGCGAGCCTAAGCTTGCTGAGCCCGGTGCAGCCCGTGTGCTGGTGGTACCCGAGCGCTTCAGAAACTTCCTAATGGGTCTGGCTCATGACGTGCCTCTCGCAGGACATCTGGGGCAAGACAAGACCCTACACCGGCTTGTCACCCACTTCCACTGGCCCCAGATGAGGAAGCACGTCGGTTCCTTTTGCAGGTCTTGCCAAACCTGTCAAGCTAGTGGCAAGACTGGAATGAAGTTGAAGGCCCCCCTTCAACCCTTCCCAGTGGTGAGCACCCCTTTCGAGCGGGTGGGCATAGATATCGTAGGGCCCCTGGACCCCAAGACAGCCTTAGGCAACAGGTTCATCCTGGTCTTGGTGGACCATGCCACCCGGTACCCGGAAGCAGTCCCTCTCAGGACAATCACAGCACCCGTGGTGGGCCGTGCATTGATGGGGATCTTTTCCCGTGTGGGGTTCCCCAGAGAGGTGGTCTCCGACCGGGGTACCAACTTCATCTCTCGGTACATGAAGTCTCTGTGGGAGGAGTGTGGGGTAACTTATAAGTTCACCACTCCTTACCACCCTCAAGGAAATGGGTTGGTTGAAAGGTTCAACCGGACCCTGAAAGGTATGATTATGGGCCTAGCGGAGCCCATGAGACGTAAGTGGGACGTCTTGCTGCCATGCCTTCTGTTTGCCTACAGGGAGGTGCCTCAGAAGTCCTTAGGGTTCAGTCCCTTCAAACTCCTGTATGGCCACCCTGTCAGAGGACCTCTCTCGCTGGTAAAGGAGGGTTGGGAAAAGTCCCGTGGGAAAACCCCCCAGGATGTGTTCAGCTATGTGCTGGCCATCCGCAACCAGACACAACGCTTCAGGAAGCTCGCTCAGGCGAACCTGGAAGCAAGCCAGGAAGAAATGAAAAGATGGTATGACCAGAATACCACTCTGGTCGAGTTTCAACCTGGGCAGAAAGTGTGGGTGATGGCACCAGTGGAGCCTTGCGCGCTCCAAGACAAGTGGTCTGGGCCATACGAGGTGGTGGAACGGAAGAGCGAGGTAACCTACCTGGTTAACCTGGAGACTCCCAGGCAGCCCCTGAGAGTTCTGCACGTAAACCGCCTCAAACCGCACTTTGAGAGGTCTGAAGTAACCATGCTCATGGCTACAGATGCAGGGATGGAAGAGGATAGCGATCCTCTCCCTGACCTCCTGTCAGTTAAGGAGCACGATGGGTCAGTGGATGGTGTGGTCCTCTCGCCCACCCTGACCCCAGAACAGCAGAATGACTGTCGCCAAGTGTTGGGTCAGTTCTCCTCTCTGTTCTCCCTGACCCCAGGAGTCACCACCTGGTGCGTCCATGATGTGGACACTGGAGACAGTCTGCCGGTAAAACAAAAGTTTTACAGGGTAGCCGACAAGGTCAGGGCCAGCATCAAGGAAGAGGTTTCCAAGATGTTGGCGCTAGCGGTGATTGAGCCCTCCAGCAGCCCCTGGGCTAGCCCAGTGGTCTTGGTCCCCAAGAAAGCTGCTACCCCCGGTGGCCCGCCAGAACTCCGGTTTTGCGTGGACTACCGTGGGCTCAATGCGGTCACGAAGACTGACGCACACCCTATCCCCAGAGCTGATGAGCTCGTGGATCGGTTGGGAGCTGCCAAGTACCTCAGTACGTTTGATTTGACTTCGGGGTACTGGCAGATTGCCTTAACTGACGGGGCCAAAGAGAGGTCAGCATTTTCGACACCAGAGGGGCACTTCCAGTTCCGTGTCATGCCCTTTGGGTTGAAGAATGCCCCTGCCACGTTCCAGAGACTGGCTAACCAGGTACTGTCCGGGCTGGAGGAATTCAGCGCCGCATACCTGGATGACATTGCGGTGTTCAGCTCCACGTGGGAAGAACACTTGCAACACCTCTGCGAAGTGTTGAAGGCTCTGCAGAAGGCAGGCCTCACTATCAAGGCCAGTAAGTGCCAGATAGGGCAGGGATCGGTGGTGTACTTGGGACACCAGGTGGGGAGCGGCCAGGTGGCGCCCCTACAGGCAAAGATTGATACCATTCTGGCTTGGGAGCCCCCCAAGACCCAGACAGAGGTGAGAGCCTTTTTAGGACTCACCGGGTATTACAGACGGTTTGTCAAGGGATATGGCACCATTGTCGCCCCCTTGACAGAACTCACTTCCAAGAAGTTGCCCAAAAGAGTTGACTGGACGGACGCCTGCCAAACTGCTTTTGAGGCCCTGAAGACTGCGATGTGCACAGCACCGGTGCTCAAGGCACCTGACTTTTCCAGTGAGTTCATAGTTCAGACGGACGCTTCAGAGCATGGTGTGGGAGCAGTACTCTCACAAGCCACTGAGGAGAATGGAGACCAGCCAGTAGCTTTCATTAGTCGGAGGCTACTCCCCAGGGAACAGAAGTGGAGTGCGATTGAAAGGGAGGCTTTTGCTGTGGTCTGGGCTCTGAAAAAGTTGAGGCCCTACCTGTTTGGGACTCACTTTCGTGTTCAGACCGACCACAGGCCCCTCAGGTGGTTAATGCACATGAGGGGTGAAAATCCAAAACTGTTGAGGTGGTCCATCTCCCTACAGGGAATGGACTTTACGGTGGAACACCGCCCCGGTGCAGAACACGCCAACGCTGATGGTCTGTCCAGGTTTTTCCGCCTTAGTGAAGAGAACTCCCAAGAGGGTGGGTAGTTCTCCCCACTTTCAGCTGGAGGGGACACGTGTTAGACCTGACATCTTTTGGCGTGATTACCCCTATCTTTTTGCCTCTGCCTCCTGTATTTTTCGATGCTGTGCTGGATTCGTTTTTGCTGGTTTAGATGCTTTGGACACTCTGCCACTGCTGATCAGTGCCAGAGTGTAAGTGCTCCTTATGTATGACCAGGCCTAACCCTTCCCTTTTCGTGCACATCAGTCACCCCTATGGAAGGCCCAAGGTACCCCCCTGGGCAGGGTGCAGTGTATGTGAAAGGTAGAGCATGTACTAGTGCAGGTGACATGCTCTGGTAGTGAATTACAGCCATTTTCGTTTTTCACTATTGTAAGGCTATCTTGCTCCATAGGTTAACATGGGGGATGCTGGCTACAGTGGTTAACGGCATTTCTTCCCATAGGAACAAGATAGGACATAAGTATCTAGTATCCCTGAACTCAGAATTTAATAACGCATCTTTTAGGAAAGGTGGTTTTTAGATCCTTTGTTTGAGGACAGCACTTTTAGAAAGTTGCTGTTCTCTTGTCTGACCCTTCTGTGTGCCTGAGACTGTTTGTGTTTTGACTGTCTGGTTTGTGAGTGACAGGGGCTGGGGAATGCCCCAGAGGCTGGATGAGTCAGCACTAGGCTGAGTGGAGCAATTGCTACCTGAGTGGTGGGCGGAGTTAGCACCTGGGCTGAATAGGGCTGTGCCTGCCTGCCACAATGCTGGCTCCACCTCCTGCTGGGCGGCTGAGGACCCTGCCCCTCACTCTGAAAGGAAAGATGCAGCCAGCAAAACAAAGTGCTCAGGATCCACCCAGAACTGGTTCAGACCGGGCTCAGGGCCCACATGCACTGAGAGGACAAAGACTTTAGGGGTATAAGTACAGGACCCCTGACAACCGAAAATTAGATCATCCTGGAAATCAAGAAGGAACCTCTGCCAAGGAGAAAGCTGTCGTTGAGGAAGGAAGACTGTCCTGCTGTTGCTCTGCTGGACTGACCTGCTGTTGCTTTGCTGCCAAGGAGAGGGGAAGGACTTTGCTGTGAGCTGTGTCCCCTGTCTTGAAGGAATCTCCAAGGGCCTGAGAAGAGCTGGCTCCCTGTTTCCGAAGTCCCAGGAACAAAAGGACTTCACCCCCAGTCTCCCTGAACTCTGCTGAGAGAGTTCTGTCCTTCGTAGAGTGCTTGATCCAGTTGTGGGGCCTCTAGAAGTTGAACCTGAGCTGGGAAGCTTGAGACTAAGCTGAGAAACTTGTGAAGCTGAAAAGTGTTGCATCGCTCGCTTGCGGAGCGCAACCCCGACAGTGCGAGAAGTTTCCCGCCGCTACGAAGGTCGAGATCGGCGCAGCGCCTGACATCGCTGCCGGAGCCGCCGCACCCTTCGTTTGCGGGACGCACCAAACCGGTGCGGGAGAATCGAACATCGCTGCGAGTGTCGTCGTAGAGCCTGTCGTCTGGGTGAGAACGCAGCGCCGCTTGCTTGCGGACCGCATCACATCGCTGCAGACATCGCTGCAGAAGCATCTCACCGAGGAGCTGCGAGAGAGAGGATCACCGCTGGACCGCGCATCGTCGCCCCGGAGATCGTCGCAGCCCCTACGAGATCATCGCATCGTGCCTTTGCGAGAACAGACTTCCCACGGAACCTACGCCCCGGAATCTACGCAAGCTGCCTTCCTCCCCTTACAGACCGGATTCGTCGCCGCACGCCCACTGCTGCAGCGGGGCTGTCGCATCGCCTCCCCAGGGTCTCAGGAGTAACGCATCGCTTGTTTCCACCGCACCAGCTTCCTGCTTGTGGAACTTTGTTGCATCTAAAAGGTACTGTGAGTAAACGTGACGCAACTGTGAACTTTTCACGCATCTGTGGATTACTTTAACGCAACTTAAAGAACTTTGATTACAACCTGAAGAACTCATTTGAAACCGTAACCTTGAATTGTGTATGTTGGATTTTTGCCGTTTTGGTCTTGTGTAGTTTAGAATAAATATCTTTATTTTCCTAAACTGTTGTGGAATCAGTTTGTGGTGTTTTCACTGTGTTACTGTGAGTGTTGGTACAAATACTTAACGCATTGCCTCTGGTTAGCCTAGACTGCTCAGGCCAAGCTACCTTGAGGGCGAGCAGGGGTTATCTAAGAGGGTTATCTCCTCGTCCTGACTAGAAGCAAGGGTCCCTATTTGGACATTGGTACCTACCTCTGCCAACTAGAGACCCCCAGTTCTAACAAGAACAAACTTTAAAGGCCCGTTTACATGATGCGAGCACTCGGGGAAGAAAATGCTCCACAAGAGGGGCAAAAACATTCTGGAAACCCTAAAACTTATAAAGTCAGCAAATATAAAGCAAGCAACTGTGAGTTACAAAACACAAAGCCAATAGTAGGCAATGGCAGAATACATTCCCAGGGAAACTTTCCAAATATCCCCAAGAAGCCTTTGCCAACCAGACAGCTGCACTCTCATGACCTAAAAATGTCAAATTGGAGAAGCAGAGGAAAAAGGATTGGAGTAGGCATGGCAATGGATAATTAGCACTGCCTCAGCAGGCTGGCTGGCATAGGCTGGTGTTTTTAAATGTCTGAAAAGGCCTTGGCAACCCTTCTTAGCACAACAACAAAAGGAATTGGTGGCCGCTTCTGATGTTGTGCAAGGACTAAAAATGTGAATACGCGCCTGCAAATTCAAACTTGAAAACTAGTCTGCTGTGTAAGGGGTTTGCAGCTTATCTTATTGCTAACCATGTGGTAATGCTTTATCAAGTGCCCATGGGAAGGATGCTAATACCACGTGATACTCAGGGGGTATCATTTGAGACGGCAGGTCTCATGAAACACTAGCAGGCAAAATAATATTTTTAAACCAGGTTCATTTCCAGAGTACCTCAGGGGATTGTATGTGGACGTGGTCTGCAATAGGTAGAGTTAACACAACAGCCACTCAAGGAGAGTGGAAAAGCACTTGAATACAGTCAGAAATCGTGACAAAAGATACCCTGTATATTTAAATCTCGAGGGAACACACAAATCGGATGAATTGAGACAAGGTACATATGTGGGTAGTGATCCTAGTAAGGTGAACACAAGAGGAGAAAATCGGGAGCACAGGCCAACACTTAAATAGACATGGTGAATTAATACTACAAGAACAGTGGAGAAGTGCGTGAATATAGACAAAGAACTTTATAATTCTTTATCCTAACGCTATGAGGTAATGATAAGATTTCATTGGAATGAATTATTTTTTCTTGTGACAGTAGAGACCAGTAATAGTACAGGCTTACTATGTCTTCTCATTTTACATGATATCTGAGTGGCACAGGCACACAAGGCGTAAATACCATAACAGAGGAAGGGTAGCATTCTATTCCAGCTGACCCCTTGTCAAGAAAGTGGATAATTATTTAGTTGGTCAAGATGGAATGATAAATTAGTATTCATTTTTATGGCTATTGTCATTATTACATTTTTGGAGTAAGAAGGAGTTAGAATGTATGTAGATGCCACTTGAACCGTATCAACATTTGTATGAAATTGTTTAGTGTACTACCTGCTCATGCAAATATCAAGTGGAGTGAACAGGTGGTGTGGCAACAAATAGTTTAATTACCTCTGATATGGGTTCAATCTCTGCCTATGACAGTGGTAAATGTAAATGATAACATTTGTTGCAGTGGATTGTGGCCACTCTGTCTCTTGATTATAACTTCCAGTTTTCTTTGCAAATGTGGACTTCACAATACTTTTATAATAAATTGTGTACAGTAGGTTAATGAATATTTGGAAAACATACTTTTTGAGTTCGAAGAATTATGAAGATAGAGGTTATTTAAGGTTGGAAACTGTTCGAGGAAAGTGGACCAATTAGAACTCAGGGCGCTTGAAGTTTCAAATTTTGGAAACTGGCACGCTAATAGATCAGTTTTTTTTTAATAGTTCTTTTTATTAAAGAAAGCATCAGCAAAAATCACATTACAGAGGGTCAGTCAAAGCAGCCGAGCATACATCAGGGGTTACAGGATAAACAAAACTTGCAACCGTAAAGGAACTTCTCGGGGAGGGGGATCATGAAGCGCAGGGGTGGTGTACACATTTCCCCTCTGTAACTACGCCCCCTTTCTCCACCATTTTGCAAATGTGCCTCCCGGTGCACTACTAGTTGGGGGATAAAGTCCCCTTGGCTCCAGAGGGACCTTGGGGGCCAAGATGCCCTCCTGGTACATCCTGTAATCCAAATGCAGTGGAATTCCTGAGAGCTGGTCGGAGGCCCAGCCCCCTTTCTCCACCACTCTGAAAATGTGACTGCTAGTTAAAAAAACTTCGACATTCCCTAAAAAAAGCAATGTGTACAGGGACGTTATAGTTGGGAATTAGCATTTAAAAAAACCTTAGAAATTCACTGAAAAAACCAAAGGTTTCAGGGAAGTTATACTTAGGAATTAACATTTTTAAAAAGCTTGGAAATTCACTGAAACAAACAAAGGTTTCAGTAACGTTATAGTTGGGCCGACATTTCTCTGGTTTTGTATGAGTGAAATGTCAGCCCAACTACAACGTTCCTGAAACCTTTGTTTTCTTCAGTGAATATATATCAGAGGTGGCACCTCCACTAGGGCGGAGGAGTGTCGCCCCAATGCTTTCTCGAAGTGCGAGAAGCAGAAACATAAAATGGTAAAAACGTTCAGTTATTAACATTTTGTTTGGTTGCTGGTGGGCGGGCTGCTCAGCGAGCAGGCAGGGGAGGAGTGGTGTGCCTGCCCACTTCAGAGTGCACAAAGATTGTTTGAACGGCCCCTTGAGGCCGCCCCAACCAGTGATGCGCACTCTGCCCTTCTCCATTTAGGCTGCATTGCAGCCTGCATGGAGAAGATGGCCTCTCTATAAGCCACTGGCTGGGCGGCGCCCGACCAATCACAACGCTGCTTGCAGCGTTGTGATTGGCTTAGGGGAGGGAGTCGGACTGCCTGCTTCTGCTTCCTGTTCTGGAGAGCATGAGCAGAAAAGACGCGGAACCCAGCAGGCGCTAAGGTAAGTTAATTTTTTTATATTTTTTTTAATTAAATTAGCCCTCCCCGCACTACCCCCCTGCCCCACGAGCCATGCAGCCGGGACTGATATATATATATATTTATATATATGCTCTATATTTCTTCCACAACCTTCCCAGTTCCCGTAGCTTTGGCGAAGGATCACAGCACCACAGCCGGCAAAAAAAATTCCAAAAGTGCTTTATTTAAACCAAAGTGACATAAACGGTAGAGGACGGTCTACGCGTTTCGGCTCCCAGCCTTCTACTGGACCAACATATGTATATATATCAGACTCGTAAAATCTTGGGCCTTGGTACTTATTTTTTCTGTTTTTAAAAATAAAGCTCTGATTAAATAGAAATGGAGACTTGGGGGCTCTTAACAACGACACTCTAGATATAACACTTAAAACAGTATAATTTCAGAACAAACTATGTACTGCATATGCAGTGCAATAAAAAGGTTACTTAAAGGCTGGTTACCATTAAGAAAATATAATAGAAATAAAACACAAGTGGACCTTACCCATTGATGAGCACAGGGCCAGCCTCTAGCATGTCCGAGCTGGGCCCATGCCCAGGGCGCCAACCTTTAGAGGGGCACAGGAGCTTCCTGCAGCAGTCTCCCTCCAACCTAACACTAAAGAAAAGAGTAGTAACTACTGGTTAAACTAGTGCTTTCAGATTTCGAAAATTGAGAGGCCTCATTATGTAAAGTTTTTCACTGTTCAACAAACAAATCAAACCCATTTTTCTCAAATTCTGCAACTGGGGGTAAAAGGAAATGTTGTACTTACCATGCTTTGTTTCAAACTTAGATTGCAACATATTGAGCTGTTTTAGATGTGTCTCTAAGTAAGAAATTGAGCAAATCTGGATCTGGATTAGTTGATAAATGTAATGGAGATGAACGAGAGAAAAGCAGTACATTCAAAACAATTAAAGAAAGAAGCAGGAATTGAGAAATACATTTATTGGAAAAAACAAATTAAATATTACATATGACTACTAAACACTAAATATGAAATGACTCGCTGAAGTTTCAATGAACGTGCAGAATACTAATCTACATAATAGACAACCAACCTTATGTTAAGAAAAGTCACACACGCAACCTATGGGGCAGTGAGTGGTGATGATGAGATGGCCAGGGTATGTGCTTACTACATAAACATTTATTATCGAACTAACAGACTAACCATGGCTCAAACTAATTTCATATCTCCCTATACTAATTCACCACTAATCCTGTTTGGGTTCCGCAGTAGCGTGCTACGTGCCGAAAAGCGCTTCAACACCTCATCAGGGTTAGCAAGCGCTATTTTAATGCAAACCTTTTCCTCTTCTATCCCTCCACTATAATTTTTCAATCCAGATAACAAGCTCACATGTCCACTGCTCAAACTAATTTCATGTCTCCCTATACTAATTCACCATTAATGCTTTTTGAGTTCCACAGTAGCGTCATACGTGCCGAAAAAGCGCTGCGAGGCCTCCTCAGGTGTAGTAAGCGCTATATAAATGCAATTACAATATGTGGATGCATACGTATATCAGGGAGGTTTTTGGGAACGCAATGTGACGCACAGCAGTGAAAAGTGTTTGAAGGATATACCACAGTTTGACATGAGATTCTATTTGTGAATTTCAGAAAAATAAAAGGTGCTGGTGAGCACAGGTGATACACTGGGTTTCCCAAATGAGATTCAGAATTCGACCATAGGGTACTAATCTGCGCCATTATACTCCGGCCGGTGTTCCCGCACTGGAATGTTTTTGGGGGCCGGAACCCCGGTTCCGATTTTATCTCCTGGAAATTCCAGCTGGGAAAATCGCTGCGTCATAGCGGGTCCTGCCCCACCCCCGGCCAAAGCAGGGGAGAGAATACAATGATGCCCCTGTCAGGTGACATTCCCCATTCCATAATGGCAGGAGTTCACTCCATGCAGAGATTACAGCTAGTCTCAGCCGCCCAGAATCTCATATGGAATTTAGTCTGGCCCGTTATTTTATATTTTTGGAAGAAAAACGGGTTTACCTAATTCCAAATAAGGAACAAGGAACCTGACAAAATGCACTTTTTGTTCATGTGCAAGATTTGCTGCCTGCCCCCAGGGTTTAGATCCTGACATCTTGCTTGACTAATCGTGTGTGCCAGGGCTAATAATTGTACCTTCCTTGACCCGAGTAATACATAAAAGAGTACACTGGACATTGAATTCCAGTCAGAGCTAATGAGTACTTAATTGTACATATACCCATTGGACGCTCTAGAGTTGTAACCCCCGTTCACCCTCCATTAGTTACAAGAGCTGTCATAGAGTTGTCACTAGAGAGGCCTGGGACAGGGAGGAAGGGGTTGTTGTCTGCTAGCAGAAGCGCTGGAGACTAAACCTGTGAAGATTAGGTGCTGAGTAAAGTAGATGACGTTCAGCCTGCTAGCTCCCATCATTAACTGTATATGCTGAATTAATTTCCCCAGAAACAGCCTGGGCGGCACCATTTCTGCTCTACGCAGCAAGATTGATATTTTCAACAGACTCCAACTGACAACGCCACATTTATCCTACTCATTCTATATGGAAGGACTCCCCTTGGGCATCTTTTCTTCCTCGCGTTCCCCTGGCAACCAGGCCCAGGCTTCATCGTTGACGTCAGCTCTCAAGTAAAGGACAGTGCAGGCGGTGAACCTGCCGGATCGCCATAGTAACTGGACACCCAACAAAGGCTTTTTCGATAAATGATCCACCCAAAGCTGGGAAACTCCAGTGAAGGGATCAGCTTCCGCCAGGAACAATGGCATGGGGGTGGTTATCTCGTTAGTAGTAATCGGAGACTTTAGGCCCTCGTTCAGAGTGAGCCGGAAACGGCCCGGAGTTTACCTGAGTTACTGTACTGATACCAGGGGTTCAAAAGTGGCGGGAAGTAAAAGCAGGGTCATTAGAAGGTGGGATCCTGGGGCCCTCTGAAGAGACTGCATTTCCGGGCCCAATTCACGCGATGATCACTCGTTTCCGCCTGGATTTTCATAGAGATTATGACTATTGCAGTGTGAAACTAAATAGATCTGCATAAATCCTGCTCATCTCATAACTACAGTGGGCCGATGATGCGGTTACCAGTCCCCTTGGGAGTTGAGAGGCCACTGAGGGTTATTGATTTGGGTTTGTGTGGCCCAATTGCTGTTAGGAAAGCGTGCAGGTATGGCCGTGCCCCACAAATAAAGCAACCATCTACTGCGAGCTTTGAGGCTCTCACTTTCTATAAATTCACCCTACTCGTGCCCTTATATATTATTTTTTATTTGTGTAACTTTACGCAGCGCAAACGCGGCCCAAGGGTATTTGAGTGCTTTACATGAGCACCACTTACATCACGGAAGGTCAGAATAATTTATTTTTTTCTGCAGGGGCAGATTAAGTGAATTATCCAGGATCAAAGGATGTTGAGTCCATGGGCAAAACCAGCACAATTCTATTAAAACTTGAGAGCCACATCACAGAAATGTTGTAGTGTAAAAAAGCAGGACGAATCCATGGGCACCATTTTTGCTGCTTATGTAACGTAATATGTGCAAATATGTGCAAAAAAAATCGGTCGTCAATATTACTCAAAAGGGGGGTGAACTGGAGAATATGCATTGAGAAACCATGGGGCATATTCTCAAGGAGTTATCGCCGAGTTAACAGCACTTTATCGCAGCCAAAGTCGCAATAAATATATTGCCCTATTCACAAGTTGGTGCAAACAGCCCATATCACCAAGTTAACCTTCGATAGCAGCCTCAAAAAATACCGCCACAGATGACCCCCGCAACTTTCGCTAATGAGATGCAGAGTAGGCGTTCCCGTGCCAAAAGCTGCTACAACGCCACTCGGCAACATTCTCAATGACCAGTCAGATCGGCGATAAGAACCCAAAACAGGCGATAAAGCGCGTTAGCAGCAGGAATTAACACCTGCTCTGACCTGGTGTAAAGTCTGATGACAGCCTGCACCAAAAAAGGGAGCCCAGTCCAGAGCCACACCTGAAGGGCAACAGATGCCATTGAGCCAACAAACGTGCAGCTGGGAGCACCAACAGGGCCAGAACACCCACCGCCACCACTCCCAGGATCCCCCCTCCCAAGGCTCCCACTCCCCCGGGCAAAGACATGCCACATCAACTACACAAAACATGTACCAAATATTCCGCCTGATGTCGCACAATCACATTTGGTGACATGCAAAAATGAGCATCACATATTCACCTTCAAATTAACAAACAAAAATGTATTCAAATAAACACAGAACAGAAATGAAAACACATGGCAGCTCTCCTGATAATCTGTAGGTTATAGCCTGCAAGACAAAATTCCAGATGAGAAGGTGTGACTTGCGCTCATCAAAGGACAGAGAGAGAGCGAAGGAGAGAGAGAGATACAGAGAAAGACGACAGAGGGGGAAGAGAGAGAAAGACGGACAGAGAGAGGGAGAGAGAGAAAGTCGTAAAGAGAGGGGGAGAGAGACACAGATAACAGAAGAGATGGACAGGAAGAGAGAGTGCCGACTGCGCACCCAGGCCTCACTGCTCACCTGCTGACACCGGTGTGTCTCCAACCACGTGCCAGTTTGTAGTGCAGTTCACCAGGTCCCACATCTGAAAAAGATCCGTCATCTGAAACAGAGTCTAGATACATGTCCTTCAACGGATTGACTTTAAAGCTTTGTGCTTGGTATTTAGGGCTCTTCACGGACAAGGTCCGTCCCCTCTGCAGGACCTCTTCTCTTGGTACACCCCGTCTAGATCACTCCGGTCAGCCTCGGCCTACTTGGTAGTAGTGCCCAAGATTTTGAGGTCCCGGATGGGTGGTCGGTCCTTCAGGTTCACCGCAGAGAGACAGTGGAATTCCCTTCCGTTGGGCCTGAGGGGTTTGGAAGACCTCCCTTCTTTTAAGAAAGCCTTAAAAACATACCTGTTCCCTAGAATAATGTAAATGGATCGGATGCTGGAAACATCATGTATGTGTCATAACAGTCTAAGCGCCAGGATGCCCGTCGGGTGACAGTTATTGCGCTATACAAGAATGCCAATACATACATACATACATGATTGGAAAATTAATGAATGAATGAATTAATTAATTAATTAATTAATGTTTGAGCTTGTAAAGCGCACTGCTACCCGTAGGTTTCCTGGCGCTGTATAACACTGGGGAACCCGTCCTGGCTTTCCCTGTGGGATGGTCCCTGCTGGGAGTCCCCAAGGTGGAGCCAGGCATCCCCGGCGTTGATGGGGCCGTTGTGGAGATTAGGCAAGCTAATGCCCAGAGTTGCCGAGTGGGACTCCTGATTAGAGTAGGCACCGAAGCGAGAATTATCGAGTCCGCTGACCCAAGTCCACGACCCTGCCGCGTCGGGAATTGAACCCTGGTCCCGGCAGACTTCTGCTCCCTGGTCTGCCGCCTCTAACCAATGAGCCACACCACTCCAAAAGTACATACAATTGCACACAATATCATCGCCTGTCTGCCCCTGCGCACCCAGACAGCAGCACCCCAGCCCCTCCCGCCACCCAGCGGTGCATGCCCGCCACTGCGCACCCAGGCAGCTGCACCCGAGCCCCTCCTGCCGCCCCGCTGTGCATGCCTGCCCCTGCGCATCCAGACCTCACTGCTCACCTTCTGCCACCGACATGTCACAATGAGGGCCCACCACGTGCCGGTACAAGCCCCAAGCTCGGGGCCCGCAAACATGGCATCCTCCACATCATGCAGCCCTGCTCTGCGGGCCGCCAGGTTCCACATTTGATTCTGGGTCTTGATTTTGCCATGGCAGAGGACTTACCAGTGCATTCGGCATCATCGCAGGCTCCACACCCGCTCAGCCCTAGAGGTGCCACTAACTCTGTGATCCGCGAGGCGATGCCACATGGCGGTAGGCTGGGGCTGCTTGTTGGCCCTGGACTACACTACTGTCCATCAGGGCACACAAATCCTGAGCAGTCCAGACCGCCGGGACGGGGCATCATCGCAGGCTGCCCACCCGCTCAGCACTTGAACTGCCCCAACCTCAGTGCACCGAAAGTCACCATCCCGTGGCAGTGTGCCTGTGCCGGCCGCAGTGTATCCGGTGCCTCCAAGTCTGTGGGCCAAAAGTCATGGACCCTGTATGATTGGGTATTGTGGTGCGGGCGCTATCATGTCACCTCTGGGCCGGGGGAAAGTGATGTTGCAGGGCCCTAGGCCCTCATGCCTACATGACCACCACCCAGATAGAGAGAGGAAATGGCATCGAGCATGTGCGCCCAGCCCTTTTTATTGGCAGGGTCACATGTCCTGTGATGTGTGTGCTGGATGGGTGTGGTGTGGGTGTACACCAGCTGTGAGGGAGTGGCTGTGGCATGCTGACAACTAGACCTGTGACCAGCAGATCACTACAGGGAAGACCTGGGACATGTAGCATTGCCACCCCCCGTGAGCATAAGCTGAGTGGGCTGCACTGGCTTATGCCAGTCCCGCGTAAGGGTGTGATCAATGACCCCAGGGCTCTGGGCGTGGTTCCGTACTGGGCTGGACAAAGGAGTACCTAATGCATGTGTCACCGTTGTTGTGTCTGCGCCACCAGGACCGCATTCGGCAATGTGTCACCCTGTGACCCAAGTTCTACGTCATGAGCCACATGGATGTAAGAGGAATCACTGAGCCTACATTAATCCATTCTACCACACTTGAAAGACCATAGACATGACACATCTATGTGATTAGGAATGTTTAATGCACATTCAGTGGAGTGTTGCATCTGGAGAAGTACAGGGCCATGCAAGGCCCACATGACGATGTTGGCCCATGGAGGGCCAGCCAGAGTCCTCCAGGGAATGACAAGTTCAAAGGAAAAGTTCAGTCTGCAGTCTGATTGCTGTGTCATTGGTGATCAAATGGTACATGGCAGTCCATGTCGAGGTCCATGGTGAGTGTCGCAGAGTGCATCAGGGGACAATGGAAGCTGATAATGCAGAGGGCAGAACCAAGCAGAAACTGGCCATATGGCGGAGAAGAATGCTACTGCGTTCTTCGTACCATGAAGGCAGGTTCATCCGCATCTTCGTCCACTGCTGTTGCATGTGCCTCACGTGTGGGTGGTGGTGGTCCGTCTCCTGCAATGCGTGGCATTGACACCTCAGTGGCCGGAGGTGGAATGTCTGCCGCACTGTGTAGCACTGACACTTCAGGGGGCGGAGATGTGGATGGAGTAATAGCAGCAGCATGCATCAGGGCCAGGTCTTGTGGCAGCAATGCCATGAGGATGGTCTTGAGGTCATTAAGGAACCCAGCTACCACTCGCTGGTGTGCAGCCGTGGCAGCCGCTCTTTCCGCATTCGGACGCTCCATGGTCTCCATTAACCTCCGCATGTTTCCCAACTCCTGTCTGACATCGCTAGCGCCACTCTGACTGGACAGTTGTTTTATCCTCAGAGTCAGGGCTCCAGCGATGTCAGCCATGAGCCATTGGAGAGCATAGAGCGGACTGTGGGTGTCCGTTAGGGACTGTGAGTGGTCCCTGATGGGACTTAGACACCCACATATGGCATCTAGTTTGTCTGCCATGCGGTCCAAGTCCACCCGCACCTGTTCAGCCAGATTCTCCTGGCACCCCAACACACAGCATTGGAAGGCCATGTGTTTTTCGTGGGGGTCCTGGGAGGCAGCCGTGGTGGTGAGTGCTGCCTGCTGTGTGGTCTGTGCAGGGGGTGGGGGTCTCCTCATAGCAGCTGGGCTGCCCTGCTCCTAGAGGTGTGGTGCGGAGGCTGTTAATGATCTTGGATGGCGACAGTGTCGAAGGTGTGGTGGTCCTCTTCGTCATCAGAGAAGAGAGGTTCGGGCTGCTCTGGAGGAGGTGTCGATTCTTCCTCTGCAATGTGAAAGTGAGATGTAGTTTAACAATGTGTCCACATGTATGTTGTCGCATTGTACATGTTTTCATACAGACTGCATGAATGTGCACATTGTGGCTGTTTGTGAGGTGCTGCCTATTTGATGGGGGACAGTGGACATTTCGACAAGATGATGTGTGTGTGTTTGTACTTGTACATTATCAACTCACATTTACCTGCAATGCCAAATGTGATTGGCCAGTGTCTACACCCAGTCGGCACCAGTTGTGTCCTGTGTTCTGTTGTGGACGTGTTGTGGTTTGTACCACATTGTTGTCAGTGTTGATGTGCTCTGCATGTTATGTGTGTGTGTGCTGCATTTCGGGGGAGTCGCCCCTGCAGCTCTGATTTTGGTGCCCCTTCTCCCTTTCATGCGGTGTGCCTTTGACTTCTGTGCTTAAACAGTGCTGAGATATTGCATACTTGGGTACACTGGACTCTTGTGGGAGTTGGGGGGTGGTAGATGGTTTGTCCCCAGATGTGCTCAGCTCAATTGTACATGTGTGCCATTGTGCCTATCTCTCCCGTCCCCCCAGTCCCTGGTCGTTACTCACCCTGGTGCTGTTGTGTCCGGTCATGTTGAGCAGTGTCCGGTCCCTTAACTCCTGCCTCCGTCTCCCCAATGATGACTGTGGACACCATTTCCTCCATATCGTCCAGCTCCTCCTGTGCCACCTCCAGTCTCCATTGCTGCCTTCCGAGTTTCAGCTTGGTTTTGCGCTTGACATAATTCCAGCGCCTCTTGACCTCTTCCATTGTCCTCTTCAGCACTTCCACTGCATTCACCTTGTCCACGATGGACTGACATAGTCCATTTTTGGTTGCCAATGACGCAGTGGAGGTGACGAACAGTTGTTGATGGTGTTGGACCACCTCTGTTATCAGGATTCTGTTTTCCTGCAGACTGAACAGCTTCTTCCTACTCTTCTTCTCCTTGGCCTTCCTTGACCCCGAGGTCCCAGGAAGGTTCTCTGGGGGGGGCTTGTGGCGTTCTGATTCTCCTCCGTACTTTCTGCGATAACATCCATTGTGCTTTGCTATTGTTTGGGTATTTGTCTGTCTGTTTTTTTCTACTTTTATGGTGATGAATTCCAGGTCTGTCGCTGGTTTTTGCAGATTTTTTTAATGGGATTAGCCTCATCGCAGCTTTTTTTGCGTTCGTGTTTCACATTTTTGCGGCGTCGTGTTGGTTGTAATGCAGTCATTTGACGCCTTATCGTGTGCCTATCGCATGGTACTGCCGTGTACTTCGTTAACACGGCATAATTTTCGGGCGATAGACTGGGATGCTGAAAGTTGCGTCAAGGTAATTTTGAGATGGTTATCACACGTTCTTGAGAATATTCCCCCATGTGTAACACGATTCCTTACAACAGAGCTTCAAAGAAAGACATCATGGTCTTTATCGATTTATTGCATAACACCGACAAGCAGAAAGGTGTTACAAGGGCCACACTGATGAAACCAACAACAGAGATGGCAAAGTAGTTAAATAAAAAATTCAAAAAGCAACAGTTAACAGCTAAGCAACACATGTGTGACTATCGCTGATGTAGGCAGACATATATCCACAGTACTTGCATTAGTCAATATCTTTAAGCATACAGTCATAAACTATACATTTTTATGTGAGGGCAATGCTTGTTTGCATCCTTCAAAGTACAATAAATTAAGTTTCAATGCTATTCTGCTACTCTTTCATAAAAGAGCCAGCCTGACTGCCTAGTGGTGAAGAATCCCAATGGAGAGGGCACAGTAGGTGAAGGACAGAATATGGAGGCTGCATTTAGTAGTATGGAATGACAATAAGATTAGAGTTGGTATATAGGGGATTCCAGGAAGGTGTGTAGCAAGATAGGATGTCTTAGAAATAGATAATGGTCATACCATTCACTGCCCTGAACACAAGTGTCTGTCACTTGCGTATGGCTCTGTTTTTGGCAAGAGCGAGTAGCTTGGTGATGGGATGATGATGCAAAAGCATACTTAGTTAGACTGAAAAGTTCTGTTTGTGAAGTTTAGGACCTTCTTTAGTGATGCAGAGGAATATTGGGGAGGCCCACTAGTCAACTACTGTACTATTTAAGTCTCCTGAGTACTATTAAGGTGAGTGTTTTGTCTGTATTGAATGTCATGAGAGAGCAGACCAGGAGTATATAATTTGGTATTGGGTTGCAGTTACTGTGTTGGCTACATAGGACTCCAACTTCACTGATCCCCAGGAAAGAACCACACAAGTTACAGCAGAGGTGGCATATTTTAGAATGTCTGGAAGTGTTAGCTGGATGAGTTAGATACATGGTTGCAGATAAAGTGAGAAGGTTGAGCACCACAGTATTGGAGGAATGTAACCTGAGCAACCTTTGATTCATCCAGTTTTGGGTGACAGTGAAGTAGTCTGAGACACATGATTGACAGTGGGATTTAACATCAAGAAAAGAGAGAAAGATTAGAGTGTCATCAGTATAACAGCGGTACAAGGTCATAATATATCCCGAAATGGTGTTGTTTAATAGCAATAAAATGAGATGGCAAGGGCAGAGCTTCATGGTACATCTACTGAAACTGAGGTGGGTACTGATATCATGAGGTCCCAAGTCAATAAAAAAAGTTGTCCCAAAAGGTATGAGGATAGCATCATGGGATCTGGGACGCTGATGCCTATTGAGTAGTGGGACGAAAATAGCGTAGGATGGTCAACAGCTTTAAAGACAGTATACGGGCTTAGTCGTATGAGGATAGACTAGAGGTGTTTGTGAAAGGCTATGATAATTGAGAGGAATTCTTGTGATTATGCAATATCTACTGAGTGGAGGGACAGAAATTGTATTCAAGGATATTAAGTAAACTCTTGTAGGCTACCATGAGGCAACTAAAGTCCAACTTGTTTGAAGACTTTGTAGAAAAAGCAAAGTAAAGGCACTGGAACACTTGGAGGGAGTAGAGAGGTCAGATTTGGGCTTTTAAGAAGAGGTAGAGCTACTGCAGATTTGAAACATGTAGGGTAGGGGACATATGTTAGGGTATATTAGAATACAGGCATGAGAGAAGAATGTTGCATGTGAGTGGAAGAGGTAGAAAGAACGCAAGGATTGGAAGCATTATAATTGGGATGATATTGTGACTAAGTGTCTACAGTGTAGATAAGTAGGGTGGAGTTGTAGTGAGGGTGGGAGTGGAAGCAGGATTGAGGTAGAGCAGAGAATAGTGTAGTCAGAGAGTCTCTAAAAGTGGTGATTTTCATGAAAAATAATACGGCAAAGTCAGTGGCTCTTAAGAAAGGTTCATAGATTAGTGAGCACAGTGAAGGAAGAAGGTTGTGTGGCTGAGACTGAAGTGAGACGATAAGGTTTTGAAGTATAAGGATTTTGCAATGTTAAGGCTGTCGGATAACGAGTCCTTAAATAAATTAGGGCATATGGGTTTGGGTGTTGAATGTTCAAGGAAACAAATACAAACAAAGCCAGCAGATTTGGTAGTAGTTTGCTATATATGCATTCAGGGCTAGTGTGGAAACCAGTATCAATCCTGGAAATTATTTTCAAGACGGCCTCACACTACAGGAGACAGTGACTAGAAACATTGTTCGCAAAACTACAGCTTTGAGCGGTCACCTTCTACCATACAGCACTGAAAGCTTCCTTTGATTGGATACACCTAACTGCACTATGATAGAACTGCTGTGATGTCAGAACGAACATGTTCCACATATTATTTTTTAGGTTCTTCTCCCGGAGCATTAGTGAAGTTTTTCTTAAGTGTGTTTAACCTTAAGAATTCTTGTTTTTTTGTGATTTTTAATTGCACCGTAAGCATCTCCAGGGAGATGTTTACCTCTGTTATAAGCTCTTCCAAACCTCACAATACACCTTTCCAGTTCAAACGGAGTATGAGACAATTTTGGGGCATATTTTCAAGAACATGTGATAACCATCGCAAATTTAGCTTAAAGCAACTGTGCATATCGCAGTCTATCTCGAGAAAATAACACCATCTTAACGTCCAATTTCCAACCCGGCGGCACTATGCGATAGTAGCATGATAATGTGCCAAATAACTGCGCAAAATTCAACATGAGTACCAAAAAATGCAAAACACAAACGCCCAAAAAGTTGCGATGCCCCAAAGCGCAATACCAAAATCATCGAAAACCAGCAACAGCCCTGCAAAACCCATGCGTCATGCGGGAAAATTAACTATAAAAGCCAAAACAAAAAACCACACCAAAATAATTCAAACTCCGTAGCACCATGGATGCACCTGGACTGAGTGCAGAGGACAAGCCGAACCCCACAAGCCCCACGGAGGACCAGCATGGAACTCCGTGTTCAGGGAAGGGCAAGGAGAAGAGGAAGAGGAAGATGGGGTTCAGTCCACATGAAGACCGGATCATCGTCACGGAGGTTATAGGACACTACCAACAACTGTTCGTCACCTCCACTGGCAACACATATGGAAATAGGGCAGCCCATCGTCACCAACGTCAATGCAGTCGGAGTGGCGAGGAGGTCAATGGAGGAGGTCAAGAAGCGCTGGCATGGTGTGCAAAGGCAGACCACACGGAAACTCGCCACCAACAGGAAGGCAGTAACGGCGACTGGAGGTGGGAGTCCTGTGCCACAGGAGGAGCTGGATGAGCTGGAGGAAATGGTGTCCACAGTCACCAGAGTGGAGACGGTGGCAGGAGCCTGGGGCCTGGACAGAGCACGATATGACCTGACCCAACAGCCACAGGGTGAGTACGGGGACTTGGGGTACGGGGGAGATGGGCACAATGGCACACATGCACAATCATGTGCAGCACACCGCTCAAGCACAATGACAGTGGAACATGTCCCTGATACCTTTGGCACACTGCAGCACACATACAAACACCAAGTAGGCCCCGTCCACCATGTGCACATACGGGCCCCCTCCGAATAACCAACAACACTACCAATCCATGCACATGTGATTAATCCAGAAAAGCAGCGGCTCTGTGAGCCACACTGACTAAGAAAGTGACACTGCATGACCGATAGCATGGCAGCAGCCTAAATACATGACAATAACACAGCAATCCTGCTGCGGAATGCACTCTCCCTCTCCCAAATCACATTCCAATCCCCAGTAAACTCTGGTTGGCCCACCACTGGGCTCCCATGTAATGTGGGCTTGGCATGGCCATGTACAGCTCCAGCTCCGGAATTCACCCGAATGTGAATAAAACATTAAAAATCACACAGATGTGTCATGACTATGTGCACTCAAGTGTGAAAGTATAGATGTATGTATGGACAATGGTTGCACAAGAAGGTACACCCTTGTAAATGACATCAATGCGCATGTTGTACCCTGAGCCACATGGACAGTTGGATGTCTGTGAAGGTGAGTACTAGCTGTGGCCTCGTTGCACATTAACAACAGTCTTGCAACCCCCCAACGTAGGCACACGTCCATGTATTGAATAGGGCTGTGTGTAGGAATTACCAAATCGGTGGCAGGCCAGAAGTCCAACAGCACATGTGACACCAGAAGTTCACTTTGCATGACTACTCACACACATCTGTGGGGACACATTCTGTTTTGATTCATAGCATTGCTCCACATGGTTAGAGGTTGGACATCACACTCAGATTGCTGGAGACAAGTAAGTGCACAGGCCTGCCAGCAACTATCCCAAACACAGTTTTTGACTCACAGAGGTGGAACAGTCAAAAGGGACCCACCCCCATTGTACATGCGTCACTCAGTCCCTCCCTATGTAGGCACAATGCTCATTGTGGCACACGATTCGCACATCTAATCAACACTTATCACAGTTGACAGTAGTAAAGTTGCGCAGACTTTATTGGCATGTGCGTGTCAGTACAGACAAGGCAAGGGCCACAACATGCAGGGACATGCTTGAGACACTTACACGCAGCATGGGAACATGTCGAGGTGCAAGACATGGCGGTGCAAATGTACACAAACCATTATGGATGGCAATGGTATCAGCCTACCTTGCCTAGCTGGACCAGTCATGTGATGTTTGGCATCTGGCCATTGCCCCGTGTGAGGGGACACGACTTACAGCCCATGGGGTCTGCATAGTGCTGTGCCACCGGACTGCGCTGACTGTTTGCTCTGCTGACAGTGATCAGGTGGAAGGGTCCGACAAAGTCACATGTTGTGCTACATTGCCATATGTGTGCTTAGCCCCAGCAGTATGTCCGATTTGGGAACGTTGCCAAACGACGCTGTGTTAATCCGACCATGGAAGTGCCTCACCTTGCACAGGTGTGTGTACACATGAATAGTGCCACACACATGCATTCTGAGTCCAGACAAAGGCATGTCAACTGCTGTGATGGGATATGTGAGCATTCCCCACGATGCAACAAGGTGTTGGGACCTGTGCTGTGGGTGACAATCTGATGTGGCTGCAGGAACGTAGTTACTCGTCCACGAATGCCAACACAACTTTATGTGCAATCTGTTCCAATAGTACGTTGTTGTCGAGTTCAAGGAACACCAGGGTGACCCAATCCATTAACTGGTCTGGGCAGATGTGCTCAGTCCACGCCGTTTCCCCAATCCGCAACACAGTTCAATAGAGTAGCGCCTCGATGTGGTCACTGCACATGAGGAGTTGTGCAATCTCCCATAGCACATACGCCAAAGATCATTGCATCCCATGAATGGGTGACACAGTGACACTCCTGTTCATGGGCCAACAGGGGGTGCACTGTCAGGTCATAATCCAATTCAGCTACCGTTGCGTTGGATAGTTAGACCTCCATGGGGCACTCGAATGTGCATGATCAACAGTGGAACCAGGGCTGGACACAGGTGACGTAAGCAAGACGGAAACTCAGACGGAAACTGATTCGCCAGACTGCTATTGGCACAGATCCCAACAGATGCATCATTTGTGCAAGGTACAGTTCCACATGACAGGGATTGTGCATGTATCCAGGAATGCCTGACATTGCGTTTGTTGGTCTCATAGCACCAGCACTCCTCAGACCGGCAGCAGTTCTGTGGACAATATGCCGCAGGTCAGGGCAATGAGTTGTATGTGTGTGCAAAGTTTGGACGTATGGGTAGTTTTTGACCAATGTGTCAAGGGCATCCCTTGCAGGTGTAGATCTTGCAGGGAACAATGTGTGTTGGGTGTGGACATGTTGGTTTTTCATTAGCACTGTTCGTGGTGTGGAAGTCATTGGAGGCTGGTTTGGTATCTCATGCAGGGTGTGCCAGCCACATTCAAGACCAAGGTCAGAGGGTCGGTTGGCCTTTCTCCTTGTGTGTAGAGACAAAGGAGCTTTCATTCCTAATTTTAGTCTGACTACTGCTTGCATTTCTGAGATGTGATGTGGCCTTCGTGCTGACTTTGATGCCAGGCCTGTGATTTGGGGTTCACAAATTTCGAGACACACGCAGCTGTTGGCATGTTTGCATGAGCCACGGGTACGATTGGCATTGCGCTCCTTGTTCAGTCTCTCTCTTTCGTTCTCTCTCTCCTTGTCCTTTGCTGAGTGCCTGACACACCTTCTTATCTTGGATATTGTCTTGCAGGCTGTGACTCACAGATTGTCCAGGGATGCCCCGCCATGACTCTTCACAATAGTTGTTTGGATTGAAGACAAATTAGTATGTAAAATTTTGTTTGGTCTTTCAATAGTGCATGAATGACTCAGGCTTTCTGTATTCAGATGTGTGTTGATTGCTGCAATTGTGCGACATCAGGCATGTGCTTTTTTCCATGTTTTCGGGCCATTGATGTGCAGTGGCTCGGTCCGGTGGTGGTGGGGTGTGCCCGTGGTGGGGACTCGGGGGAGTTCTGGCCTGGGGGTGGTGGCGGTAGGTATTGTGGCCCTCTTGGGTGTCTGGCCCGCATGATCAGTAGCTCCATGGCATCTGTTGTTCTTCAGGTGAGGCTCTGAGCTGGGCTCCCTTTTGTGGTGCAGGCTGTGGTCCGACTTTAACCAGGTCAGAGCAGGTGTTAGTTTACTGCTGCTAAAGCGCCTTATCGCATGTTTTGTGTTCTTATCACCGATCTGGCTGTTCTTTGAGAATGTTGTGGAGTGGTGTTGTCGCAGCTTTTGGAACGGGAACGCCTACTCTGCATCTCATTAGCGATAGTTGCGGGGGTCATCTGTGGCGATGTTTTTTGCAGCTGCTATCGCGGGTAAACTGGTGCTATGGGCTGTTAGCACCAGCTTGTGATTGAGGTGCTAACTTTATCGTGACTTTGGCTGCGATAAAGTGCCATTAACTTGGCGTGAAGTCCTCGAGAATATGCCCCTTGGAGTGCTTCCTTTAACATTCCACACCCAGACCCTTTCGTACCTCAGAAACAGAGTCTCTGCCCTGCATTTTGTGGCTAAAGCTTTGAGATGGAGGCTCACTCCGGCATCTAGACACACTGTCAGCAAGCAGCACGCCCGGCAAGGCCACATCAAACATTTCCCCACCCCTGCCCCTCTCCTTGGGTGGTCATTGCCTGCACCTCTGATATCTGATTCCACCCAGATGGGAGAGGAGAGGAATGACTCCCTCTGTGTATTCAAAGCTGAGACCACAAGTGACAAGGGGAGGGCTGCAATAACCAATGTACCTCAAGGTGACTGCTGTCAATGACAGGTGGGAGAGGATGAGATGATGAATTATGCATGGGACCGAGACCCAGGCCAGTGTTCAGCATAAGGCTGGCAGCGCAGTGCACTGAACCACTTAGCAGCAAGACTCATTAGAAAACATATCCAGTGACCTAATGCAAAATGACTCCACCCCCACTTCCAAAGCATGGATGGCCCCTGCGATTGTCATCTCATAAATATACAAAGGGGTATAAACCTAGCAGAGGCCTTGGGAGAGCCCACTCCTGTGCTGGGAGGGGTGCTTACATTGTGCTCGTCATAGAGTAGCCATTTGCAGACCACCAATAGCCATTTTGAATGCTGCAGAACAGGTCCAACGAAGCGTTTACCCTCCGTGGCTGTTGATTACTGACACTGGTCAATGAATGCAAAACATTCAGTTTGTTTGGCTCAATATTTTGGTGTTATTTTACTTTTTTGTTACTAAAAAGAACCGTTTCGCTGGAATTTTCAGACAGGTCTAACGGAGTGGATCGTGTAGTTGAAGTGCGAGAACCTTCTGCGTTGTCGTAACGGATTTTAAAAAAAGCCCCCGTCTGGAGAGACGTAAGCTGGTTACATATTACGTGGTGAGCTGGGACGATGGATTATTCCTAACAGAACTGTGTCAGTCAGACACCATTAACAATCCAAAGAGCATGTGCGCAAAGAGCAGAATACACCGCCACCAGCAGCAGAAGATGCAGACACATTAGGAGGATAAAGTGTTCTAATATTAGCATGGGTCAGACACGACAGAAGACAATTCTCCAGCACATTAGAAAGGCAGGGCCCAGTGATGTCACTAGGACAGGATGTGTGCACATTAGCAGGACAAACGTCCCACCCTCTTTAGTAGGCACAACTTAAAGCGTCAGTTCCAGGCACCTTACCAGAATGCTTCCTGGGCAAGTTAGCAGGTCACAAGGCAGGGATGTGATACAATTAGCAGACCAGGGCCAAAGGGCATTAGCAGGACACTTTCAAGCACATAGGGAAGGGGAAACAGCCTTTGCCACGCAGCACATTTACCACGTAGGTAAGCATTTTGAACTACTACCACGCTGTTCTTTGCCAGGCAGGTATTTTTTATGCATAATTCTTTATGGTTTTAAAAAAAAATAGGGGGTAAAGGGGCGGCTAAAGGGGATTAAGGGTCATTTTAGGCTTTAGAAGTGGGAGAGGCAAGGGTAATTTAAGGGTTTTAGGGTGAGTAGAGGTAAAGGGATGTAAGGGAGATTTTTGGGGCGGTGAGAGGTAAAATGATATAAGAGTAATTCATGGGGTTTAGGGGAGGGCAGAGTTAAAAGGAGGCAAAGGAAAATTTAGGGTGTAAAGGTAAAGTACGTGTAATTTTAGAGTTTAGGGGTGAGAAGAGGTAAAGGGAGACAAGGGTGACTTTAGGATATAAAGGAGGGTAGAGGGAGAGGACACTTTTAGAGGTTTAGAAGAGGGTAGAGGTAAAGGAGGTAAGTCATTTTAGGGTTTAGGGGAGGGTAGAGGTAAGTGCAATTTTAGGGTGTAGGGGTGGTAGTGGTAAAAGGAGGTAAGGGCACTTTTAGAGTTTAGGGTTGGGGATAGGTAAACAGAGGTATGGGTGATTTTAAGGTTTAGGGATGCGAAAAGGAGTTAGGTTCTAGTTTAGGCTTTAGGAATGGGTAGAGGTAAAGGGAGCTATAGGTCATGTTATGGTTCAAAGGTGGGAAGAGGTACAGGGACAGTGCTTAAGCTTTAAAAAAATAAATACCTGTGAGGGTCCTTGTCAGGAGGCCAATGCAGCTTGCATCACCCGTTGCCCCATCCCAGAGCTGCTAATGACAGCACCAACACTCTACTAATCATTAAACTATTAAAAGTGTGATAATTCCAGGTCCCCAAAGCCTCAGGCCCTGGGGGATGGGGTCCCAAGGCCCAAAAAATATTGTGAAGGGGGGCCACACAGCGCCCTTTTTAAAAAAAAGCCAGCATCTCACCGGAGGCCCCGCCCCCTCCCTGCACCACTCTACAAACGCTCCTCCTGGTGCGTTCTGGGTTGGGGATTAAGTTCCGTTGAATCTTAAGGGTGCTAAGGAGCCAACTAGCCCACCAGGTACCTCCAGTAAGCCCCACACAGTGGGAATGCTGAGAGGTGGCCTAAGGCCACGCCCCTTTTACGCCACTCTGCCAGCGCGCCTGTTGGCACATTGCTGGTGGGGCAATGAGGTCCTCTTGTGTTCTGAGGACATCAGGACTAAAGTGGACTTCATCCCCGAGCAGCTGTGTGTCAGGAGGTGCGTTGCAGAGGGGTGTAAAAAGGGGGCGTGGCCACGAACCACTCTCAGCAATCCAGCTGTGTGGGATTTACTAGAGATAACAGGAGGGCTGGTTGGCCCCAAGGGACTCTCAGGAGGCAAGGGGACTTCACCCCCAACCAAGAGCACGCAAGGAGGTGTATTTGCAGGGTCATGGAGAAAGGGGGTGTGGCCTATGTCCACATCTCAGCAATCCCACTATCTGGGGCTTACTGGAGGTATCAGAAAGGCTAGTTGGCCCATAAAGACCCCTACAAGCGAAGGGGACTTCAATCCTCATTCAAGAGCGTGCCAGTGGGCGCATTTACAGAATGGAGGGCAAAGGGGGCGTGGCCTGCTATGAGAACTTAGCAATCCTGCTGTGTGAGACTTTTTGGTGCTAATAGGAGGGGTAGTTGGCCCTCAAAGATGTACTTTGGGTCCAACTACCCCTCCTGTTTCCTTCAGTAAGTCCCACACAGTGGGATTGCTTAGAGGTGTTCGGAGGCCATGCCCCCCTTTCTCCACCACTCTGCAAATGCTTCTGCTGTCACACTATGGTTTGGGGGATGAAGTATACTTTAATCCTGAGGGACTTTGGGGGCCAAGGAGCCCTCCTAGTAGTTCCTGTAAGTCCTACGCAGCGGAAGGCCTGAGTGCTGGTCGGAAGCCCAGCATACTTTCTCCACAACTCTGTAAACGTAACTACTAATTAAAGAAGCGTTTGGAATGTAATAGATTTCATATTTGCAAGAGATAGAGCTATTGGCATTGTAAATGTAAAAGTTTTTTACTAAAGCTTTTTGGAGTGGAGTGGGTGTACGTTGTGTGTAGTGGAATTGTGTGGTATGTTGTGCAGTGAAATTATGTGGATAGAAAGTATGGGGTATTTAGTGTATAGGAATTATGTAGAGTGGGACTATGTGTTATGGAAAGTAATTATGTGGTGTGGAAGTCTGTGTTGTTGAGTGGTAACCTCAGGTTTAGTCTTCCTCTTTTCCATAGAAGCTAAACTATGAACTCAATGAAACAAAAATAAAAGAAGGAACCATTGAGGTGCACTTATTTAACTAGTCAGAGGTATGAGCTGGGCCACTGGAATTATGCGACTGTTTGGCGGCACCGACTTTCGCACAATTATACATTTTCCGCATTAGCCACATACTCTATCTTCTGCTGCCTAATCTGCAGGTTTGAACAAAGAAAGCCTTGTTTCTAGCTCAAACGTTACCAAAAATGCAGCGACAAGTGTTACAGCGTGGTGGAAGGCCCTTTGCAAACCTAGAATGGTCACCTGTTACTTCTTGCTAAATGTGGATGTTAAATTGGTACTAATGGTGTGCAAAACACTCTAGCTTCTTTCTGCGCCTCTCTTGCCTCTTTCTGCTTTTCTGTTGCTTCTTTCTGCACCTTTCTTTCTTGTTCTGCAATTCTCTTGCCTCTTTCTGCACATCTCTTCTACTTTCTGCACCTCTCTTGTCTCTCTCTGCTTGCACCTCTCTTCCCTCTTTCTGCACCCCTCCTGCCTCTTTCTGCACCTCTGTTCCTTCTTTCTGTACTTCTTTTGTTTCTTTCTGTACCTCTTGTGCTTCTTTCTGCACCCCTCTTGCCTCTTTCTCTACCCCTCTTCCCCCTTTCTGCATCTCTGTTGCTTCTTTCTGCACTTCTCTTGCCTCTTTCTGCACCCCTCTTCCCTCTTGCTGCACCTTAGTTGCTTCTTTCTGTACTTCTCTTGCTTCTTTTGGAAACCCCTTCTGCCTCTTTCTGCACCCCTTTTCCCTGTTTCTGCACCAATATTGCCTCTTTCTGCACCTCTGTTCCTTCTTTCTGCACTTCTTTTGTTTCCTTCTGCGCATCTTTTGCTTCTTTCTGTATTTCTTTTGCCTCTTACTTTACTCAAATGGGAAGTGCAAGCTGTCAAGTTTAAAGGTCTGCATGGTCTTGTGACTGAGGTATATGTCTACTTGTATATGTATGCTCACATGTGTTATGCATCTGAAGATGGTAGCTTAAAAAGTGAGTAGCTTCTCCTATAGGTGGTTATATGTTCACAATTCTGCTCTTTCATGCAGTTGCACAGGCAGGCATGTCTTATGTATGTAGGTGTTATAGAGCCCCTCAAATATACTATTGAATACCCCTGTGCCCTTTATTTTGAGCAGAAATACATACACCTTCTTGTACACATATTTGCAGAGTATGCCGTTTGAAACACAGGTGTTCAAGTATTTGTATGATTGTTTTTATGTAACACATCACTAGGTAAAAGTAGAGACACACATTCATACCTTCACAAACCTGGTTAGACTTACAACAGTGATATGCTTAGGATTGCTATTTTATATTTGGTAGACCTAACATTCTGAGCAGTCAATTAATAGTGAACCTTCAAGAGAAAAGTGAACTTTAAGACATCGTGGGAGAAGGATTAGTGATTAGGCTACTTTGTATGAGTCTGTTGTAAGGCACAATCAAAGTAGGCCTCTTTCTGCACCTATGTTGGTTTTTTCTGCACTTCTCTTTCTTCTTTCTGCACCTTTCTTCCTCTTTCTGGACTTCTGTTGCCTTTTTCTACTCTTCTCTTGCTTCTTTCTTATCTTTTTTTCTCTTTCTACACATCCTACCTATGTAGGCGTATTTAGAAATTAGCATTTAAAAAACCTTAGAAATTCACTGAAAGAAACAGAGGTTTCAGGGACGTTATAGTTAGGAATTAGCATTTAAAAAAACCTTAGAAATTTACTGTAAAATCCACAGGTTTCATGGATGTTATTGTTAGGCTGAAATTTCACTCATAAAAAAAACAGAGAAATTTGGCTGAGCTAACTATAACTCGCACCCCTGCAATGCACTGCTGATGATGTCACATATTCCATCACTGATGACATCATCCACTTAATAGCTGATATGGTAACAAGA
The DNA here is from genome assembly GCF_964263255.1 of Lissotriton vulgaris. Classification (NCBI taxonomy): domain Eukaryota; kingdom Metazoa; phylum Chordata; class Amphibia; order Caudata; family Salamandridae; genus Lissotriton; species Lissotriton vulgaris. The sequence goes on along the minus strand of NC_141685.1, from coordinate 1,700,099,035 downwards.
AAAATACAAAATAAATACAGCCACTCACCAGCTGAAATACTGCACACTCTGTAAATCGTTAAACATCTCCAATGCTGCAATCCATACACAAAGATTAATGATTCATCCCCATGAGGTCATATACAAGGCACTGCACTATCCAAGACCTGCCCAACGTAACAAATATATATTGCGATTGGTCGTTCCTCTTATGTAAGTGCCAAGGATGCAGGGAAAGCTGATAAAAGCAGAGTGCTAAAAGGTAGTCAGTAGTGGACAAAGAAGTAAAATGAGATGGAGCAGGTCAGATCAATGTTTCCCTTTCAGAGTAGTATCACTGGCTGCTCAAATAAAATATGAACATGCACGCAGGCAATCCATTCTCTCACCATGCATTTAAAGTGGTTCAAAGCAAATTGCCAATTAAGGAAACAGCTTCAACATTCTGTTACTGGCTGAAAGTGCCTTTTTCTCGCACTTTTAAATAGAGCTATCTGCACAAACTTCACTTTCTTACGGTCTCCTGACGATGGGGGATTTCTGACTGATTGAATTGTAATTCATTTTAGGGTGAGAAAAAAAAACTAGAATCTGTTTGACATTTTTGTGTTCATGTTTGGAAGCCCCTTGACCACAATAGCCCCGCCCCCTTACATGTGAATTAATTTGTAGTGGCTTCTTTAAATTGGGAAGTGGAGGTATGTGAGGGAGTTGTTACTATGCAAAAATACACTAGACTCATGAAAGACTAATAGACACAAACTTTCGCATTTGGAAACAAGTATTACTGTCCATGCATACAGACAAACTCTTATTTTTGTGGAAGTAAACAGGGACAATCACTCACACAACCACTCATAGACCCGTACAATTGCTCACATATCCAATCACAGATTCATACAGCCACTCGCACATCCACTGACAGACCCATACAGCCACTCATAAACCCACATAGCTATTTACAGATCCATACAGCCACTCACACAACAATACAGCCCTTGACAAACCCACCCACACACACCCAAACACATAGCTACTCACACACTCAATCACAGATAAACACAACCACTCACACATCCACTCAAAGACCCATGCAACAACTCACACACCCATACAATCACTCACACACCTACTCACATACCCATACAACCACTTACACACCCACTCACACACCTATAGTCACTCACACCCCCATTTACAGAGCTATACATCCACTCACACACCCAGTCACAGACCCATACAGCCACTCATAAACCCACACAGCTATTTATATACCCACTCACAGACCCATACAGCCACTTACACACCCATTCACAAACCTACTCGCACACCCACACAGCTACTCACACACCCAAGCACAGGCCCACACAACCCCTCAACCAGCCATTCACAGACCCATGCAACAACTCACAAACCCACTCACCAACCCACAAAAGAACTCACATACCTACTCACAGACCAACACAACAACTCACACACCCACTCATTGACCAACACACCAACTCACATACTCACTCACAGACCCATACAGCCACTCACATACCAGGTCAATTCAACCACTAACTCACCCACACACTGACCCATATATTCACTCACACACCCACTCACAGATGCATACAGCCACTCACACACCCACTGCCCACTGACAGACCCATACAGCCATGGGCGGCTCCTCCACTAAGGTGGAAGAAAATAGCCTCATTGTTCTAACAGCAGAAAAAATAAAATGAAAACGTTGTTACCATTTTTTTTTAGGTGCCGGCCAGGCTGAGGGCGGGGCAGGGCTGGTGGTACAGGGGAAGGAGTGCTTTGCACACTCCAAGTACGCATGACGGCCTGCCTGGCCATATTGGCCAGCTAAACAGTCATGCACACTTTGCATGTTCTCCACCAGGCTACATTACACAGGACAGTGAGGAACATGCCCAGGCTCCCATTCCCCGTCTGAGCGCTAAACCACAGTGCTCAGACCAACCACAACATTACATTGCAGCGCTGTGATTGACTTAGGAGAGCCTGGGTGCTTCTAGCTTCTGGGACTTTTGTATTTCCCTTCTCGCATCCCCCACCCCTCTACCTGCCAGCCACTACTGCATATGACCATTCCCACACTAGCTCTCAAAGGTCACAGGGTTGATATCGTTTGGAAATAACATGTAAAAACTTTAGAAATTCACTTAAAAAACAAAGGTTACAGACATACGACCAGTAGGGAGGTGTTAGCAGACAGGTCATAGTGTCAGAAACCACTAGAAAATTATTCTTTATTCTTGAGAAAGTTGTGAGCAGAGAGGTGAGTTTGTTATAAATGACTGCTACATTGAACCATCACCCTAGAGAAAGGTCTTAGTGAACAGATGTACTTATTGCAATATACTACTGCAGTCATTGATCACAAATGAGAGAGGTCTAAAGAAACTGGCCAGTAAGTCGAAGAAAGAGAACTATACTCAGCCATAACTGTTGAGTGAAGTCTCAATGAACAGCTTAGACTGTCGCAAAGCACTACCATACACATACATTGTCATGGGACATGTGTCAGTGTAGAGGGTAGCACACACGCACACAGCACTTATGTATCCAGCAGTAACTGAGTTAGTTGCATACACAGGGGCCTATTTACAAGGAGATGGCGCCACCACAGCATAATTGTTTTTGATGCAGCAATGGCGCAATCAGTGCTCCACACTGCTCCATATTTACAAACTGACGCATTAGGCTCAATGCGTCAGTTTATAGAGGTCTGAGTCACATTATAACTGCACCAGGTCTAATGTATGCAGGGTAGGCATTCCCATATCAAAAGCCATCTAGAACTGACGCAGTGAACTTTACAACTTTTCACTGCATCACTCTAAGACCTGACTGCATCAAAATCCCTACACCTTTTCAAACCAAGCGTAAGGTTTGGGCCAGGGCTTTTTAACATGGGACTCACCTCTGTGTTCGGAAGAATTGCTGGAGTTGCATCAGTATTATGACCAACTCCAGCAATGCATCACTTTAGCACCAAGGGATGTGTCAGAAATTCTGACGTATCTGTAAATCCTTGCAACATGGAGTACTGTATTGTAAATATAGCGCATCCATTGCATTGTTAAAGCATTTACAGCAGGTGCAAGAAATCCGACGCATCATTGCTGATGGGTCAGTTCTTGTTAATATGCCCCCCATTTATAAACCCCAGCAGTCACTACACAGCCCGTGAGCAATTCATACACCCACTTACAATAGCTCTATTCAAGGTAAAAGCTGTTGTTTTTCAGGTTTGATGTGGAGATAAAGCAAGAGGTTCAGATCTCATAGCCAACACGTATTACGCCACTTGTTGGAACAGGACTGGGGCTTTTTCGCAAGGCTGTAAAATTAATCAACAGAATATTAAAACTGTATAGTTTCAAATTCTTGATGTAGTTAGAATGGATCACTCATTGACAGTGGTCGCACTTGTCTAGAAGCAATAGTGCAAGAGGAACTAAAAAATGAGTGAACCACACATTAGCTGGAGTACAAAATGTATGAGGTCATACATCAAATACAGATATGATTAAAGGAATAAAGACAAAGGCTGAAGTGATGTTGAAATCTACTTTCTGTGCAACCTCAGGCCTATAGGCCAAGAGATCCATCAATGGAGCAATGCCTCATGCCTATCATCTGATCAGAAAGACGAAAAAGCACAAGAGTCAGGGAAGTATGGATTTTATAGAAGCAAGTGTTTCAGTTTTCAGGTGGGCTGGAATGTTAGACTAGCAGAGGACATATCAGCTCTGGTTTGGAAATTGCAAAAGAAAGGATAGAGAGCGTGCAATAATAATGTTATTAGCTTTGATCAGGAACTGGACCTTATTAGAGTCGAAAGGCAAGCGAGTGGTGTACAGTATATGAAAAACAATATTAATAGAGTATTTAGTTAAAACATATTTCAAGTTATTATTTGACACAATTTTCCCTAAAAACTAAATTATATTTTTGAGATACTAGAGTATTAAATAAATATTAGTACTAAATGGCCTGTTATACAATTTTAAAAATACTATAATTTTTTTAAATAAAAGTAATACTGCAGTATTAATTGTTAAACATTTCGCTATCAAAAATATTAAACTCACCACCCAGGACATCCTATCCTTAAAAATTAAATAACTTTTTTTAAATTACTATTTTTTATTCAAATATTTTTAAAATCATAATAGAATATTAATAATGTATTAATGCTTAAATGCCTCTTAAACTATTTAAATTATCCTCCACCCTTGACCCCTGGCCGCTTACATCAAATTGTAAAAAATAAATTACTATTTTTAATAAAAAATATTATTTAAATAGTTTTTTTAAATACTAAATTATCAATTCTTTATTGTTACTCAAAAACATCTTAAACAGTTTAAATAATATACCCCCCCCAACCTGGACCCCACACCCTTACATCTTGTTCCTAAAATTTAAATAACAGTTTTTTATAACAAATTTCAGTTAAATATTTGTAAACTAATACTAGGGAATTCTTTATTAATTGAAACTCAAAGGCCTCTTAAACAGTTTAAATATTTGTTTTTCAACTATGCCCTACCCCTATAGTACTTACACACAATGTCTAAAATACAAATTCCAATTTTTTCTGAAAATATTTTAATTTAAATATTGAGTATTAATTAACAATTTAACTTTTGTGCTGTTACTTTAAAATGTCATCACAACCAACACCTATATAACACCTATATTCCATTACTTAAAATTGAAATACAATTATGTGTACTAATTTTTAACAAAATATTATTGGAGTATTATTATTAATACTCAACCCAGAATCAATAAGTTTAATTTATTTTAAGGGCACCTGACACTTTATGTATTTTGCCTTTTAATCATACTGTTTTATTATCGCTTTACCTCCTGCTTCTTAGATGACTCATACTTCAATGTTCATTTTCACACGACTTTTTAGTCCATTTTATTTTGGATGGCTTCATTGTCACTCTTATTTCTGTGCTTTCATTTGGATAGCACGTCCTGATTTTATTTCATCTTTGCATGTTTGTTCCATTCGCTGCGCATGGCCAAAATACTGCTTTTGTTCTCACCGATTGTCCTTCTGCTTCTGATGGCTGCCCTATCTTTCTTTTGGAGGAAGCACTCTACAATAATGCATCTATGATGAAGCACTTCACAATACTGCATCTGTTTGCAGGCCATCAGTTTCCCTTACTCCCTCTCCTCCTTCAAACACGTTTCAGCGTGGCAGAGAAAATTGTGTTTTTACTGTATGATAGAATTCTCCTTCCATGTTGCATTTGCCCGTCCCTCCAGCCTTCTGTCTTAGTTGCATTTGCCTCCGTCCTCCCACCCTCCATCTCTGTGGCTTTTGCCCTCTCTCTCCATAACTAGGCTTTTGTTTCTGCTTCAAACATTGCTTTACTATCAGGGCTCGAGTCGGGGTACCACGCGACGTCCCCCACTTATTTTACTGAGGGGACGCCATTCCCCCCTGCTAAACAGCAGGACTTAACTCTTTGGCCTCACTGGGACGAGGAGCTTGGCACCTTTAGTGACGTCACTTCCGGTTGTGACGCCACTTCCGGTGACAGCGTCCCCCCACCCTTTCTTTTTATGACTTGTGCCCTGTTTACTATACTATACAACATCAGCTGCCCTATTTTGCTTGTGGATGAAAAGTGCGGTAAACAGGCAACTCCTAATATGCTTGGCGGTGCCGCAGCGGCACCACCAGCAGCATATTAGTCCTCCTGACTTCTGCACGACCGCTGCAGGACCCTTGATCCCCGGTGATCACAATGGTCCTGTGGCGGTTCGACAGCCACACTCCTAATACCGCAGGCAGGCCCGCAGTGTTTCAGTGGTTGGACTGCCACCATGGATAACTTATAATAAGGCCCCAACTAACATTGGGAGTTAAAATCAAGATCTTAATTTGTAAACCAATGGAACAGGGCCCTTTGTAACATTGAAACTTGTGGATAATCTCATGGTAGGCTTCTGTTTTGTAGTTTACAATGATAAGAGCAAGTACGGTTGATTAAATATATATTAACAAAACAAAAAAATCAAATGTCTTTGCTTCGTCTGTATATGCAAAATACATTTTTGATGTACGGAGCTGCCCTTGACTGTACAGGTTTTCAGAGTGTGTGTCTGTTTTTTTTTTAAATAAGACATCTATCTCCAAGTTAACCCGGTTTGCCCCCAGCAAGGGTTATTGTTTTTTTAGCTCGCCGTTACCCCAGCAGCCAATTTAACAAGCATTTACAATGCAATGGTCTCGGCATTCATAAAGTTAGAGGTATTGTCATTGCTAATGACATTATTTTTATTTATGTTTTTGTTTTTAAAACATAAATAAATGGCATTGTCATTTACAATGCCAATAGCAGGGCAGGAGAACAAGCACATCCCAAGAGGGGGCAGGAGAGCAAGCACAACCAACGAGGGGGCGGGGGCAGGAAAGCAAGCACAACCAACGAGGGGGCAGGGGCGCAAGCACAGAAGGGGCAGGGGAGCAAGCACAGCGATGGGGCAGGGGAGCAAGCACAAACAACGAGGGGGCAGGAGAGCAAGAATAATGCAGGAGGAGATTGGGATGGCGCGGCAATTACTGCCTTGCGGTGCTCCGTGGACAGTGTACGCTTTGGGGGCCACGAAGCAGAGGACCTACCTTCTCCTACCCACTGAATGATAAGCACACCCCAGGCCCCCTCATGGCCGATAAAGCTATTGGCAAGGGAAGGAGGAGGACGAGGACTTGCTGCCGGGAGCTGCAGGAGGGCCGATCCGGACAAGGAGGAGGGGGGTGGCCGTAGCAAAGCCTGTTAGTTAGCCAACCACCCAACCCCCTGCCCTCCCCTCCACATTCTGCACCCTCCTGATGTAAGCAGGGCACACAGAGGAATTTGCTGAGTGTTCCCCAGAGGCCGCAACTGCTTTTGGGGCCCCGAGGACAACATCCCGCACCATATTGGAGGGAGCACCTCGAGGACTGTGCTTCCGCACCCGCACAATTTGCTCCCTGGCGCAGGCCTTTGATTCTGTTGCATCTCCTCGACGGGGGACGCGGGGGCCTGCACTCCTAGCTTCTGACCGCTGTGGGGGGCCTATTGCTGCCCTCCCTACGCGAGGTGAACTGGCCTTTGCCCAGTATTGATTTTGAATGCCCTTGGACTCCGTCACAAACAGACTGTCCCTTGCCGGAAAGCAAGCACAAAAACAAGGGGGGGGGGCGGAAAACAAGCACAACGAGGGGGGGGCGGAAAGCAAGCACAACTGGGGCGGCAGGAGGGAACAGACGCACAACGAGGGGGGGTGGAAAGCAAGCACAACGAGGGGGGACGGAAAGCACGAGGGAACAGGCGCACAACAAGGGGGGGGGGCCGGAAAGAAAGCACAACGAGGGGGTGCGGAAAGCAAGCACAACGAGGGGGGGGCGGAAAGCAAGCACAACGAATGGGGGGGGTGGTAAGCCAAGGGAACAGGCGCACAACGAAGGAACAGACGCCAGAAAAACAATCACAACGAGGGAACAGACGAACAACGAGGGAACAGACAGGGAACAGACGCACAACGAGGGAACAGACACCAAAAAACTTACCAGCTCGTGGGGGGGGGGGGTCTCTGTCTGTTGCGCGGCCGGTCAAACAACTCCATGACACCACCATCTTTCTCCAAGGCGAAGCAGAAATGCCTCAGAGAAAGCATCGTCATTTTCGGATTCGGGGGCGTGGTTTTTTGTTCTCTCCCCTCCCCTTGGCTGGAATGTAAAATTCCAGCCAATGGGAAGAGGAGAGAAAGAAAAGAGAAAGAACACAAAAAACACACCTCCGAATCCCGTTTTCAACGGAGTGATGCCCCTCTCCTCCAATGGCTGACCTCCGTTTAGGAAGTCAGCCTATGGAGAAGAGGGGCGGGTTCAAGCCCCCACACTGGGGCCCCTCATGGCAGATAAAGCTATTGGCAATGCAGGGCTGGCAGCCAGGTATCGCAGAGGGCCCAGGAAAAGGGAAGGAGGAGGACGAAGCCTTGCTGCCGGGAGCTGCAGGAGGGCCGATCCGGACACGGAGGTGAGGAGGGGGCGGCCCTAGCAAAGCCAGTTAGTTAGCCAACCACCAACACCGCCTGCCCTCCCCTCCACGTTCTGCACCCTCCTGATGTAAGCAGGGCACACAGAGGAATTTGCTGAGTGTTCCCCAGAGGCCGCAACTGCTTTTGGCCAGGGCGCCCCATATTGGAGGGAGCACCTCGAGGACTGTGCTTCCGCACCCGCACAATTTGCTGCCTGGTGTAGGCCTTTGATTCTGTTGCATCTCCTCGATGGGGGATGCGGGGGCCTGCACTCCTAGATTGTGACTGCTGTGGGAGGCCTATTGCTGCCCTCCCTCCGCGGGGTGAACTGGCCTTTGCCCAGTATTGATTTTGAATGTCCTTGCACCCCGCAAACAGACCGTCTCTTGCCGGAAAGCAAGCACAACGAGGGGGGGGGGGGCGAAAACAAGCACAACGAGGGGGGGGCAGAAAGCAAGCACAACGAGGGGGGGGGGCCGAAAGCATGAGGGAACAGACGCATAATGATGGGGGGGCCAGAAAGCAAGCACAACAAGGGGGAGCAGAAAGCAAGCACAACGAGGAGGGGCGGTAAGCAAGCACAACGAGGGGGGGCGGAAAGCACGAGGGAACAGACGCACAACGAGGGAACAGACGCCAGAAAACCAATCACAATGAGGGAACAGACGCACAACGAGGGAACAGACACCAAAAAACCTACCGGCTCAGGGGGGAAGGGGGGATTCTCTGTCTGTTGCGCGGCCGGTCAGACAACGCCATCACACCACCATCTTTCTCCGAGGCGAAGCAGAAAGGCCTCGGAGAAAGCATCGTCATTTTCGGATTCGGGGGCGTGGTTTTTTATCTCTTCTCTTCCCATTGGCGGAATGGAATTCCAGCCAATGGGAAGAGGAGAGAAAGAAAAGAGAAAGAACACAAAAAACACACCCCGAATCCCATCTTCAACGGAGTGACGCCCCTCTCCTCCAATGGCTGGCCTCCGTTTAGGAAGACAGCCAATGGAGAAGAGGGGAGGGTTCAAGCCCCCACACTGTCAACCTAAGATCTCTCCCTGCTACTGCACAAGCGCAGCCTATGCAGACCGAGACCTAAAAACAGAACAATTCTGTGTAACGGCCTCATTCAGAACGAATAAAAGGGAACATTTATTCCAATCACCGAATAAAGAGTGCACATGAGTTTTGAATGTGGAACCAAACACTGCACGTTAAATTCCTGAATAAATCAGTGTAGATTCCTATTTTCACCGATTTGAAAATGGAAAAACAGGTTGTCATCTACTGTTTCTGCTATCACACACAGACATTCTGTTAAGACAAAAATAGAAAAGAATACCTTTTTCTCTGCGAACCTACTATCCCCATGAACTTGCCCCAGGGCACTGTTTAACTGTGCTCGCCTAGCACCAGTCGCTGAAATAGATCGGATGGCACGGGGTACTGACAACATGACGCCCGTTTGTGGACTGTATCCTCACTCTCCCATATGGTGGCCTTTGAGAGCTTCAGGGCATGGGACGCCATCGGCATCACAACACTGCAGGACATATGGTAAGGCACGTCTATATACACATTTCAAATGTTTGCTGACACTTGCAAGATGAGTAAGTCACAATTTTTTGTTTTCTGCAGCTGCGACATGCCCTGGAGGCCTCCCTAGACTCCCTAAAACCCCATTCCCAATACAATACTCTGGAAACACAGTGTTGGATTCACACTTTGGAAAGGGGTGTCCTGTCTCTACCGCTCACTGGTCAATAGCTTACCGACCCCTTGGTTAACCTCAGGGTAGCGATGAGAGGGGGACCTGGGACTTTTGGATGATGACAACTAGACAGAAGGAAAAATTACCCCTCGGTCACTGGCAATATCAATAAGACTTTGCCTCATCCAACTGTAATACCTACACTGTGTTTATTATAATCCCTCCTGGCTTCATGCCATGGGAGGCACTCCTTTGCCTCGATGTTGGTGGTGTCATCATTCAGTGGGTACTTATTCCACATGATATGGGAGTGCCCAGCTATCCAAGCATACTGGTAGCGCCTATTGTAGGAAAGTGCCCCTTTTTGCATCTTTAACTCTCACTTTTTACCTGACATATGATGCAGCCTGACATATGATGCAACCTGATTGGCAGGCCCGGGGTCCCTGCCAATCAGGTTCCCAGGGCCTGTGTTATTTCCTAAACTTGTACCCTTGTACCCATAATTGGCACATCTCTGGCCACAGGTAGGCAAGCCTCTTGTATAGGTACCATGGATACCTAGGGCACTCTGACCAGGGAAGGCCTCTAAGGCCTGCAGCACGTAGTGTGCCATCCTGCACATGCTGTCATTACAAGCTGCGTGTTTTGGTGCAGAGAAAAGTGAAGATTCGACATGGCACACATATGTGCCATGCCTGCAACCCACTCGCTGAGGCTAGGTAAGTCACCCCTCTAGCAGGGTGCACTAGCCCTATGGTGAGGGTACAGTGCATGAGCCCTGTACCCCAACAATATCTAATCCTGTACTTAGACATTGTTAGTGTAGTAAAGTCATAGAGTATATGATCTGGGAGTTGGTTATTACGAACTTGACAGCTCCATAATGGCTTTACTAAAAACTGGAAAGTTTGGTAGCAAACTTCGCAGCACATTAAACCCATACTGATGCCAGTGTTGGATTTAATATAAAATGCACACAGAGGGCACCTTAGAGATGCCCCCTGAAAATCGATCAGCCCTGGTGTGGTTCCTGAATGGCTGCCCGCCATTTGCCACCACCAGACAGGTTTCTGGACCCCTGGGTAGAGAGCCACCACTCTCTGGGTCCAGAAACAAGGGCCATCCTTGGTAGAGGTGTAGAGCCTCCTCCCCCAGGATGGGCTGGGTCCATGAAAGGGCAAGCTTTAAAGGCCTGCCACCAGCAACTGGCTCCCACTGGTTCTAGCTCCCACTTTGGGAAGGCCAATCAGCGGGCAAACCAAGCTAGAAAGAGAGGTGTGGCCACCTTTGCCATCCTCACCCCTCAGGTGGTGGAGGCGAAGTGAAGCCCAAATCTCAGTCCCCTCCATCTTGAAGATGGGGGGACTCAGACAAATAGGGAGCCTCCCACTGGAAGGTGGCATAATATGGGGTGTACGTGTACCCATTCCAAAGAAGGGACCCATTAGTCCTGACCTGCACACCCCTTTAATGCCCCTTAAATCTAGTATTTAGGGGCAACCCTGAACCTTGCCTTCTCAGAATTGAGGAAGTAAGAAGAAGAACCAAAGAGCCATGCTGACCCAGTAGGAAGAGGACCATTACTGCTTTGGCCCCAGCACTACCGGCCTGTCCGCCTCTGACCTGTCAAAGAAACCAGCGTGTCCAGCATCACCCAGAGCCCGGAGGAACTGCCCTGCGACCATCTTTCAGATTGTCTCCAGTGCGCACCAGATTTGCTCAAGCAAAAGACCCACCTGCAGAATCTGGATTCCGTACCACTCTGCACCCGACGCCCACGGCCCGAGTTAGGGTGTCCAACACCACAAGGAGGTCTCCCCAGCGATCCTGACCTGGAAGCTCGTGCTCCCCGACCTCCCTCAAGTTTTGAGACGACGCCTGCAGCCTCAAACCTAAAGGGCCCGACCACAACCGGAGCTGGTAAGAAAACCAGACACCAGAAGACACCCCTGCACCTGACTCCCCATGGTCTTGGGTGGCCAAACTAACAGTGTCCAGGCATCCCCCAAGATCCCAACTTACCACTCCAGCCAGTGGTAGCCTTAAAGAAATCTCCCAGCCCGAGCCTGCAGTATCATTGCACAACCAAAGGTCTACATTGGAATGCACAGGGTCCCTGACGTCCCAGTGCAGCTGGTGGTACAGCTCCAGTGTTGGTTGATGGCCCCTGCAGTGCTGACCTTAACTCCAGGAGCTTAGCTCCCACAACCGAGTGGCCTGCTCATCAGCAGACCCTAACCGAAGGCCCCCTTAGCCACAATATACCTTACTTTGGTATAGTATATAGAGCCAGCTTCCTAGACCTAACATATGCACTACTTTTTCTCATATCTTACCTAGCATTAGATCTCAAATTAGTTCTCTTGGGCCTTTTGGGTAGGAAGTCACTATTTTTGACAGCTTATTGGAGTGGGCTTCATCATTGCAGAGAGGGACATTGCCAGTCATTGGTGTTCTAAACTAGCACCACCTTTCCTATAAAAAAAGAAAGGTTTTATAAAACGTGTCTTTGCCCAGGAGTCTTAGCGCTAGGTGTCATTGATCTATACAAGAGGGGAATGATGAATGGCTATGGTTTTGGCGCAAAAAGCCATGTTTTAAACGATTTCCTAAATGATTGTCTGTTGGTTTGATTTCTAAGACTGATGAGCAGTGTGTTCCATAGTTTGGGGGCCAAATGGAAAAAACTTTGCCACCCCATATTACAGTCCTTACCCTGGGAACCTCGAGTAGAGAAGCCGATGATGACCTGAGGTTTCATTGTGGAATGTGTCGTCTAATATGCTTACTAGGGGTACCATTACGGTGGCGGGTGGACAAAGTCCGTCCGCCACCGTAACGGAATGCGGGACCGTCTGCCAGGGGTCCGTTGTCCCACACCTGCAATTAGGATGCCACAGTGGCATCCCCCATTCCCAGCATTGTGGTGAGCAGTGCTCACAGAACTGCCAGCCACAATGCTGGAAATGCACGTTGTGCATTGGCATACACAAGGAGACAGGCACCGCGCTGTGCCTGCCACCTTGTCCATGCCAATGTACCCCCAAGTGCACCCCACACCTCCCCAACCCTCAGGGGGACAGCAACAGGCCCCCACATGCGAAAACTGCATGGTGGCAACGCCGCCATGGAAATGCTCAGCTCCGCCCTAATTATAATATGGATGGCGGTTTCTTGCAGACACCACAACCATGTTATGCCCTTTTTAGGTCGAGGACCTAAAGGCTGCGCTTGCTGAGTCTCCGGTCGGAGATTTAATGTTTTTGAGTACGGGGCTTGAACCCGCCTCTCTCCTCCATCTCTCCTCCATTGGCTGGCTTCCTAAACGGAGGTCAGCCATTGGAGGAGAGGGGCGGCACTCCAATCAAGCCCCGTCTCTTTTGGATTCGGGGGCGTGTTTTTGGCGTTCTTTCCACCTGTGACGTCATCCGTCACTCAGAAGCCAAGAACACGCCCCCGATTCCGAAATTTTCGGCCGCCATTTTTTTTTGGTACCGTTTTTTTTTTCTTGTTGTTTGGGCCACCACTTTTACTCACCTACACACCCAAACTGTATCTATGTCATTTACATGTAACTGGTGCGGAGTTTAAAGTGAATGTACAGATCGTTTATAAAGGATTATCAAGTGCAGCGAATAATCTGCGGCCGGTCAGTTAGAAGCACATTCTCCGGTCCAGTCCCGCGCGCCAAGTTGTGCTCTCCGCCGCTGGGGATTGGTGAGCGGCTGAGAGCGCTAGAAGAGGCGTTGTGATTCACCGTCCCTCCCCCGGTCCCTGTGCGGTTGCAGATAAGGGAAGAGAGAGCCGAGACGGGAACTCGGAGGAGTGCAGGCTTCGGGTCAGCTGACTCAAGCGGGCAGCGGCGTGTGCTGAGCGCGCTGCCTGCGAGGAGAGCTGGAAATCGGCCAGCGTCATTGAGGCGAGCTCGGTGCTCATTTTTAGCGGGGCTGAGTAATCGAGGTAAAAAACCCTTTCTTATTTCACAGACGCACCCCACACAAAACACGTCCCACTACCTGGAGCGCACATTCACCTCCCGAACGTTAACTGTGGCAAATTACGCGATTTCCACCTCTTTCCCCTGCTTCATACACACCTTTCCAGGCTTTTTCCCCCTCCCGCCGTCTTTTGTGAGTTGATAGACACGGCATTAAATTGGATTTTGTGTCCATCATTATTAAAATGTGAAGTGTGTCTGTCACAGGGCCCACATCTCGAGGCGGTCAGCTAAATCGCTACCCTCTTGATTATCCCAAATTACTGCGGGCTCTGGAGAGGTGAGCAGTTTAGCCAATTATTGGCATTTCAGGCAGATTTGCGGGTGATTAGCTCCTGGTGGTAGCCAGTCTCGTTGAGGCCTTTGAAGAAGCGGCTCGTGTAATTCTTGCAGCGAAGAGGTAGGGAGAGACGCGGCTAATGACAGCTGAGTCACCAGGGTGATGCAGCCTGTGCGGTGGGCTTTTTGGGTTTAACAAACAGGGCTCCTGCAATAACAAGTGTGTCACTCACCCGCCATGCATAATCCTGGCTTTGGAGGATTGCCACAGATGCTAAAAGCTGAATTAAAGTGTAACCCTTTGTACCACCCGGAGCCGGCAGGGGGACAGAAATATTGCCAACAAGACAGACGGGAGGGGGGCCGCGATGGAGACCGTGGCAGCGCGAAGGGCCGGGGCACAGGCGAGCACTTCATCTGGAGCGGGGAAAGGCCCAGTGGAATAGGAGCGCCTTCTGCCAGAGGCGTACAATAAATGGGCCCTCGATTGGAACATTTTTTCATCTTCCTGGATAGGTACATCTAACAACCCATTGCAGTGCATGCACCTGTATGTGCCCGTGGGAAAGGTTCTGGCCGGTTGTTATGGAGCAATGAAGCCCCCATGTGCAGCTAAACCCCGTATCAGGCCTGTGGTATAGAACAACGGCTACCAAATGTAATTAATATTAAGCTGCCTTGATAATTCTATAGCAGAACGTTGGCCCTGTGCAGTATTTGTGTGTGCGCATGAGCCTGTGCAGTATTTGTGTGTGCGCATGAGCCTGTGCAGTATTTGTGTGTGCGCTTGAGCCTGCGCACTATTTCTGTGTTTTGTGCATGGGCCTGTGTAGTACTTCTGCAAGTGTGTGAACGTGAGCCTCTGAAGTATTTCTGTAAGTGTGCGTGTGAGCCTGTGTGAAGTGTTTGTGTGTGTGCGTGAGCCTGGGCAGTATTTGTGTGTGTGCGTGACCCTGAGCAGTATTTGTGTGTGCGCGTGAGCCTGTGCAGTATTTGTGTGTGCGCCTGAGCCTGTGCAGTACTTGTGTGTGTACGTGAGCCTGTGCAGTATTTCTGTGTTTTGTGCGTGGGCCTGTGTAGTATTTCTGCAAGTGTGTGAACGTGAGCCTCTGAAGTATTTCTGTCAGTGTGTGCGTGAACCTGTGCAATATTTGAGTAAGTGTGTTCATGCGAGTCATTGCAGTATTTTTATTATCTCTGAAAAGTGCTGGCAATGCAGTGAATTTTTGGGTTCGATGAGGCAGGATCGGGTACGGCCGTGGGGGAAGATTAGTCCTAAATATGTACTTTAAAAGAAGAAGAAAAAGTCAGCAGATACTCATTCTCCTCCAAAGACGAATTGTCCGTGTTCCTGTTTTTGTGCCTCTGTGCTCCCCTGTCCGTGTTCCAGTTTTTGTGCTGTGTGGGTGGCTTTGTGTGTGTGGCTCTGTGTGGGTGTATGCAATAGGTCATGCATTTGCGAGCGATTATGCTATTGGCATTGTAAATGACAATGCCATTTATTGAACGATTATGCTATTGGCAATGTAAATGACGATGCCATTTATTTAACGATTAAGCTATTGGCAATGTAAATGACAATGCCATTTAGTTATGATTTAAAAAACTAAAAATGTAATGAGCAATGCCAATAGCTCTACCATTAATAATGCCGAGACCATTGCATTGTAAATGCTTGTTCCGCCTGGTTGACGAGTCGACCAGCGGAAAAGCGGGGGGTGGTCTTTCCGTCCCCCGTGGACCCCCCACCCATACTAATATGGCGTGGGTCATTCAGGCAATGATGGCGGGCGGATCACCCCCGCCGGGCCTGCGGTGGCTTCCGCCGGCCCGGCGGGGGCGATCCGCCCACCATTCTAATGGGCCCCTAAAATAGGCAGGCTTAGCCTGTGTCTTATGCACAATGCACATTGACTTGAATTGGATGGACTGGGAGCCAGTGCAGGTCTTGAATAATTTTGGTTATAGGACTGAATTTAGGAATCTAAGCAGCAGTCGTGCAGCTGTGTTTTGTAGTGTTTGCAGCTTGTGTATTGTCCTCTTGTTTGCCCCTAGGTAGAGAGCATTACAATAATCGCTTTTTGATAGCACCAGAGCAACGATAACTGTTTTCCTAAGACTCATAGGAATAAAAGGTAAACATTTTCGTAGAGTCTTCAGCATAAAGAAGCACGATGAAGTGAAATGAAGTGACCTGGTCTCATAGTGATAGGTGGTCATCTATCATGATACTGAGGTTTTTTACCACTCTTTAACTGGCAGCGGGCAGGGCCCATCTCCTTCTGGCCCCCAGGAGGAGTACCAGAAGGAGATATCCCTACCAAACAAGTAGAGTAGTTATCTCACATCCACCTAATACTGTGAACCATACAATTGTTAAATTTAGTTGCCACATCCACCAGTTTTGAAGATAGATACACCACTATTTGTGTGTCGTCAGTATAACAAATGGTAGTGAAACCATGAGAGCCTATGAGTTTGGCTAATGGGGTGACATAGACATTTACAATGTTGGAGATAGTGGGGATCCCTGGGGCACCCCACACGGCAGGGTGTAGGGGTGAGATTTGTGTTCTCCCATCACAATAGTTTGTTCTCGGTCAGTTAGGTAGGATATGAGAATATTGGAAGTTTCGCCGGTGATCCCTATTTCGGACAGACGATGAATGAGTGTTTGGTGATTAACTGTTTGGAATGTGGCTGAGAGGTCAAGCAAAATCAATATAGCTTTCCCGCCCCTGTCAAGTTGGGCACGTATCTCCTCAGTGGCAGCTATCAGGGCAGACTCTGTGCTATGTAAGGGCCGGAATCCATGTTGCACAGGGTCTAGTTTGCCATTAGACTCTAGGAAAAGGAGCAGTTCTTCGTTAAGAGCTTTTTCAAGAATTTTATATGGAAATGGTAGACAGGAGATGGGCCGGTAATTATTAACCTCCTTTGGATCGTGGGACAGTTTCTTCAAAATAGGCCTGACCACAGACTTTTTCCAATTAGGAGGGAAATGTCCAGCGTCCAAGATGTTGTTAAGAAGGGGTGCTAAATGGTCTGCAATAATGTTGGGGACCTTGTGAAGGACCATAGCAGGACAGGGGTCCATTGGGGATCCCGATTTCGTTGACATTATGAGCCTCTCGACTCGCTCTGGCGTTAAGGGATTACAGTTTTGAAGGTGACCCTGCAAGGTCGCCTCACCTTTGTTAAACCCATCCAGATTATCTCCGGCCTTGCCGCTGGAGAACTCATTGTATACCCTTTTCACTTTGTCATTAAAGAACTCTGCTAATTTGTCACAGAACTGAGTATTAGGACTAAACTGGTTGCTTTCACCAGATTTGGATAAGGCAGAGACTGTTTTAAAAAGTTCACTAGCTGAGTTTTTTGCAGCACTGATTTTCTCAGGGAAAAAAACGTGATTTTGACGAGATTATTGACTCTTTATAATTTACTATTACCTCTTTATAGTGGTTTTTAGGTTTTACCTGGGGCACGGAGCTTTAGCTCCGCCCCCAGGAGAAATCTTTAGTTTTCAGTATGGGGGACTTGAATCTGCCCTCTATTCCATTGGCTAGCTCCATAAATGGAGGCTAGCCATTGGAACAGAGATCTGTCCGTCAATGCCGGACCAGATTCGGGGGCGTTCCCGTGATTTTTTCCCTCTCCGCCCCTCTGTGCACTCATCTCGTGGTGGGCGTGTTGTTTTTTTTTTTCTGTCAGGGCGTGTTTTCTCATTCCGCCGAAGATGGCGCCGGGGCCCATCGACCACTGTTTCTCCTGCTCAATGCTCAGGTAAGCAGCATGTTTTTATCCCGTACTGTTCTGCCAGGAGCGCTTTGGAGATATTTGATTGTGCAGCGGAGGTGGCAGGAAGCGCTGAGAGTGCGTGGGCCCGTCTTCTCTTGTAACCTGCATGCCCGTCACCCCTTCCTCCTGTGCACTCCCTACCACCCCATGCATTATGCTTGCTCACAACCGTCACCTCTACCCCATGTAACGCCATGTCTGCCTCTGCAATCTGCTCTCGTGCAATGCTCTCATCATGCATCACCTCTGTTCCCACTGTGAAGCGCTCCGACGCCCCTGGGCAAAGTCTGCGCTACACACAAATGTATAAACAAATAATAAACAAATAAATATTTAGAAACCAGTGAAGTGTCTTTTCTACCTGGCGTTCCTGCACCTTAATCGGCAGTGAATGAGTCCTAGTTACGCGTTGACATCACTCTCTTCTTCTAATGCTGTTACCAACTTGTATAAACAGCACCCAATGCATCCGCATGAATCTCTCGCATGTCCATCCCCATCGCAACCCAACCTGCCCGCCCCATAAAAGACCACCCCTTCCAGGCCATGCCCTGTGCCCGCCTATCCCCTGCTTCGCGCCTGATCTCCTTGTCATCGCCCCCTCCCCTCTGCTCCTATTGATGTTGTGCTGAGCTCCGCGGCACCCCCGCACCATCCTGCCGCGCGCCACTGTCCCGCAAGACACCGCCTCGTCCCTTCACTTTCCGAAACCTTTGTTACCCCTTAATTACGAGCCCCCCCCCTCCCGCATCGGGTCAAGTCCGGGAGTGGATCCACTCCATTGTCAACTACGCGATGCCCCCTTGCCCGAGTGTGGCACGAGACCTCTTGCCCTCAGACAGCACCGCAACTCAGGCCGCAATGCCTTGCATTTCCTCGCATTCCTCCCTCCCCACCCGCCCTTAGGTCGCCCAGCAGGCACCCCCCACCAGCCCATGCCTGACCCCACCGTCCTGCGCCATCAAAACAAGGACCCCCAGCAGCCCCCTGTCCCCGGAGGCCTCTTGTGCCGTCCATGGTCAGCTAATATTGTGGGAAGTGACTAACAAACTTCTTTTCCCTTCCGCCATCTCCCTTCTCAGTGTTTGCTCGGCCACCGACTCTTTTAACATTTTACTTGCATCGCCCACTCTGCTCGTTTGTCAAGGGTAAACTATTTATGGGTTTACAAATTACGTAATTAAGTTACAAGATTATTACAATTACTCTTAACACAAAGCAGCAGCTACGTAAAAGTCGTGTCCAGCAGCAGCACTAGCACCACCACCAGAGGCTTGGGGCTCGGAGCCGCACCATGGTGGACCTGGGCGGCTGCCCCAGGAGACACCTCTGCGAGCCCCTGCCGCCCCCGCCCTGCTCTGCTGGGCCCTGCTGCTGCTCTGCACCCCGGAGACTCGGCGCTGCTCGGCAGCGAGCAGCACCACCACCAGAGGCTTGGGGCTCGGAGCCGCACCATGGTGGACCTGGGCGGCTGCCCCAGGAGACACCTCTGAGTGCCCCTGCCGCCCGCCCCCCGCCCTGCTCTGCTGGGCCCTGCTCTGCTGGGCCCTGCTGCTGCTCTGCGCCCGGAGAGCTCCGCGCTGGCAGACTTCTCAGGTAAGACCCTCTCTGCTTCCCAGCCTGCCCTCTCCCAGCCTGCCCTCTCCCAGCCTGCCCTCTCCCAGCCTGTCCTCTCGCAGCCTGTACTCTCGCAGCCTGTCCTCTCGCAGCCTGCCCACTCCCAGCCTGCCCTCTCCCAGCCTGCCCTCTCCCAGCCTGTCCTCTCGCAGCCTGCCCACTCCCAGCCTGCCCTCTTGCAGCCTGCCCTCTCGCAGCCTGTCCTCTCGCAGCCTGCCCACTCCCAGCCTGCCCTCTCCCAGCCTGCCCTCTCCCAGCCTGCCCTCTCCCAGCCGGCCCCCTCCCGGCCTGCCCTCTCCCAGCCTGTCCTCTCCCAGCCTGTCCTCTCCCAGCCTGTCCTCTCCCAGCCTGCCCTCTCCCAGCCTGCCCACTCCCAGCCTGCCCACTCCCAGCCTGCCCACTCCCGGCCTGCCCTCTCCCGGCCTGTTCTCCCCCAGCCTGTTCTCTCCCAGCCTGCCCTCTCCCAGCCTGTCCCCTCCCTGCCCTTTCCCAGCCTGTCCTCTCCCAGCCTGTCCACTTCCAGCCTGCCCTCTCCCAGCCTGTCCCCTCCATGCCCTTTCCTAACCTGTCCTCTCCCAACCTGTCCACTTCCAGCCTGCCCTCTCCCAACCTGCCCTCTCCCAGCCTGCCCTCTCCCAGCCTGCCCTCCCCCAGCCTGTCCCCTCCCAGCCCTCTCCCAGCCTGTCCTCTCCCTGCCTGTTGTCGTGTCCCGGCGGCAGCAGGCAGGAGCGTGCACTGCGTCCCCGAAGTAACAGCCCTAAAGCAAGCAAGAAGTACGCCCCCCTCCCACCAATCCCTGTTAGGTAGTGGAAACTGTCCAAACTGGGGTGCAGACAGCCCCTCTCACCTTTCGGCTTGGTACCACTGCACCAGCCGCACTACTTCCCTACTGACCGTTCTCCACTTCAGCCCCGTCTAAATTACAATTCCTGCTTGTGACCCTTTTGCCTGCTTGTGCTTGTTTTCGTGACCCTGTTGCCTGCTTGTGCCTCCGTGTGCCCCTGTTGCCTGCTTGTGCCTCCGTGTGCCCCTGTTGCCTGCTTGTGCGTCCGTGTGCCCCTGTTGCCTGCTTGTGCCTCCATGTGCCCCTGTTGCCTGCTTGTGCCATGTGGGTGTGTGTGGAGGGCTCTGTGTGGCTGTGTGTGTGGGTAGCTTTGTGTGGCTGTGTGTGTGGGGAGCTTTGTGTGGCTGTGTGCGTGGAGGGCTTTGTGTGGCTGTGTGTGTGGAGGGCTTTGTGTGGCTGTGTATGTGGGGGGCTCTGTGTGGCTGTGTGTGGGGGGGCTCTGTGTGGGTGTGTGTGTGGAGGGCTTTGTGTGGCTGTGTGTGTGGAGGGCTTTGTGTGGCTGTGTGTGTGGAGGGCTTTGTGTGGCTGTGTATGTGGGGGGCTCTGTGTGGCTGTGTGTGGGGGGGCTCTGTGTGGGTGTGTGTGTGGTGGGGCTCTGTGTGTGTCATTTGCGAGAGATAAAGCTAGTGGCATTGTAAACGACAATACCATTTATTTATGTTAAAAAAAACAAAAATAAAAATAATGTCAAGAGCAATGCCAATAGCTCTAACTTTAACAAAGGCAAAACCATTGCATTGTAAATGCTTGTTTTCTAGTTCAGAGTATTCTTTCCTCCATGCTCGTTCTTTAGCCTAGCCTTTTTCCTTTAGTTCTTTTAACTCAGATGTGTGCCAATGGGCTGATGGTTGTTTTCTGCAGATGCGTGTATGCATCTCTGGGGCTAGCTTCTTAGCTGCCGAGTCAATCCAGCCGTCAAAGTTAAGGGCTGCGGTCTCAGGGTCAGTATTTAGACTGGGGCTGTGGGAGCGTAAGGTGAATTCCAGATCTGGAGTGTTTATTTTTCGCCAAGGGTGTGTTGTGCCCATCCTATTATTGTTTGATTCTTTCAATGGACAAATGGGATGGACTTTGCTGCTGCAGTGGAAAAATACGTTTATAAATCCTGGGGATGTCTGGAAAAACATCACAAAATATGTGATGAATGGTTGCAACATGACAAATCTTTTTCTTCTAGAACATTACTTTTTGTATAGTATTTATTTCAACCTTTCTGCCAATTAGGTGGCGCAAGACCGGGCTTAATGCAGTACTGTTAACATTGTACGTTGGTTTATCTTTGTTATGTTCTCTGAAAATCAATAAACAGATTTATTAAATTAAAAAAATAAAAGAATGCATGTGAAAGATTAATTTGAACAGGAGGTATAGTCTTATCTCATTTTGGAGATGGCCCCAGTGTCGTAATATTAAAGGAAAATAAACGGATAAGAGGAATATGACAGGGAAAGAGGCCAAGAGAGAGTGCACCATTTAAAAAATATTACACCTAAACATAACTCGGTACACAATCCCAGTGCATGAGTATTCCACGTATAAACATTAGTTGAGCTTTAGATTTGGTGCCTTACTGTATCTCCACTCCATCCTCAATGTCCTTTATCTATAAAAATCAATATTCATGTCCAACCCATGAGTGGTTGCAGGTGCCGAGCATCTGCAGAGCTTGCCTCGAACCACTTCAGGGAAGTAGTACACTGTCCCCCTAAAAAAGAAAATATTTCCCACGTCATTTTCCTCTGTTCCACAAACCTCGCCATTGCTTATGAAAAGAAGAATGAAGAGAGAGGAATGCGGGAGAGAAAATCATTTACTATGTTCATGAGTAAAATGGTGTGTAAAAAATTGGTTACAAAAAATACAGTTAACAATACTTTAGTTTAAACCCGAAATTCATTAAGAGAACCACCACTAATGTGTTTCCGTACATACGTATAAATCAGTGGCAGCTGATCTAATAAAAAAAAATGGAGGGGAACGCAAAGGCAGGGGAGGGGGGAGGGGGGCGAGGGAGCCGCTGCGGCCGCCGCCTGTGTGCTCCTCTCCAGATACTGGGCACAGCACAGGCTCCCAGGGTCCAATCACAGCACTGCTCTCATGTTGGTAATACTATTTACTAGCATGAGCTCAGTTCCCTGCAAGCTGTTAAGAACTCTTACTACACCACATCGTTGTCACTTCCTAATTTCAGCGGTCTGTGTCAAAAAGGCCCTAATCTGAACGCCCTTCCTCCGCATTTTTCAAAAGAAAGTAGTGAAATCTATTCTCATGGCCAAATTTATCTATTTTACTTGTGAATCCCTGTATATAGTTGTCAATTTGTACTAGTTTACTATTATGGTATGATTCTAATCTATATTTTTGCTATGCGTGTTTCTATTACTTTCATCTGCCTGTAAAACGCTCTGATACCCGGAAGGGTCTTGTTAGCGCTATACAAAACTTTCACAATAAAAATAAAATGCCATGTCTAACTGCGAAAGCGGCCAAAGAGGAGTTTATGTTTTTAAAAAAACTTTTTTTATTGAACCGTTGAGGTGGAAAGGTCATTGCATACAGTCAATCATTAATTGCAGCAGTGTCACATTTTCGCAAATCAAGCAGTTACTAGGTACATGATATCAGGTGTGGTAGAACAAGATAGTCGCTGTCTATACATATCAAGGTGTCAATGCTTTG